>NW_027256885.1:18522739-19122739 GCF_029215685.1 Pituophis catenifer annectens
CCCAATGTTCCGGCAACTTCAACTCCATCACTTCTTCTCTATTAGTAAGAATTAGGTCCAGTATAGCTTTTCCTCTAGTTCTGAATCCCTCCTGACAACAAAGTTGTCAGCTAAATTGGTTAGGAATTTGTTCAATCTCCCACTTGCTGCAGAATTTGTTTCCCAGTTGATATCAGGCTAGTTAAAGTCTCCATATAGAATAACAGAGTTGGAAGGGACCTTGAAGGTATTCTAGTCCAACCCCCCTGCTTAGGCAGGAAACCCTACATTACTCCTGTGGTATGTTTTCTGCATACATTTGTTAATTGATTAGCAAAAAGTGTATTTCTTCTGCTTGGTTGGGTGGCCTGTGGTATATACCTATATAGCAATGTCATTCATTTTTCCTTTTATATTGACCAATATGCATTCTAGGAGGTTTTCATCCTTGGTTATGTGCATTTCTGTAGAGATGTAATGATCTTTTATATATAATGCAATCCACCTCTTTTGTTAGTAGGTCTGTTTCAGACACCCCGTGTCTGTGCAGGCAAGCAGTGCAGGAGGTCAATCACCTCCCCCAATGCCTGAGGGGCCCAGGACAGCATCATCCTCAGCCCCTGGCGTGCCTTCCCTTTCAGACAGTGCCAGTTCCAACTACTACTCCTCCGAACCAGGCTCTGAGTGGGCCATGCCATCCTGTGGGCATAAGCTCAAACATATGACATATTTTGCAAGTCACTATAATGTCAGTCTCTTTTTTCCATGACTTTGGGTAGAAGAAAAAATTGAGTCCCATTTTCTTTAGGTGTTTCTCACATGGAAATAATTTCCTACACTGATTGTTCCAACAAAATGTTTTAGGTACAGAAGAGAGTTGTGGGAGCAACTTTGCTGCCATAAGCTGGTTATCTATGAAGCATCATACTCATCATTGCACCACTCACTGTTTTTATTCTATTTTTCAAGTTTCGTTTTTGAACCACATTCCACCTTTTTTTTCAGAATAGAATAGAATTCTCTATTGACCAGTGTGATTGGATACACAAGGAATTTGTCTCCTGTGCATAAGCTCTCAGTGTACATACAAGCAACAAGTGATAAATCATAATCATAAAATACAATAATAAATCATAAGATACAAAATCTTATTAACAATTTTATTAGTTTATAGTGTAGTATACAAAGAAAATACAAAAGTAAATAATAGGAATGTCTATGGAGATTCTCAGTCATCCAGGTCATGGAGCTGAAGAAGCTTCTTGGATGAGAAGTGAAATGTCTTCAAAGAAAAACCAGTAAATAATAGGAAAAAATAGGGAAGGAAAAAGGGAAAAGAAAAGTGAGGGAAAGAAAGGGGGGAAAAGAAAGAAAAGGCATTGACTTCCAACTCCCTTCAGTGCAGTAGAATAACGCATTAACATCAAACCTCAACTTTTTACTTTTACATAATAGTTTAAACTAGCCATTTCTATAACAACAAATCTATCTAATCGGTAAAACCCAAAATCAAAGTTTCATTTTTTTCCACCTCAAGCACAAAGTCTAGAAGCGGATTCCAAGTAGAAATAAAAGTATTTGTATTTTTTTCTTTGATCAAAGCAGTCAATTTAGCCATCTCTGCCAACTCCATCAATTTTTGCAGCCATTCGTCCATTTTTTTAAAAAAAAATTTTTTTTTAATTTTTTACACAAACAGACAAACAAACATACAATGTTTTTTTTCTGAACAGAGTATTGGCTGGTTCACAAATTTAAACAATTTTTAGTCATTTCAACACAATTAATATATTCCCTTTTTGCCATAGTATTTATTCTCTCTATTTTTTTATAGATCAATATTACCCTTCATCCTAACCTCTAATCTTAACCAATTTCAATTTTTCCCTTCATCTCTATATTAAACCCCTTAAATTTAAAATCTCACTTAATATAATTCCTAGTATTACAATCATTCATTTCTTATCAAAATAATAAACCAAAATGTTTTATACCATATATTTCCTTAAATCTTATTCCAAATAATACAATCCAACATCTTAATAAAAATCAGTTAGTTATCTCACAATCTTTTCTCTTTATATGATAATAAACCAAATTACTTTATACCATATATTTCCTTGAATCTTATCTCTAATTTTCAATTACTTTGTCAAACATATGTATTTATACCTCTTCAAACAACATCTTAATCATTTCTACTTTCACCACAATCTAATTAATTCATAATACAATATCATTACACCTTTTTTCTTCTTTGATTAGGTTCCAAATATGTAGTTAAAAATATTCCAGTTGTTACAATTTTATATTACTTAATTAGTATCACAATCTCATCTTTTTTCTAACATTCATTACATCTATAAATCTTACTTCAATTCATATTTCAATTCTAAATGTATACAACATATTCCTCTTTCATTTCTTTCTCCCTTTCTATTTTTATTTTTTATTTTTCTTTCCCCTTCTTTTCTTTTGTCCTTTAAATTCCTGAACTCTCCTGTTTTGCCCTATATTTCCCATTATTTTCCATCCCTTTTCCCTCTTTCTTGTTTTTCCACTGTTAATCCCAGTGTAATCATTTAAAATTTTTATATTCTTTCTATTCCACCCTTTTTCCCCTCTTTGTCTCTTTCCACCCTTTCTATTTTTTCCATTGTTAATCCCAATGTAATCCTTAAAATTCTCCTTTTTATTGTTACTACCCACTTAATCATTTAATTTTCCATAGTCAATCTCTTTGTCTTTGTCTTTGTCTTCTTCTTTATTGTCAATCTCTCTTTCTTGCTTCTCATTCGTTATTTCCTTGTCAACTTGAGTGTACTCTAATACAACTTTTTAATCATCAGGTTTCGGTTTTCCATGCAACATTGTGATTATTTCCCTTACTTCCGTTTTCAGTGATAGGTACATCATTTTCATCATTTCCTTAAATTCCTGCGCCATTTTATTCTTTCTGAGTTAATATTATTCCAATTTAAAGTTGCATTGTAATCCTCCTTTTTTTAATCATCAAAGTCAAGCCGCTTGCAAACAAACCCTCCTTAGAAGTTCTCACAGCTGTTATCACTATCAAAGTTCAAGGTTTTTTCCAAAGCAAAAGTTCAGTGTTGTAATGATCTTATTTCTCCTGAAGATGTCTCTCTACAATCCACAATTCCAGTCAGCAGCCAAAAAAGGATCCATTTTGTTTTCAATCCACTTTAACAATCTTTACTAATTTTTTTTCCTCTTCTTCTTTTTTACCTTTATATACACCAAATCAATTTAAAGTCCAGTCCAAATTACAAAGTCCATTTTTCCCCTCTTTTTTTTGGTACAAAACTTCTTCTTCTTTTTTTTATAGATATTTTATTAACTTTATATACATACATAAAATATAGTAACAATTCTATTTAACATCGGATATGCAGCGTTTATACATGAATACGTGCTATGTACCTGGTGTCACTTATGCTGTTTATTGCTATTTAGTTACCACACCTTTTACTCCTTCTTTGATTTTATCATTCATCCATTCATACCACCTTCCCCACACAGTATAATAATCTGAGTTCTCATCATTATTTATTTAATGGGTTAGTTTACTCATCTCTGCGCACTCCATTATTTTCCTAATTATAAATTCTTCTGGTGGCAGGGCTTTCTCTTTCCAATATTGTGCGTATGCCAGTCTAGCAGCTGTGGTTATATGTACAGGTGAAACTCGAAAAATTAGAATATCGTGCAAAAGTTCATTTATTTCAGTAATGCAACTTAAAAGGTGAAACTAATATATGAGATAGACTGATTACATGCAAAGCGAGATAGTTCAAGCCTTGATTTGTCATAATTTTGATGATTATGGCTTACAGCTCATGAAAACCCCAAATTCACAATCTCAGAAAATTAGAATATTACATGAAATCAATAAAACAAGGATTGTACATAGAACAATATCGGACCTCTGAAAAGTATAAGCATGCATATGTACTCAGTACTTGGTTTGGGCCCCTTTTGCATCAATTACTGCCTCAATGCGGCGTGGCATGGATGCTATCAGCCTGTGGCACTGCTGAGGTGTTATGGAAGACCAGGATGCTTCAATAGCGGCCTTCAGCTCTTCTGCATTGTTCGGTCTCATGTCTCTCATCTTTCTCTTGGCAATGCCCCATAGATTCTCTATGGGGTTCAGGTCAGGCGAGTTTGCTGGCCAATCAAGCACAGTAATCCCATGGTCATTGAACCAGGTTTTGGTACTTTTGGCAGTGTGGGCAGGCGCCAAGTCCTGCTGGAAAATGAAGTCAGCATCCCCATAAAGCTCGTCTGCGGAAGGAAGCATGAAGTGCTCCAAAATCTCCTGGTAGATGGCTGCGTTGACCCTGGACTTAATGAAGCACTGTGGACCAACACCAGCAGATGACATGGCTCCCCAAATCAACACAGACTGTGGAAACTTCACACTGGACTTCAAGCATCTTGCAGTGTGTGCCTCTCCATTCTTCCTCCAGACTCTGGGTCCTTGGTTTCCAAATGAGATGCAAAAGTTGCTCTCATCAGAAAAGAGGACTTTGGACCACTGAGCAACAGACCAGTTCTTTTTGTCTTTAGCCCAGGTAAGACGCTTCTGACGTTGTTTGTTGTTCAGGAGTGGCTTGACAAGAGGAATACGACATTTGAAGCCCATTTCCAGGATCCGTCTGTGTGTGGTGGCTCTTGATGCACTAACTCCAGCCTTAGTCCACTCCTTGTGAAAGTCCCCAACACTTTTGAATGGCCTTTTCCTGACACTCCTCTCCAGGCTGCGGTCATCCCTGCTGCTTGTGCACCTTTTTCTTCCACGCTTTTCCCTTCCACATAACTTTCTATTAATGTGCTTTGATACAGCACTTTGAGAACATCCAACTTCTTTTGCAATGACCTTTTGAGGCTTTCCCTCCTTATGGAGGGTGTCAATGATGGTTTTCTGCACAACTGTCAGGTCAGCAGTCTTTCCCATGATTGTGATTCCTACTGAACCAGACTGAGAGACCATTTAAAGGCTCAGGAACCCTTTGCAGGTGTTATGGCTTAATTAGCTGATTAGAGTGGGACACTTTGAGCCTAGAATATGGAACCTTTTCACAATATTCTAATTTTCTGAGATTGTGAATTTGGGGTTTTCATGAGCTGTAAGCCATAATCATCAAAAGTATGACAAATCAAGGCTTGAACTATCTCGCTTTGCATGTAATGAGTCTATCTCATATATTAGTTTCACCTTTTAAGTTGCATTACTGAAATAAATGAACTTTTGCACGATATTCTAATTTTTCGAGTTTCACCTGTATTAATAGGTGAATCTTTTTCTTTCCATACCCCTTCTTTACTATTCCCAGGAGAAATATTTCCAGTGTCAATTCAATATCTTCTCCAATTATTTCTTGTAACCATCTCCGAATCCTACTCCAATATCTTTTCGCTTCGGGGCATGTCCACCACATGTGAAAGAAGGTGCCCTGACCATAGCCACATTTCCAGCAGCTTGGGTGCATGTTGGGGAACATCTTTGCTAATCTGGTAGGTGCTAGATACCACCTGTGGAGCATTTTGTATTGATTTTCCTTATACGTCGCAGCTCTGGTCAATTTGTGGTTTTTATTCCATGCCTCATTCCCATTCATTAAAGTTTAAGCTATGTCCAATATTTCTCTCCCATACTCTCAATTGATTTTTAGCTGTATCCTCAGCTCTGTCCTCATCTAATAAGTAATTATATAATTTAGCCCAAACTTTTTTTCCCGTTCCCATCAGAATTTTATCTAGTCCGTTATATCCTAGTTCTAGACCATTTTTTTTATTGAAAAAGTTTTTCAAATACAGATTTTTCCCCCTTTCCCCCCCTCCTCCCTAACCCCCCTCCCCCTCCCCTCCCCCCATGGCTTCTCCAAAATAAAATCCAAATTGATATCACATTGTGTAATACTTTACCATCCTTTTACACCCCCCCATATGCTAACCATTTCTTTCTAACATTATTATTATATCCCCCCTATACTATACATTTCAAAGCAACATTCAGCTATGAAATTATATAATAAATCCTAATTTGGCATTTATTCAACTCATAATCTACCCATTTCCTCCACCCCCATAACATCCCTTTTCCTAAACTAAACAATCAGTAGCCTAACCTATCTCCACCCACTTTCCTACAGGTCTACCATACATAATATTTTTAATATCTTTGTTCTTCTGCCCACACCACTAAAAGATATTTCCATATATAAATAAAATCCTCAAATGACTTTAAATTTGTAATCCATATAGTATCTTCTGTAATGTCTTTCAACTGGATTGTTAATTCCATCGCCCATGTTAGGGTAACATCAAGTTCTGCTTCCAACAGTATATTCAGTATCTTCAATTACCAACTGCCCCCATCAATAATAAGTGTTTTCATATATAAAAAACCACCCGAGTGACTTTATATTTATATTCCATATAGTATCTTCTGTAGTGTCTTTTGTCTAGATTATTAATTCCAACCACCAGGTTAGGGTAACAACCAGATCTTCTGCATGCCCCAATTCCATACTTCTCTTGCCTTATACTGTAACTCAACATATACGTAATCCATTTTTCAAAGAGTCCAAAATAGAAAGTTCCAGTCCGCTCAATTAAAGGCCATCTTCCACATCCCAAGAACACCAGCACTGCAGAGATCTGTTATTCTTCTCAAAATAGTATAAGTCTGTAATTTGCCTCAGTTATATTTCATGTATCAGCCTTCTATAAATCCCGCTTATTATATTTAATCGTCTCTTATATAACTGGCATTAGTCTGTTGGCTAAAAAAAAAAAAAGAAAAAAAGTTTTTTATTTAGTTTAAAATTTTTTAGTTTTGTAGAACCTGCTTCTTCTTTTCTTAACTTGTTGTGGTTTAGATCTCCATCCTGGTTGCCTTTCTAGGACTTGTATATCAGCTGATTGAATTACATGCTGGTCTGTAACTTGATAAGACATCAAATCGAAATCCAAAGCCGCCTCTCTTATATTTGGTAATCCAGCTATAGCCTCTGGAGGAGAATCCAAAAGCGGCTCATCCAAAAAGGCCTCTGTAACTTGTTGTTTTTCCATTACCTCCATCTCCATCTGCTTAGCCTGGGTTTCAATCTCTTGTTCATTTTGCTTTTCTTTATCCCCCTCCTGTGTTCCTAACACTGATGACATACGTGGAGATGTTGGATCCATTTTAAAAACCTTGTAGTAAAATTCTTCCGCTTTTTCAACAGTATTTAGTTGATATCTTTCTCCTTGATATCTCAATATTATACCAACTGGAGCATCCCACCTAAATGGGATGTTTTGTTTCTTTAACTCAGTCACCAAAAATCCAAAGTCCTTTCTATCTTTTAACATCTTGGACGGCAGCTCTTTGTATATCCAAATCTTCCTTCCATTCATTTCTAGAGTGGAGTTAAAAGACTTTTGCACAATATCATTTCTTATTCCTTTATCAGTAAAGTAAATCACCACATCTCTAGGCAACTGCCTTTGCTTTACCACCCAAGAATTTACTCTGTAGGCCTTATCAATCTTACACGATACCTCTTCAGGGCTAACCTTTAAGATCACAGCCAGAACTTCAGCAGACATCCTGCCACACAAACAGACTCTTTTTAAAGAAAGAGACTTCTCTCCAAACAATATCAATATCAAGTCTCTAAGAAGGAAGAGGCATGAAATAGGAATTTTTCTCTTCACTTCTAGCCAGCGCTATTGTTTCAGATACTTTGTAACGTATTCAACTATTCAAATGGAAGGACTTTCGCTTTCAGCTTTCTTCTCAAGCCTCAGCCAGTCGCCATTTTAATTTTTTTTTCCCCCCTTTCACTCTTTCTTCCCTTTTAAAATCAGTCTTAGGGTTGTTAGAAATACTTGCAATTTAAAGTCCCAGATCCGGATTTCATCCTGCTTGTTCAAACAGTCTGTTAGTTTTCATTAGTTGGATTGGTCCCATCGCCTGGCTCTGCAAAGCGCAGAGTTCTCCCGAAGCCCGGAGCAGCGGCGAGCTGAATAGGGAGCCTCATCCTGCTTCCTCCCCAAGAGTAAAAAAAGAACTCTGGGGACTTCGCAGAGGGCTCTACCTGCCCTCGCCGGCTCTATCTCACATTTCCTTAAAGACCGTCTAACGGCGACGGAAGCCAATCCGGAAGCTGTTCTAGACCATATTCATCCTTATCTTTCTGGTATCTTGATTTTATTTGTAGATACGTCCACCAGTCTAAGTTTATACCTTGATTTCTCAGGGCGTCGTTTGATTTGAGGTTTCCTCCTCCATCTAAAATGTCTTTGTATCTACACATTTTCTCCATTCCCCACCTATTAGGGTAAATCAGAGCCTCCATCGTGGAGAGCCATTTTGAGACTTTGGTATAGTATCTCTGCCTGATTCTAATCCATGTTTGTATTAGAGAGTCCCTGATTTTATGTCTATGGAAATAAGTTTTCTTTTTCTTCTCTGTGTCCCATAGGTATGTGTGCCACCCTCTCTGTAAGTCGTAGCCTTCTAAGGTTAGAATTCTTTTATTTTCCAGAGTGGCCCACTCCCTTATCCATACTAGCTTGGCTGCCCTATAATATGTTTCCCAATCAGGGAGTCCAAATCCTCCCATATTCCTTTTTCCCTGTAAAATTTTAAGTGAGATCCTCGGCTTTTTCCCCTCCCATACGAATTCCCTAATGTTTTTGTTTAATTCTGAGAAAAAATTTTTATCTAGATTCACTGGTATATTTTGATATAAGAATAAGACTCTGGGGAGGATGTTCATCTTGATCGTGGCTATCCTGCCTATAAGTGACAATTTAATTTTCTTCCATCTATCCAGATCTTGTTTCATTTTTTTAATTAAAGGGGTATAATTATCTTCCTTTAGGGAAGAGCACCTTATGGTTATCCAAATTCCTAGATATTTTATTTTTTTGACAACCTGTAATCCCAACGTTTCTTCTATCTCTTTCTTCTGCACCTCTGTTACGTTCTTAGTTAATATTTTGGTTTTGGTTTTATTCAATTTGAGGCCTGCTACCTCTCCGTATTTGCCCAATTCCTCTAATACCTTTTGTCCGGATTCTAATGGGTCTTCTAATATTAGGGCCACGTCATCTGCAAATGCTTGCGTTTTATAAATCCCTTTCCTAATCTTTAGGTCTTTAATTTCCTCATTATTTCTGATTTTTCGTAGCAGGACTTCTAGGGCCAAAATAAATAATAACGGTGATAGGGGGCATCCTTGTCTTATTCCCTTCTTGATCTGGAATGTTCTTGTCCTATCTCCATTTACTAAGATACTCGCCCTTTGATTATTATAAATAGTTTTTGTCATCTTTTCAAAATTTGTTCCAAATCCCATTGTTTTAATTTGTTTAGTCATGAAATTCCAATTTAAATTATCGAATGCCTTTTGGGCATCCAAAAAGACTAAGGCCATCTGCTTTTCCGGATGTTCTTCATAATATTCTAGGATATCCAACACAATTCTCAGATTGTCCCTAATTTGCCTCCCCGGTAGGAATCCGTTTTGATCTTTGTGTATCCAAGTGTTTAATATTTTTTTGGTTCTTTCTGCCATTATGCTCATAAATAATTTGTAATCGGTGCTAAGAAGAGAAATTGGCCTGTAGTTCTGAATTTGTTTTAGGTCAGCACCTTCTTTCGACAGAAGTGTGACATGCGCTTCCCTCCACGAATCTGGGATTTTTGAACCCATCAAAGTCTCATTGAAAATTTCCACTAATTTTGGTTGTAATGTTTCTTCTAATTTTTAATATATTTCTCCTGGGAATCCATCCGGGCCTGGCGATTTGTTATTTTTGAGTTTAGAAAGGCCTGTTTTAAGTTCTTCAATTGTTATCTTTCCATTGAGCATTTCCCTCTCTTCCTCAGTTATTTGTGGAAGCTCAGCATTTACCAGGTATTGCTCTACTTTTTCTTCTGAGACCTCCTCTTCTTTGTATAGGGCTTCATAATATTCCCTCGGTCTTTCTAATTTATCTTCTTCTTTATTTAAGAGGTTACCCTCAGCGTCTTCTAATATTCGAGAGTGTGGTTGCGCAACAGCTTCCCCAGCACCTGGATGAGACAACATATCTGGATCCGTTCCAGTCGAGTTTCAGGCCCGGGTACAGCACGGAAACGGCATTGGTCGCTTTGGTTGATGATCTCTGGAGGGCTCGGGACAGGGGGTGCTCCTCTGTCCTGGTCCTGTTAGACCTCTCAGCGGCTTTTGATACCATCAACCATGGTATCATGCTGCACCGGTTGGAAGAGTTAGGGGTGGGAGGCACTGTACTACGGTGGTTCTCCTCCTTTCTCTCCGGCCAGTTGCAGTCTGTGTTGGCAGGGGGGCAGAGGTTGACCCTGAGGCCCCTCATATGTGGGGTGCCACAAGGGTCGGTCCTCTCGCCCCTTTTGTTCAACATTTATGTAAAGCCGCTGGGCGAGATCATCTGTGGTTTCGGGGTGAAGTACCACCAGTACGCTGATGACACCCAGCTGTACATCTCCACCCCGGACCACCCCAACGATGCCCTTGAAGTGATGTCTCGGTGTCTGGAGGCCGTGCGGATCTGGATGGGGAGGAACAGGCTCAGGCTCAACCCATCCAAGACTGAGTGGCTGTGGTTTCCGACGTCCCGATATAGTCAGTTGACGCCATCGCTGACTATTGGGGGCGAATCGCTGGCCCCCACGGAGAGGGCTCGCAACTTGGGCGTCCTCCTGGATTCACGGCTGTCTTTAGAAGAGCACTTGACGGCCATGACCGGGAGAATCTTTCATCAGGTTCGCCTGATTCGCCAGTTGCGTCCCTTTCAGGATCGGGACTCCCTACACACAGTCACTCATGCCCTCGTCACCTCTCGCCTGGACTATTGTAACGCTCTCTACATGGGGCTCCCCTTGAGGAGCACCCGGAGGCTCCAACTGGCGCAGAGTGCGGCCGCGCGGGTGGTTATGGGAGCAACATGGCGCTCCCGTGTGACACCTCTCCTGTGCGAGCTGCACTGGCTACCGGTGGTCTTCCGGGTGCGCTTCAAGGTTTTGGTTACCACCTTTAGAGCGCTCCATGGCTTAGGACCTGGCTACTTACGGGACCGCCTACTACCACAAACAGCCTCCTGTAAGCAAATTATATCTACATTTTGTTTTGCTAGTTTTGTAAGTGTTAATTTCCTCTTTTTACGATCATTTAATCCATTAACATTTACTGACATTAGTTTCAGATCGTTCATTCCTATTTTCCTTGTCTGATTCTTAGTTTCTGTTTGTTCTTATGGCTCTTACTGGTCTTGTTTTTTTCCCCTTGTCTTCTTCTATCTTCTTCTCCTCCGTGGTTCCTTCCTTGGTATTCCATTGGTGTGAGGTTTCCTCTTCTAGATTTGTTGCCTCTATTTCCTCTTTGCTGCTTTGTTCTTCTTCCGCACCTCTTAGCTGGTCGAGAAAACCTTGCGCTGTACTCAAACTGTCTATTTTTATTTTCCTCCCCTGCCAGGTAATTAACATCGCTTCTGGCAGGAGCCATCTAAATAATATATTCCTTTTGTTCAGTTGCACAGCTAGAAATCTATAATCCTTTCTCACCTCCCTCACTCTTCTTGGCACCTGTTTTAAAATTATCACTTCTTTTTCTCTGTATGTTATTTGTCCTTCTCTCGCCATATTGTACAGGATGTCTTTCACTTTTTTTCTCATGAACCTAATGTGGACTTCCCTAGGGAGCCTATTCCTCCTTGCATAATTTGTTTGTACTCTGTAGACATCGTCCAATTCTCTGATGATCTCTTGCTTGTCTTGTTGGAGTACTTCCGCAATCAGTTCTGCCATCTTCTCTCCCAGGTCCTCCTCTTTGTCTTCTACAACATTTTGGAAACGTAGATAAAACGACGCCCTGTCCATCTCCAATTGAATCAATGAATCCTCTAGTTCCCTGTTTTGCTTCAACGTCTGGTCCACCGTATCTAGTTTCTTCTCATTTTGTTCTATTCTTAGTTCCGCCTTCTGGATCCTTTGTTCGTTGTTAAATATTGAGACTTGAATCTCGTTCATCTTCTGGTCCAGTGCATGAATATCTGTTTTTAATTCGGTATGATTGTTTGACATTTTTTCCTGCATAGCCATCATAGTTTCTTGAATTAGCGTCAATGTTGATTGCACGGTTTGCAATGTTGGTGTTGCTATGGGTTTTTCCATTTTGGATAGCCCTTCCGTTGATTTCTGAGTAGCTGGGGAGGTCATAGTTATGGTGGGATTTGAGGGGGTCTTTTTTCCTGTTTTCAGAATCGTTGATGACATGCTTGTCATTTCTTTCAGGATTATTTTTTGCTCTCTAATTATTCTCTTGATGTTTCTCCAGATTATCATACACTGGCTGCCGCCTCTTTTTGTCTAATATTATCTGTTGTTTTATATTGCTAATGCCTTTTCTGATTCTTCAGATATGGGTAAAGTCTATTTATCAATCAATATCGATTTATCAGTCTATGTCACTTCCAATCAATATCTTAGACAAGTATCACTTAGTTTGTAGTATTAGTAATAGAAATTAATTTATGGTTTATAATTCGTTTGTACTTAATTAATGTAGCAGTTAATAATTAATTAGTTAATAGAAATTGGTTATACTTGCAAATAATTAATTCAAGTCCTCCTAACACACAATGATTATCTAACTTTTCTTAATAACTTAAATCACATTACTTCCTGAATAAAATACAATTATAATCTGTAACTGAATTTTCTGTGTCCAACTTAATTCTTAAAGTTGATTTCAGATTCAAAATCTTATATAGCTATATATAAATAAGTTAATATAAATAGGTACTGTAAAAGCAAGTAAATATAGTTAAGTAGTTAAATAGTTAAATATAAATCTAATAGGCTATATAGGGATATATACTATATATGAGAAAAGATCAAAACTTAATTAATACAAAAGTTAACAGTTCTTATTAATATTAATATTAATATATAGAAGGTCAGAATATTGAAGAAAGGATTATCAAAAAAAATTATCAAAATTACAGTAGGAGTCTGAAGATCTTCCCCTTGGTTTCCTTTTTTTTTTTTCCTTTTTAGAAAATGTAATGTTCTTTATTACTCAGCCTCCAATCTTCTCCTTTCTTTTTCCCAGATTCATTAATCACAGTCAGTGCTCTATGGTAGTTCTCGCTGCTAGATTGTCTCTGTACCAGTCCTTTCAATTGTTGCTCTGTCAGATCTCTATAATGGCTGCACTTCCTGTTCTCTGGAACAGTCAGGTAGAGTCAAATCTCCAACTTGCTTCACCCTCCGCTAGTTTTACTGCTATAGGCAACAAAAAAAAAGAGTTCTTCTGGATTCTTTTATTCTTCTTACTCGCTGTGCCCGCCAGACCTCTTTTTACGCAGGTAGTCTCATGACATCGATCTTTCGTTCTCCGCGCCGGCTTGTCGGGCTCTGTGGTCTTTCTATCTGCTCTCTGCTCTCAATCACCGCTCTTTTCCACTCTGAGCCCTTCACGCCCGACTCTGCCGACCCCTTCTTTTGATGTCCGATTTTCGCATAGGCAGGGAAAGCGCGTTTCAATCTTGACACTGCAGCCTCTGATCTTCCTTGCTTCCCGTCTTGTTGCCAGCTACCACAGCTTCAGGTCTGCCATTGAATGGCTGACTCACACGCGTTGGTTCGACAGAGCCGCCCGGTCTTGCGAGAAGCGTTTGCACTTCGCTTTCTCGCTCACCCGGCTCTCTCTATTGTCCGCGGGGCTCTCCAGGTCCCGCGTCCCCGAAAGGATCCCCAAAACACGGTGACAGACGGTGTTGAGGAGTAGCGGTCACTCACTCAGCACCATGTTGCTGCAGATCGCCAACCGGAAACCGGTACAAAACTTCTATTACAGGATTTTAATTTTAGGTTTCTCTTTAGTTTTTCTCCAACATTCAAAAAAGAAATCTGCTTATTTTCTTTCCAGTCCTCTACACAGTTATGGGGTTTTTCTTCTAATTTTTAAAATTCTCCAAATATTTTTATCCAAAAGTCAATTTTCTTTTCGAGTTTTATCACGTTAAATTTCCGCTTTAGCCTTCTTCCTTCCTTTCCCCCATGCCCGTTAGCCACTATTATTCTGCTGGGGCTCTTAACAGATTTTAAAATCTTTTCCTTTTTTTTTTTTTTTTTTTGGCCTATGAGCTGGCAATCACTCACCCGGCATTCATACTCCATTCAAATCACAGCTCCTGCTCAATACTTGGTCCGGTTGCCCCAGCTTCTTGACGGTCACAGTGGCCGCCACCCCTGCTGCTGAGTCGGGGAGAGTTTCCTCTGACCTTCGAGGAACTTGCCTGTTACTCTCGGTCTTCCGAGGTGCTTCTCCTTCTTCTCCGTCCCTACGAGACAGTTCCAGTCCAAAGACCCCTCGGCAGCAGCTTGTCAGCCCGGGATTTCGTGGAGCTCGTCGGAGCCTGCTATTTCTCCAACTGTCTTGCCGCAACGCTTCTGGTTGAATCCCTCAGCCATTCGTCCATTGTGGGGATCGAGGTGACCTTCCATTTCTGTGCATAGAGTAGTCTTGCTGCTGTCAACATGTATAACATCAAAGTTCCCATTTTTTTCCCAAGGTTTTTTCCATTAAACCCAAAAGAAAAGTCTCTGGTTTTCTGTTTATATTCACTTTAAGAATTTTCTGTATTAAGGTATGAATCCTACTCCAATATTTCTTTCCTTTATCACATGTCCACCATAAATGATGAAGAGTCCCTTCTTTACATTTACATTTCCAACATCATTTGAAAAGCCTTTATACATTCTTGACAACTTGTCTGGAGTTAAATACCAACAATACATCATCTTATACAAGTTTTCTTTTAAGTTATAATTTAATGAAAATTTTAAACCTTTCTTCCACATATTCTCTCATTGTTCACACATTACGTTATATCCAAAGTTCCTTGCCCACTGAATCATACAATGTTTTACTTGTTCATTTTCCAAATTCAATTTCAATGACATTTTATAGACTTTGGCAATGATAAGTTCACCATTATCACACATTAAGATTTCCAAGTCATTTTTAACAAAGTTAAACCATATTTTTTTTGTCTAATTTGAATCTTTCTTTCAATTGTAGATATGTAAACCAGTGGCAGACATGACCTTCTGATTCTTGCTCCTCCTTAGACTTGAGGATAGGGTCACCCAAGTTAAAAGATGTTATGTTACCATAAGTCCACCAGTTTGGCCTCGTCACCATTTCTTTTCTAAAAAAACTTCCTGTGGGGAAACCCAGAGAGGCACCTTTGTGGAAAACCTTGTTTTATATTTATTCCAAACTCTCAGAATGGCACATCTAACAAAATGGTTGTTAAAACCAACATGTACTTTGTCATACCATAGGTAACCATGCCATCCAAATCTTAATTCATTACCTTCTAAGTCCAGTAGCCTCTTATTCTGAAGGTTCACCCATTCTTTTAGCCAAACCAAACAGCAAGCATCAAAGTACAATTTCAAATCTGGTAAACCCAAACCCCCTCTTTCCTTAGCATCTTGCAGTAGTCTATATCTAATTCTTGTTTTTTTCCCTTGCCATATGAACTTAGCAATGTCCCTCTGCCATTGTTTTAATGGAATATCAGTTGCAAGTATTGGTAATGTCTGAAACAGAAAAAAAATCTTTGGTAAAACATTCATTACAGAAATTCTACCCAACAGTGATAACTGCAATTTATCCCATCTCAGTAAGTCTTTTTTAATGTCATTCCAGAGAGACAACAGTTTGGAACAGTTTTGTGTTTGTGTTTGTCAACATAACCCACAAATATTTCACCTTTTTCTCAACCCTAAAGCCAGACTTTTTAGTCAATATGTCTTCATCCTGTGCGGTCATATTCTTAATCAACATTGATGTTTTCTGTTTGCTTATTTCAAAACACGCTAGAGGCCCAAACTCATTTAGTTTCCTCATCAAATATTCTATATTGTGTTTTGGGTCTTGCAGAAATATAACCAATTCATCAGCAAATTCCCTCAATTTATAAACATTCTTCTTAATATTTATACCTGTTATTTACAATACAAAATCAGTGATAGTCATAGGATACTAAATAAGCAAACAACATAAATTGTAATAGGATACTAAATAAAGGCAATCAACATAAATAATGAAATACAAACAACAAAGTTATAGTCATAAGAAGCTAAGGAAGTAGGTAATAGGAAAGATGAGAAGGATAATAAACCACAGTTGTACTAGATGGTTTGACATCCTAGAGCAGCAGTCCCCAACCTTTCCTGCTTGGCAGCCCAGCCCGGCACGGCATGTGAGTGGGAGGCGAACACGTGTGCGTGCCCTCTGCTCACACAAATGGAGCTTTGGGCACAAGCAGAGGGTGCTTGCACTCACGTGCGAAGCTCCACTAGCGCTAAAGGCAGGTTCTTTCACTTGCGTGTGAAGCTCCACTCATGCGACTGGAGCTTTGTGCACAAGCGCCCTCCACTCACACAAATTGAGCTTTGCATGTGAGCGAAGGGTGCTTGCACTCGCGTGCAAATCACTTGTGTGAGTGGAGGGAACTTGCGTGTGAAGCTCCATGTGAGTGGAGCTTTGTGCGCGAGCACAAGCACCTTATGCTCACACACAAAGCTCCATTTGTGTAAGCAGAGGGGGTGCACACATGTTCACCTCCCACTCGTGCGAATGGAGCTTCGCCGCACACGCATTTGGAGCTTCACACTCATCTGCTTGCCCATTTCTCCCGCAGCTCGGTTTCGAACATGCCACGGGCCACTAGTGGGCCGCGGCCTGGGGGTTGGGGACCCCTGTCCTAGGGCATAAACAGTGTTGTGGGAATTAGTGATAGCATGGGGTGGAAACTGTCTTTGTGTCTGGTTGTTTTGGCATGCAGTGCCCCATAGCATTGTCTTGAGAGAAGAAGTTGAAATAGTTTATGTCCAGGATGTGAGAAGTCTGTAGATATTTTCACGGCCGTCTTTCTGGCTCGTGCACTAGACAGGTCCTCAATGGAAGGCAGGATGGTTGCAATTATTTTTTCTGCAGTCCTAACTATCCGTTGAAGTCTGTGTCTGTCTTGTTTGGTTGCAGTGCCAAACCAGACAGTTATAGAGGCACAAATGACAGACTCAATAATTCCTTTGTAGAACCGAACAAGACAGACACAGACTTCAACAGATAGTTAGGACTACAGCATTTTTTTTTTATTTACACACAAAGGTGCTTTTCAAGGGGCACCTTTTTTATTTACACTTACTTTTATTATTTGTTTATTTATTTAATTGTTTATTTAATTGTTTACACTTATTTTCAGCATGTCTGTAGGGGGGAAAAAAACCTGGATCTTATCATAATCTAGAAGTACCAAGTCCAGAAACCAAAATATGGAGTTTTTCACTGGTAAACAGAATTAGGCAAATCACAAGTCAGTGCCAACCTGAACAATAAAATATGTACTAATTTAGCCTTCTCCAGGAGTAATGAGAATTGTAACCTCAGGACTTTTTGAATATACCAGATGGGGAAAGGTTGAACTTTTGTGAACCATATATGAGTGGCACAACAAGGCATATTCCTAAAAATAATAAATTGGATCTTATGATAGGTTAATTTAAAAAAGGGGTTTCTTCCTCCAAGCCTGCATCAAGGACAGTTGGAGACACCAGCTAGAAATAGATGAAAGATACTAATTAGCCTAAATCCTTATAGGAGTACAGATTTGCATAAATGTGTGCTAACTAATATTCATAGATGTACTTTTAGAAAAAATAACTATAATTTTAAAATAGCAGCATCAGCTGGCCAAGTGAACTGGGTCCCTACTTGGTCTTTGTTTTTGTTAGTTGCAAAGTCATGTCCGACCCATCGCAACCCCATGGATAACGTTCCTCCAGGCTTTCCTGTCCTCTACCATCCTCTGGAGTCCATTTAAACTCACACCTACTGCTTCAGTGACTCCATCCAGCCACCTCGTTCTCTGTCATCCCTTTCTTCTTTTGCCCTCAATCTTTCCCAGCATTAGGCACTTCTCCAGTAAGTCCTTCCTTCTCATTAGGTGGCCAAAGTATTTGAGTTTCATCTTCAGGACCTGGCCTTCTAAAGTGCAGTAAAGTTTGATCTCCTCTAGGACTGACCGGTTTGATCACCTTGCAGTCCAGGGGACTCGCAGGAGTCTTCTCCAGCACCATAGTTCAAAGGCCTCAATTCTTTGGCACTCAGCCTTTCTTATGGTCCAACTTTCGCAGCCATACATTACAACTGGGAAAACCATAGCCTTGACTATACGCACTTTTGTTGGCAGGATGATGTCTCTGCTTTTTAGTATGTTGTCTAGATTTGCCATAGCTTTCCTCCCCAGGAGCAAGCGTCTTTTAATTTCTTGGCTGCAGTCCCCATCTGCGGTGATTTTGGAGCCCAGGAAAATAAAAGCTGTCATTTCTTTCCCATCTATTTGTCAGGAATTGAGAGGGCTGGATGCCATGATCTTAGTTTTCTTAATGTTGAGTTTCAAGCCAACTTTTGCACTCTCCTTCTTCACCTGCATCAAGAGGCTCTTTAGTTCCTCTTCACTTTCTGCCATTAGAGTGGTATCATTTGCATATCTGAGGTTGTTGATATTTCTCCCGGCAATCTTAATTCCAACTTTTGATTCATCTAGCCCTGCCTTTCTCATGATGTGCTCTGCATATAAGTTAAATAGGCAGGGCAACAGTATACAGCCTTGCTGGACTCCTTTCTCACTGTTGCTTCTTGACCCGCATGTAGGTTTCTCAAGAGACAAATAAGATGGTTTGGTACTCCCATCTCTTTAAGAACTTGCCACAATTTGTTGTGATCCACACAATCAAAGGCTTTAGTATAGTCAATGAAGCAGAAGTAGATGTTTTTCTGGAACTCCCTAGCTTTCTCCATGATCCAACGTATGTTGGCAATTTGATCTCTAGTTCCTCTGCCTCTTTGAAATCCTGCCTGTACTTCTGGTAGTTCTCGGTCCACATACTACTGGAGCCTAGCTTGTAGGATTTCAAGCATAACCTTACTAGCATGAGAAATGAGTGCAATGGTGCGATAGTTTGAACATTCTTTGGCATTGCCTTTCTTTGGAATTGGAATGTAAACTGACCTTTTCCAATCCTGTGGCCACTGTTGAGTTTTCCAAATTTGCTGGCAAATTGAATGTAGCAATTTTACTGCATCGTCTTTTAAGATTTTGAATAGCTCAGCTGGAATACTCTCACCTCCACTAGCTTTGTTGTTGCTCAGATTTCCTAAGACCCATTTGACTTCACATTCTAGGTTGTCTGGCTTGAGGTCAGTGACCACCCCATCGTGGTTACCAAGGATGTTAAGCTCATTCTTGTATAGTTCTTCTGTGTAATTTTGCCACCTCTTCTTAATCTCTTCTGCCTCTGTTAGGTCCCTGCCATTTTGGTCCTTTATCATGCCCATCTTTGCATGAAATGTTCCCTTCATATCTCCCATTTTCTTGAAGAGATCTCTGGTCCTTCCTATTCTATTGTTTTCTTCTATTTCTTTGCAATGTTCATTTAAGAAGGCATTCTTATCTCTTCTAGCTATTCTCTGGAATTCTGCATTCAATTGGGTGTATTTTTCTCTTTCTCCCTTGCTTTTCACTTCCCGTCTTTCCTCAGCTATTTGCAAAGCTTCCTCAGACAGCCATTTTGCTTTCTTGCCTTTCTTTTTCTTTGGGATGGTTTTAGTTGCTACCTCTTGTATAATGTTGTGAAACTCCGTCCATAGTTCTTCAGGCACTCTGTCTATCAGATCTAATTCCTTAAATCTATTTGTCACCTCTACTGTATATTCATCAGGGATATGATTTAGTTCATACCTGAGTGGCCTAGTGCTTTTCCCTACTTTGTTCAATTTAAGCCTAAATTTTGCAACAAGAAGCTCATGATCTGAGCCACAGTCAGTTCCTGGTCTTGTTTTTACTGACTGTATAGAGCTTCTCCATCTTTGGCTGCAGAGCACATAGTCAATCTGATTTCTGTGTTGACTGTCTGGTGATGTCCATGTGTAGAGTCGTCTCTTGGGTTGTTGGAAAAGAGTGTTTGCTATGACCATCGCATTCTCTTGGCAAAATTCTATCAGCCTGTGCCCTGCTTCATTTTGTACTCCAAGGCCAAATTTTCCTGTTATTCCAGTTATCTTTTGGCTTCCTACTTTAGCATTCCAATCCCCCATGATGATAATGTGAGGGATCTCACGAAGATTGATGATTCGTTGAGGACACTTCCAAGAAAAGGCAGCACACAAGGATGCAATCAAATTAAGTCTTTATTTAGAAGTAAAGTAGAGTAAAATGAGTTCCCTGGCATGGAGGCATCCATGCCTGGATTGAGCCCATGGATCATTCCCGTAGGAAGGTAGAACAAGAGCACAAAGAGCAGCCCCTGTGCAGGGGTTCTTATAGGGGCCCCTGGCCCCTCCCTTACCAATGTGTGAGGGGGGCGGAGGGCCATTAACTTTCCCCAATGGGGCTGCAGGGGCTGGAGCCCCTTGACCCACCAGTGAGATCAAAAGTGCCTCTTTGCTCCCATCTGGTGGCCTTTTAAGAAACTGCCATGGCTAGCACAAAAAAACTAACAATTCCCCTTCTTGCCAGCCAATGACAGGTACCAGTGAGTATGTCAGAGAAAGTCTTTGGGGTGACCACGATGCTGTTGACAGACGCGACATGTCCAATGTCGATTCTCTTTGGTGGGACCCCCTTGTTGGACCGCTTTGACCTTCTGACCTCCTGCCACTCACCGCCCTTTTCTTCTGCAGGTTCCTCACCGACTGGCTGTTCACGACCGGGATGTGGAGGCCCTCGGTCCCAGGCGTTGGGCATCATGGGCCTCTGAAGCATCGTTGGAGGCGAAGAGTCAGGTGAAGATGGCGTTTCTTTCCCCTCAGGACTGGATGGCTCATCCTCCTCATCTGGACCAGGTAGGCTGACCTCTTCGTCCTGTTCCTCACTCTCATCGGTGGCAGGGTCTGTGGTTATCTTGGGCGGTGTCATGGTTGGTGCGGCCTTACTGTGCCGGTTGATGTATGGGCCCAGATCATTTGAGTGGATCAGGGTCCAATTGGAGTCCTCTACGAAGAAGGCATATCGGGAGGTCACAGTCCTACCCCCTTCTCCCAGGAACCGGTAGGACTTGGAGCCAGGGGCATAGCCCAAGAATCTTAGTCTCTGGGAGACGGATCTCCCCTTCTTCCACAGCTGCTTGGGAATGTGCACCCAAGCGTAGGAGCCAAATACACGCAAGTGTCCCAAACTTGGCTTCCTACCGTGGACCAGAAAATATGGAGTCTGATTCACAACGCTGCTCCAGGTGCGGTTCAGGGTGTAGTTGGCGTAGTGTACTGCCTCCGCCCAGTATGATTCTGCAACTCCAGCATCCGCAATCAGGATACGCACCATGGTCTGCAGGATACCATTCCGTTTTTCGGTCACTCAGTTCTGCGCAGGGGTAAAGGGTGCTGTTCGAAAATGGTGTATGCCCTTATGCCTTACCCAGTCTTGGAACTTTCGGGACATGAACTCAGCCCCACGGTCGCTCTGCAGCTGCGCGATATTGGTCTTGTACTGAGTTTCCATGTAATTGTACAGTGATTTTATGGCATCAAAGGCTTCAGACTTTTCTGTGAGGGTATACACATGGCCGTACCTTGAGAAGTTGTCGATGGCAGTGAGGAAATACTGCCTTTTCCCTAGGGACAGTGTAAATGGCCCAACCAAATCAATATGTATTAATTGATATGGGTATTGGGTTTTACGTAGTGACACCTTAGGTATTGGGGCTGCCTTCCTCTTTGCCCTCTTACAGATGGCGCAGTCCAGAAACACCTCACAATTCTGGAGGTGAATCCCCTCAGCAAATTCCCCCATCTTTTTGACCACTGGGAAGCTGGCATGGCCTAACCTCCGATGTAAGAGGTGGGCACATTTGGTATGAAGTGGCTTCCCCACTGATACCCCCTTGGCTCTGGTTGCCTTGGGCGGTGCTGGCACCTTAGGCCCTTTTTTGGGCTTATCTGCCTTAGGTGCCTGCTGAGGCTCGAGTTTCTTGCCTGCATTGGCCTTGGAAGGCCGTGGGGCTGGCTGAGGAGGTATGGGTGCAATTGCTTCAGACTTGCACCCCTTTGACAGTTTGGGGGCTGGCTGTGGGGCCTCTCTCTCTCTCTGCATGCAGGCCCCTTCTGAGGTGGCACCCTGTGAGCTGTCTCCTGTAGCTGGGTAGTCGGGGGAGAAATATGGCAAACCATTTATAATGGTAACACTCCCTATGACCTTTTTGTCTCGAGTGACATGACCTCCCCCTTTGCGAAACAATACCTCCACCCTGCCATCATCACATAACTTGGTTATACTCAACAGGTTATTGGCGATAGAGGGAGCATGCAATACACCTTCAACATTGCCCAGCCCTGGTACAGAGACAGTGCCCGCCCCAACAACCAAAGCATTGTTACCATTAGCAACCTTGATGGAAGAGTTAATTCTCCTTAACCTCTTAAAGCCTTGCTTCATGTTAGCAATGTGAGATGAAGCCCCAGAGTCCAGTAACCAGAGGCCAGTAGGGCCATCAGCCCTTGTGGCGGGGGTGAGGTAAGTAGTACACACAAATTTGCCCTTAGCACCACCTTTGCTCCTGCCAGGCCCCCTTCTCTGCCCCCTACCCCTTCCTTGATTGGAACCACACTTAGGTCCTTGCTGGTAATGGGGGCAGTCCTTCTTCAGATGCTCCTCAGAGCCACAGATGAAACACTTGGGTAGAGCATTGACCTGCTCTGAACTCTGGTGCCTCCTATTGATGCGCTGAGTTGTGGCCCTGGTGTATTCTCCTGCATCTTTATGCCTCCTGTCTTCCTCATCGAGCCTCCCTGTGAGGTAGGACAGAGTCATGGCTTCCTTCCTGGTTCCGTCTAGTGAGACAATAAAATTGCCCCAACTTTTGTCCAGGGATGCCAGAATAACAGTGATCATGTTGGCCTCAGTCATGGGGTAGTCCCTGAGCACCAGTTCTGCCCTGAGTGCCTTCAACTTTCCCAGGTGCTCAGCCATGCTAGCCCCAAATTTCAGCTTGGTGTTATAGAACTCCGATGTAAGCCTTGTGGTGGAGCCCAAGCTATCACTATTAAATAGGCTATATAACAACCCCAAAATCTCGCCAGCTGTGACCCCATCTGGAATGCTGGGGTACAATTTAGCATCCAGTGAGCTCAGTAGACTGGTATAGGCTTTCCTGTGGTACCACTCTTCTTGAGGACCCCAAGGGAAAGGTGGGGGGTCTAAAACCATTTCTAGGGTCCCTTCTTTTAAGAGACATACCTGTATCTCTTTATTCCATATGTTGAAGTTCTCACCCCCCAGATGCAGTTTCTCAAAGTTATTTGGGAGAACAGACATAGCTGGGGTAGAAAATGCTGATGCATTTTGCTGTCCGAGGTACCTTTGCGAAGGCTCCATTGAAGTGAATGGGAGAGGGATCCCTCTGCTGGTAAGTGTTGGTATTTTTCTCTGATTATTTTTCTTCTTTTTAGCTGGAGTGAACTGAGCGTGCTCAGAACTCATTCCAGCCCAGGAGCCGATGGGAGCAGACCTCTCTCTCGGTGCTTCAGGGCCAGGCCTGAGCCCAGGCCCGTGGAGCTCTGAAGATTCTTCTGGAAGCCCTCCCGGTACTGGAACACTTACCAGGGGGCAAAGGCTGCAGGATGGGGCTGGAAAAGCCCGAAAATGCTGAGGATCGCCTGGAGGGGCCCACCGCTGGTCCTGAAGACTCTGGAGGAGGCAGCCATCTTGGGAAGTGGGAGGCTCGGCTGGAGGCCCCCTGAAGTCATCCAGGTGAGTCCTCTGTTGCCTCGGTGGGGGTGTTGGGAAGGCTGGAGCCCCCAGGGGTTCTTCTGGGACTCTCTGGAGGCGTGGGTCCTGGCTGGGGGGGCTCCGGACTGGACGCCCCCCCTCATTGGTCTCCTGGGGGTAGTGAGGGGGGCTGGCTACCCCCGACATCAAGGTTGTGTTGGTCGTGGCTTCCAGGGCTGTGACCAGGGCTTGGATTGCGGCCCTGATGCCTGCTGCAGCAGGTGCGGCTGGGCAAACTTCGAGGCTTGCCTGTGGGGGGCCCCGAGTAGTTTGCATGCTACTTTGGCTGGCTGCCATCGGTTGCTGGGCCTCGTGGCCTAGCTGAGGCCCACCAAACCTCGCTGGAGTAGGTAACCTGGGGGCTGCCATGTTGCTTCCGGTTGGCTCCGGAAGTTGCAGGTCGCGATTTGGCGGGAATTTTCCCGCCAAAAGCTCCGGGTCCCCGTGGTCCCCCAGGGTGGCCGGCGCCATGTTAGGGAGCCTCCTGGATGCTGGGGAAGGACTTACCCGGTGTCCAGAGGCCCCCTGCATTGGTGTCCCACGAGGCTGGGCTCCTGGCGTCCCTCGGGTTGCTAGGAGCGTTCGTAGCAGCTGTCTGCATTCTTCGCCAGTGAGCTGGTCTATGCTGAAGGTGGCCTGGTCCCTGGCCGCCTACCCGGTGTCCTGGCAGTCCTGGGTGGACTGCTGGCCTTCCATGCTTTCCTCTGTGGCTTGCAATCGCAGGGAAGCATGTGAAGGGGTCCCTGGTGCTCTGCTGTGTTCTCTGGGGGCATAGAGATCATCTGTACCCTCCTCTGGATCAAAGTTTGCATCAGGGACTGGATGCAGGGTTGCCATCCTTGATTGAAGACTTCTGGTCACAATCGGGGATCTCCTGCCATCCATCTCTTGGGGGTTCTTGCTGGAACCTCCAGGCATCTTGCTTCTGCTGGCTTGGAAGCGTTGCCTCAAACCATCCTCTGCTACCACTTTGTGAGGGATCTCACGAAGATTGATGGTTCGTTGAGGGCGCTTCCAAGAAAAGGCAGCACGCAAGGATGCAATCAAATTAAGTCTTTATTTAGAAGTAAAGTAGAGTAAAATGAGTTCCCTGGCATGGAGGCATCCATGCCTGGATTGGGCCCATGGATCATTCCTGTAGGAAGGTAGAACAAGAGCACAAAGAGCAGCCCCTGTGCAGGGGTTCTTATAGGGGCCCCTGGCCCCTCCCTTACCAATGTGTGAGGGGGCCGGAGGGCCATTAACTCTCCCCAATGGGGCTGCAGGGGCTGGAGCCCCTTGACCCACCAGTGGGATCAAAAGTGCCTCTTTGCTCCCACCTGGTGGCTTTTTAAGAAACTGCCATGGCTGGCACAAAACACCTAAAAGATAAGGACATCATTTTTTGGTGTTAATTCTATATGGTGCTGTAGGGCTTCATAGAACCAGTCAATTTCATCCTCTTCAGCACCAGTGGTTACGGTTAGGGTTAGGGTTGGGGCATAGACCTGGACTACTGTCATATTGAACGGTTTGCCTTGGATTCAAACTGAGATCATTCTGTCATTTTGGGGATTGCCTTGATTCTTGGATCTTACATTCCAGGTTCCTATGGAGAATAGATCTTTACAGCATCGGACTTTCCTTTCACCACCAGATGCATCTACAGCTGAGCATCCTTTCAGCTTTGGCCCAGTCGCTTCACTCTTTCTGGTGCTACTAGTACTAGCCCTCTGCTCTTCCCTTATAGCATATTGGACACCTTCTGACCTGAGGGGCTCATCTTCCAGCGTCATATCTTTTTTCCTTTTGGTACTGTCCATGGGTTTTTCATGGCAAAGATACTGGAGTGGGTTGCCATTTCCTTCTCCAGTAGATCACATTTTGTCAGAGCTCTCTGCTATGACCTGTCCATCTTGGGTGGTCCTGCGTAGCATAGCTCATAGTTTCATTGAGCTACGCAAGCCCCTTCGCCACGACAAAGCAGTAATCCATGAAGGAGCTGCTTGGTCTACTCCCCAGATAATGTGTGTGCCTCTCCAGCACTCCTTTCCTGGGTTTATGTTTCAGCAAAAATAGGAGTGCTCAGTCCTTAACATAGAACACTGCCTTTGCATAAAACAACAAACGGCCATCCTACTTAAAATTGATATGGGATGAGGGCATGCAGACCTCTTGGGGAAATGGAACAATAGCTCCACACCTGTCAGAATTCTTAAAATAAGCAGCTTTAGCTTGATATTGTGAGAAACAGACTCACCAGTCAGAAATTTGACAGAGTCATAAAGTGAAGCAGCAAGCAGTTTATTGCATGTAAAATACGTTCTTGCAAGAGCGGGTGGCTAACAAGTAGGCACACCGAGGAATACATTTCTTCAACTTTTTATTCTCTTCACCCAAACCACAAATCCTTCCCTGCAGCCCCCTTTGACAAAGACCACAGGGTTGCAAACTTCCCAGAATGCCTGTTTCTCCATGAATTTCCCCATGCTTAATCTGTTTCCCCACCTTTTGCACAGTTCCCCTTTTTCCATACTACCTTTTGTCCCTTTTTTATTTCTTCACCTATATTTCTTGTTTCCTTAAAATCTTTGCAGCATAATCATAATAAATTGAGGAAAGCAATTAATTAATTTATCCACTATATTACTAGACTGTGTGGTTAAAACTGTTAACTAATCTGCTTTTTAAAACTGTTAACTAATCTGCTTGACCAAACTGACTCATTTATCGGAATAACAGTTTCTTCCTGTTTTCCAGTCTTGAACTTTTTACCTTTAATGTCCCAATGTCCTACTGAACTTTTATACCCACAACTCTTAAAAATTGCTTTCTTTGCAAAAACAACACTATCTCCATCAGTTTCTTACAATAGCAACAACATCTACCACTGAGAAAGGCATGGATAAGGAAACTATGGTCCTCCAAAAGATTGAGTAACTACAACTCCCAGCATCCTTACAAAGCATACTCAATGGTGAGAAGGTTTCAGATTCCAAGTACCACAAATCTCTTACCTTGCCTGGAGTAAGGAATTCAGTCTACAGTCTCCATCCTGAGACTGATTTTAATCTGTAGACCTATTGGTCTAAATTCTTCTTCCACATCTTCCTTTTGTAATGTCTTGCCTGATGAAGCATTCTAGAAAAGTGGAAAATGTGAATGGTCTGTGTAGCATTTCAGTTAGTCTTAATAAATATATTGTCTTCCTGTTGATTTTGGATATTTGTTCCTCATAAACCAATGTGTTAGTTTTCATGGGAAATTTTTTCCATCTCTCCCTCCTACAATAGCCTTTTAAGATAATTTATCTATTTGTTTTAGGATCCTAGTCATTCCCTACCTCTACTCCTCCAAGTAGTCTTCTGATTTTGAGAAAGTGACGTTTAGTAGACTAACTCCAGTACAGGTTTCATTTCAGCACCAAGTAAAGATCTGGGAATTCATGAAGCATCTTGATTGTAGCAACAGTAGCTCTGTTTGTCGTTCTTTTTATCTAGGTTGATGTTATTGCATTTATCTTTTCATTTTATCATGTTATTCTTTTTATTGATTGAATCCCATCATGAGAT
The DNA here is from genome assembly GCF_029215685.1 of Pituophis catenifer annectens. Taxonomy (NCBI): domain Eukaryota; kingdom Metazoa; phylum Chordata; class Lepidosauria; order Squamata; family Colubridae; genus Pituophis; species Pituophis catenifer. The sequence goes on from NW_027256885.1 coordinate 18,550,153, forward strand.
ATATTGATATAGAGTAAGTTATACTTTTAAGAAACAGGTAGAATAATGGATATACATGTAGGTAGAATTATAGAGTTGGAAGGAACAAGGGAGGTTTGTAGTCCAACCCCTTGCTGAATGGAGGAATCAGTGTCAGCAGTGTTGACAGACAGCCATCCTGCTTCTGATTAAACACTTTTAAGGAAGGTAAGGCTATCATCTCTCAAGATGCCCTCCTCCACTGTCAAAGAACTAATAGATTTATAACAGCTCTTCAAGCATGTAGCCAAACATCCATGTCCTTGTAGTTTCTACCTAACATGCTACCAGCCCAGACTGAGAGCAAACCATGTTCCATATTATATATCACAGGAGCCATTTAGATCTTGCAAACAGTAAACAGATCTTCTATCTACCCTGAAACCATCTCCTCAGGTTTAAAACATCCAGTTCTTTCATCCATTCCACACTGTGTGCACTTTTACTGTTTTGGTTGTTCACCTCTGAGCACAAACCTCACTTTGTTTACATCTTTTGGAGTGCAGGTGTTTACTGTGTCAGGGATCCAAGGAACACCCCCATCAAAATAAAGCTCTGAGGCCTGAGGTTCCTCAAAGTTCCAATTTATTAGAGATGTCATGTTAGCACATCTGGGAAAACCTGAATCTGAAAACTTCCAGGTTTCCCCCACCCAGCTAACAATTCACAGCCCTGCCCCACACCCACAAGTTCATCACATTGTCCAATCAACTCTTCACACTCCACCGGATACAGTCTTCATATAGTCTGCATCAAACGCGGGCAAAAGTCCTTGAGTACGGAATGTTGTTATGACTAACTTTCTACCGCTCCAACAACAACCCCCTCCCAACTTCCCCAGCTAAAATATGTGGCAGTTTAAAAGCAAAAAGAAAATTGTCTTCCAAAACTGACAGGCTTCCCCCCCTCAGGAAAGGAACGCATCCTGGGACAAGACTGAAGTCAGGGGTTAACACAACTAGCACATTAACCCCCTCTCCCCCCCAGGAGGACCCTTAGGCTTATCAGGGAATTTATCATGAAATTGCCTAACTAAGGTGTCTGCCTGAACATCCCAACTCTTCACCCACGTGGCTTCAGACAAGGGGTACCCCTTCCAATGAACCAAATATTGCAAACGTTCCCTCTGCAATCTAGAGTCCAAAAACTTCTTCACCTCATAATGAGTCTCACCCTGCACCACAATCGGCTTCGGGGGAGCAGCAGGTTGAGGTCTCAATTTAGATCCCACAGCAGGCTTTAGCAGGCTGCAATGGAAAACAGGATGAATTTTTCCCAGTATGCGGGGGAGATCTAACAGTACAGTCACTGGGTTAATCACTTTCACTATGGGGAAGGGACCTAAATATTTCGGTCCTAACTTCTTACTCTTCAACCTCAAACGTAAGTATTTGGTGGAAAGATACACACTATCTCCCACCTGAAAGGGGGGTTGGAGAGATCGGTGTTTGTCTGCTTGCTTTTTGTATGCTTCGGCCGCTTCATTCAGGGCTTTTTTGGTATTCTCCCAGCCTTTCTTTAATGACTCCATCCATTCATTCAGAGTCATGGAAGAAGGCTGTTCTCTCGGCAGTTCTGGCATAGGGACGAATTCCATGCCGCTCATAATCTGAAAAGGCGTCAATCCCGTACTACTATGCACCGCATTATTGTACGCCACCTCTACGAAAGGAAGCAAGTCAGCCCAATTATCTTGCTGGTAATCTACATAACATCTGATGTACTGTTCCACCATGGCATTAGCACGTTCCGCAACACTGTTCGTACTTGGATGGAAAGCCGAACTAAGCCCCTGAGATGACCCAATGGACCTCAAGAACTCCCTCCAGAACTTAGCGGTGAACTGAACTCCTCGATTGGAGATCATCTGTTGTGGAACTCCATGCAGCCGGTAGATCTGTTTGACAAACATCTTGGCTAATCTCTTAGCCGAGGGAAGTCCAGAACAAGGAATAAAATGGGCTTGTTTGGAGAACAGGTCTATCACAGTCCATATTACAGTATTTCCACCACTTTCTGGGAGCTCTACTATAAAGTCCATAGCTATTTCTTCCCATGGGCGGCTGGGCTCAGCTACCTGTTGAAGCAAACCAGGAGGCATCCCCGGTCTTGTCTTATTGCTGGCACATGTGGCACAACTTTTTACATAGTCCTCCACATCGGCTTTCATCTTTGGCCACCAAAACTGCCGTCTAATCAGATGAAGGGTCTTTAGAAATCCAAAGTGACCAGCCAATCGAGAATCATGGCTACGCTGGAGCACCAGGTGTCTCATGCTGTTGGGGACATAAATTTTTGAACCTTTCCAAGCTAGTCCATCACGGGTCGTCAAAGTGTTTCGATTGTCGGCTAGCCATGGATCGGTAGATAGTGCTGCCTTCAAGTCAGCAGTTAGCTTCCCATTGACGGGATCAGTCCACCTGCTGGCCCGACTCTGGGTAGTGACTTGCGCCGCACTCTGTGTGTCTGGAATGATGGCATGGATGACATCCTCCCTCTGGCTGTCATATTGCGGTTTCCTTGAGAGGGCATCTGCAAGCAGGTTCTTCCCCCCTGGGATGTATTTCAGTTTGAAATCAAACCACTTGAAGTACTGCGCCCAGCGGACCTGTTTGGGGGAGAGCCATCGTGGGGTCTTTAAGGCTTCAAGGTTTTTATGGTCTGACCATACCTCAAAGGGGATCTTGGCTCCCTCTAGGAAGTGCCGCCATGATAGAAGAGCCCAACGAACAGCAAAGGCTTCCTTCTCCCATACTGCCCATCTCCACTCGGTGTCCATGCACTTTTTGGACACATATGCGCAAGGAAGCAGCCACCCTTGGGGGTCTTTCTGGAGGAGCACTGCTGCCACTGCAACGTCGCTGGCATCAGCCTGGACAATGAACTGCCTATCTGGGTCCGGGTGCTGAAGGATGGGCTCCTCTGCAAACAGCCGTTTCAATTTTTCAAATGCTTTTTGACAGCTTAGCGTCCAGGCTAATGGCTGTGTCGGCTGTGGCTTTATAGGGGAGGGTCCTGTCTTTAGCAGTTCGGTAAGTGGCAGGGCCACTTCTGTGAAGGCTGGGATGAATTGCCGGTAGAAGATAGCAAAACCCAGGAAACTTTGCAGCTGTTTCCTGGTGTGAGGGGCCTGCCAGTCACGTACAGCTCGCACTTTCCCGGGATCCATCTCTATGCCTTCGTTCGACACTCGGTAGGCCAGGTAGTCTAGAGAAGTTTTGTGAAACTCACATTTGGACAACTTTGCATAAAGTTTTGCGGCTAACAGTTTCTTTAGTACTTGTCAGACTAGTTTCACACGTTCTTCTAATGTCTCACTGAATATGAGAATGTTGTCCAAGTAGACTAGAACCCCCTTGTATAAATGCTCATGCAGCACTTCGTTAATCAATTGCATGAATACAGCAGGGGCTCCTTGGAGACCAAAAGGCATGACTTTGAATTGGAAGCTACCTAATGGGCAGTTGAAAGCAGTCTTCCACTCATCCCCTTCCTTTATGCACACCCTGTAGTAGGCTTCTCTCAAGTCAAGTTTAGTAAACACTTTGCCTTTTGAAAGGTAGTTCAGCAGGTCTTTCATGAGGGGAAGGAGGTAGGTGTTTTCTACGCATACTGCATTTATTTCATGAAAATCCACGCAGAGCCTCATCCCCCCATCTTTCTTTTCCTTAAACAGCACCGGGGAGGCTACTCTGGATTTTGCAGGTTGGATGAACCCTCGGGCTAGGTTAGTATTGATGTACTTCCTCAGCTCAGCCATTTCTTTTGGGGTCATTGAGTACATCTTTGGTTTAGGGAGTTTGGCCTTGGGCTCAATCTCAATTGCACAGTCAGTGTGGTGATGAGGCGGAAGGATGTTGCATTCCTCCTCACTGAATGCTTCAGCAAGGTCCCTGTATTCCTTGGGGACCTGCAGAGTCCCAGGTAGGACTTAGATGGCCGTTGTGGCTGCCTCTCATTGGTGGGGCCCCTGAGGGCTTGTCTCAGTGGGTTCGGCTTCAGGAGGGATGGGCAGCAAAGGGCCCACCCCTATCACAACTTTCCAGTAGCCGTCCTCCCATTTGATTGTAGGGGCCCATTTGTCCCAGGATGATTGACTCTGCCATTTTTGGGGCCACTATGAATTGAATGAGTTCTGTGTTGATTCCTAGTTCCAGTCTGACAAGCTCAGTGACCTGTGTAGCAGGGGTGCCACCTATTAAGGTCCCGTCTACTTGCTGAAAGCATATGGGGTGGCTTAAGAGGTGTGTCTTTATGCCTAGCTGCTCAACAATGGGGGAGCTAATTAAGCAACGGGTGCAGCCGGTGTCTATTATTGCTGCTACCTCTCCATGCACCCCTGTCTCTGGCACTGTCAGCTTGACTTTGACCACAAAGGGGTGGATGGTCCCACTTACCATTGGGTCGTCATTTCCACTGCTACTGCTGGCCGGCCGAGGTGGCAAGTCTTTGGACGAGGTCTCTTCATTCTCTCCAGGGGGAGGGGAAGCCTCGACTGCCTAGCGGGCAATTCTGCTGGCATCCGGGGGCTTTCATGGGTCCTTTCTGCCTCGGGCTGACATGGCGGGGCGCGGGTGTGGAACCAGCGCAGGTGCCAGACACTCCACAGCTTGATGACCCACTTGTCCGCAACGGTAGCACGTGATTAACCCTGTAGATTGAGCAGGAGGGGTTCCAGTGGGGTCTGTCAGAGGATGTCTAGCAAAAGTCCTCCCTGGGGGCCTCTCAGCTGAGGGGTTGTGGCGTGGGTGAACTTCTCTATCCAGAGCTATTGACATGGTATACCAGTCTTGCAGTCACTCTGGCACCCCCCGGATCCCACAGGCGGTTCTGACTTCTTTTTTTTTTTTTTTTTATTGCAAAAGTTTTACAATTACATTTTCACCCCTTTCCCCCCCCTCAACCCACCCCAAACTTCCCAGCCTCCCTAACCCTCCCTAACCCTCCCCTCCCCCCAGACTTCCACACAATATACTCATGTCAGGTAAAAAAACCCCCTTAGTATAAAACTTATATAAAACTTGAACCCCTCCCTCCCCCTTATAATTTTTTTTATCTTCATTACATTAAAATATTTCTATCTTAATATGTCATTTTCTTTTTTTTTTTATTGAAAAAGTTTTCAAATACAAGTTTTTCCCCCTTTCCCCCCCTCTTCCCTAACCCCCCCTCACCACCCATCCCCCCCTGTGACTTCTTCTTCACAACAATAAGCTAATTCATAATTAATTACATAATATTTTACCATGCCCTTACTCACTCCTCAAAGTCCTGACCCTTAGCATAATATTCTTATAACTCCGCTTTTCTCCGCTTTTCGCAATAATCTACCCTTTTTCTCCTCCCCCAAACTTATAAAATATTATTATTATTACAACAACATAACCTTTAATCTTTTATATATATTAATATAACATTTCAAAGCAGCCTTCTCCAAATTTAACATTTATTCAGTTCTATCCAATTCTTCCACTCCCCAAAATATATGACTTAAAAATCCTTTTTCTTAAACTAATCAATCACTAAACTAGCCTATTTCAACCCAGTTTCCTGCAAGATTACCATACACTACAATTCTAAATATAATCCACTGCCCACTCTGCTAAAATATACATATGTCTATATATACATTCCATTTTATAAAAAGAGAAAAGACAATAACTTTAAATTTATAATTCATAAATTTATAAATCCATTTAGTATCTTCTTTGATGTCTTTCCACTAGATTGTTAAATCCATCATCCATAATAGGGTAACATAGCATCCTGGTGCAACAGTTTATTCAAAATCTTCAGTCATCTTCTGCCCCCATCAATAATGAATATCCTCATGTATATATAAAAGTAAAAACAACCACCCGAGTAACATTATAATTATATTCCATATAGTTGTAATTGTGGTTTTCATCAGGATTATAAATTCCCATCATCTTAGTGGGTAACAGCCAGATCTTCTGCATGCCCCAGCATAACTCTCTTGCCTTGTAACTCAAAATAGTTATAATATATTTATCGGTAAAAGAAATCCAAAATAGATAGTTCAAATCCAACAATGTAAGGCTCTTTCCACATCCCAAAATCACGGCATTGCAGAGATCTGCCACTTTCCTCAAGATAGTATTAAACGATAATTCGCCTCCAATATCTTTTCACATATTCATTTATTTTTTAAAAACCCTAGCTTCACTGTTGCTTGGTTTAGAAACTACTATTTCTACGAGATCTGTTTCTTTTCTTTTTCTTTTGCGGGTTGCATTTCCATCCAGATTTCCTTCCTACAAGTTGTATATCAGCTGATCGGTTGTCATTCTGCTTTATAAATTGATCTTGTTGGTTTTGTTTTATTATCTCATATGTCTTTTCCATCACTTGTATATCAGCTAGTTGATTTACGCACTTGTCTGTAACTTGATAATTCATCACATTAGAATCAGATGACACTGCTCTCAAATTTATAGACAGTCCAGCTGGGGTATCCAAGGAGTCCGAAGACAGTTTATCTACCACAGCCTCTATAATTTGATGTTTTCCCTTTATTTCCAGCTCCTTTTGCTTGTCCTGTGTTATGCCTAAAGATGTTAAATTTATTTTTAAAATTTTTTGATAAAATTCTTCCGCTTTTTCGACAGTATTCAGTTGGTATCTTACTCCTTGGTATCTCAATATTAAACCAACTGGGACGTCCCACCTAAATAGAATATTCCTTTTTTTTAACTCATTCACTAGAAAACCAAATTTCTTCCTCTCCATTAACATCTTGGGCGGGAGTTCCTTAAAAATCCAAATCTTTCTTCCACGAAGTTGCAAAATAGAATTATAAGAATTCTGCACAATATTATTTCTAATTTCTTTGTCTGTAAAATAAATCACCACATCTCTAGGCAATTGCCTTTGTTTTGCCAACCAGGAGTTTATTCTATAAATTCTGTCAATCCTGCAAAACACTTCATCAGGTTGAACCTTTAAAATCCCAGCCAGAATTTCAGAAGATATCTTCCTTAAATCATCTCTGTCATTTTCCTGCAGACCTCTCAGTCTAATTGCATATTCTGTAAAATTGTGTTGGATCATTAAAACTTCTCTTTCAATCCTCTGTTGTACAATTTCTTCATTACCAGTCTTTTGATCAGCCTCCATTTTAAGTTTGTCTTCTGAACTATTATCCTGAATGTTTGCCAAATCCTTTTTAATTTTTTGGATCTTGTCATCCAAATTCTCCTCAGTTTCTTTCATTTTAGACTCTAATAATTTAGTATTTGCTTCCAACTGAATCACAAAGTCTGCTAAGCCATTAGCTGTTTTTAAAATCTTTCGATCCAAAAAGCCAAACTTAGATTTCACCAATTCACCAATTTCTTTGATTTCCAACTTAAATTTTTCAAGTTGCTGATTCACAATCTCATCCCTTCTTACAATCTCATCAAGAAGAAATTCTATTATATTAAAGTCAGGTTTCTGAGACTGGAGAGTTAAAACTTGTTGATGTAATTTATTAATGGGGGAATCCCCCCCCACTGCCTGTTTGTCTAGCTTTATAAGTCTCAGTGCCATTTTTCCACGCAGACAAAATTTACTGGAAAAGAGAAAAAAAAAAAACTTTTTTCCAACCAAGATCAATATCAGATCCCCAAGGAAAAAAAAAAGGAAAAAAAAACAGAAGTGAGAGTGAGATTTTGCCTTCAGTTACAGCCAAAAGTATTCATTCCGCTACTTTGTAATTGAAAACGGAAGGAGTTTCCCTTTCAGCCTCTCTTCAAGCCGCAGCAGCAATCGCCATTTTAAAAAACTTTTTTCCCTTCACTTCACTTCTTAGGCAAAATAAAATAAAAAGAATACTTGCGCTTCAGGATCAGAGGTCCAGCTCATATCTTCTTTAATTAATTTATTTGACAGATTTACAGGCTTGCTTTTGCCCCCTAGCTCTGCGTGTAGCAGAGATTTCCCAGAGCCCGGAGCATCGGCTGGCGATACGGGGAGTCTCTTCCGCTCCCTCCCAAAAGTAAATAAAAAACTTTTGGGATTAGGCAGAGGACTCTACCCACCCCAGCCGGCTCTATCTCCATTTCCTAATGGAAACGGAGTTTTTTCGAGCCGCCATTCCTCTGAAAAAGGCGGCTCTTACAGGCAGTGGGTTCGACGATCCCGAAGGAGCGTCCAGCGGGGACAAGCAGCAAACCGGAAGTCCTTAATATGTCATTTTCAAATGAAAGCTATTTGATACTTCCTAGTTTGATATTTGTTCTGAACATAATCTATCCATAATCTATTGGTTCTGACTTCTTGATCAATGGCTTCTTTAAAATTATGCAGAAGTATTCTGTCCGGCCAATGTCTGAGGTTCCCCGCGACCCGTCTAAAGTCCCATAGGAAGTCCTTTATGGGTCGATTTCCTTGACTCATCACCTTTATCTTGGCTTCACTCTTGTTGACTCAGTCTCGGTCTTCGAATCTGGCCCGGAGCAGCTCAACAAAACCTTCTGCATCATTTAATTCAGAAACCCCCTCATTATGCAGTTGGGCTATCCAGTCGGCAGCTTCTCCCTCATTCATCCCCTCTGAGATCGCAGATACCAAGTCGTGATCTGTTTTGTACTGCTTTCCATACTGATCTATATGAGCCCATACTCGGCTGAGAAAATAGGCCAGTTTGGCAGGTTTACCGTCAAACGTCGCTCTAAACCGTGGTGGCGGGGCCCTTGCTGGCGGAATCGCCACAGCGGCTGGAGGCGGGGTGAATGCCTGCGGCTGAACTGGAACCTGTGGCGGTGGCACGGCTGGCTGCTGGATCAGACCCCATGGCAGTGCTGGGATCGTTGGGGCAAATTAGGCCCATGGTGATCCCGTAAGAGGGGGAGCAGCAGGCGCTGGCGTCCACTGGCACTGGACCCACCCCTGACTGGGATAGAATCCCCAGTCTGGGGGGATAAATTCCGCAGGGGGTAGCATGAAGGCAGGTTGACGAGGGCTGGATACAGGATGACATCCAGGCGATCGTTCTTTCGGTCCCATCTCTGGAGTTGGATCAGTCTGGCAACTTTTCCCAGAATCCATCTCCCTGAACCGAGCTCCTAGGCTTTGCATCACCTCTGCAGCTTCAAGGGCTCGTCCCACAGCTTCAGAAGGAGAATACCGGGTCTCGACAAACCTTCCAGTATGTGCTCCCATGGCTCCCTCTGCAATCTTCTCTCTCCCTTCCATCTTAGCTGAGTCTTCGCACCACCCAAGCTTCAGGTTGGTGCTGGGGCTCAGCACCCCATTCAGCCCCCTTTCGAGGTGCTGCTTAGTTATTTAGAGATTCAGGTTAACGTCAGGGTTCCAAGGAACACCCCCAACAAAGTAAAGCTCTATCTAACTCTCCAATCAAGAGTTAAAGTGAAAGTTTATAGTTTACAAAGGAAAACAAGACAGAAATATAATGCTTAAATTCAACTTACTCTGTCTTTATTTTGGCGCTTACTGCCTTGTCCTGTAAATGTGTTTGGTTTCATAACGTTGTATAATAAAGGAGACATTATTCAATCTTGCTAATCTGAATTTGCATCTTAGAAAAACAGGCTAGCGATGGGTGAATAGATGCATAAAATTATGTAACGTCAAGCCCCTTAAATGTGGCAATTCTGAGAATACATGGGAAAGGAGACTTTAAAAAGGTATACAAATTGAATGCAGTACTATGTCTTTACTAGGGTTCCAGATCTGATCTGGAACACTTCAGAGAACCAGAACACTGTGACAAAAGTTTACACTTTTCCATATCTATGCTGTCATTTAATGGTCATTTGGAGTTTTGCCCTCCATATCTGGTAAGCCCTACCCAGGAGGTGAATTTTTTTCTGCTGGATGCTTTGCATTTTCATCAGTTTTCATTTCAAATATTTTGAGCAGAGCGTGTATAGTCAGAAATTAGAAAACAGTTTTGGTTTCTTCGGGACACTGTTAGAGGAAGGTTCATATGATCATAAAATATCTTAACTACTAAAGCCAGTTTTCCAGACAAGCCTTTTATTGTGTAATCAGTGTGCCTTATGGAATATTCCAGACAACTTTTAATATTTATTTTATTTTTTATTTTATTTTGAATTTGTATACCGCCCTTCTCCCTGAGGACTCAGGGCGGTGAACAGCCAAGTAAAAACATCAAGTACAAATATTAAAATACAGTTAAAATATACATATATAAATTTGGCCCCATTAATTAAAAACAATAAACAAAACACTTAAAAACACTTAAAAAATTAGGCCAGCCCGGCTTGCTGGAAAAGGAAGGTTTTAAGGGCACGGCGGAAGGCACCGAGGTCTTGGATTCTCCTTATCTCTGGAGGCAATTGATTCCAGAGGGTAGGTGCCCCCACAGAGAAGGCCCTCCCCCTGGGGGTCACCAGCCTGCACTGTTTGGCTGATGGCACCCCGAGGAGGCCCTCTCTGTGGGAGCGCACAGGTCGATGGGAGATCGTCGGTGGCAGCAGGCGGTCTCGAAGATAGCTAGGCCCTATGCCATGGAGCGCTTTAAAGGTGATAACCAACACCTTGAAGCGCACCCGGAAGACCACTGGGAGCCAGTGCAGCTCGCGCAGGAGCGGTGTTACATGGGAGCGCCAGGCTGCTCCCGTCACTACCCGCGCTGCTGCATTCTGGACCAGTTGGAGCCTCCGGGTGCTCCTCAAGGGGAGCCCCATGTAGAGAGCGTTGCAGTAGTCAAGGCGAGAGGCGACGAGGGCGTGAGTGACTGTGCACAGGGAATCCCGATCAAGAAAGGGCCGCAACTGGCGGATCAGGCGAACCTGACAAAAGGTCCCCCTGGTTACAGCCGTCAGATGTTCCTCCAAGGACAGCTGCCTATCCAGGAGGACTCCCAGATTGCGAGCCCTCTCTGTGGGGGCCAACGACTCGCCCCCAATAGTCAGTGATGGAGTCAACTGACTATATCGGGATGCCGGGAGCCACAGCCACTCAGTCTTGGAAGGGTTGAGCCTGAGCCTGTTCCTCCCCATCCAGATCCGCACAGCCTCCAGGCACTGGGACATCACTTCAAGGGCATCATTGGGGTGGCCTGGGGTGGAGATGTACAGCTGGGTGTCATCAGCGTACTGGTGGTATCTCACCCCAAAGCCACGGATGATCTCGCCCAGCGGCTTCACATAAATGTTGAACAGGAGGGGCGAGAGGACCGACCCTTGAGGCACTCCACATATAAGAGGCCTTGAGGTTGACCTCTGCCCCCCTGCCAACACGAACTGCGACCGGTCGGAGAGAAAGGAGGAGAACCACCGTAATACGGTGCCCCCCATCCCCAACTCTTCCAACCGGTGCAGCATGATACCATGGTCGATGGTATCAAAAGCCGCTGAGAGGTCTAACAGGACCAGAACAGAGGAACAACCCCTGTCCCGAGCCCTCCAGAGATCATCAACCAACGCGACCAATGCCGTTTCCGTGCTGTGTCCAGGCCTGAAACCCGACTGGAACGGATCTAGATAGGATGTTTCCTCCAAGAATTGTGGAAACTGTCGCGCGACCACACTCTCAACAACCTTCGCCAGGAAGCGAAGGTTGGAGACAGGACGATAGTTGGCCAATATTGCCGGATCCAGGGACGGCTTCTTGAGGAGAGGCCTCACCACCGCTTCTTTCAAGGCGGCGGGGAAGTGACCCTCACTCAACGAAGCGTTGATAACACCCTGGAGCCAGCCTCGTGTAACCTCCCGGGAGGCCAGTACCAACCAGGAGGGACACGGGTCCAGTAAACATGTGGCCGCACTAAGTCTCTCCAAAATCCTGTCCACATCATCCGGAGTCACAGCATCAAACTCCTCCCAGGTAACATTCTCAAGACTATTCCTCGTCACCCTGCCCTGATCTACCCAGTCAGAGTCCAAATCCCCCCGGATCTGAGCGATTTTGTCATACAGGTATTGTCCAAAATCCTCCGCCCTGCCTTCCAAGGGATCCTTCCGCGCTCCCGAATGGAGCAGGGAGCGGGTTACCCTGAACAGGGCGGCCGGACGATTCCCTGATGACGCAATAGAGGCGGAAAAGTAGTTAAACTTTGCCGTCTTTATCGCCACTAGGTAGGTCTTAATATGCGACCTTACCAGTGTTCGGTCAGATTCAGCGAGACTGGCCCTCCAACCGCTCTCTAGGCGTCTTTTCCGGCGTTTCATCTCCCTCAGCTCCTCGGTGAACCAAGGAGCCGCGAGGGATCGACACCGGGTCAGAGGCCGCAAAGGCACGACTCGATCCAAGGCCCCACCAGCCGCCCGATCCCAGGCAGCTACCAGGTCCTCGGCCGAGTCGTGTGCCAGATCTTCAGGAATTGGCCCAAGCTCCGTCTGGAACCTATCAGGATCCATCAGGCGCCTGGGGCGGATCCATCTAATTGGGTCCGCCTCCCTGCGGCGGGGTGTAGAGGTTCGAAGGTCCAGACGAAGGAGTGAGTGATCTGACCATGACAAGGGTTTCATGTCTATATCCCCTATAATAAGACCACTCAACCACTGGCCAGAGACAAAAATCAGGTCCAGCGTGTGTCCCCCCCTGTGAGTGGGGCCATGAACTAACTGGGTCAGGTCCATGGCCGTCATGGAAGCCATGAACTCCCGAGCCATCTCTGACGTTTCACCAACGGACGGCAGATTGAAATCACCCATGACCATAAGCCTAGGTGTATCAACTGCCACCGTGGCTATCACGTCGAGTAGCTCGGGCAGGGCCGTTCAACAATATGATTTGTTGAACAAGCCATAGTAGTCACGTTTTATGTATAAAGGTAGACTTAACTGTAATTACAAAATCCAGTACAATGGCTGGGTTTCTGGGGAAAAAAACACTTATCATGGAAAAATATACACAGGAAAGAAAACAGAATTATGAAGACAAAATTAACTGGCTTTAATTGTAACTTAGAAATTCACATTATGTTATACCTTGGCTTTTCTTAGGGAGCTGAAGGTGACAACTACTTCCTCCAATTTTTTTCAACAATAATTCTCTTATATCATCCCCAGTATCTTAGTTTTTGCATCTATCTTTCTAGAACAAATCATCTGACAACTGCCAGTTTTCAAATTTCACTGTGCATAGCAAAACATGGTAAGCCCCTCTCTGATGGGGATATTATCAAAACAGCTATGTTTTCTGGGAGTAATTCCCTTTTTCATGATTTCCCAAACAAGGATAAAATTATTCAATGCATCTCTGAGATGCCACTTAGCAGAAATACTGTTAAAGATCGAGTCCAGCACATGGCAAGTGATGTTAGTCAGCAGCTCACCACTGACTTACAAAAGGCAACCTGTTACTCCATGTTCTTGGATGAAAGCAGAGATGTAAATAATCATGCAAGGCTAGCAGTAATTTTGTGTTTTGCTGTTGGTGACATCATGAGAGCAGAGCTGGTGAAACTGGTGTCTTTGCCTGAAAGAACACAAGGGATCAACATCTACAATGCTGTGATGGAGGCTTTTTTGTCACAAGACATAAGACCAGAAAAAGTGGTTTCAGTTACTAGTGATGGGGCATCTTCTATGGTGGGGGCAACATCTGGTTTCATACAGTTCTTAAAATGCATTTAGAAAATTCTACAACATTTGCAGACAATCCTACAAGCCATCAGGAAATCTACAAGGAATTTTCTAGCATTGTAGCAGCTGCAAAGGTGAATTTTAGTAACAGATTTTTACAGTTCCGTAAGATGGAGGCAACCCTGTGTTTTCTTACTTCTCCAGATAAAGCCACATTTGAAGAACTTGATCTTTCCTGCTTACACTGGTTAGATTTAGGAAATCTGGAAATGAAGCTATTGGAATTTCAAGAAAGCTCTATCTGGAAAAATAAATTCTATGACCTGCGTGAAACACTTGAGAAGATAGAAGGGATGACAAAGGACAGCACAGTTAGTTCTGAAAATGAAATCCTTAAAGGATTTGGGATTGCTTTCCTTACTTTGTTTGGATCATCTTATGCTTGTGAGCAGCTGTTTTCAGCTGTTTCCCTACTGGTTCTGTGGGCATGGCTTGGTGGGCATGGCTTGGTGGTTATGTGACTGGATGGGTGTGGCTTGGTGGTCATGTGACTGGGTGGGCATGGCTTGGTGGTCATGTGATCGGGAAAACCAACTATCACACTTTACACAAAAATAACACAAAAGCTACACAACTGACTCACACACAATGCAAAAGCAGCTGGACTTCACACAAAATGGCCCCTGCAACAAGCAGGAACCTCACAGAGTCACAGAGAGCTCAAAAACCAACTATCACACTTTACACAAAAATACCGGTTCAGGCAATAGGTAGTAAAAAAAATGCTTTAAAAAGTAAAAAAAAAAAAAGTTCCGACGATTGCGTGGCACAGCTGATTGTCACAGCTGATTTTTTTTTATTGCAAAAGTTTTACAATTACATTTTCACCCCATTTCCCCCCCCCTCAACCCACCCAAATCTCCCAACCTCATCCTCCCTAGCCCTCCCTAACCCTCCCCTCCCCCCAGACTTCCATACAATATACTCATATCAAAAGAAAAAAAAAACCCTTTGTATAAAACTTGAACCCCTCCCTCCCCCTTATAATTTTTCATCTTCATTACATTAAAATATTTCTATCTTAATATAATATAACATTTTCAAATAAAAACTATTTGATATTTCCTGGTTTGATATTTGTTCTGAACATAATCTATCCACTTTTTCCATTCCCATTCATAAGTCTCTTGCAAACAATCTTTTAAATATGCCGAAATCTTTGCCATCTCTGCAAATCTGGCCATCTTCAAAGTCCATTCCTCGATCGTGGGCAAAGCTTCATTTTTCCAGTATTTACCTATCAATAATCTCGCTGCTGTTATCATATACAATATCAACTTTGTTTCACCCGAAGTAAAACCCTTAACTATACCCAATAAAAACAATTGTGGAGAAAATTGAACTTTTTTCTTCAAAACATTCTGCAAAACCCACCAAATTTTTATCCAAAAAGCCTTAACTTTCTTACAGGTCCACCAAACATGATAATATGTAGCATCTAAACAATCACATCTCCAACATTTTGGCTGAACATTAGGGTACATACACGACAATTTTTTGGGGTCTAAATGCCATCTATAAAACATTTTATAAAAATTTTCCCTTAAATTCTGCGACTGTGTAAACTTAACGTTCTGAACCCAAATTTTTTCCCATGTTTCCAACATCACTGGTTCTTCAAAATTTTGTGCCCACTTAATCATACAGTCTTTAACCAATTCAGTTTCTGAATCCCTTTCTAACAAAACATTATAAAGCCTTTTAATATGCATTGGACCTTTTTCTTTTATATGTCTAACCAGTTCTTCCTCATGCAACATAATACCAGTTTTTTGGTCCTCTTTCCATCTCAGTTGAAGTTGATTATATTGTAACCAAGTTAAGTTAATCCCTTCGTCCAACAGTGTCTCTAATGTCTTCAAGTGCCATCTGCCCGCATCTGTAAAAAGAACCTCTTTATATAACCCCCCCCCCGAGTGACATTATATTTGTATTCCACATAATATGACCAAGATCCAGCCATAGCGGTATTTTGTAATCCCATTTGAATCGGTGCTTCTTCCAAACCCTCATCAAAGAGTCTCTAAGTATATGGCTTTTAAATACTTTATCCACTTTGTTCTCATAAAATAAGTAGGCATGCCATCCAAATTCAAGATCAAAACTTTCTATATTCAGTATTCCAGTCTTTTTCCTTCCAAACCAATCACTTGCTTGAGTCAAAGCTGCTGCTTCATAATATAATTGTAGGTTTGGAAGTTTAAGACCTCCCCTTTCTGGAACATCTTGCATAATTTTCAGTTTCACTCTCGGTTTTTTCTCGTTCCAGACAAATCTATTCACTCCACTTTGCCACACTTTCAATTGTTTATCACTTTTAAGCACCGGAATCATTTGAAACAAAAAAAGAAATCTTTGCAAAATGTTCATCTTAACTGCTGCTATTCTTCCAAGTAAAGACAGCTGCAGTTTTTTCCAAATCTCCATATCTTTCTGAGCTTCTCGCCATAACACCTCATAATTATTTTGAAAAAATTTCATATTTGATTCTGCAACCTGAACACCTAGATATTTTACCTTTGGTACAATCTCAAAACCTGCCCTCCTTTCAAGCTCATATTTGCGATCTTGTGTCATATTTTTAACTATCATCTTAGTTTTTTTCTGGTTCAATCTAAAACCTGAAACTTTACCATAGCCTTGTATAATGTCTTTCATCTAGATTATTGATTCCATTGGCTGTGTTAGGGTAACAACCAGATCATCTGCAAATGCCTTTATTCTGTAGTCCTCTTGCCTTATCATTATTCCTTTCAAGATATTAGAGTCCCGAATTGTATTTAGCAAGACTTCTAATGTTAAAATAAATAACAATGGGGATAACGTACATCCCTGTCTTGTTCCTTTTTCAATTTTAAACTCTGTTGTCAAACTTCCATTGATGATAATCTGTGCCTTTTGCTCTTGGTAAATTGCTGAAACCGCCTGTATAAATTGATCCCCAAAGTCCATCTTTTTTAAAGTCTTTAATAGAAAGTTCCAATCCACTCTATCAAAGGCCTTTTCCGCATCCAAAAAGACCAGCACTGCAGGTACCTGTTTATTCCTCTCAAGATATTCCAATAGGTCTATTACTTGCCTTACATTATCCTTCATGTATCTACCCTCGATAAATCCCGCTTGATCATCATGAATCACCTTTTGAATTACTGGCATCAACCTGTTGGCTAGTACTTTTACATAAATTTTATAATCAGTATTCAGAAGAGATATTGGTCGATAATTCTCTGGTTTTTTAGGACCTACTTGCTCTTTTGGTATCAAGGAAATATAAGCTGTTGTCCATGATGGGGGTATTTTACCTCCTTGTTGAATATTACAAAATAGATCTCTGAGTTGTTGCACCATTTCTGCTTGCAAAGTTTTATAATACACTGCAGTCAAACCATCCGTTCCAGGAGCTTTAGCTGTTTTTAATTGTTTAATTGCTACTATTATCTCCTCCTCTGTTATAGGATAATTCATTCTTTCCTTTTGTTGATTAGTAATTTTTGTAACTCTTTTATTATCTAAGTATTTTTCTATAAGTCCATTCTGTATATCATCTTTAGCATATAATTTACTATAGTAATCCACAAAAGCTTCTTTAATTAATTTTTGTTGAAAGATTTCTTTCCCTCCAATATCAATACTATCAATAGTCCGTATACTCTGCTTCTTCCTTAATGTATAGGCCAACCATCTGCCCGGTTTATTGGCGTTACAAAATGTATTATGCCTTGCATATTGTAAATTTGTTGCAACTTGTTCCGCCATAAGCATTTGAAATTGATCTTTCAGAAGTTTAATAACACCACATGTTCTTTCATCTGTTGGGTTTTTAATAAGTAGCTGTTCTTTATTCTTTATTTCTGCTTCCAATTCAAATCTTTTCTTTTGTCGATTCAATCTATGTTTAGAATTCATATAAATGAGTACCCCTCTCATATAGGCTTTACTCGCATCCCACACAATTTCAACTGGGGTACCCTTATTCAAGTTCATTTCAAAAAATTCTTTCAACTGCTTCTTAAGTTCTGTTATATTTTTTTCATAGCTAAACAAGTTTTCATTTAATCTCCAAGATCGTCTCTCAGTTTTACCCATCTCAATTTCTATCCATACTGGGCTATGGTCGGTCAAAGTTCTTGGAAAAATCTTTGTTCTTTTTGTCTTAACAAGTAAATCATCTGACAACAAAATAAAGTCAATCCTAGAGAAGGATCTATGTCTATCAGAAAAAAAAGTATAGTTCAATTCTTTTGGGTTGTGTATTCTCCAAATCTTCTTTCATATCAAAAAAAGTCTGCGGTAGTCTAATCCTAGATTTCGCCAAACTCTTTTTATCTAATTTAGAATCAATTACTCCATTCCAATCTCCCATAATTAAAATAGATCTATAATCCCATTGCAATATTTTAGTGTGTAGCATTTTGTAGAAATGATCCTGTTGTTGGTTGGGAGCATAAATTCCAATCAAAAGAATTTGGCCATTTACTGTAAGCAATTCAATTGCTATAAACCTACCATCTTTATCTGCTTCTATAATTTTAGCTGTCAGTCTTTTGTTTACATAAATAACCACACCATTCTTTTTTTGCAAAGTTGAAGCTATAAAATGTGTTCCTAATGTAGAATTTATCAAATATTTTTGATCTTGAGTTCTAATATGAGTTTCTTGTAGACAAATTATATCATTATTAAATTGTCTCAAATATGCAAATAACTTCTTCCTTTTCTGTAATGAATTCAACCCATTCACATTCCAAGATAAGCACTTAATTGTCATCTTTATCTTTTTGAAGCGACGAGCAGAATAGCCGAAGACCCTCTGAAATCTTCGGTTTCGCTTCCCCCATGGCTTCAGACTCTTGTGTAGTACTCATAGCTCCCTTTTTGTATTGTCTTTCCTGTTGTTGCTTTTCTTTAAGTTGCTTAGATTTTGCACGAGTTATACGCTGGTCTTTGACTTCAACCATCCGAACCGGGTCCAAAATTGGAGAAGATTCTATCAGGTGCTCCTCCAAAAAACCTCCTACAGCACCCTGCACCTCTGGCTACACCTGCTTAGGCTGTTCTTGCAACTCTTGCTGGAGTTGCTTCTTATCACTCTCCTTAATCTCCAACACTGTAGACGTACGTGGAGATGGTGTTCTTTCTTTGAGAATATTAGAATAAAAATGCTCCGCCTTCTCCACAGTATTCAAGCGATGTCTTTCTCCATTATATTTCAAAATTATACCAATTGGGGCATCCCACCGGAATGGTATCTCTTGTTTTTTCAGTTCATTTACTAGAAAGCCAAAATCTTTTCTAGCTTTCAACATTTTGGGTGGCAATTCTTTATAAACTCCAATTTGAGCCCCCCCCACTTGCACAGAGGTGAGAAAAGATTTTTGCAGGATATCATTTCTTATTGCTCTGTCTGTAAAATATATCACAACATCTCTAGGCAGTTGTCTTTGTCTGGCCACCCAAGAGTTCACTCTGTAAATTTTGTCTATTTTATAAAAAACCACATCAGGATTAATTTTTAATATCACTGCCAAAGCCTCAGCACAAGTCTGTCTCAAATCCTGTCTGTCATCCTCTCTGATTCCTCGAAGCCTTATAGCAAATTCCATGGCCCTGAATTGCATCATTATAATTTCATTTTCAACTCTCTGCATTTTATCATCAACATCAGAAATTTTATAATCATTGTCCTTAATCTTAACATTGACTTCTGATTTAAATTCTTCCACTTTAGAGTCCACTTTAATAATAAATTCTGCAAGGCCAGATGCCACATCCGTTATTTTTTTAGTCACCTTGCCATAATCCTGTTTCACCATATCTTTAATTTCATTAAATTAAATCATTGTCACAGCTGATTGTCGGAACCTTTTTTAAACCTTTTTTTAGCATTTTTTTTACTACCTATTGCCCGAACCAGTAGTAAAAAAATGCTGTAAAAAGTTCAGATGATCAGAACTGATCATCTGAACAGGTAGCATTTCACCCCTGAATCTGACAACAGAAACAGACTAACAGATGACCTGAGTGCTGCATGTGTTGCTCTCAAACTTACAAAGTATGAGCCAAGGTTAGACAAATTATCAGCATGCATACAACAGCAAAAATTACATTAATTGTTCAAAAGCATGTCAAATGTAGACTTCTACCTTTCAATAAAAAGTTTTTTGTATCGAGCTTCCGGTTGGCACTGCCGGCGTCGCAGATGGTCTTCTTGGACCGCCAGCCCCGTGATTCCATTGGAGCCGTTCTGACAGCGCTAATCAGCTGTCAGATGGCTTAAAAACCTCTCCTTCGGGAGAAGAAGGAGAGGAGAGCCGGTGGGCGAGGGTAGAGCTCCCCAGGAGCCCCTGGATTAATTCCAGGGGTTTGGAGGGTGAGAGCTCCCCATTCAGCCCACTGAAGCTCCGGATCCATGGTGACTCCGTTTAAACGGAGCCAGACGCCGGCGACCAACTCTGCTTTCAAGAAGAAGATTAATTGATTTCAAAAAGCAGACAGAACGGAAGCAGGAGAACAAGCTTTTGCAAGTATATGCTTAACTCCTGGGATACATTGTTTCTATTTGATTTTGCTGAGCTGGAGCTGGAAATGGTGTCTTTTGTTGTGGGCGTGAAAGTGAAAGCAGGAAATGAAAGTGCTTGTTAACGTGGTTCCTGGCCACGTTACTAAACAGAAGATATATACCATTCAAATGGATAACCCCGGAAGGAATGTTAGTAACGTGGCAGGGAAAGAAAATCAAGGTGGATTCGCACAGCAAAGCAAAAGAATTATATGACCAAATGATGGGTGCTGAAGTAACAAATGGTAATAAAGAAGAAGAAGGACGGAATATCAAAGGAAAACAGAAGAGAGATCAGGAAAGAACACCACAACAAGGAGGGAAAGTAGATGAAGGAGAGACCCAGGAAGAGGAAGGAGTGCAGACAAGAGGCAAAAAAAAGGAACAGGAAGAAATAAAGAAGAAACAACAGGAAAGTCAATAAAAAAAAATGGGACGGACTTTAAAAATACTATCTGTAAATGTTAATGGACTCAACTCACCATCCAAACGACACCAAATTTACAAAAAAAATTTGAAACAAAAATCAGACATTGTGTGCCTCCAGGAGGTACATATAAGAAAACAGGATATCAAATATATACAATATAAAAAATTAGGTAAAGAATACGCTTCATTGGCAGAGGGGAAAAAAAGAGGAGTGGTGGTATATATCAAGGAAGGAATAGACAGTAATATGAGGTATGTGGATACAGAAGGTAGGATAGTCATGGTAGAGCTAAATCTTGAGTTCAAAAAGATATTATTGGTAGCAATATACGCCCCAAATAGTCAACAATTAGAATTCTAAAAAAAAGTGCATGAGAAAATTATAGAACAAAAAATGGAGAATGTCTGTCTGATTGGGGACTTTAATGCTATTTTAGATGTAAGAAAAGATTATGAATGTGGTCAGCAAAACAAAAATAAAAAAAACGTATTACCTAAAACCTTTATGGATATGGTGGAAGACTTAGATATGGTAGATAGCTGGAGATGTCTTAACCCCGAAACAAGAAATTATACATATTATTCGAATCCGCATAAATCGTGGTCAAGGTTGGATATGATTTGGGTAACTAAGATGTTAATAAAGGAGATAGAAGAAGTAGATATTTTACCAAATAATTGGGCTGACCACAACCCGATATTGATGAAGTGGAGAGGACAGCAGAGAAAGAAGAATAGATGGACTATGAACACACAGATACTGCAAGAAAAAGAATATAAGAATTACATAGAAAAGGAGCTAGAATGGTTTTATAAGGAAAACACAAAGCAACACACTTCCCTACAAAACTTATGGGATACAACCAAAGCATATGTAAGAGGCCTCACGATATCATATAATGTAAAACGGAGAAAAAAGAGAGAGAAAGAATATAACAAATTATTAGAAGAAATTCAAAATTGGGAACGTAAATTGCAAAGAAACCCAGGGGATGAAAAAATAAGGTTAAATTGGTTAACAGCAAAACATAACTTAAACATATTAGAGCAGGGGAAATATGCAACAGCATTGAAATATATAAGACAAAATTACTTTGAAAACGCAAACAAACCAGGGAGATGGCTGGTGTATAGGCTGAGGAAGGAAAGAGAAAAAAGAACAATTCAGAAGTTACGAGATGATGAGGGAAGGATTCAATGGGCCCTAGAGGGAAAAAAGGACATAACAGTTCAATATTATCAAAAATTGTATGAAAAGGATATAGTAACAGAGGAGGAAATTGAATATTATTTAAAAGGGGAGGGATTGCAAATACTAACAGAGGAAGAAAGAGAATTATTAGATAAGGAGATTACGATGGGGGAGCTAAAAGAGGCACTGAAGAGGCAAAAAAATAATAAAACCCCGGGGACAGACGGTTTACCAACAGAGTTCTATAAGACATTTGGAGGTTCATTAAATGGAATACTGTTAGAAATATATAATGAGGCCCTACCCAACACATGGAAAGAAGCATACATTTCCTTAATACCCAAAGAGGGGACAGATACCACACTAATAAAAAATTATAGGCCGATTTCTTTGTTGAATACCGATTACAAAGTTTTCATGAGCATAATTGCCAATAGGATGAAAATAATATTACAAAATAAAATACACCAGGATCAAAATGGTTTTCTGCCTACAAGGCAGATAAAAAACAATTTAAGAATAGCATTGGATGTTTTAGAATATTATGAGGTGCATCCAGAGAGACAGGTAGCACTGATCTTTCTGGATGCACAAAAAGCGTTTGACCAAGTTAACTGGCAATTTATGAAGCAACAAATCAAAAGTATGAATTTTGGAGAAAGATTCACTAAAATGATAACATCGATATATCAGAATCAGACAGCATTTGTCTTGGTGAATGGTGACCCAACAAAATTCTTTGGAATAAATAAAGGAGTAAGGCAGGGATGTCCACTTTCCCCTTTACTATTTATTTTAACATTGGAAAGTTTATTAATCAGAATTAGAGCAAATAAAGAAATTCAAGGATTAAAGATCAAGAGAGAGGATTACAAGGTCCAAGCATTTGCAGACGACCTTGTCTTTTTCGTAGAAAACCCATTAG
This sequence comes from Pituophis catenifer annectens, assembly GCF_029215685.1. Taxonomy (NCBI): domain Eukaryota; kingdom Metazoa; phylum Chordata; class Lepidosauria; order Squamata; family Colubridae; genus Pituophis; species Pituophis catenifer. The sequence continues at coordinate 18,572,856 of NW_027256885.1, forward strand.
AAACAACCCCAAAATTAATAAAAGAGATTGAAAAATTTGGAAAGGTAGCAGGTTTAAAAATTAATAAAGAAAAGACAAAAATGATAACAAAAAACATGACAACAAAACAAGTAGAGAAATTAGTAAAAGAATCCGGTCTGCAGACAGTTAAAAAAGTTAAATACCTAGGGATAAATTTGACGGCCAAAACGACAACAATAAAAGAAGACAATTATGATACTTTAGTCCAGAAAATAAAGGAAGATTTAGAAAAATGGGGGAAACTAAAATTGTCTTTATTGGGGAAAATAGCAGCAATAAAATCAAACATACTGCCAAGACTCCTTTATTTATTCCAAACAATTCCAATAAAATTAGATAAGAAATTCTTTGATAATTTGGATAAAATAACTAAAAAATTCGTGTGGGAAGGGAAGAAATCAAGAATAAAATTGAATATACTACAAGATGATAAAAGTAGAGGTGGATTCGGACTCCCGGCATGGGATAAATATTACAAGGCTGCCAGTTTATTATGGATTAAAGATTGGATAACCTTAGATAATCAAAGATTGCTAAATTTAGAAGGGCATGATTTAATGAAGGGATGGCACGCCTTTATATGGAGTTCAGGAAATAAAATATATAAACATTTTAATAACCATACAATTAGGAGATCTTTAATTAACACATGGCTACAAATTAAACACAAACACTACATGAAAATTCCCGGCTGGCTATCGACCATAGAAGCAATAACTCACCCCAACATATTATCAAAACAAAAGATTCTAAGATATAGGGAAATAGTAGATGTTCAGGGGAAATTGAAAACTAGGGAAGAGCTCAAAGAACAAGGAATAGTAATAGACTGGTGGCCCTACTCGCAAATAAAAGTAAGATACAGAAAAGACCAAGAGGAAGAAGGAATAGATTTAAAACAAAATCGATTGGACAAACTATTAGAATCAAAAGAAGGGAAATTAATTTCAAAAATTTACAAATATTTACTCGAATTCGATTTGGCAGAAGAGTTGGTCAAAGGGCAGATGATAGCCTGGGCGAGGAACATAGGGCATAATATACAATTAGAAGATTGGGAAAGAGCATGGGAAGATAATTATAGCATGACAAAATCGGTATCATACAAAGAAAATCATTATAAAATGTGGTACCGATGGTATCTGCCACCCGCAAGGTTAGCAAAAATGTATCCAAATGTGAACCCGGTTTGTTGGAAATGTAAAAAAGCGCAGGGAACTTTTTACCATGCTTGGTGGCTTTGCCCAAAAATCAAAAAATATTGGAATAAAATAAAAACATGGATATTAGAGATAACAAATCACGAAATTGAATTAACACCTGAAGTCTTTTTACTCTGCATGATCAATAAGAATATTAGGAAGGACATAAAATACCTAATACTCCACATTATAACAGTGGCAAGATTAGCGTTGGCACAACTCTGGAAAATAGACCGTTTGCCAACTGATCAGGAAGTAATACAGAAAATCTATGCATGCGCAGAGATGGATAAATTAACCCTAAAACTACAGGATAAGGAAGATTCAAAATACTTTAAAATATGGAATAGCTGGTACCAGTGGATAAGTCAGAGAGAGGGAATGCTTAGAGATGAAAGTTAGGAGAAATCAATGCAAATAAACAACTGCACTGTCAGAGAGATATAGAAGGAAATAAGTCACTGTGCGTATATATATATATATATGTATATATAACATTAGAAAGTAGTTAATAGATGAAGTTGAGCACTATATATGTATAGTATATGTACTTGTAATTTGTGTGTTTGATTAAGAAAAACTTGTTCAGTTTTTCTTATAATTGTTTTAAATGTCTTTTTTTTAAATACGAATAAAGTTTGTTTATAAAAAAAAGTGCTTGTTAATAGACTTGTGCTCAGAGACTGGATTTAAACTGCTGGATTTGAGAGCTGGGTCTAGAAAATACTATCTTGCTTGATAAACTACAAATAAATCTGACAAAGCTGCTTGAGAGACTTTATGGCTGTGAAAAGAAAAATTCTTTTAAAATAATATGGCTTCCAAGGAAGGAATTTCTGAAAGTGGAGGCTCTTTAATGGTGTTAGAAATGACACAGAGAACTGAAACACAGAGCCAGGAGGTTTTTTTTAGAGACCTTGCAGAATTTATAAAGGAAGCCATGAATAACCAAACTGAAATTATTAATAACTTTACAGCAATCATGGAACAAAAATTTACAGAATTGGTGGAGGATAAAAAAACAACTGAGGATGTTTTTGAAGGAAAGCATAATGACAATGTAGGAGACATTTTGATCAAGACAGAGAAGCTGGAACTGGCTGATCCTCAAGAATCTTCAAACCCTCTTCCTGCCCTTTTGGAATTAACTGACAGAACTTTTCAAAAATATAATTTGGAGCAGAAAGAAAAAGGAACTGATCAGCTCTACGAGGTTTCGGATAAAGATGATTTGGCAGAGGCTTTCACACAATTAATTGAAATGCAGCAACTGGATTTTTCTTTGCAAACTGATCGAGTTAATTCTTTGTTCTATGAACTGACTGTCTATACAAGCAAGAAGAGTCGTTATGGGGGCTCTAAATCAGAGGAAATGGTTCCGAGAAAGGGACAAGTCTTTTTTTTTTTTTTTAATAAAAAAGTTTTTATTTTCTGATCAAACAAGTATACAATATAAACAATCATTCATACTATCATCAGAAAAAAAGAAAAAAAATCAATTTGGTAAACTCAATCTTCAACCCCTCCTCACCACCCACCACCCCCGACTTCCCAGAACAAAAACAGGGCATAGATTTCACCAAACATTCGCTAAAATAAACTAGCTAACTGCAAGATTTAATAACTCCCAAGACCCCTTAACTCCCCTTTTACAATTTCATCAACCTCCCTTTATATAAACACAAAGTAACATGTAATCCAATAACTCTAAGAATTTTAAAACCATTAACAAATCTTAAACATTCAAACCTAAAAACATTTTCCCCCTCCTACTTTTCTCAAAGTTCAGATATTTTGAAATCTCATAACAAAAAATAAACCTTAGATATTCACTAATTAAATTTCTACATTTTTATAATTAACCATTAGTACATTAACTAGAAAACCAAAAAAGATTAATCAACCATTAATACATCATATTTAAAAATCAATATTCAACTTTATACTTTTCCCCCTCAGTAGTTATAACACCTAAAACATAATCAATTTAAACCATGAATAAAACAACTGCAAAGCCAAAAAAAAAAAAAAATTAATCTTCCATTCTTGGTTTCTTATTTTGAAATCTCATAACAAAAAATAAACCTTAGATATTCACTAATTAAATTTCTACATTTTTTAAGTTTCTAAATTTCCCCCCTTCATTATTCCTCCCTCCAATTTTTAAAATTTAAAAGATAATCAACAACATAATTAACCATTAATACATAAACTAAAAAACCAAAAAGGATTAATCAACCATTAGTACATCATATTTAAAAATCAATATTTAACTTTATACTTTTTCCCCCCTCAGTAGTTATAATACCTACAACATAATCATTTTTAACCATGAGTAGAACAACTACAAAGCCAAAAGAAAAGGTTAATCTTCCATTCTTGCTTTCTTTTTATATTTTTTCCAATCTTTCTGCATCCCTCCTACTTCTATTTTGAGGAGGTTTTTCATTTTAATTTGAGGTTGATATAACTGCAAAAATTGTCCCCTTTTTAAAAAAGTTTCCTCTGATTTAGAGCCCCCAAATCGCCTCTTCATGCTTATATAAATCAGTTCATTCCTTCGTCTGTAAAACCAAAGTTTGTCAAGAGTTTGTGAAGAAAAGTTCAATTGTTTCTTTTCTATTAAATGTATAGATGCCACTGACAAGTCTCCTTCATCTTCTGAAACTTCGAAAGTCTGGTCATTTACTACTTTTTTCCAAACCAAGTCATAATTTTGAAGGATTCTATCAATTTTTCCGAAAAGAGCAGAGAGTAAGCTCGAAAATTCTTGAGAAAATTCTTCCACCCTCTCTGCTGCAATATCTCCTGAGTTGTCATCATGCTCCGTAGTTGTTTTGATTTCCTCAGTCATTTCTGTTGTTATCCCTTTAAGAATTGCTATTTGGTTACTTATAGCTGCAGTATGATTATTCATGGCTTCTTTTATAAATTCTGTAAGTTCTGCATCAAAATCCTTACAACTCTGTAAATCAGACAACTGTTTCGTTTCTGACACCTCCAAATAGCATCCAGCACTTTCAAGATCTCCTTTCTTAGAAGCCATTTTATTTTAAAGAAATTTTCTTTCTTCCCACAACCATAAAATCATAAAGTCAGAGCCATCCTTTTGAGCAGCATTCAGCAATTTCTTTATAAACAATCTTTTCCCAAACAGCTCTTCAAAATCTATTCCAACAACTTAAAGCCAGTCTCTGAGCACGAGTCTATTAGCAAAAACTTTTTCTAACTTTCCCTTTTAAAATCGCAACAAAGAAACGCCATCTTAACTTCCAGCTCAGAAAATCCAATTAGAAACATTGTATCCCCGGAGTTAAGTGTTATACTTGCAAAAAGCTTGTCCTCCTGCTTCTGTTCCGCCTGCTTTTTTGAAATCATTTAATCTTCTGTTTGACAGCAGAAATTGGACGCAACACCTAGCTCTGTAAAAAAAAACAGAGTCCCCCCGGATCCGGAGCTTCAGTGGGCTGAACGGGGAGCTCTCACCCTCCTAACCCCTGGAATTAATCCAGGGGTTTTCAGGGAGCTCTACCCTCACCCACCTGCTCTCCTCCCCTTCTTTTCCCGAAGGGGAGATTTTCAAGCCGTTTGACAGCTGATTAACGCTGTCAGAACGGCTCAACGGAATCACGGGGGCGGCGGTCTAAAAAGACCGTCAATGGTGCTGCGGAGCCAACCCGGAAGTTGGAAAGGGACAAGTCTTAAAGATACATCAACCCCCACTTAAAATTCAAAACCTCCTCAAAATAAAAGAAGGAGGGAGGAAGAAAGATTGGAAAAAATACAGAAAGAAAGGAAGAAGGGAAGATTAATTTTTTCTGGTCTAACTATTTTTTTTTTATTGAAAAAGTTTTTCAAATACAAATTTTCCCCCCTTTTTCCCCCCCTCCTCCCTAACCCCCCTCCCCCTCCCCTCCCCCTGTGGCTTCTTCATAATAAAACCCAAATTCATAACAGATTATATAATACTTTACCATCCCCTTACTCCATCCCCATATGCTGACCCTTTCTTTCTAATAATATTATCATATCCCCCTTATACTATACATTTCAAAATGACATTCTACTATAACATTATATAATAATTCCTAATTTAGCATAATAATATTATTATATCTCCCAGTTTAGCGATTTCTGCTCATAATCTACCTTTTTTCTACCCCCCATACATATATCTCTTAAATCAAATCTTTTATGTATATTAATATAACATTTCAAAGCAACCTTCCGCTATAAAACTATATAATAAATCCTAATTTAACATTTATTCAATTCATAGTCTCCATTTCCTTCACCCCCCTCGTTATATCTCTTAACTCAAATCTTTTACATATATTCATATCTAAACATAATATCCCTTTTCTTAAACTAAACAATCAATAAACTAACCTGTCTCCACCCACTTTCCTACAAGACTACCATACTTAATAATTCATAATATCTTTATTCTTCTGCCCACACCACTAAAAAATATTCCCTTATGTAAATAAAATCCTCTTAAAAAAGACTTTAAGCTTGTAATCCATATGATATCTTCTGTAATGTCTTTCAGCTGGATTGTAAACTCCATCACCCATGTTAGGGTAACATCACATCCTAATTCCAACAGTATGTTCGGTATCTTCAATTACCATCTGCCCCCATCAATAGCAAATATCTTCATAAAAAAAAAAAAAAAAAAAAAACCACCCGAGTGACTTTATATTTGTATTCCATATAGTGTCTGTAAAGGTGTCTTTTATCCAAATTATTAATTCCAACCACCGTAATAGGGTAACAGCCAGATCATCTGCGTGCCCCAATTCCATAACTCTCTTGCCTTGTAGCTCAGCATAAACATAGTATATTTATCAAAGAGTCCAAAAAAAAAGATAGTTCCAATCATTTCAGTTTAAGGCCCTTTTCACATCCCAAAAGTACAGCACTGCAGAAGTCTGTCACTCTCCTCAGGATAATATAAACCAATACTTCGCCTCAACTATCTTTTCATGTATTCAATCATCTCTTAAATAACTGGCATTACACTGTTGTTTGGTTTAAAAGTTTTTGTTTTTGTGTGACCTGCTTCTTCTTTTCTTGACTTTTTGTGGGTTAGATCTCCATCCTGATTTCCTTTCTATAAATTGTATATCAACTGTTTGGTTTTCATGCTGATCTATAACTTGATCTTGTTGGTTTTGCTTTTGTGGCTTAAATCTCCATTCTGGTTCTATGAGTTTTATATCAACTGATTGATTTCCATGCTGGTCTGTAACTTGATAAGTCATCACTTTAGAATCCAGAGCCGCCTCTCTTGTATTTATAAATAGTCCAGCTGAGACCTCTGAAGGAGAATCCAGAAGCGGCTCATCTACGAGGACCTCTGTAACTTGTTGTTTTTCCATTACTTCCACCTCCTTTTGCTTATCTTGAATTTCTATCTCTTGTTGATTTTGCTTTTGGAGAACCTTGTAGTAAAATTCTTCCGCTTTTTCAACAGTATTTAGCTGATATCTTTCTCCTTGATATCTCAATATTATACCAACTGGAACGTCCCACCTGAATGAGATATTTTGTTTCTTAAGCTCAGTCACCAAAAATCCAAATTTCTTTCTATCTTTTAGAATCTTAGGCGGCAACTCTTTATATATCCAGATCTTTCTTCCATACAATTGTAGAGTAGAATTAAAAGATTTTTGCACAATATCATTTCTTATTTCTTTGTCTGTAAAGTAAATCACCACATCTCTAGGCAATTGCCTTTGCTTTGCAATCCAAGAATTTACTCTATAAGCCTTGTCAATCTTACAAGATACCTCCTCAGGATGAACCTTTAAAATCCCGGCCAGAACTTGAGCAGATATTTTTCTTAAATCATCTCTATTATTTTCCTGTAACCCTCTCATTCTAACCGCAAATTCCGTGAGCCTGTATTTCATCATTGTAATTTCTTTTTCAATCCCTTGCTTTATATCTTCTGCATTGTAAGTCTCGTGAGCAGCTTCCTTTTTAGACTTTACTTCTAAACTATTGTCTTGAATATTTGTCAAATCATTTTCAATTATTTGTATTTTATTGTCCAAATTATTAATCTTATCATCAACTTCCTCCATTTTGGACTCTAATAACTTGATATTTGTATCCATCTTTATAACAATTTCTGAAAAAGCATTAGTCACTGTTACAATCTTTCGTTGCAAATTATCATACTTTAGTTGTATCATTTCTTTAATTTCTTGCCTAAATTTTTCAAGTTTCTGGTTCACAGTCTCGTGATATCTTGCCATTTCCTCCTGGACAAATTCTTTTAAATTAAATCCATTCTGCTGAGTCTGTAAGCTCAGAGCTTGTTCACATAATTGTAAATGGGGGAACACCCCCCCTCCCCACTGCTTGTTTGTCAGGCTTTATTGGTTTTAACGCCATCCTGCCACACAAACTCTTTTTAAAGAAAGAAAACTTTTCCCCAAGCAAGATCAAGTACAAATCTCCAAGAAAAAAGAAACTTAAAATAGATATTTTTCTTCCAGATTCTAGCCAGCACTGTTTATTCCGCTACTTTGTAGCTTGTTACAGAAGGACTTTTACTTTCGGCTTTCTTCTTCTTCTCAAGCCTCAGCAGTCGCCATTTTAAACTTTTTTTTCCTTCACTCTGAAACGCTTGTAAAATCATTAAAAATACTTGCGATTTAGGGTCCCAAGTCCAAATTTCGTCCTTTTTAATTAGTCCGTTAGTTTCGTTGATTGGTCCGGTTCCAACGCCTAGCTCTGCAAAAAGGCAGAGTTCTCCCGAAGCCCGGAGCAGCGGCGAGCTAATAACTATTGATGTATTAATGATTAACTACAATGATTAACTAAATGAATTGAGAGTTCAATTAATGATTAATTAAGGTTTAGTTATTGTTAAAAATATTTGAATATTGAGCACAAAAGCAGGAGGAATAGCCAAATGATTAAGTATGTATTATCTACTAGTGTTTGTTATTGGTTTTTAAAAAATTCTTAGGGCTAAAGGATTATATGTTATTTTGTGTTTAAAGGGAGGTTGATGAATAATCTGTAGAAGGGGAGTTAAGGGGTCTAGGGAGTTTTAATGTCTTGCATTAACTTAGCATATTTTAGTGTATGTTTGGTAAAATCTATACCCTGTTTTTCTTCTGGGAAGTCAGGGGAGGGGGGAGGGAAGGGGGGGTTGCACAAATGTTTAAATAGATAAGTGATTTGTTTGATTTGTTTGAATTTTAAAAACAATAAAAAAAATTTGTTCAAAAAAAAAGTTTTTTGTATCATTGAAAGTTCTGTTATTGTGTTTTTCTTTTAAGACAAAAGATGTTAATCATGTATGATGGGTGGGTTTTAAAATTTTTTACTACCGGTTCTGTGGGCATGGCTTATTTTGTGGGTGTGTGTTGATGGTCATGTGACTGGGTGGGCGTGGCCAACTCAAAGTCACTCACGTCAAGGGGTGCCTCGCCTGGCCCCTCCCTTCCCAGCCATTCCTTGTCACACCCAGCCTCAACATATCTATAGTTCTGTAAAAATGTTGTTCACCTTTTTTCAACTTTATTATCTACATACTATAGCTGTACTTTCATGGACCATTGAAAGGAGGAAATAGGACTTCCGGCTGGCGAATCGCGGTGGCAGGGTGCTGTAGGAGCAATCTCTGCTCCACGGTACTGTCTTTTCTCCCGTGTCCTGGGGACCCCAAGGGGCGAGACGGCCCAGAGAGCCTCTTGGACAATAGAGGCGATCTGAAGAGCGGAAAAGCGAGGAGCAAGTGCTCTCCGCTCGAACAGATGCCTCTGTCAAACCGGCACGGGTGCGTCCGCTGTTTAATGGCGGACCCGAAGCTGTGTTAGCCAGCAACGACGATGAAGCGAGGAGATCGGGGCGGCCAACGTGAAAAGAAGACCCAGCTACAATCCCTGGTAACCGTGGGGATTGATCTCAAAGAAGCAGCGAGTGGAGCCGGGTTGAAGAGCTCATGGTGAGACGGAAGGCGGCGAGTGAAAGTGACAGAGCAGATTGGGAAAGTGTGGATTGCCGGCGAAGCTGCGAGGAGAAGCAGAGATTGCTGAGATTGCTGAGACAAGGGACGGTGCAGCCAGAAGTTGTTGGCACCTTTTCTGAAATAGGCAGTGAATATGGATATAACTGAATTGGATTAGATTACGAGCGCAGGAATCTACGGAAGTATTAAATAACAAACTATGGACACTTTGTTCTTTTTTTTCCTTTCTTCTTGAGGAGAGAAACCGGAAGCGCAGCCATAACCCGACTTGGATGATTGACAGCAGAAAGGATTGAGTGGTAACATTTTGAACTGTGCTATTTGGAATCGTACTTCCGATTATTAAGACTTGGCTGTCAGAAAATTTTGGAACTGTTTGAGATCCCTTTCTAATGAACTGAAGTACTGCACTATACAAGAGAAGCGGTTTGAACATTTAACTGTGGCAACAACTTATTAATTATAATGAACTTCTAGATTACTATTCAAACGATTACTTATTAATTAACCCTTAAGAACCCCTCTATTTATTTATTTATACAGACATTAACTACTTTAAATAATCCTTCTCAACTCTTTCTGAGTAGACTTATATATTCCTTCTCTATAGTCTAATAGCTTTGATCTATTTACATATATATATATATATACATACACCTAACTTACTTTTTGAACTGTATTGAATTGTAAAATAGTTTATATACTAACATTGATATAATAACTGAATGAATTGTACTTGTTGATTTACAGATTGGGTGATTTTATAATTGGATAAATTAGAGATTTTTTGCTGTTAGCGAGAGAATAGTGGATGATAATCTGGAGGAATATTGAGGAGATTTTGAGAAATCAGAAGAGAGTTTTAAAAGAGATGACAAGCATCTCATCGGCGGTATTTAAGGCAGGAAAGAAAACACCGTCCAACCCTGCAATAACAATGTCCTCTCCAGCGTTGCAAAAATCTGCTGAAGGGTTAACAAAAACAGAAAAATCAACAATGTTACCAACTATGCAAGCAATGCAAGCGACCCTATCAACAATACAAGAAACCATGCTCCTACTGCAGGAAAAAATAACAAACAGTCATGTAGAATTGAAATCAGACATCCATTCTATTGATCAGAAAATGAGTGAGATCCAAGAGTCCATCTATAATAATGAGCAAAAGATAAAGAAGGTTGAGACTAGGGTGGAGTAGAATGAAAGAAATCTGGATTCTATGGACCAGAAGCTAATGGCACAAAATAGAGAGCTGGAGGACTCCATAATTCAGCTCGAGATGGACCGGGCAGCCTTTTTTCTGTGTTTTCAAAACGTAGTGGAAGACAAAGATGAGGATTTGGGACAGGTCATGGTAAATTTAATAGCTGGAATACTGCAACAGAACAAGGATGATATTATAAAAGAGTTGGATGAAGTCTATAGGGTCCAAACTAACTATGCTAGGAGGAATAAGCTCCCTAGAGAAGTCCATGTTAGATTTGCCCGAAAGAAGGTGAAAGAACTACTATATAATTTAGTAAGAGACGACCCTGTAACTTATAAAGGAAAAGAGGTGTTAGTACTGAAACAAGTCCCGAAGAGAGTTCGAGAACTGAGAAGAGACTACAGGTTTCTGGCTATACAGTTAAATAAGAGGAATATCCCCTTCAGATGGATCCTACCAGAGGGGATGCTGATCACCTGGCAAGGGAAAAGAATTAAAATAGACAGCCTAGTCTCCACGCAAGAACTTTTGGATCAGCTGAGGGGTGCAGAGGAAGACCACAGCAGTAAAGATGAACTAGATGTAGCCTCTCAGGAGTCAGTTAGCGTGCAACAAAGGAAATCCAAAGAAGGAACACCAGAGAAACAGGAGATAGAAGAGAAGGAAATTAAAGAAACCAAAGGAAAGAGACAAAGACCACAAAGAGCCGTTCGAGCAAATAAAAACTAGACAGGTTTTATAGAGAGATGGAGGGTTGGAAGTTACTGTCTGTTAATGTTAATGGTTTAAATAACGGTAGGAAAAGGAAACATATATTTTCAAAATTAATAAAACATAATGCAGAAATAATATGTCTCCAAGAAGTGCATATAAAAAGAGAAGAGAGGAAATATTTAGAATTTGCAAAATTTGGTAAGACCTTTACCGCCCTAGCGGAGAAGAAAAAAAGGGGTGTAGCATTATATGTAAAAAAAGGGATTACTGCCGAATTCAAATATTCAGATAATAAAGGGAAGATGCTGGCGATTGAAATTAGGAGAGGAAGTACCCCAATTCTAGTTATCGCTATCTATGCGCCAAATAAGAACCTAGGAGAATTTTATAAGAAATTGGGCCACAAAATAAGCGAAATGGACTATAGGAACGTCTGCATAGTTAGGGATTTTAATGGGGTAGTAAATCCGGAAAAGGACTATAGGAGTGGAATAGAGAAAAAGAACAAGAGGGAAAAGCTTCCAAAAACTTTTTTTGATTTGGTTGATGAGCACAACCTAGTAGACATATGGCGAGTATTACACCCGAACGAAAAGCAATTTACCTGTTACTCGAATCCTCAGAAATCCTGGTCAAGGATTGATATGATCTGGGTCAGTAGGAGTTTGGGGTTGGATATTCATTCAGTAGAAATTACTCCAAATGTATGGGCGGACCACAACCCATTAGAGATAAGGTGGAAGAGTTTAAATAGGGCCAAACAGAAGAGATGGAGATTAAACACCCATATTCTTAGAGATAAAGAGTTTACTAAAAAACTCCAGGGAGACCTAAAATTGTTCTTCCTGGAAAATGAGAGCCAAGAGATCTCTCAAGCATGTGTCTGGGACACAATGAAAGCCTACTTAAGAGGGCTAGTAATATCGTACAATATTTACAGTAATAAGGAAAAAAGGAAGGCACAGAAAGATTTTTTTTTTATTGCAAAAGTTTTACAATTACATTTTCACCCCTTTCCCCCCCCCTCATCCCACCCCAAACTTCCCAACCTCCCTAACCCACCCTAACCCTACCCTCCCCCCGGACTTCCGCACAATATACTCATATCAAGTAAAAAAAAAACCCCTCCTTTGTATAAAACTTGTATAAAACTTAAACCCCTCCCTCCCCCTTATAATTTTTCATCTTCATTACATTAAAATATTTCTATCTTAATATAACATTTTCAAATAAAAGCTATTTGATACTTCCTAGTTTGATATTTGTTCTGAACATAATCTATCCACTTTTTCCATTCCCATTCATAAGTCTCTTGTGAACAGTCTTTTAAATATGCTGAAATCTTCGCCATCTCTGTAAAAGTGGCCATCTTCAAAGTCCATTCTTCGATAGTGGGCAAAGCTTCATTCTTCCAGTATTTACCTATCAACAATCTCGCTGCTGTTATCATATACAATATCAATTTTGTTTCACCCAATGTAAAACCCTTAACTATACCCAATAAAAACAATTGTGGAGAAAATTGAATTTTTTTCTTCAAAACATTCTGCATGACCCACCAAATTTTTATCCAAAAAGCCTTAACTTTCCTACAAGTCCACCAAACATGATAATATGTAGCATCTAAACAATCACATCTGCAACATTTTGGCTGAACATTAGGGTACATACACGACAATTTTTTGGGGTCTAGATGCCATCTATAAAACATTTTATAAAAATTTTCCCTCAAATTCTGCGACTGTGTGAATTTAACATTCTGAACCCAAATTTTTTCCCATGTTTCCAACATCACTGGTTCCTCAAAATTTTGTGCCCACTTAATCATACAATCTTTAACCAATTCAGTTTCTGAATCCCTTTCTAACAAAACATTATAAAGCCTTTTAATATGCATTGGACCTTTCTCTTTTATGTGTCTAACCAATTCTTCCTCATGCAACATAATACCAGTTTTTTGGTCCTCTTTCCATCTCAATTGTAGTTGATTATATTGTAACCAAGTTAAGTTAATCCCTTCGTCCAACAGTGTCTGTAATGTCTTCAACTGCCATCTGCCCGCATCTGTAAAAAGAACCTCTTTGTATAAAAACCCCCCGAGTGACATTATATTTGTATTCCACATAATATGACCAAGATCCAGCCATAGTGGTATTTTATAATCCCATTTGAATCGGTGCTTCTTCCAAACTCTCATCAAAGAATCTCTAAGTATATGGCTTTTAAATACTTTATCCACTTTGTTGTCATAAAATAAGTAAGCATGCCATCCAAATTCAAGATCAAAACTTTCTATATTCAGTATTCCAGTCTTTTTCCTTCCAAACCAATCACTTGCTAGAGTCAAAGCTGCTGCTTCATAATATAACTGTAGGTTTGGAAGTTTAAGGCCTCCCCTTTCTGGAACATCTTGCATAGTTTTCAATTTCACTCTCGGTTTTTTCTCGTTCCAGACAAACTTATTCACTCCAGTTTGCCACACTTTCAGTTGTTTATCACTTTTAAGCACCGGAATCATTTGAAACAGAAAAAGAAATCTTGGCAAAATATTCATCTTAACTGCTGCCATTCTTCCAAGTAAAGACAGCTGCAGTTTTTTCCAAGTCTCCATATCTTTCTGCACCTCTCGCCACAACACCTCATAATTATTTTGAAACAGTTTCATATTTGATTCTGCAACCTGAACTCCTAGATATTTTACATTTGGTACAATCTCAAAACCTGCCCTCCTTTCATGCTCGTGTTTACGATCTTGTGTCATATTTTTAACTATCATCTTAGTTTTTTTCTGGTTCAATCTAAAACCTGAAACTTTACCATAGTCTTGTATAATGTCTTTCATCTGGATTATTGATTCCATTGGCTGTGTTAGGGTAACGACCAGATCATCTGCAAATGCCTTTATTCTGTAATTCTCTTGCCTTATCATTATACCTTTCAAGATATTAGAGTCCCGTATTGTATTTAACAAGACTTCTAGTGTTAGAATAAATAGCAGTGGGGATAATGGACATCCCTGTCTTGTTCCTTTTTCAATTTTAAACTCTGTTGTCAAACTTCCATTAATAATAATCTGTGCCTTTTGCTCTTGATAAATTGCTGAAACCGCCTGTATAAATTGATCCCCAAAGTCCATCTTTTTTAAAGTCTTTAATAGAAAATTCCAATCCACTCTATCAAAGGCCTTTTCCGCATCCAAAAAGACCAGCACTGCAGGTACCTGTTTATTCCTCTCAAGATATTCCAATAAGTCTATTACTTGCCTTACATTATCCTTCATATATCTACCCTCGATAAATCCCGCTTGATCATCATGAATCACCTTTTGGATTATTGGCATCAGCCTGTTGGCTAGTACTTTTGCATAAATTTTATAATCAGTATTCAGAAGAGATATTGGTCTATAATTCTCTGGTTTTTTAGGACCTACTTGCTCTTTTGGTATCAAAGAAATATAAGCTGTTGTCCATGATGGGGGTATTTTACCCCCTTGTTGAATATTACAAAATAGATCTCTAAGTTGTTCCACCATTTCTGCTTGCAAAGTTTTATAATACACTGCAGTCAAACCATCCGTTCCAGGAGCTTTAGCTGTTTTTAATTGTTTAATTGCTACTATTATCTCCTCCTCTGTTATAGGATAATTCATTCTTTCCTTTTGTTGGTCAGTAATTTTTGTAACTCTTTTATTATCTAAGTATTTTTCTATAAGTCCATTCTGCACATCATCTTTGGCATATAGTTTAGTATAATAGTCCACAAAAGCTTCTTTAATTAATTTTTGTTGAAAGATTTCTTTCCCTCCAATATCAATACTATCAATAGTCCGTGTACTCTGCTTTTTCCTTAATGTGTAGGCCAACCATCTGCCCGGTTTATTGGCATTACAAAATGTATTATGCTTCTCATATTGTAAATTTGTTGCAACTTGTTCCGCCATAAGCATTTGAAATTGATCTTTCAAAAGTTTTATAGCACCACGTATTCTTTCATCTGTTGGGTTTTTAATAAGCAGCTGTTCTTTATTCTTTATTTCTATTTCCAATTCAGATCTTTTCTTTTCTCGAATCAATCTATGTTTAGAATTCATATAAATGAGCACCCCTCTCATATAAGCTTTGCTCGCGTCCCACACAATTTCAGTTGGGGTACCTTTATTCAAATTTATTTCAAAAAATTCTTTCAAGTGCTTTTTAAGTTCTATTATATTTTTTTCATATCTGAACAAGTTTTCATTTACTCTCCAAGAATGTCGCTCAGTCTTACCCATCTCGATTTCTATCCATACTGGGCTATGGTCGGTCAAAGTTCTTGGAAAAATCTTTGTTCTTTTTGTCTTAATAAATAAATCATCTGACAACAAAATAAAGTCAATTCTAGAGAAGGAACTATGTCTATCAGAAAAAAAAGTATAGTCCAATTCTTTTGGATTATGTATTCTCCAAATATCTTTTAATTCCAAGTCTTCTTTCATATCAAAAAAAGTTTGTGGTAATCTGATCCTGGATTTCGCCAAACTCTTTTTATCTAGTTTAGAATCAATTACTCCATTCCAATCTCCCATAATTAAAATAGATCTATAATCCCATTGCAGTATTTTAGTATGTAACATTTTATAGAAATGATCCTGTTGTTGGTTGGGAACATAAATTCCAATCAAAAGAATTTGGCCATTTACTGTAAGCAATTCAATTGCTATAAACCTACCATCTTTATCTGCTTCTATAATTTTAGCTGTCAGTCTTTTGTTTACATAAATAACCACACCATTCTTTTTTTGCAAAGTTGAAGATATAAAATGTGTTCCTAATTTAGAGTTTATCAAGTATTTTTGATCTTGAGTTGTGATATGAGTTTCTTGTAAACAAATTATATCATTATTAAATTGTCTCAAGTAAGCAAATAACTTCTTCCTTTTCTGTACTGAGTTCAACCCATTCACATTCCAAGATAAACATTCCAAGATAATTGTCATCTTTATCTTTATCTTTCTGAAGCAACGAGCAGAATAACCGAATATCTTCCGGAATCTTCGGTCTTGCTCCCCCCATGGCTTCAGTCTCTTGTGTAGTACTCTTAGCTCCCTTTTTATATTGTCTTTCCTGTTGTTTCTTTTCTTTAAGTTGCTTAGATTTTGCACGAGTTATACGCTGATCTTTAACTTCAACCATCCGAGCCGGGTCCAAGATTGGAGAAGATTCTAACAGAGGCTCCTCCAAGAGACTTCCTACAGCACCCTGCGTTTCCTCTAACTCCACCTGCTTAGACTGTTCTTGCAATTCTTGCTGGAGTTGCTTCTTATCACTCTCCTTAATCTCCAGCACTGTAGATGTACGTGGAGATGGTGTTCTTTCTTTGAAGATAGTAGTATAAAAATGCTCCACCTTCTCCACAGTGTTCAAACGATGTCTTTCTCCCTTATACTTCAAAATTATGCCAGTTGGGGCATCCCACCGGAATGGTATCTCTTGTTTTTTCAGTTCATTTACTAGAAAGCCAAAATCTTTTCTGGCTTTCAGCATCTTAGGTGGTAGTTCTTTGTAAACTCCAATTTGTGTGCCCCCCACTTGCACAGAGGTGAGAAAAGATTTTTGCAGGATGTCATTTCTTATTGCTCTGTCTGTAAAATATATCACCACATCTCTAGGCAATTGTCTTTGTCTGGCCACCCAAGAATTCACTCTGTAAATTTTGTCTATTTTGTAAAAAACCACATCAGGATTAATTACTACTGTAATGCTCTCTACATGGGGCTCCCCTTGAGGAGTACCCGGAGGCTCCAACTGGTGCAGAATGCGGCCGCGTGGGGGATTATGGGAGCGAGGGGTCGCTCCCATGTGACACCTCTCCTGCGTGAGCTGCATTGGCTTCCAGTGGTCTTCCGGGTGCGATTCAAGGTGTTGGTTACCACCTTTAAAGCGCTCCATGGCATAGGACCTGGGTACTTGCGGGACCGCCTTCTGCCGCCGATAGCCTCCCACCGTCCAGTACGCTCCCACAGAGAGGGACTCCTCAGGGTGCTGTCGGCCAGGCAATGTCGGCTGGCGACCCCCAGGGGGAGGGCCTTCTCTGTGGCAGCTCCCGCCCTCTGGAACGATTTGCCCCCGGAGATAAGAAGGATATCGGATCTTCGGGTCTTTCGCCGAGCCCTGAAAACTCTTCTTTTCCAGCAAGCAGGGCTGGCGTGAACCCCGCCCCCCTTTTTTAGTTTTTAATGGTTATTAATTGTTTAGTTTTAATTTGTTAATGGGTTTTAATTCGCACTGTTTTAATTCGGGCCAAAGTATATAATTCTTTTAATTAATTTTAAATTTTGTATTGTTATGTATTTTAGTTTTGGCTGTGCACCGCCCTGAGTCCACTAGGAGAAGGGCGGTATATAAATTGAATAAATAAATAAATAAATAAATAAAATTTTTAATATCACTGCCAAAGCCTCAGCACAAGTCTGTTTCAAATCCTGTCTGTCATCCTCTCTGATTCCTCGAAGCCTTATAGCAAATTCCATTGCCCTGAATTGCATCATTACAATTTCGTTTTCAACTCTCTGCATTTTGTCATCAACATCAGAAATTTTATAATCATTGTCTTTCATCTTAACATTGACTTCTGATTTAAATTCTTCCACTTTAGAGTCCACTTTAATAATAAATTCTGCAAGGCCAGACACCACATCTGATATTTTTTTAGTCACCTTGCCATAATCCTGTTTCACCATATCTTTGATTTCATTAATTTCCTGCATAATTTCCTGTTGAGATTTTTGAAGTTTATCATCTATTTCCTGTTGAGATTTTTGAAATTTATCATCCAAAGCCTGAGATATAAATTCTTTTAAATTTTCAAAGTCAAAGTCTTTTTTCTGAGTTTGTTGGACAGAAGGAGGCTGTGATTCATGTTTGTGTGTGGGGGATCCCCCCCCTGCTGCCTTTCCTTCCTGCTTCTTTGAAGCCATCCTGCCACGTAGGTTAGTTTTTCTGAAAAAGGAAATCCTTTTTCCTTTTCCACCTCCACAAAGGCTTCTAAAAAAATCCCCCAGGTTTAATCAGATAGAAGCTAAACTGAGCAAACTCAGATTTTAAAGAAAATTTTTTTCCTCTTCTCCTATTCCTCTGTATTACAGGCAGAGTAACTTTGTAACTGATCAAAGTAGCTTCACAGAATCACTTTCACTAGCTCGTTAGCTCAGCTGCTGGGCGCCATTTTTTTTTTTCAAATCAATTTCAGGCAATCGTACTTTCTCTTAATTTAAAAAGTCACCAAAGCATCAATACTTGCAGTTTTCAAGTTTAGGGGTTCAAGTTGATACTTCCGCTGATTATTAAGGCTGGTTTCATTCAAATAGAACATTTGCAGCAGCCAGCTTGTTCTGCGGAGAGCAGAGTCGTCCCACGCCGTCTGGAGTCTGGCAAGTTGAAAGGGAGCCGCGCCAGTTTCCTCCCCAGCAGCGATTCTCTGGGGACTCACAGGGGCTCAACCAGTACCTTGCCTTCTCTCCTCCTGCAATCCTTCGGATTTTTGGAGTTTTCAAGCCACTTCTAGGTATCGAAGCGGCTCTACAGACAGCGGGGCTGGCGGTCCTTAAAAAGAGACCGTCTTCGCTGGCGGCGAGCAAACCGGAAGTCCGGCACAGAAAGATTTGATAGCTCAGTTAGGAGAAGCAGAAAAGAGACTACAACGAGATCCGGGTGATGAGGCAAAAAAAGAAAAATGGATGATAATAAGACATAAATTAAATCTACTGGAACAGGAAGAATTGGCAAATAAAATTAAACAATCTAAACAGTATTATTTTAAGAACGCAAACAAGACAGGGAGGTGGCTGTCATATAAATTAAAAAAGGAGAAGGAAAAGGGGATTATAGATTGTTTGGAGGATTCAGAAGGAAAGATGTTAGATAAAGAGGAGGAGAAACTCGAATTTGCTAGACAATATTATGAGACCCTGTATAGAGAGGAGGAAACCTCAATGGATAATATCAAGCAATATCTGGCAAACGAGAACCTCCCACAGATAAAGGAGGAAGAAAGAGAAATGCTCAATAGAGAGACAACAATGGAGGAATTAAAGGGCGTAATATCAAAATTAAAAAATAACAAATCACCTGGCCCTGACGGTCTCCCAGGAGAATTATACAAAAACCAAGAACTGGAAGAAATACTTGTACCAAAACTGTTGGTAATATGTAATGAGGCCCTGCGAAGCTCTATGATTCCAGACTCATGGAGGGAGGTGTTCATCACATTGGTAGAAAAAGAAGGCACTGACCCGAAACAAATAAAAAACTATAGACCGATTTCCTTACTTAACACAGATTATAAAATATTCATGGGTATACTTGCGGGTAGGATGAAGACAATATTGAGTAATTGGATCCCTCCCGATCAAAATGGATTCCTCCCGGGACGACAGATTAGAAGTAATACGAGGGTGGTGATAGACGTTTTGGAGTATTATGAGGTACACTCTGAGAAGCAAGTGGCATTGGCCTTCCTTGATGCTCAGAAGGCCTTCGACAATTTAAATTGGAGATTCATGACCCAGCAAATCAAAAGGATGAATTTTGGGTAGCACTTTGAGAATTTGATAAACACAATTTATGATAAACAGAGAGCAAATATTATACTTAATGGAGATATGACTAAAACACTCCAGATCGGCAAAGGAGTAAGACAGGGTTGCCCGCTCTCACCACTCTTATTCATACTGGCTTTGGAGGTGTTGTTAAGGAGAATTAGGCAGAATAATGAAATCAGAGGATTGGAAATAAGGAAAGAAAAATTCAAAATTCAAGCATTTGCCGATGATGTGGTATTGATCATGGAAGAGCCGCTAACAACTGGGAAAAGAGTATTGGAAGAGATAGATGAGTATGGGAGGTTATCTGGATTTAAATTAAATAAGACTAAAACCAAAATGTTAACTAAAAATATTACAGCAGGAGATCAGAAAATCTTAGAAGAAAATTTGGGCATCCAAATAGTTAAAAAGATAAAATATTTAGGGATTTGGATTATGGCTAGATGCTCAACCCTGAAAGAGGACAACTATATACCACTACTGGCAAAAATCAAGCAAGATTTGGAACGATGGGGGAAGTTACAAATCTCACTGTTAGGTAGGATAGCCACCGTTAAAATGAGTATTCTCCCCAAATTGATATATTTATTCCAAACTACGCCAGTTAATGTAGGGAAAAAATATTTTGTAGAATTAAACAAGATAGTCAGGAAATTTATTTGGGGAGGGAAAAAGCCAAGGATTGCATCCCGGACATTGCAGGAAAAAAGGAATAGAGGTGGATTCAGGCTCCCAGTTTGGGAGATATACCATAAAGCCGCTAACCTAGTGTGGCTACGAGATTGGGCCACACTAGGAAATAAAAGAATCTTACAATTGGAAGGGTACGATTTGCAAAAAGGCTGGCACGCCTATCTTTGGGATAAAGGAAAAGGGGCAGGGGTATATTTCCACCGACATAAAATTAGAGACGTGTTAATGAGGACATGGAAAGAAATTAGGCATATACATTACACAAAAATCCCAAAATGGACCTCCATAATGGAGGCAATGATCCATCCAAACACGCTAAGCAAGGAAAAAATGTTCACTTATCAAGATATTCTAGACAATAGCGGCAATCTTAAAACAAATGAGACCTTAAAGGAGCAAGGGATTCACATCGATTGGTGGCCCTACTTACAAATTCAATCCCGATATAGGAAGGACAAGCAGGAAGATGGTATAGAAATGGGAATAAATAGCTTTGATAAGATATGGATGGGTGGTGAGAACAAATTATTAGCCAAATTATATTCATACCTGCTTGAATATGATAGAGAAGGGGAAATACTCAAGGACCAGATGATTGCTTGGGGGAGAAACATCGGATCAAGAATAAATCTATATGATTGGGAAGAAGTGTGGAACAATAACCTGAAGCTGACAAGAGCAGTAACTTACAAGGAGAATCAGTATAAAATGCTGTATAGGTGGCATCTAGCACCATCTAGAATTGCAAAGATATACCCAAACGCAAACCCTAAGTGTTGGAAATGCGGTCATTGGCAAGGTACTTTCTACCATATATGGTGGACGTGTCCTGAAGCGAGGAAATTCTGGAAATTGATACAAAAATGGATCCAAGAAATAATAGAGGAGGATATTGCCTTTATACCAGAAATTTACCTCCTGGGAGTTCTGAAACGAGCATATGGGAAGAAGAAGAAATATCTAATTATCCACATCGTCACAGCTGCGAGAATCTCTTACGCACAACATTGGAAGGAGAAAAGTTGTCCAACTGAGGAACACATAGTTAACAAAATATTGGAATGCGCAGAAATGTGTAGATTAACATATGTACTAAATGAGAAGGAAGATTCAGAGTTTTATACGGTATGGGATTTGTGGTATAGGTGGTTGGGAAATAAATGCAAAAGTTAACTACTAAGGGGGACAATGCTTAACTACTAATTTAACTTATGTATTATTATATTATGACTTATAACATATTAATTTTATAAACATCCTATGTTCTAACTGTAAATCATCTATACAACCTATTAGCTACCATATTTATAAGCATATAGTATGACTACACGTTGCCAAACCGAAAAGGTTGAATTGTAATATATTTGTCTATTCAATAAAATTTAATTAAAAAAAAAATGAAAGGAGGAAATGGCTCACATGCTTTGCCCAAGAGTGTGATAGGCAACAGGCTTTTAAGGGGCTGCCAGAAAGAAGGGGGGGCAATGTATTTTCCAAAGCACCAGAAGGCAAAACAATGGATGGAAACTGAACAAAGAGAGAAGCAACCTAAAACTAAGGAGAAACTTCCTGACAGTGAGAACCAATATAGGTGCAGAAATATTTCAGTCATAATTTCACATATAAAATAGCCATTCATGTAATACAACCTGCATATTGTTCAAAACAGTCATTAGTATTATGGCTGATGTTTGATGGCAAGCCTAAAAGTCAAAGATCACAAGAGTGACATTGAATGCATAGACATTGAATGCATGTAAATCCCTGAAAAATATGTGGTAGCCCTGGGCAAAAGAAAGGCAGTATAATCACTCTAGGTGTAGGGACAGTGTAAAATATTAACACATGATAAATAATGGAACAATTAAAAATAATAGCACAGAGGTTTTTTTCTCTCTCTCTCCCTTCCTCTTTCTTTCTCTTCTATCTCTCTCTCCTTCTCTCTCTCTCTCTCTCTCTCTCTCTCTCTCTCTCACACACACACACGCACACACACACACACACACACACACACACACACCTGGTCTGGGCACAAAGTATCTGTTGTTACAGAAGTTCTCATTTCTCTCTATAATACACCTGATACTAATCGATACCCTAATCGATACCCTATCTATGCATGTTTACTTGGCAGTAAGGCTACTCTCTTTCAGTGGGATTTACTCCTAATAGATACACATGATTGCAGGCAGACAGCTAGCTCCGTTGTTTAATAGGCGGTAAGTAAGTAAGTAAGGGGGGGCTTTGGAAATAAAAGCGCAGCAAGAGAAAAGGGGAAAGGCGCGTTCTGGATTCTGGACTCCGAGCCTTCCCTGACCGGGGAAACCCTCCTCATTCTCATTCTTCCCAATCCCTTCCCTTCCCACTCCCGGATCCTTCTTCCCTAAGGTGATCAGACGTCCCGCTTTTGGCAGGACAGTCCCGTTTTTGAACAATTTGTCCCACGTCCCACAGTGTTTTAAAAAAGTCCCGATTTTTTGAAAGAATGCACTACAAGCTAGGGAACGGCGCAGTGGTGGGTTGCTCCTGGCTGCCTCCTGAGTCCCAGCTGATGGCTAGAGGGAAAAAAACTGTTTAAACTCTTGCCGCGGGGCTTCAAAGGGCCGCCCTACAGCTGATCAGTGTTAAAAGAAAACAAATGAGTAGACCAATGCCTGCAAAAATAGAAAAAACAGCCCCTTAAAGCTTCAGCATAGGTTAATTAGCACAAGTTGATTAGATCAGCTTCCCGACTCTCAGCTGATTTGCTCTCAGCTGTTTTGCTCAGGGCTCTGTAGTTGCTAGCTGCAGAGTGCTGGAGATTTTTTTCCCCTAACTATGCTAAAAAAACGAAACTGAAAGTAAAGCAGGGTCTTTGTTGCAACGTGACAAAATGAGGCAGAGAGAGATTTCTTTTTCTTTTTCCTCACCAAAAAAGGTAGGTGCAAAACTGCAAACAATGGGAAATTTAGGGCAAAAGAGGAGAGTTCAAGATTTTAAAACATGAAAGAAAAAAAGCTCTATTTAACTAGGGAATTGTAATAATTGAGATACTATTAATTGTATATTGTGTGGAAAGCAGAAATGGTTAAGTTGTGGTTTGGAGGAATATATGGGGGAAATTATTTGGTTTATTATTATTGGTAAATATAATTAATTGATTTGTAAGAAATTGGATGGCATGGAAATAATTGGAATATTCATGTTCATATTGATTAATATACAAAAAAGATAGTTATATAACTAATTGATTTATATTAAAATGTTGAATTTGTATTAAACAACTGTAATATTACATAATTAACCAATGTGAGGATGGATATAAAAATAGATGACAATGGGAAGGGGTATAATATAGAATAGAAGGGAAAAATTGAACTTGATTAAGATTAGAGATGAGGATGAAGGGTAATATTGGTTTTTTAAAAAAATAGATGAGGAATAAATATGGCAAAAAGGAAATATAGAAACTGTAAATTTAATTGAAATGACTAAACACTGTTTAAATTTGTGAACCGGCCAAATACTCTGTTCAAAGAAAATACATTGTATGTTTGTATGTGTGTTTCTAATTATTGCTATTTATTCATATTTGTTCTCTTTTATTCTTTAAAGTTTAACAATTTATTTTTTATCATAATATCTTTATATTTGTTTGGGGTTGGCTTTCTTCCCTTTCATCTTTTTTATTGTACAGCAATCTTTCTCCTCAAACCTACCACCTCTCTCTTTTCTTTTCTTTCCTTCTTACTTTCTCTTCCCCCCTCTTCTCCTCCCTACTTCCTCTTCCTTTCTCCTTCTCCTCCTCTCTTCCTCCCTCTCTTACCCTCACTCCTACTCTAATTTCCCTTCCCTTCCTTCATCCCTCTATTGCTGTATCCTTTTATGCATATGGACTACTCAGAGGGCTGAAAAAGTTATTTTTGACTGGTCCTCGCACTTTTTTTTTTTTTAATTGAAAAAGTTTTTCAAATACAAATTTTCCCCCCTTTTTTCTCCCCCCCCTCCTCCCTAACCCCCCCTCACCACCCGTCCCCCTGTGACTTCTTCAAAGTAAAATCCAAATTCATAACAGATTATATAATATTTTACCATCCCCTTACTCCATCCCCCAAATACTGACCCTTTCTTTCTAATAATATTATTACATCCCCCTTTTACCATACATTTCAAAATAACATTCTACTATAACATTGTATAATAACTTCTGATTTAGCATAATAATATTATTATGACTCCCAATTTAGCAATAATCTGCCCTTTTTCTCCTCCTCCATACATATATCTATATATTAATATAACATTTCAAAACAACCTTCCACTTTAAGACTATATAATAAATCCTAATTTAACATTTAATCTTTTGTGTATATTAATATAACATTTCGAAGCAGCCTTCCCCTATAAAGCTATATAATAAATCCTAATTTAACATTTATTCAACTCTATCCATTTCCTCCCCTCCCATAAATATATCTCTTAAACATCCCTTTTCTTAAACTAAACAATCAATAAACTAGCCTGTCTCCACCCACTTTCCTACAAAATTACCATACATAACAATTCTTAATATCTTTATTCTTCTGCCCACCCTACTAAAAAAAATATTCCCTTATATAGATAAAATCAATGACTTTAAATTTATAATCCATATAATATCTTCTTTGATGTCTCTCCACTGGATTGTTAACTCCATCACCCATATTAGGGTAACATAACATCCTGATTGCAACAGAATGTTCAAAATCCTCAGTTATCATCTGCCCCCATCAATAATAAATATCTTCATGTATATAAAAAAAGAAAACAACCACCCGAGTGACATTATAATTGTATTCCATATAATATCTGTAATAGTGGATTTCTTCAGGATTATTAATTCCCACCATCATAATGGGGTAACAACCAGATCTTCTGCATGCCCCAGCATAGCTCTCTTGCCATGTAGCTCAGCATAAACATGATATATTTATCAAAAAAAGTCCAAAATAGATAATTCCAATCCAACAATTTAAGGCCCTTTTCACATCCCAAAATTACAGCATTGCAGAGGTCTGTCACTCTCCTCAGGATAATATTAACCAATACTTCGCCTCAACTATCTTTTCATGTATTCAGTCATCTTTTAAATAACTGGCTTCACTGTTGCCTAATTTAGAAATTTTTGTTTTTGCGAGATCTATTTCTTTTTTTCTTGACTTGTTGTGGGTTTGATCTCCATCCTAATCTCCTTTCTACGAGTTGTATATCGACTGATCGGTTTTCATTCTGATTTATAGCTTGATCTTGTTGGTTTTGCTTTTGTGACTCATATTTCTTTTCTATAAGTTGTGTATCAACTAATTGATTTCCATGCTTGTCTGTGACTTGATAAATCATCACATTAGAATCCAATGCCACATCTCTTTTATTTGTGGATAATCCAGCTGAGGTATCTAAAGAATCCAAAGGCGATTCATCTACAGAGGCCTCTGTAGCTTGATATTTTTCCTTTATTTCCAACTCCTTCTGCTTATCTTGTGTTGTGCATAAAGATGTTGAGCTCATTTTCAAAAAAATTTGGTAAAATTCTTCCGCTTTTTCAACAGTATATAATTGGTATCTTGCTCCTTGATATCTCAATATTATACCAACTGGAGCATCCCACCTAAATAAAATATTTCGTTTTTTTAAGCTCAGTCACCAGAAAACCAAATTTCTTTCTTTCCAATAACATCGTAGGCGGTAGCTCTTTGTATATCCAAATCTTTCTTCCAAACAATTGCAGAGTAGAATTAAAAGATTTTTGCACAATATTATTTCTTATTTCTTTGTCTGTAAAATAAATCACCACATCTCTAGGCAGTTGCCTTTGCTTTGCAATCCAGGAATTTATTCTATAAACTCTGTCAATCCTACAAAATACTTCCTCAGGATGAACCTTTAAGATCCCAGCCAGAATTTCAGAAGATATTTTCCTTAAGTCATCTCTGTTGTTTTCCTGTAATCCTCTCAGTCTAATCGCATATTCTGTGAGATTATATTGCATCATTAAAACTTCTTTTTCAATCCGTTGTTTTATATTTTCTGCATTACAAGTCTTTTGATCAACTTCCATTTTAGGTTTTTCTTCTAAGCTATTGTCTTGAGTGTTTATCAAATCATTTTTAATTCTTTGTATTTTATTATCCAAATTATCCTCAATTTCCTCCATTTTAGACTCTAATAAATTAATATTTGTGTCCAACTTCATAATAATTTCTGAAAAACCATTAGTCACTTTTGCAATCTTTTGTTGCAAAGCATCAAACTTTAATTGCACCAATTCTTTAATTTCCTGCTTAAATTTTTCAAAGTTCTGATTCACAATCTCATCCCTTCTTACAATCTCCTCCAAGAGAAATTCAATTATATTAAAATCAGTTTTCTGAGTCTGTAGGTTTAGAACTTGTTCATATAGTTTGTAGATGGGGGAGTCCCCCCCCCACTGCTTTTTTGTCCGGCTTTGTAAGTCTAAACGCCATATTTCCACACAGACAAACTCTTTTAAGAAAGAAAAAAGAAGCAAAGAAAGAGAAAAAAAAAAAGCTTCTTTCCAAACAAGATCAATATCAAATCTCCAGGAAAGAGAAAACACAAAAGTGGAGCTTTTTCTTCAATTGTAGCCAAGAATATTTATTCCGCTACTTTGTGGCTTAATAAGAAACAGAAGGACTTTCCCTTTCGGCTTTCCCTGCTCAAACTTTGGCAGTCGCCATTTTAAAAGTTCTTTTTTACTTTCTTCAATATCTTTTACAAAATAAGTAAAAATACTTGCGATTTAGGGTCACAGATCCAGATCTCATCCTCTTTACTTAGTCTGTTAGTTTTCTTGAAAGGCTTGTTCTCATCGCCTGGCTCTGCAAAAAAGCAGAGGTCTCCCAACGCCCGGAGCAGCGGCGAGTGAAATAGGGAGCCTCATCCGCTTCACCCCCAGGAGTAAAAAAAAAACTCTGGGGGCTTCGCGGAAAGCTCTACCTACACTCACCTGCTCTATCTCACATTTCCTCATGGAAATGGAGTTTTTCGAGCCGCCTTTCCGTTGTAAAGGCAGCTCTTTACAGGCGATGGGGCTGGCAGTCCCGAGGGACCGTCTGGCAGCGATGAGAAGCAAACCTGGTCCTCACACTTTTGACCAGTCCTCGAACTTACGACTGTCCTCACATTTTATGTTTTTGCCCTATCTTGTCACCATGGTGAAGAGAAGCAGTTGTGAAATGAGTGACACGGTTGTTAAGAATGCTACAGTGGGCATAAATGATGACCAGTCATAAGTGCGAAGACCGGTCAAAAGTGCGAGGACCTGTCAGAAATCACTTTTTTCAGCCCTCTGGGTAGTCCTTTTGTGCATATGGACTACTCAGATGGCTGAAAAAATTATTTTGGTCGATGATCTCTGGAGGGCTCGGGACAGGGGTTACTCCTCTGTTCTGGCCCTGTTAGACCTCTCAGCGGCTTTTGATACCATCGACCATGGTATCATGCTGCACCGGTTGGAAGAGTTGGGGATGGGGGACACCATGCTACGGTGGTTCTCCTCCTTTCTCTCAGACCGGTCGCAGTTCGTGTTGGCAGGAGGGCAGAGATCGACCTCGAGGCCTCTTATATGTGGAGTGCCTCAGGGGTCAGTCCTCTCGCCCCTTCTGTTCAACATTTATGTGAAGCCGCTGGGTGAGATCATCCGTGGCTTTGGGGTGAAGTACCATCAGTACGCTGATGACACCCAGCTGTACATCTCCACCCCAGGCCACCCCAATGATGCCCTTGAAGTGATGTCCCGATGCCTGGAGGCTGTGCGGATCTGGATGGGGAGAAACAGGCTCAAGCTCAACCCTTCCAAGACTGAGTGGCTGTGGTTCCCGGCATCCCGATATAGTCAGTTGACTCCATCACTGACTATTGGGGGTGAGTCTTTGGCCCCTTCGGAGAGGGCTCACAATCTGGGAGTCCTCCTAGATATGCAGCTGTCCTTGGAGGAACATCTGATGGCTGTTGCCAAGGGGACTTTTGGTCAGGTTTGCCTGATCCGCCAGTTGCGGCCCTTTCTTGATCGGGATTCCCTGTGCACAGTCACTCATGCCCTCGTCACCTCTCGCCTGAACTTCTGCAATGGTCTCTACATGGGGCTCCCCTTGAAGGGCACCCGGAGGCTCCAACTGGTCCAGAATGTGGCCGCGTGTGTAGTCACGGGAGCCACATGGCGCTCCCATACAACACCTCTCCTGCGTGAGCTGCACTGGCTCCCAGTGGTCTTCCGGGTGCACTTCAAGGTGTTGGTTATCACCTTTAAAGCGCTCCATGGCATAGGACCTAGTTATCTTCGAGACCGCCTGCTGCTACCGACGGCCTCCAATCGACCTGTGCTCTCCCATAGAGAGGGCCTCCTCGGGGTGCCATCAGCCAAACAATGTAGGCTGGTGACCCCCAGGGGGAGGGCCTTCTCTGTGGGGGCACCTACCCTCTGAAATCAGCTGCCCCCAGCGATAAGGAGAATCCAAGATCTCGGTGCCTTCCGCCGTGCCCTTAAAACTTTCTTTTTCCAGCAAGCCGGGCTGGCCTAACACTTTTTAAATGTTTTAATTGGTTTGTTACTGTCTTTAATTATGGGGCCAAATTTATATATATCTTTTAATGGTATTTTAATATTTGTAGTCTATGTTTTTATGTGGCTGTACACCGCCCTGAGTCCTTAGTGAGAAGGGCGGTATACAAATTCAAAAATAAAATAAATAAAATAAAAAATAAATGTTTGACTTGTCCTCGCACTTTTGACCAGTCCTCAAACTTACGACTGTCCTCACATTTTACGTTTTTGCCCTATCTTGTCACCATGGTGAAGAGAAGCAGTTGTGAAATGAGTGACACGGTTGTTAAGAATGCTACAATGGGCATAAATGATGACCAGTCATAAGTGCGA
This sequence comes from Pituophis catenifer annectens, assembly GCF_029215685.1. Classification (NCBI taxonomy): domain Eukaryota; kingdom Metazoa; phylum Chordata; class Lepidosauria; order Squamata; family Colubridae; genus Pituophis; species Pituophis catenifer. The sequence goes on from NW_027256885.1 coordinate 18,602,181, forward strand.
AGACCGGTCAAAAGTGCGAGGACCTGTCAGAAATCACTTTTTTCAGCCCTCTGGGTAGTCCTTTTGTGCATATGGACTACTCAGAGGGCTGAAAAAGTTATTTTTGACTAGTCCTCGCACTTTTGACCAGTCCTCACACTTACGACTGTCCTCACATTTTACGTTTTTTGCCCTATCTTGTCACCATGGTGAAGAGAAGCAGTTGTAAAATGAGTGACACGGTTGTTAAGAATGCTGCAACGGGCATAAAAGTGAGGATGGTCATAAGTGTGAGGACCAGTCAAAAGTGCGAGGACTGGTCAGAAATGACTTTTTGCAGCCCTCTGAGTAGTCCCTATACACATAGCCACACCCACCCAGTCACTTCATTGTAAACGTCCAGCAGTAATAGTCCCAAGGAATCTTGTAATTGTTTATAGAATTCTGCCATCTGGTCCTGGTGTTTTATTCTTCTTCTGTTAATTGCCTCTGTTAATTCAAACATTGTTATCCTTTCATTTAATGTAGATCTTATTTCTTCAGGGACTTTAGGCAACCTGGCCTCTTCTAGGTATTGTTTTATTTTATCCTTTGATAGTTCCTCTTGGTTGTACAGATTTTCATAGTAGTTCTGAATTATTATTTTTTTGCTGTCATTTTGATGCTGTAGTGTGCCTTTCTTGTCTATCAAACTTTGTATCTGTCTTTTTTCTTTTTCCTTTTTTAGTTTGTATGCCAACCATCTTCCTGGTTGATTGGCGTTTTCGAAGAAATTTTGTTTTATACTCGTAATTTTTCATGCCAGTTCTTCTTTTTTGAGTAAGCTCAGTTTGTGTTTTATTATTATTTATTATTTCCATTTGATTTTTGAGCTTCTTTTCTTGTGGCTTTTGCTGTAGTTCCAGCTCTAGTCTGTTGTACTCTCCCTCCAGTGTTTTTTGATGTTGCTTCTTTTCCTTATTTTTCCTTCCTATATAAGATATAGCTAAACCTCAAAAGTATGCTTTTGCTGTGTCCCATACGTTTTGTCATGAGGTATCTTCTTTTCTATTTTCTTTAAAGAAGAATGTCATTTCTTTTTCTGTTATTTGTATGAATTCTTTATCAGTTAATATAGATTGATTCAACATCCATCTCACTTTTTTTCTTATATCCTTTCCATTTAATCCTAACTGAGTTGTGGTCTGCCCATATATTTGATTCTATTTCTATTTCCTGTACATTAGTACCTAGTTCTGATGACATCCATGCCATATCTATCCTTGACCAGGATTGATGGCTATTTGAGTAGTATGCATATTGATTTTTCTCTGGATTTCTTTCTCTCCATATATCTTGAATACTCATTTCCTCCACCAGTTTAAAGAAAGTCTTTGGTAGGGTTTTCCTTGCCTTTTTGTTTGTTTTACTGCTTCTGTAGTCTAGTTTTACATCTATGATTGCATTAAAGTCTCCTATTAGGCAAATGTTTTCATAGTTCAGTTCTGCAATTTTCTCCTGAAGTTTCCCATAAAAATCTTCTTGCTTGTTGTTTGGTGCATATATTACTGTCAAGACCACCTGTTTGTGGTTTATTATTACTTCCACCATCAAAATTCTCCCATCTTCATCTGCGTATATTGGTTTGGCTTTTATTGTTTCTTTGATGTATAAGACCACCCCCCTTTTCTTTTGTTGTGCCAACAAAAAATATAGTTTCCCAATTTTGGGGTACTCTAAGAGTTTGCTATATTGTCTTTTGATATGTACTACTTGTACGCAGATTATGTCTAAATTCATTTTTTGCAGTTTTGTAAAGAATCTTCTTTTCATGGGAGAATTTAGTCCATTTATATTAATCGATAATAGGTTTGTTTCTTCTTTCATTGTTTCACTTATAGGTGGGTTTTGCTGTTCTAGTTGCTCTTGTTTCTCTCTGCTCCTTTCCTCTTACTTCTTCTCATTCTGCTCATCTCTTTTGTTCAACTTTATTTCCTTCTTGTTGCTTAGTTGTAGTTTTGTCTATCATTAATTCCTCTTGTCCTCTATTTTCTACTTCCTCTCTTCTTGTTTGTTGCTCCTGTGAATTAAAGGTCGTAGAATTCATATGCACTATCTAGAGAGTCCAGTCTATGTCTTTTGTCATTCCAGGTAACCAAAATTCCAACCAGTATCAGCCATCTAAAGTTTACTTGGTGTTTAATCAACTGTCCTGTCAGGAATTGGTATTGCTTTCGCAGATCTCTAACTCTTCTGGGCACTTGTTTTAAAACCACAATCTCTCTTCCTTTATATTTTAGGGTTTCTGTTCTTGTTGATTTTTTCATGAGTCTTACATGCACCTCCCTTGGAAGTTTCTTCTTTTTAGCATAGCTAGTGTGAATTCTGAACACTTCGTCTATCTCAGCCCTCATGTCATGTGTCGTTATCTGTAAGGTTTGTACCAGTAACTTTACCATCAACTCAGCTAAATTTTCCTCTTTTTCTTCCTTGATATTCTGGAACCTCAGAAAGTGTTCAGCCTTTTAAATTTGCAATTGAATTACAGTTCCTTCCAGTTCTTTATTGGCCTGTGTTAGTCTCTGTTTCATTTCCTCCACTTTTTTCTCTACTTGTTCTGACTTCTCTTCAATTGTTTTAATCATTTCTTCATTTTTGGCTAGCATTTGTTGAAAAGTCCCCAGTTTTTCATCCATACTTTGCATTTTTCCCTTGATCTCTCCCATCTCAATCCTCATCTCACCCATCTCAGTCTTTATTTCATTATGGTTCTTGGTTATGACCTCTTGTAATGATTGGAACAATGCTTGAATATCTTTCTGAATTGTATTCATTTTTTCCTGCTGAATTAAACTTTCTATTGACCTTTGGCTTGGAGGGCTTGACGTTACTGATGATGTGGCAGATGATGATGCCGATGCAGTTTTTTCCCCTAATTTGGATAGGTTTGAATTTGACATTTTGGACTTTATCAATATATCAGCAACTTTACTTTTTTTTCGCTTGAAAAGTTTTTATTTTTATTTCTCATAAACATATTTAAATGTACAGTCTCTTATCCATCATTAATCATTCATCTCGTCTTTTAACTATTTTTAATTATTAGTTGTTCGGGGCTGCCCTTTTACCATTTCCTCTCTTTTATTTTACAACTTTCCCTCTTTTTCTTCCCTTCTCTTCCTTCTTCTGATCCTTTCTACTTTCTTCATTCCTCCTCTCCTTCCCTTTCCTACTTCCCCTTCCCTTCCCCCACTCCTCTCTTCTTCCTTTTCTAACCCTCTCTCCTACTCTTCTTTCCCCTCCCCTTTCTTCCTCTCCTTTTCTCTTTTCTATCCCTTTCTTTCCTTTCCTCTCTTCTCCCCTCCTACCCTTTCTCTACTCCTCTCTCTTTTCCCACTCCCTTGTTGTTTCTATTTTCAATTCAATCTAGAATGATATCCGAGCAGCCCCGATTTTCTATTTATATACATCTTCATTTCAATTTATTATTTGTTTAATAAGTACAACTATTTCATCATTTATGTACATTTTTTATAGCAACACTTTTTTCCTTTTCCCCCCTTCCCCCTTTTTCATTTACCTAGGCTTCATCTGGGTTGCTATTCTTTTTATTATCTTTTCTCTTATTTGTCTTTTCCCTATCCATTTTATCTCTGTACCTTTATTCATATTTCTTTTCTAACCAATCATAAAATTTTCCCCATGTCTTGAAATACATCGATTCCTCTTTATCTTTTAATCTCAATGTCAATCTGTTCATTTCGGCACATTCTAAAATTTTCTTTATTATCTCACCTTCCAATGGGATTTTATCAGATTTCCAATTTTTTGCAAATACTATTCTAGCCGCAGTTATTATATGAATAATCAAATATGTATCTTCTTTACTATACTTCTCCGATAATATTCCCAATAAAAATGTCTCTGGTCTTGGCTTTACACATTGCTGTAACATTCCCTCTAACCATATCTGTATTTTAACCCAATAATTCTTTGCCTCTTTACATGTCCACCACATATGATAATATGATCCTGGCAATTGATGACATTTCCAACATTTATCTTTAAACATTTTAGCTAGTCTTTCCGGTGGTGTTAAATACAGGAAACCAGCATTACTTTTTAAGGAATAAAACAGAGACAATGAACAAGCCAAAAACAGTTTATTATGGACTTTTGCAAAAGGGTTTCTCTCCTGGAGGAGAGAGAACCATTCAGTGCTGTGTGTACATGGTATAAATACAGCGTTCAGGATACAGAAGTCCAATAGAACAGGATACAAACGGCTCCCCAGAGCATTAGTTTCAGGTCTTATATAACATATTTGGCACATGTTCCGCCCTGGAAATTCCCCTTATTCCCGTTAGAAATACCCTACAAAAATACCCTTATACTTGGTATCGTTATTAGTGGACGTCCCCTTCTGGAATGGGCAGGCCCCAAACAGGCCCATTTCAGAATTTTACCAGAACATCCATTTCCTCAAAAATATGCATCATATATCCTGTAAAACAAGCATCACAGAAGCAAAACAATTCCTCTTCTCATGTTCTTATTGCTTGGTAATATAATCAGGTTATACAAGGTAAAATAAGGTACTTAAAATGGCGTAGCTCAGGGTATACTCTTTACAGGAATAATCCATATTTCTCTCAATCCCCCCTTTTCCTTTTTATTAGTTTTATTCCTGTAAATTATGTATGTCCTGCAACATTATAGAAACTTCTCTTCGTCCTAAGTTACCACGTGATTCTCCAGTTAGTTTCTTCTGTCTCTTTACACTACAACGAACCTTCCACCAAAGTTTCCAACAACTACAACATACAGGTACACATTTAATACAAATACAAGAAATAAGACCTATAATTACAGTGAGTATAACACCCACAAACAATTCCTTCAATCAGGCAAAGCTGGGTAGCCATGAGGTTAATGAGTCCCAAACTCCTTTAAAAGCTGTGTTTTCAGTTACATGAGTTAAATGTGTTGTAATATTATGTAATGTTCTCAACTTGGATTCTATAAATTGGGAATTATCGGATATATTATTTATTTATTTATTTATTTATTTGTTCAACTTGTATGCCGCCTTTCTCCGAAGACTCAAGGCGGCTTACAATGCATTTAAAAACCATATATAAAACATTAAAAGTTAAACCATTAAAAACAATTAAAACCCATTCACACCATTCATGGCCGGATCTCACCAGATCGCAACAGCGAGATCAACGGCCCCAGGCCTGCCGGAAGAGCCAGGTCTTCACCGCTTTTCGGAAGGCCAATAGGGTGGGGATGGTCCGGACCTCAGGAGGTAACTGGTTCCAGAGAGCTGGGGCAGCCACAGAGAAGGCCTTACCCCGTGGGCCCGCCAGCCGGCATTGTTTAGCTGACGGGACCCTGAGGAAACCAACTCTGGGAGCTATGCGGTAGAAGGGGGTCTCGAAGATACCCTGGCCCTGAGCCATGTAGGGCTTTAAAGGTAATAACCAACACCTTGAATTGTGACCGGAGACCAATAGGGAGCCAGTGCAGCTCGCGGAGAATTGGTGTAATGTGGGTATACCTAGGTGCACCCACGACAGCTCTCGCGGCTGCGTTCTGGACCAACTGTAGTCTCCGAACACTTTTCAAGGGTAGCCCCATGTAGAGCACGTTGCAATAATCTAACCGTGAGGTGACAAGGGCATGAGTGACTGTGAGGAGAGCCTCCCAATCCAAGTAGGGTCACAATTGGTGCACCAGGTGAACCTGTGCAAAGATCCCCCTAGCCACAGCTGACAGATGTTGCTCTAATCTTAGCTGTGAGTCTAGGAGGACACCCAAATTGCGAGCCTGTTCTAAGGGGGACAATTTCTCCCCCCCCGAACCAAGGATAGACAATCAGCATGGTCTTTAGGAGGCAATACCCACAGCCACTCGGTCTTGTCTGGGTTAAGTCTGAGCCTGTTGACTCCCATCCAGACCCTCACAGCCTCCAGGCACCAGCACATCACATCCACCACATCACTGAATTGACGCGGAGTGGAGATATACAGCTGGGTATCATCCGCGTATTGCTGATATCTCACCCCGTGTCATCGGATGATCTCACCCAGTGGCTTCATGTAGATGTTAAATAGGAGGGGAGAGAGGACCGAGCCCTGAGGCACCCTGCAAACGAGGGGCCTAGGGATCGACCTCTGTCCTCCTACCAACACCGACTGTGACCGACCAGAGAGATAGGAGGAGAACCACCGTAACACGGTGCCTCCCACTCCCAGCTCCCTTAGTCGTCCCAGAAGGATACCATGGTCAATGGTATCGAAAGCCGCTGAGAGGTCAAGTAGCACCAAGATGGAGGAATGACCCCCATCTCGGGCTCTCCAGAGATCATCCATCAGCGTGACCAAAGCAGTTTCTGTGCTGTAGCCAGGCCTGAAGCCAGACTGAAAAGGGTCTGGATAATCCATTTCCTCCAATGACCGCAGGAGCTGAAGTGCCACCACTTTCTCTACAACCTTTCCCACAAAGGGTAGGTTGGAGACTAGACGAAAGTTCTTTAATTCTGCTGGATCCAGGGAAGGCTTCTTGAGGAGGGGCCTTACAACCGCTTAAAACAACAGAGGCCCTGGAATTCCTCGCATCCATGACCCATCCTTAATAACATATAATCTATAGCTACACGATTCTGCAGTAAGGACTTTCTTATTTCGCCCATTTCATCAGCCAATGCAGCAATAGAAGACGATGTCTCATTTATACTTTTAGCTAAAGCACAAGCTAAGTGTCCAAGTTGCAACTGGTTATACTATGTAGATATCCATGGAAACATTCCCAAAAGTCCAGCTTGGACTTTATTCAATACCACTACATCGTCATTACAATTAGTATCAAATGCCCAATGTAATGTATCCCTTCTACCTCTATAGATCCCCCTATATGCTCCATCACCAAGATGGTCATAAGATTCTATTGGTGTTGGACTTCCGGTTGGCGACCCATGGCGGCATGGCGCTGTGAGAGCGATCACTGCTCCACAACACCACTTTTACACCACGTTTTGGGGACCCTTCGAGGCGTGGAAGCTTGGAGAGCTTCGCGGATAATAGCGGGATTTCGGCAGGCAGAGCAGTGAGAAGCAAGCACTCTCTGCTGGACTGATTGCTGCTGTCAAACCAACGTGGCGTGTCTGCCTCTTAATGGCGGACCCGAAGCTGCGATAGCCAACAAAGATGGGAAGCAAGGCATTTGGTGAAGTCGGTGATAGAAAAGCGCTCGTACCTACTCTCCCTTGAACATGTTGTGACTGAAATCGGTAGAATTAGATCGACTGGGTCGGACGAAAAGGATCCATAGAAAGAAGCAAGCGGCGACTGAAAGTGAAGGCATAGATTGTATTGGCGTATGGTCGCAGGCAAGCCGACGAGAAATAAGCGGAAAAGAAAGCGGCGAAGCAGAGCGGCAGCATTATTAGAGAACGGGAGGTAATATAAACATAATTATCGGGGAATTGAGGTGTTTTTTGGAGGTCGCCCTGAAGATCGGATTGATAAAGAAGTGGGAGACCGGAATCGCGGCCATTGCTTGGGACAGCAACAAGATCTTTGAGTGTACAGAGAGGGAGGGAGGAGCACCAAGTACCAAGGAAAGATAATCTCTGAAACATTCTGACAGTATTAAAATTCGATCTTTAAAGACTACCACAAACTGACTCCAGGGAAAGAAGTTCCTGAACCATATAGGAAGTAAAGTATTTTTGTGAAATTTGATTCTATTTGAACACTGCTGCACACTTGCCCCTTGTGATTTGCGAAGACATTGAGTTCAATTAATTAATTTATGAAGGATATCTAATCAATTTGTTATATATACCTACACATTTATATATTTATAATTACATATATTAGAGTAATTTATCTGTATAGACGTATATAGGATTGGTTATATATAGCGATATATCTCTTTTTTAAAAAATTAATTCTTTGCTAAATAAATCATTTATTACCATTAATAATTAATTGTGATATTAAGTAATATTAGAGTATTAATTAATTAATTAACTACTTATTCATTTATATATACTCATTGTATAAAATTATACATTAGAATAATTTTATAGATTTATATAGATTGAATGACAAATAGGGATATTTTCCTTTCTAGCTGATTAATTATTTGTATTTATTGATTGTGGGATATTCATAATAGTCAGATTCTATGAACTGTGGTAATTAATTTGACAATAGATTAGACCTGAATAATAGACAACAGAACAGAATACGCATAAAATAACTAACGACAATAGGATACTTGGATAAAAAATGATGCAATCTTTGAAAATAGATCCAAGCCTTCCTGAAGAAAATAGATAGAATAAATTGAATTAGTAGTATACCAAATTAAATATTAGATTTTGGAGGGGTAAATATTGAATACCCCCAGTAACACAGAAGAAGATAATACTAAATAAAAGAAGGATAATTAGTGGATGATAATTTGGAGAAATATCGAAAAGATCATGAGAGACCAGAAAAAGTTGTTGAAGGAGATGACAAGCCTCTCATCCACTGTGCTCAAAACGGGGAAGAAGACAGCCTCTAATACCACAATAACAATGACATCACCTGCAATGCAGAAGTCGACTGAAGGACTGTTGAAAATAGAAAAATCAGCTATGATTCCTACTATGCAAGCGATGCAAGCGACACTTACAGCGATACAGGATACTATGATCATGATGCAAGAGAAGATGTCCAGTAATCATATCGAGTTGAAAACAGATATCAGAGCTATTGACCAAAAATTGAATGACATACAAGAGTCAATACAAATTAATGAACAGAAGATAAATAAGATGGAATCTAAAATTGAGCAAAACGAAAGAAATTTAGAAATAGTAGACCAGAAGCTGATGGCACAGAATAGGGAGCTGGAGGACTCAATCACACAATTGGAAATGGATAGAGCCTCCTTTTATCTGCGCTTCCAGAACATTGCTGAAGATAAGGAAGAAGACCTGGGCCAAGTGATGGCGGAGCTAATAGCTGAGGTACTGCAACAGGATAAACAAGACATAATTAAAGGGAAGGGCTCGCAATCTGGGAGTCCACAGAAAGGGCTCGCAATCTGGGAGTCCTCCTGGATATGCAGCTGTCCTTGGAGGAACATCTGACGGCTGTAACCAGGGGGACCTTTTATCAGGTTCGCCTGATTCGCCAGTTGCGGCCCTTTCTTGATCGGGATTCCCTGTGCACAGTCACTCACGCCCTCGTCACCTTTCGCCTTGACTACTGCAATGCTCTCTACATGGGGCTCCCCTTGAGGGGCACCCGGAGGCTCCAGCTGGTCCAGAACGCAGCAGCGCGGGTAGTGATGGGAGCAGCATGGCGCTCCCATGTAACACCGCTCCTGCGCGAGCTGCACTGGCTCCCAGTGGTCTTCCGGGTGTGCTTCAAGGTGTTGGTTATCACCTTTAAAGTGCTCCATGGCATAGGGCCTAGCTATCTTCGAGACCGCCTGCTGCTACCGACGACCTCCAATCGACCCGTGCGCTCCCACAGAGAGGGCCTCCTAAGGGTGCCATCAGCCAAACAATGTAGGCTGGTGACCCCCAGGGGGAGAGCCTTCTCTGTGGGGGCACCTACCCTCTGGAATTAGCTGCCCCCAGAGATAAGGAGAATCCAAGACCTCAGTGCCTTCCGCCGTGCTCTTAAAACTAACTTTTTCCAGCAAGCCGGGCTGGCTTAGGAAGAAATTTTTTAAAATTTTTAAATGTTTAATTGGTTTGTAGTTTTTTAAATTTTGGGCCAAATTTATATAGATTTTAATTGTTTTTAATATTTGTGTTTCATGTTTTTAATTCTGGCTGTGCACCGCCCTGAGTCCTCAGGGAGAAGGGCGGTATATAAATTGAAAATAAATAAATAAAAAATAAATAAAAAGAATTGGATGAGGTGTACAGAGTGCAGACCAACTACGCCAGGAGAAACAAGCTGCCCAGAGAAGTGCACATAAGATTTGCACGGAAGAAAGTTAAAGACATTTTCTATAGTGCGGTGAGAGAAGAACCGGTGATGTATAAAGGAAAGGAAGTGATTGTACTAAAGCAAGTCCCAAGGAGGGTAAGGGAATCAAGAAGAGACTACAGATTCCTGGCCATTCAGTTGAACAAGAGGAGTGTCCTCTTTAGATGGATATTGCCGGAAGGTATGCTGATTACATGGCAGGGAAAGAAAATCAAAATAGACAGCCTGGTAGTAGCTCAAGATTTCCTAGATCAGCTAAGAGGGACGGAAGAAGATCAAAGCAGTAAGGAGGAATTGGAAGCAACAACACAAGACGAGGAAATTACCCAGCAGAGGAGATCTAAAGAAGGAACCCTGGAGGAGAAGGAGACGGAGGAGAAGGAAAGTAAGGAGGAAAAGAAGAAGCAAAGGCCGCAAAGAACTACACGTGCGAATAAGAACTAAGACAACATAAAGGATATAAGAGATGGAAGATTGGAAGCTAATATCGATCAATGTTAATGGTTTGAATGATAATAAAAAGAGGAATTTTTTTTTTATAAAATTAGCTAAACAAAATGCGGATATAATATGCCTCCAAGAGGTTCATATAATAAAAGAAAATGAAAAGTATTTGGAGTATAATAAATTGGGAAAAATCTTTACCTCTCTAGCTGAGAAAAAAAAAGGGGTGTGACACTATATATTAAAAAGGAAATAGTAGCAGAATTAAAGTATGCCAACCCTAAGGGCAGAATCTTAGCAGTGGAAATAAAGAGAGGCAATTCCCCAATACTATTAATAGCTATCTATGCCCCGAACAAAAACCTGGGGGAATTTTATAAAAAATTAAGGGAAAGAATAAGTAAAATGGATAATAACAATATTTGCATAATTGGTGACTTTAACAGAGTAGCAGATTTGGATAAAGACCACAAAAGCATTAAAGTCCAAAAAAGAAAAAGGAAAAACCTACCAAAAACCTTCTTTGACCTAGCTGAGGAATTTAACTTAGTAGACATCTGGCGAACACTGCACCCAAATAAAAAACAATATACGTTCTATTCTAACCCTAAAAAATAATGGTCAAGAATTGACATGATGTGGGTAAGCAGGAACATAGGGATGGAAATTATGTCAGCAGAAATCACACCCAATGTTTGGGCGGACCACAATCCGCTAGAAATTAGATGGAAAAACCTTTATAAAAGAGGAAATAAGAGATGGAGATTAAATTTAGAATTCCTGAGGGACAAGCAAAATACTGCGAAAGTAAAGGGAAAACTAAAATCCTTTTTTGAGGAAAATGAAAAGGAGCCAACTGCCCGAAGAATAATATGGGATGCAATGAAGGTGTACCTGAGAGGCCTGGCAATATCTTATGGGTCACACAAAAGTAAAGAAAAAAGAAAGTTACAGAAGGAACTGTTGGATGAATTAGGAAAAGCGGAGAAGATAGTGCAGCAAAACCCAGGCAATGAGGCAGCTAAAGAAAATTGGATGATTCTACGACATAAATTAAACATTCTAGATCAGGAAGAATTGGCATATAAGATAAAACAGACCAAACAATACTATTTTGAAAATGCAAACAAACCGGGCAGGTGGCTCTCCTATAGGTTAAAAAAAGAGAAAGAGAAAGGGATTATATATCAGCTGGAAGATTCAGAGGGACATATTGTGAATAAACAAGAAGATAAATTAGAGATTACTCGAGAGTACTACGCCACTCTATATGAAGAGGAAGGAATTCCAAAAGAAAAGGTGGACAAATACCTATCGGAAGAAACACTCCCATCAATAGGGGAGGATGAGAGAGAAATGCTCAATAAAGAAATCACAATGACGGAGTTAAAGATGGCAATATCGAAACTCAAAAAGAATAAATTACCAGGCCCAGATGGATTCCCAGGAGAATTATACAAAAACCCACACGTAGAGGAAATTCTTCTACCAAAATTGTTAGAAATTTACAATGAGGCCCTGACAAAATCCAAAATACCGGAATCATGGCAGGAGGCATACATTACACTCCTCCAAAAAGAAGACGCAGATCTAAAATTGATAAAAAATTATAGACCTATCTCACTTCTCAATACGGATTATAAGATTTATATGAGTGTTATAGCAGGAAGGCTAAAGATAATTTTGAACAATTTGATACATAGTGACCAAAATGGATTCCTCCCTGGGAGACAGATAAGAAACAATACAAGGATGGTAATAGACATACTTGAATATTATGAGGCACACCCAAATAAAGAAATTGCATTGGTCTTCTTAGATGCCCAGAAGGCTTTCGACAACTTAAATTGGGACTTCATGATACAACAGATAAAAAAGATGAATTTTGGTCCAAATTTTGAAAACACAATAACCACAATATATGAAAAACAAAGAGCCAACATCTTACTCAATGGAGAATTGACAAAAACCTTCCAAATTAGAAAGGGGGTGAGACAAGGGTGTCCCTTATCACCACTTTTGTATATATTAGCCCTAGAAGTCTTATTAAAAAGGATTAGAAATAATAATGAAATTAAGGGATTGACAATTAGAAAGGAGACATATAAGACCCAGGCATTTGCTGACGATGTGGCCCTTATTATGGAGGAGCCATTAGAAACAGGCGTAAAAATATTGGAAGAATTGGGCAAATATGGAGAGGTAGCCGGCCTTAAATTAAATAAAACCAAAACTAAACTGCTAACCAAAAATATGACTGAGGAACAAAAGAAAGCACTTGAAGAAGCAATGGGGCTCCAAATAGTTAAGAAGGTAAAATATCTGGGAGTGTGGATATCGGCAAGGTGCTCGGCCCTTAAGAAAGACAATTATGTGCCCCTAATCAGAAATATTAAACAGGACCTAGAAAAGAGGGGAAAAGTTCAGATATCATTTTTAGGCAGGATCGCAGCAATAAAAATGAGCATGTTACCAAAGTTGCTGTACCTGTTCCAAACAGCCCCTATCAAATTGGACAAAAAAATTTTTTCGGAACTTAATTCTACCATAAGAAAATTTATTTGGGATGGGAAGAAACCCAGGATAGCGATTAGAAATTTGCAAGTCAAAAAGGGCAGAGGTGGGTTTGGACTCCCAATATGGGAAATGTACTACAAAGCAGCGAATTTGGTTTGGTTGAAGGAGTGGGCAACCCTGGAAAATAAAAGACTCTTGATCCTGGAAGGGCACGATCTACAGAAGGGCTGGCACACCTTCCTTTGGGACACAGGGAAAAGAGTAAGGACATATTTTCATAGTCATAAAATAAGGGATACACTAATACAGACATGGGGTGAAATAAGATGGAAACAATATACAAAAGTCCCGAGATGGCTTTCCACAATGGAGGCCATGATATATCCTAACTTATTGGAAATGGGGAAAATGGTCAAATATAAAGAGATATTAGATGGGGGAGGGAATCTTAAAACAAATGAAGAACTGGAAGATCAGGGCATCCACATTGATTGGTGGCCATATGCACAAATAAAGTCCCGTTATAAAAAGGACAAAGAGGAGTTTGGCATTGAGATAGGTATCAACGGATTTGATAAGATATGGATGGGAACAGACAACAAAATATTAGCTAAATTATAAAATTATTTGCTGGAATACGATATGATGGAAGAGGTGGTTAAGGAGCAGATGATAGCATGGGCCAAAAACATTGGACAAAGTATAAATTTAAACGAATGGGACACAATTTGGAATAGCAACCTTAAAATGACTAGGGCGGTGACTTATAAGGAAAATCAATATAAGATGCTGTACAGGTGGCATCTAGCCCCGGCCAGGATAGCCAAAATATATCCCAATATGAGTCCCAAATGTTGGAAATGTGGCCATCATCAAGGCACTTTCTATCATTGCTGGTGGACCTGCCCCCAAGCGAAAAAATTCTGGAAAATGATCTGGAAATGGATTAAAGAAATAATAAAAGATAATATTGAATTTGAACTGAAAATCTTTCTCCTGGGAATCCTGAAAACGGAATACGAAAAAAAGAAGTATTTAATCATACATATAACGACAGCGGCAAGAATAACCTACGCCCAGTATTGGAAGGAGAAAAAACTACCACCCGAAGAACAAGTAATCAGGAAAATTTTAGAGTGCGCCGAAATGAATAAGCTAACATTAGAACTTAACGAAAGAGAGAACATGGAATATTATAATGTGTGGGAGTTGTGGTATGAGTGGATAGAGAAAAGAAACAAAAAGTGAAGTTTGAGATGTACAAAGTTTAATTAATAATTATCATAAAGAGTTAAACATTACCATGTACATTATTGAATTAAGGTTGCAATCTATGTAAATAACAGGTAAATAACATGTATATATGATCACAAAGAACTGTGCATTACTATTTGTAATAATATCCAAATCATATACAAGCAAAGATGCAATACTATGTAAATAATATGTAAATAATATGTATTTATATTCAACACCATGAACCGAAAAATGTTGAATTGTATTTCTATATTTCATAATAAAAACCAATTAAAAAAAAGATTCTATTGGTGTTATATGCCATTTAATAGGGTCCGCAGGAGCATATATAGTTAAATGTGGTTCCTTTCCAGGCTTAGGGATATGTTCATGTTCACATTCATGTGCATGTGATTCAGTTTCTATCACACCTTCATGGGTAGTCACCTTCGTAGCCACCTTCTTAGGAACACGATTAGTATGGTAGAGGCTTGTATTCATCATTTCATAATAAAATTCTGTCCTATGATTTATGTCTTTTAAATGTGCAACGGCCATAACAGTAGTTAAACGGCCAATGGTACAAGGACCACCTACGGCATGTGCAGGTATATAAGCATAAGCATACAATCCACAAAAGAGAAACCAGCCTTTAGGCAAGTATAGAACCTGGCCTGTAGCTTCCACTTCCTCTATTTCGGAACAGTGAAATACTTTCTCAGTAGGCACAGGAACATATATCACCTTCTCCTGCCGTTTCTCAGGGTGTTTATAAATTACACAGTCATAAGCTGGTAATATCGTTTTTACTTCAATTACCAGTTTCTTCTGGTTAGTCCATTTAGTAGGCTTTTGTGGACTACCAAATATAGTTATTACATGTGACAAATTAAAATTATTTGGTTCTATTGTAATTTGTGCTTCTTCAAATAAAAACTTTCCGGGAACAGGCACCCCCACAAAACATGTCGCCATTATATCAGAGACAGTTGTCTCACCTCTGATACAAAAGGAAAAACTGTTTAAGGCCACCTTCATTAAATCCAGAAATATGTTGCCTTCTTTCCTTTTTGGTTCCACAATACTTCTGGTATATCGTAAAGGTGCTTTAAGGTAGCCAACAGTGCATCGTCCCTTCCACAGGAAAGGTAATTGGGGCAATGCCATATTACCACATAAGAACATCAACTTGGAGGGAGCTTTTAATTCTAGATATGGAAAATGTAATCCCTCTTCTATAATCTGAAACATTTTATATGAAGGGGTATAATTACTATATCGCTCAGTGCATTGATTGTATAAGAACTCCATTCTATTTGAAAGGTCAATGTATTGAGGAGCTATCTCATATGTATGGTTGCACCTGGAATATCTTCCCAACGGCACACCGTCCCCAAAAGATGATTTAATACATATCTCAGCCTCCTCAGTGGTGTCTATCAGGGTTAGTGGTGTTTGTATAAGGGAATAACGGTGCTCGAGTTCAGTATGGAAACATAGCTGCTGCCATGTTATGAGATAACTAGGTAACACAGACAACGTCCCCATTCCTATCTGCACCTGCAGTATAATAAACAGTACCACACTAGACCCCATCTTCCTAGTGGACTAGGTCCCCCCCCCAGTTTATTTTCCAGAAAGATAAAAAGTTTATTATCTTACCACCAAAGTGTCAATCCATCGTGAGGAACTTACATCCACTGGATACCAAAGCATTGATTTACACCATTCAATTATATCTTTTCTTAATACAATCAAAAACACAATAAAGATTATTATCACTCCCAGCCAAATGCAAATTTCTTCTTCCATCCGTTGGTTATCAATCGTCTTTGGTTTGTCATCAAAAAGTCAATTTAAGAGGATTTGTAGGTGCTGTAGCAACTGTCCATCTGTAAGGCGAAGCCACCGGCCCCTTTACTCTGGAATGATGTACCCAGCCTCATTCCTTGGTTCTCACTGCTGATTCAGTAGTTAACAACACCTGGAATGGTCCTTCCCACACCGGCTGCAATTTCCTCTCCTTAATAGCTTTTATCAGGACCCAGTCTCCGCTTTTGTACTCATGTACTTGGAAATCAAGAGGTGGAGTCTGTGCCAATAGTCCTTTGGACCTTAAAAAAGAAAAACACTGGGACAGTCCTTGTATATATTTTCGCAGAAAAACATCTTTTAGTTCTATTCTAGGCATTCCAACCTTTCCCGTATATGGCAATCTAAACATCATTTCATATGGAGATATTCCCACATCCTTCCTAGGACTGGTTCTCATTCTTAACAGAGCTAAAGGCAAAAATTTCGTCCAGGGTATTTGAAGTTCTAACATTAATTTTTTTAATGTAGATTTTATTGTTTGGTTAGCCCTCTCAGCTTTTCCCGAAGATTTTGGATTGTGGGATAAATGAAATTGCCAATCAATTCCCAATTGATTCATTACCTGTTGTATTACCTGGGCTGTAAAATGTGTGCCTCTATCACTATCAATAGATTCAATTATACCATATCGTGGTATCAATTGTTCTAATTGATTGGTTGTGTGGGTTTGGGGGTTAACCCGCGGGGGGAGGGGTCCCAGCTGTCAGTGGGGCCACGGAGGGTGCGGATTCCGGGGGTAAGGGGGACATTAGAGTCCATTCTGTTGAGGGCTTTTCCATCAATGCGTTGAGTGGGAGGGGCAGATATGGCGGGAGCAGGGGGCCGTATCATGTGGTGGGGGCGCGCACTCGCTATCTTCGAGCGGTGGTGCGCCCCGGTCCCCATAGCCCTTCTCGCACCCCAGGCTGTTCAGACTCTCAGGGCCTGAGCCTTCGGCTGCTGTTGTGCAATGCCAGGTCCGTGGTAAATAAAGCCCCCCTCATTTGTGATCTCATTCAAGAGGGGGGAGCGGACCTGGCAGGTATTACGGAGACCTGGTTGGGCCAGGAGGGGGGAGTTCCCCTCGTAGATATGTGCCCATCAGGCTTCCATGCATTCCATCAGCCGAGAGCTCAGGGCAGGGGCGGGGGCATGGCGGTTATTATAAAGGAAGGTCTTGATCCGAGGGAGACCACTGTTCCACAGATAGCTGGATGTGAGTCCCTTTTTGTGAAGTGGGGCCGTGGAGTACAGATGGGCTTGTTGATCACGTACCTGGCTCCCTGCCACGTGGCAACGGCCCTGCCCGAGCTGCCAGACTTTTAGTCATGGGGGATTTCAACCTGCCATCTATCGGTGAAACGCCTGAGGTGGCTCAAGAGTTCATGGCTTCCATGATGGCCATGGACCTTACTCAGTTAATTCATGACCCTACTCACATAGGTGGACACACTCTGGACTTAGTTTTTGTCTCTGGTCAGTGGTCGAGTGGCCTTGATACAGGGGATATAGTCATCGAACCCTTGTCATGGTCTGACCACTCGCTCCTTCGACTGGACTTTCTAACCACTGCACCTCGCTGCAAGGAGGCGGGACCGACCAGGTGGTTCCGCCCCAGGCGCCTGATGGATCCTGATAGGTTCCAGATGGAGCTTGGGCCATTCCCTGAGACTCTGGCTCATGACTTGGCTGAAGACCTGGTGGCCACCTGGGATAGTGTGGCCGCCGGGGCTTTGGACCGCGTCGTGCCTTTGCGGCCTCTGACCCGGCACCGAACTCACCTAGCTCCTTGGTTCTCCGAGGAGCTGAGGGAGATGAAGCGCCGGAAAAGACGCCTGGAGAGTAGTTGGAGGACCAGCCGCTCCGAATCCGACCAAACACTGGTGAGGTCTCATATTAAGACCTACCTAGTGGCGATAAAAGCGGCGAAATCTAGCTATTTTGCCACTCGTGTTGCGTCATCAGATAATCGCCCAGCCGCCCTGTTTAGGGTGACCCGCTCCCTCCTCCATCTGGAAGCGCGGGATGATCCCTTGCAGGGTCGAGCTGAGGATTTTGTGCAATATCTGTATGACAAGATCGCTCAGATTCGGGAAGGCCTGGCCTCTGACTGGGTAAGTCCGGACGGGATGACTGAGGCAGGTCTTGAGAGTGTTATCTGGGAGGAGTTTGATCCTGTGGCTCCCGAGGACATGGACAGAATCCTGGGATGGCTGAACGCGACCACATGTTTATTGGACCCGTGCCCCTCCTGGTTGGTACTGGCTTCCCGGGAGGTTACACGAGGCTGGCTCCAGAGGATTGTTAACGCTTCTTTGAGTGAGGGGGTCCTGCTGGCCACTTTGAAAGAAGCCCTCAAGAAGCCCTCCCTGGATCCGGCTATTTTGGCTAACTACCGTCCAGTCTCCAACCTTTGCTTCGTTGCGAAGGTTGTTGAGAGTGTGGTGGCGCGGCAGCTTCCCCAGTACCTGGATGAAGCTGTCTATCTAGACCCGCTCCAGTCTGGCTTCTGGCCTGGGCACAGCACGGAAACGGCATTGGTCGCATTGGTGGATGATCTCTGGAGGGCTCGGGATAGGGGTTGTTCCTCTATCCTGGTCCTGTTAGACCTCTCAGTGTCTTTTGATACCATCGACCATGGTATCATGTTGCACCGGTTGAAGGGGTTGGGGGTGGGGGCCACCATTTTGCGGTGGTTCTCCTCCTACCTCTCTGACCGGTCGCAATCCGTGTTGACAGGGGGGCAGCGGTCGACCCCAAGGCGCCTTGTTTGTGGGGTGCCACAAGGGTCGGTCCTATCGCCCCTTCTGTTCAACATTTATGTAAAGCCGCTGGGTGAGATCATCCGTGGCTTTGGGGTGGAGTTCCATCAGTACGCTGACGACACCCAGCTGTACATCTCCACCCCAGGCCACCCCAACGATGCCGTTGAAGTGATGTCCCAGTGCCTGGAGGCCATGCGGGCCTGGATGGGGAGAAACAGGCTCCAACTCAACCCTTCCAAGACCGAGTGGCTGTGGCTTCCGGCGTCCCGATATAGCCAGCTGGTGCCATCACTGGCTATTGGGGGCGAATCACTGGCCCCCACAGAGAGGGCTCGCAACTTAGGCGTCCTCCTGGATGCACGGCTGTCTTTAGAAGAGCATATGACGGCCGTGGCCAGGGGGGCTTTTTATCAGGTTCGCCTGATACGTCAGTTGCGACCCTTTCTAGATCGGGACTCCCTACGCACGGTCACTCAAGCACTTGTCACTTCCCGCCTGGACTACTGCATTGCTATCTACATGGGGCTCCCCTTGGGGTGCACCCGGAGGCTGCAGTTGGTCCAGAATGTGGCCGCGCGGGGGATTATGGGAGAGACGGGGCGCTCACATATAACACATTTCCTGCGTGAGCTGCACTGGCTTCCTGTGGTCTTCTGGGTGTGCTTCAGGGTGTTGGTGACCACCTTTAAAGCGCTCCATGGCTTAGGGCCGGGGTATTTGCGAGACCGCCTTCTGCCGCCAATAGCCTCCCACCGACCGGTTCGCTCGCACAGAGTGGGCCTCCTCAGGGTGCCGTCAGCCAGACAGTGCCGGCTGGCGACCCCCAGGGGGAAAGCCTTCTCTTTGGCAGCACCTGCCCTCTGGAATGACCTGCCCCCTGAGATACGCACGATATCAGACCTCCGGACTTTTCGTCAGGCCCTGAAAACACACTTATTCCATCTAGCTGGGCTGGCTTGATCCTCTCCGTTTTTAATTTGAATTCGGTTTTAATTGGTTTGTTATAAACTTGGGCCAAAATTATTTAATTGTTTTTTAAAATGTTTTTTAAATTTTATATGCTATGTTTTATCTTGGCTGTACACCGCCCTGAGTCCCGCAGGAGAAGGGCGGTATAGAAATAAAATTAAATAAATAAATAAATAAATAAATAAATAAATAAATAAATAAATAAATAATATAATTTTAACAGTCATTTGGGCATTTGCCCTTGCATAAGGAAAAGCTTCAACCCATCCAGACAAATGATCCACTATAACTAATAAATATTTAAGGGTCCCAACCACTGGCATCTCCGTATAATCCACTTGGATACGTTGAAAAGGCCAAACAGCTAGGTCCCTACCTCCCATTGGTTGTTTCCGCATAACTTTCTTATTAATTCTCACACAATGTATGCACTTCCGTAGTATTTGCATAGCTATTGTATACATACTCCTACATACATATGTATGTTTAATAAAATCAATAAGTGCTTGCGTTCCCCAATGAGTTCCCTCATGCACATGTTCAATCACATTCTGCATCACTGCTTTGTTAAGAACTTGCACTCCTTCTTTAGTTATCCATTTTCCATTCACCTGACGCACCCCCTCATTCACCATTTGTTGTTCCTCATCAGCTGTAAATACTGGAGTTACATCAAAGGTTAATGCAGGAACTAAAATCATTAGTGCTTCTCCTCCCAAAACTGCCTCTTTAGCCGCTCTATCTGCCATGTTATTTCCCACAATTAATTTCGAAGTCCCCTTCTTATGTGCTTCAACATGTATAATAGCAAGCTTGGTAGGGCCTTCAGCTGCCTTTAAAACAGCTGTTATCAGGTCAACTTGTTTTATTTCCTTCCCCTTACTAGAACTCAATCCCCGTTCAATCCAGATTTTACCAAAAGTATGTAAAATACCATAAGCATACTTTGAATCAGTATAAATGTTTCCGACTTCATTGGTTAGTATTTGCAAGGCCTGCAGTAAAGCAAAAACTTCACATGTCTGTGCTGACCATTCAGACGGTAACTTTCTAGCTTCTAATATCTCAGTAGTGTCCCCGTTCACAACTGCATAACCATTCATTCTCTTTCCATTTTCAACCTGAGAAGAGCCATCAATAAATAGGTTAATACCGCCCTCTAATGGACTATCCTCTAAATCTTCTCGGACCTTCGTTTGCAAATCAATAGCTTCTACACAATCATGCTCTATATTATCCCATTCCTTCCTCTCCCCTGACAAGAATTCTGCCAGATTCAAATTCCGATCAGTAGAAAGGATCAAATTCTCCTGGGATAGTAAAATTACCTCATATTTCAAAAGTCTTGCATTTGTAAGCCATCGTTGGGCTTTTTGCATCAAAATTGTCCTAACCTGATGTGGACTACTCACAACCAATGTACCACCAAATGTCAACTTTCGACTTTCCTCTACCAATATAGCAGTTGCCGCTACAGCTTGCACACACAAGGGCTAACCTCTCACTACCGGATCCATCAATTTAGATAGAAATGCTATAGGTTTTTTCTTACCAGCCCAAGCCTGAGCTAAAACCCCCTTAGCAATACCATCCTCCACAGCTACAAACAAGTGAAAAGGTTTTTTCAAATCTGGCAAGCTCAATACTGGAGCCTGAATCAATGCTTTCTTTAAATCTTCTAATTTAGCCTCATCACCATCTTTCCATACAGCCGTCCATGGTTGTTGTGGCTCCGACCCCCGAGCCCATTTTATTGGAGGGAGAAGGCTCCGAACATGAAGGAGAGGAGCCGGCCAGGCCTCCCTCTCCAGGCCCCTCCTCTCTGGCTATGCCTCATGATAAATGTGTTCAAGGATCGTGCCCAATAACTCCATAAGCAGGTATTCATTAAATCAGATATTGTTTATTAATTAAGCATCTTATCATTACAGGTACAAGTCTGGAACTGAAGCAGGACCGCATGGCTGACCCTTAAGTACCCCCTGGGCGTGGCTAAGGTAAGGAGGGGTTATTGGGTTAGGGTGGACCTTGGGGGCTGGCTTGTCCAGCCCCTCTGCCTCTAGCCCTGAATCTGAGGCGAGGCATTTATACCTGACAAAACCCCCTCTAAATGCCTGGCCGAGGTGTTCTTGTGTGGTGCATACCTGAGGTGCCCTTTTCAAGAGGACACCTAATTTTGATGTTAAATACGTGTGCTGTTTATTTTGCAATGGTTTGGTTAGAATGTCCGCTGTTTGTTCTTCTGTGTCACAATGTATAACTCTTATGAATCCTATGCTTGCGAACTGTCTAACGTGTTTGTATTTTATGTCGATATGCCTCGACCTTTGACCCACTGCTTCAGCCTTAGATATTTCCATAGCGGCTTTATTGTCCTCGTGCATGATGATAGGATAGTTCGGTTCGGCCCATATGTCTGCGAGCAGGTCATCAAACCAGACCAGGTTGTTGGCGGCCTTGGACAAACAAATATATTCGGCCTCTGTTGTGGATGTGGCCACCAGATCCTGTTTGCCTGTGTACCAATGTACTGGGCTGTTGTTTAGAAAGAATACATAACCTGAAGTACTCTTTCTGCATTTCACATCCCCATCCCAGTCAGCGTCTGCATAGCACGTGAGTGTGGGTGTTGTATTGTTCTCGGGTTCTAATGATAGGCAAGCATCGGAGCTCTGCTTTAGGTACCTCAGTACCCTCTTGATGGCTTCCCAGTGGTACACGGTGGGTTTACCTACATGTCGTGATAGCAGGTTAACTGGCAGGGCGATGTCTGGCCTAGTCCAGTTTGCAATGTATAATAGGGAGCCTATGGTGGATCTGTATAATGTGTTGTCCTTGAACTCCTCAGCTTCATTATACATGTCCTTCAAGAAGTCTGGTTGCATTGGTGTTTCACACCCCTTGGCGTTTGTCATGTTGCACTTATGTATTAGTTCTAAAATCTTGTCCTTCTGTGACAGTTGGAAACCTCTGTCGGTTTTTGTGATTTGCACTCCCAAGTATTTATCTACCTTACCCAATATTTTTAGTGTAAAATGTTTTCCTAGTTCACTGGCAAAGTCATTACATTTGCCAGACTGGCCACCGATATACAATATATCGTCCACGTATATCAAAACGTACTCGAGGGAACTGTCTGACTTCTTGGTGAAGAAGCAGTTGTCGGCCGAGGTGGCTGAGAATCCCATGGACTTCAATGTCTTGGATAGGCACTCGTACCAACGTTTCCCTGACTGTTTGAGTCCATACAAGCTCCGGTTTAGGATCCAGGTTTCTCCCTTCCTGGTGTTTTGGCTAGGTGGCGCTCTCACGTATATCTCCTTATCGAGCTCGGCGTGCAGATAAGCGGTCTGCACGTCGAATTGATGTACTTCTAACCCAAGTAGTGATGCAATAACCAACGCACATTTTACGCTTTCAGCCCTGACTGTGGGGGAATACGTCTCCGTGTAATCATCAGGGTATTTTTGGGCGAACCCCTGTGCCACCAGCCTAGCCTTGTAGAGTGCTTTGTTTCCCTCTAGTGTTTTAATTTTGTAGACCCACCTGG
This sequence comes from Pituophis catenifer annectens, assembly GCF_029215685.1. Taxonomy (NCBI): domain Eukaryota; kingdom Metazoa; phylum Chordata; class Lepidosauria; order Squamata; family Colubridae; genus Pituophis; species Pituophis catenifer. The sequence continues at coordinate 18,625,478 of NW_027256885.1, forward strand.
TGCCTATGGTCGTCTTTCCTATTGGGACTTTAGAGGGAGTATATACGTTTAGTTCCCTCAGGCTGTCCATTTTCCTCTCCATGGCTTGTTCCCATTTTTCTCTTTCCTCATCTGGTAACTTCAATACGTCCTCATATGTGTTGGGGGTTAGTTGGTTAGTGTGGAGGGATAACACGTAGTCCCCTAATCTTTCTGGCTTTTTGCCCCTGTTTGCCCTGATTGGCCTGTCTGGGGGTGTTTCTGTGTCATGCATGTACCTAGCTTCTTTCTCGGTGAGTGAGTCCACTTTGATGTGTGGGTGGTTTTCTTTCCACCCCTTCACAGGTATTTCCTATCTCTTGGGTTTGCTCTTTCCCTGCTCTGTACCCTTTTCTGTTTGGTGCTTTTTCCCCCTTTGATCATCCCCTGGTCCGTCCTTGCTAAGGGACACCTTGTTGAGGTGTATCTTGGACCAGTTGGCGTTTTCGTGAAAGACAGCTGTTCATGATATCACAAAATTGTTATTGCTGTCTATGAACCTATATCCCTTCGTTCCTGGTTCATACCCCATGAACCTCAGTCTTCTGGATACCCTGTCTCCCTTATGTCTCAATTGTTTGGGGATGTGCACATCTGCTGTGACCCCGAATATGTGTAAGTGTGACACCTGTGGTTTCCTTTGGTACATTAACTCGTATGGAGTTTTATTTAGTACGCTGGTCCATAACCTGTTCAAAGTGTAGTTCGAATAAATGAGTGCTTCTGACCAGAAATGCTGCCCTAGGCCGGCATCCTCTAGTGCGCACTTCATCATGGTCTGCAGTGTCCTGTTTTTTCGTTCTACCATGCCATTTTGAAAGGCGGAAAATGGATGTAGTGGACTATCCCGCGTGTCTTTAGCCATTGCAAGAAGTCACTTGATAAAAATTCAGACCCCCGGTCTGTCATTATTTGCCTGATCTTGGTGTCATGTTGTGTCTCCACCCTTGCGTAGAATTCCTTAAATTTTTGGAATACTTCGCTCTTGTGTTTTAGCGTGTATACGAAGCCATAGCGGCTGAAATCATCCACTATGGTCAGGAAGTACCTCTTCCTATATTTGATGGAGGGTCTTAGTGGTCCCACTAGGTCCATATGTATGAGTTGGAAGATAGAATTACTTGTGCATACTGACTTTTTGGGCCTAGGTTTGGTTTTTAATTTAGAGCTCTTACAAATAGAACACTCGAGATAGTTCTCACAATCCTTTATTTTTACACCTTCAGAGCATTCCATCATTTTCTGCACCACAGGGAAACTATTGTGTCCTAGTCTTCTGTGTAACAGGTGGGCACAGTTGTCATGCATTGGCTTACCTATTGCTGGCTTTCCTCCCCTGGGAGTCCCCTGCTTACTTGTGTCATCAGTGGTGTGTGCGTGACTAACCCCCTCTACTTCTCCACTTGTGTAGTCTGGGTTGTCGGGTTTGACCTTCTGGTGATTGTTTACCTCTGGCTGCTTGTCCCTGACTGGTTGGAAGAATGGCAGTTCCCCACTGATTACTACTTTCCCTATTCTTTTGCCCCCTCTAGTAACCTGCGCCTTTCCTTCCTTGAATGTCACCTCGACATTGTTGTCCTTGCTTAGTTTTAGAGTGGCAAGGATGTTATAGGGTATATTTGGCACTAATAGCACTCCTTGTACTACTCCTACCCCTGGCACGTGTGCGTTACCTTTGCCTGTTACTTGCACATTGTTCTGATTGGCCACTTTTATTATAAAACTCTCTTCTGTAAATGAGGTTAGCAAGTTACGGTCATAAGTGGTATGGTTTGTGGCCCCTGAGTCCAGCAGCCATGTGCCTTCCTCCCTGTCCTGGCCTATGTGTCACTCTTGATCTCCTATGCCATATAGAGATCCAGTCTGGCTCTCCCTGGAGCTGTCCCTGTGGTTTCTCCTGTCCCTGGGGCTAGGGGAATCCCTACGCCTGTGTCTGTCCTCTGGTGAGCGTCCGCTAGCGTGCCTTGTCCTTTGTTCTGGTCTGTCCCTTCTATGTGACCTATCCCTGTCCCCTGTGTTTCTAGGGCAGTCCCTTTTATAATGGTTTTTTGACCCGCATATGTGACATTCTGCGTTATTGTAATTCCTACCCTGTGGCTCAGCCTTTCTGCTGGGTCTTTGCTCCCTGCGGCTTAGTGAGCGGTCTTTCCTAATGCTGTCTTCAGCTATTAGTTTGCTCGTTAGTAATTCCAGTGAGAGTTTCCCTGACCCTAGGTTGTCTATCTGCGTGATAAATGTGTCCCAGCTGGGGTCTAAGGAATTTACAATGATGCTTATCATGGTCCTCTCACTTATGACCTCCCCCCTTTGTGTCAGCTGAGCTCTGGTCGTATTTAGAGACAATAAATGCTCGCTCATTGGGGTCCCTGCTTTAAGTTTGGTGGCGTAGAATTCCCTGGATAACCTGGTGGTGCTTGCTACGCTTTGGCAGTAAAATAGTTTGTGCATCCTCTGTATCACCTCCAGGGCAGTCAAGTGGTGGTTAATGCTGGGGTAAATACTGGGGGTAATGCTGGCAATGACAATGCAGTATGCTTTATGGTGGATGCAATCTAATTCAAAAGTCCAGGGTTTTTCTGGGGGGTCTATGACTAGGGATAATAGATCTTCCTTTAGCAGGGTGATCTGGAGTTGCTGGTTCCAGTCCAGGAAATTCTCCCCATCTAGTCTTAGTTTGGGAAAGTCACTTGGCAAATTCCCTGAATTGTAAGTTAAATTACTTACATTATGTCGCTGTCCATGGTTCCTCACATAAGGGTACTCGCAATAAGGCAGAGGAACGACTGTGGCAAGTCTGAACTGACTTGTCTCTATGTGCTTGCGTCGGTGTAGCTCTATGTCTTGTTCCGTTTCTCTTACAGGGATGTGTTGCGCATGCGTGAGGTTCATTTCTGCCCAGCCGCCGTGGAGTGAGGAGCTCGTCTCTGCAGCTCCCGGGTGAAGGCCCCAACCTTCCGGATGGGCCTCCGGTTCCTTCTTGGTCAGCCTCACTTGCTCGGGATCGTCGCGGATCGTCGTCTGGAGCCTCGGGAAGCGGTGAGGATCGTCGGTGGATGTCGGAAGTCTCGTTGGGGCCGCGAATGGTCCCGGATGGCCCGGCCTTGTGTGGGTGTCGCCTCCGGGTGTCGGGCCGAGTCCCCTGCCCACCGATGGACGTCCCCTGCCTGCGGATGGCCCCGTGAGCCATGGATCTGGTCCCGGTCGTCGGTCCGGTGAGTAGTCCCATCGCCTTCGGTGTCCCGTTTTTAAGGGGAGGCTCCTTGGGAGCTCTGGGTGGCCCTGGGTCCATGCGGAAGCGGTCAGTTCCCCAGGGTGGGTGCCGGTGTCAGCCCTCTTCGCGCTAGGGTCCCCTTTGCGTTTTGGCCTAGCGCCGGGGTGTGTGTTCGGCAGTTTCATTTTATTCCCCAGGGCCGCGGTAATTAGTTCGACGTCTTGGTTGACTTCGGGCTCGGTAGGCGAGCCTGTAGGTTTTGGCTTTGGGCTTTCTTGTTTTTTGTATTTTTTGTAGTAGTTTTGGTCGGCTACTTTTGGGTAGGCCCCGATTCCCGCCATGAGATTTAAATCTCGGGAATCTATTGGTGGGTGGTCGGCCATTTTTGATGACGCCGCCTCCCAAGATGGCCGCCGTAAAAAGGGCGTGAAGTCTCCTTCGGCCTTTTCGGTGGGTTTCTGGTGGGGGAAGTCCTCCCTTACCGCATCTTCGTCGCTGTAGTCGGATTCGTCTTCATCTTCCTCACTCGCTGCTTCGCAGCCTTTGACCAGGCTTCGGAGTTCCGCGATGAGGTCGGTGTTGCTTTGTGACAAATCTATCAGCTCCAGAAGTTTTATCTTTAGGTCGTGTTTTTCTCCTTTTGAGGTCTCGTGTTTCTTCCACCCCTCGTCGCTTCTGACCGGGGTGCATGGGTGGTGGAGTAGGCCGCTCGTCTCGGGTGCCTCTCCTTGCATGGTTTCAGGTTGGGCAGGCCGTTCTGCCATCTTCTTGGTGAATGCCCTGGTATTCACCCTGTCTGTCGTGGTCCTTTGCATGTTGTGGAGTATTAGGATTGGGCTGTCAAACCATCCTCTGCTACCATTATGTTAAATGTGTTCAAGGATCGTGCCCAATAACTCCATAAGCAGGTATTCATTAAATCAGATATTGTTTATTAATTAAGCATCTTATCATTACAGGTACAAGTCTGGAACTGAAGCAGGACCGCATGGCTGACCCTTAAGTACCCCCTGGGCGTGGCTAAGGTAAGGAGGGGTTATTGGGTTAGGGTGGACCTTGGGGGCTGGCTTGTCCAGCCCCTCTGCCTCTAGCCCTGAATCTGAGGCGAGGCATTTATACCTGACACCTCAGGTGTCTGCCGAGGGAGAGGAGATTGGCCAGGAGCCAGGTGTCTCTGATGACAGTGATGACGGTGATACGTCGTTCCTGGATCCACGCCAACGAAGGCGAGATAAACGTTTGCAGCAGATGTGGAGGCGTGCCAAGGATTAAGCTGAGTCACTGGACCACACCCCACAGGCTATATAAGAGAGTGTGGTGGCCATTTAGACTCTGTGACGGACAAAGCTAACTTCTGGCTAGTCACTTTGTACAACACCTGAATCTGCTGAAGGTTTCTGTTTGAGCTGGACTGTTTTTGAAAACTGTGTGTATTTGTTGGTGTTTATCTGGTGGAGGAAAACTCCCTCTTCTTGAAGTAAAGCACTTGGCAGACGGTTATCGTATTGCTGCCAAGTTCCTGATAACGAACCTTGTGTGTGCCAAGTAATTCTTTAACCCCCGGCTGGCTGTTGGTGTGTGTGTGGGGACGGGGATAGAACAATGGTTCCTCTTCTACTAACTTATCATATAAAAACTGAACATTATCTGTGTAGTCATCTATCCACAATCTACAATACCCCATCAAACCAAGCAATTTCCTAACCTCCTTCTTTGTTTTTGGCAATGGTTGGGTTAGTATGCCTTCTATTCACTCAGGATTTATTCTTTTACTTCCTTGGCTTATCAAATGTCCTAAATACTTAACTTCCAGTTCTACATACTGGAGTTTCCTCTTAGACACCCGCAAGCCATTCCTACCTAAAAAATTCAGCAAAGCATTCGTTCCTTCCTCAACCTCACCTTTCTTTTCTCCAGATAACAAATCATCCACATACTGCAACACCTGAATACCATTAGGAGCACAAAACCTCGCTAATACTTGTTCCAACATCTGCCCAAACAAGTTTGGACTCTCCAGAAATCCCTGTGGCAAAACACACCATCTATATTGCTGGTTTCTATGGGTATCAGGATCAGCCCATTCAAAAGCAAAAATATCCCTAAACTCCTCCACTAAGGGACATGTCCAGAAAGCATCCTTCAAATCTATTACACTAAAATATTTATGACAATGTGGTATCCGACTGAGCAAAGTATAGGGGTTAGTCACAACTGAATGTCGGCTGGCAACTAACAGGTTAACTCGTCTCAAGTCGTGAACTACGCGAATTGACCCATCTGGCTTTCGTACAGGTAAGATGGGTGTGTTATACTGAGACATAGTAGGTTCAATCAACCCATCCGCCAACAATTTCTCTATTACTGGTTTCAACTCTCTCCTCAATTCTGTTGGTATATTATATTGCTTAATTTTTACTGGAACTCCTTTAAAGTTACTTTCAATGGAGGGATATCCAGGACACCCCTATTCCCTTCCATTTCCCAAACTATCGGGTCAATGTTCCTTTCCTGTTCCTCAGTCAATACATTCACGGTGGAATCAACATTGGGAAACTTAAGCTCACATCCCAGAAGAGACAGTGCATCTCTCCCAAGCAGATTAATACCTGCTTCTGGTACAAGTATCACATCTAAATGTATAATACGTTTTCCATACCTCAGTTTCATGTTTTTTATCAACGGCACATCAAAAGGTATGCCTTTGACCCCTCTTATCTTTATTGTTGCCCCAGTTGGATGCACCCCGCTAGGAAATTGGCAAATAGAAGTTCTGGTGGCAGCTGTATCTATTAAGAACACATGATCCTCCTCCTCTGGTCCCACAAATAAATTTATCAAGGGCTCTTGGTGGGACCCTGCTATCAAAAGCCCCTGACCCCACTAATCATCCTCTTCTCCCATAAGGGTATAGAGGCGCTGTTCCAACCTCTGGGATCTTCTCTTTTCAGGACAATTTCTCGCAAAATGCCCCTCCTTGCCACATGCAAAGCACTTTCTACTTCCCGGTCCACCAACACCAACACCAATTCCAGGCTTTCTCCACTGGAGGAAATCTCTCCCTAGTCCAGGACGCTGTTGTTGCTGTTGCTGTTTTACAGTGGATGGCGATTTCATAAAACCCTTTCCTCTGCCACCCCCCTCTTTCCTGTCTGCTGGCTTATTTGCAGCCTTTAACACAGACACCATCATCTGACTCTTCTGCCTAGTCTTTGCTTCATCCCTATTCACATAAACCTTTTGAGCATCTTTCAACAAAACGGTAATATCAGAATTAGCCCAGTCATCAATTTTCTGTATCTTCTTTTTGATGTCTGGCCATGCTTTTGTCACAAACTGCATTTTCATTAAGGACTCATAAGCTGGTGTTTCAGAAGAAAGACCAGAGTACTTATTTAAATTGTCCTTAATTCGTTCCAGAAACACAGACGGTGTTTCATCTCTCAGCTGTTCCACCTCAAAGGCTTTAGTAACATTTTTCCCTTGAGGTACAGCTGTCCTGACTCCCTGAAGTATTATCCACTTCAGATCATCCATTTGCTCCCAGTCAGCTAAATCATTATTATTCCAACCAGGATCAACTAATGGAAACTTAGTTTCAGCAGCAACTGGCTGAGAAGCCCCTACTTGAGTTTTATCCCAATAAGCCATAGCTGCTTTCCTAATTTGTGACCTGTCCTCTGGGGAGAACAAATAACCCAAAATGTGCTGCAATTCTGCAAAAGTATACAGATTAGGTCCCAGGAACAGATCCAATGATTCAGATAACTTAATAGGATCTGCCTGCAAAGACGGCATACTTGTTTTATAATTTCTTAAATCAGAGGATGTTAAAGGCACATTCACAAATGTTGTAACAGGCATTCCTGCTCCAGTAGTACCATTAGGCATTTCCCTTAAAGGAAGCATTCTCTTTGTCTGTGACCATGTAATGGGGGGGGGGGGGCAGTGGGTTGCTTCTGTCTAACAGTTACAGATAATTCATCCACTTCCCTTTTCAACGGCTGATATTGCCGCGTTGCTGAACTTTCTCCCTCACTGCTCCCAGCTGCCCCATTGATTCCACCCACAGCTCCAGCTCCGTTTTGATTATATGGAGGAGGGGGAGGTGGACATGTGGCATATGCAAAAAGATCCCAGCCTTTCTCCTCCTCATCTTTCCCATACAATATTCTAGAAGTTCTTGGGGGAAAGGGGTCAAACCACTGAACATGAAACCACGGCTCAACGTATAACAACTGAGATTTCAACTTCTTTTTTCCCAAAACACTCTTCAAAACATTAATCCAATATGGGTCTGATTCCCCAAATTTACCCCACCTATAATTAGTCTGTATCAACACAAACATTGGCCAGATCCTAGTACAGTAATTAATCATAGACACCTTATCCAACGTCTTTGTATAAGTTTTCAACCAATCCTCTGTCCACTGTGTTAACAATTCCCCTAAGGGAGATAATGGAGGGATGGAGGGTATTTCATTGTTAGTATCATCAGCACCTTTGCCCAGGAAAAGCCCCATAATGTCCCTGCTGTAAAAAGAGCTCAGCCTGTACGTACTAATCACACGCAAACCACACAGGCCACACAAACACACACATACACATACACAAACAACCCCAAACATACACAAATCCAAACCACCAAAAAGAAAAAAACCCAAAATATATACTCACTCCTGATCAGTGTACTGCAGTCCCAGGAACGTTCCACTGCTTTGGTGTGTTCACGCCTCTGCCTCAACAGGGTAAAGAAGAGCAATTCTGCCTGGAAAGGAAACACCTGCCTGGACACCAAAATCAGTGTGTGCGTGCTTTCAGGACATATTTCCTTACCAGACGAAAAGTCTTCAGGTCCCTGTTTGGGCGCCAATTGTTAAATACAGGAAACCAGCATTACCTTTTAAGGAATAAAACAGAGACAATGAACAAGCCAAAAACAGTTTATTACGAACTTTTGCAAAAGGGTTTCTTTCCTGGAGGAGGGAGAACCAATCAGTGCTGTGCGTACATGGTATAAATACAGTTTTCAGGATACAGAAGTCCAATACAACAGGATACAAACGGTTCCCTAGAGCATTAGTTTCGGGTCTTATATAACATATTTGGCACATGTTCCGCCCTGGAAATTCCCCTTATTCCCATTAGAAATACCCTACAAAAATACCCTTATACTTGGTATCGTTATTAGTGGACTTCCCCTTCTGGAATGGGCAGGCCCCAAACAGGCCCATTTCAGAATTTTACCAGAACATCCATTTCCTCAAAAATATGCATCATATATCCTGCAAAACAAGCATCACAGAAGCAAAACAATTCCTCTTCTCATGTTCTTATTGCTCAGTTATATAATCAGGTTATACAAGGTAATATAAGGTACTTAAAATGGCGTAGCTCAGGGTATACTCTTTACAGGAATAATCCATATTTCTCTCAGGTGGCATATGCCATCTATAAAACATCTTATACAAATTTTCTTTATATGCTGTTGCCATTGTTAATTTATAATTTCTCTCCCATAATTGTTGCCATTTCTCCAATTCAATTGTATAACCAAAATCTTTTGTCATGCTATCATTGAGACAGCACCAAAACTGCTTGAGCAAATAGAAGAATATGGAGAAGTAGCAGGATTGAAAATTAATAAGGATAAGACAAAAATATTAGTAAAAAATATGAGAGAAAAGCAAAAAAAAAAAAAAAGGAAATAATGGAAAAACTGGACATTCAAATAGTGAAGAAAGTAAAATATTTGGGCATTCATTTAACGCCAAGATGTGTAACTATTACGGAAGATAACTATTATAAGTTGAAAAAAGAAATTGAAATAGATTTGGAGAAATCTGCAACTGTCATCAATGGGAAGAATAGCATTAATAAAGATGAATATATTACCAACACTGTTATTTCTGTTTCAAACAATACCAATAAAACTGGAGAAAAAATACTTTGAAAATTTGAAGAGAACAATATGGAAATATATATGGCAAGGGAAAAAAAGTGAGAATTAATATAAAAATGCTGCAAGATGCAAGAATTAGAGGTGGGTTTGGACTACCGAACTGGGAACTATATTACCAAGTGGCAGCATTAACCTAGATTAAAGAATGGATTTTATTGAGAAATGCAAGGATATTGATGTTTGCAGGGTCGAGCTGAGGATTTTGTACAATTCCTGCATGATAAAGTCGCTCAGATTCGGGAAGGCCTGGACTCCGACTGGGTGAGTCCAGGGGAGGAGACCGGGGCAGGTCTTGAGAATGTTATCTGGGAAGGGTTTGATCCTGTGGCTCCCGAGGATTTGGACAGGATTAGTGCTGCCACATGTTTGTTGGACCCGTGTCCCTCCTGGTTGGTACTGGCCTCCCGGGAGGTTACACGAGGCTGTCTCCAGGGGATTATAAATGCTTCCTTGAGTGAGGGTGCCTTTCCCGTCGCCTTGAAAGAGGCGGTGGTGAGGCCCCTCCTCAAGAAGCCAGCCCTGGACCCGGCTATCTTAGCTAATTATCGTCCCGTCTCCAACCTTCGCTTTGTGGCGAAGGTTGTTGAGAGTGTGGTGGCACGACAACTTCCCCAATACCTGGATGAAGCTACTTATTTGGACCCGTACCAGTCGGGCTTCAGGCAGGGGTACAGCACAGAAACGGCATTGGTCGCGTTGGTGGATGATCTCTGGAGGGCTCGGGACAGGGGTTGCTCCTCTGTCCTGGTCCTATTAGATCTCTCAGCGGCTTTTGATACCATTGACCATGGTATCATGCTGCAGTGGTTGAGGGGGTTGGGAATAGGAGGCACCGTGCTACGGTGGTTCTCCTCCTTCCTCTCCGACCACTCGCAGTTTGTGTTGACAGGGGGGCAGAAGTCGACCTCGAGACGCCTTGATTGGGGAGTGCCGCAAGGGTCGGTCCTCTCACCCCTTCTGTTCAACATTTATGTGAAGCCGCTGGGTGAGCTCATCTGTGGTTTTGGGGTGAGAGTCCATCAGTACGCTGATGACACTCAGCTGTACATCTCCACCCCAGACCACCCCAACGATGCCCTTGATGTGATGTCCTGCTGCCTGGAGGCTGTGCGGGTCTGGATGGGGAGAAATAGGCTCAAGCTCAACCCCTCCAAGACCGAGTGGCTGTGGCTTCCAGCGCCCCGATATAGTCAGCTGGCACCATCGCTGACTATTGGGGGTGAATCTCTTCCCCCCACAAAGAGGGCTTACAATCTGGGTGTCCTTCTGGATGCACGGCTGTCTTTAGAAGAGCATATGATGGCCATGGCCAAGGGGGCTTTTTATCAGGTTCGCCTGATCCACCAGTTGCGACCCTTTCTGGATCGGGACGCCTTGAGCACGGTCACTCATGCCCTTGTCACCTCCCGACTGGACTATTGTAATGCTCTCTACATGGGGCTCCCCTTGAAGAGCACTCGGAGGCTCCAACTGGTCCAGAATGTGGCCGCGTGGGTAGTTATGGGCGCGACCCGCTACGCCCATGTAACACCTCTCCTGTGCGAGCTGCACTGGATCCCAGTGGTCTTCCGGGTGCGATTCAAGGTGTTGGTTACCACCTTTAAAGCGCTCCATGGCTTAGGGCCGGGGGTACCTCCGAGACCGACTTCTGCCACCAGTAGCCTCCCACTGGCCAGTTCGCTCCCACAGAGAGGGGTGTCGAGACGATCCCCGCTCGACACATCGGGGATAAAAGCAGAGCAAAAAGATCGCCATGCAAACCTCTAAGAAGATGAATTATGGGCTGCACTGGGGGGGGGAATAGACATATCTATTTGTTCATGGTGATGGGGGTGATAGTGGCTAGGCAGGCGGACGGGTGTTCTAATCTCCGGGGCGGCAGAGCTGCGCAGTTGCGGTGCTGAAAACCCGGAAGCCTCGCTGATTGAACGACTGAGTGGCGTGGCTATTTAAATGGGGTTGGGTTGCGATAGAGCCTAACGCCGACTTTGTGTTATCGTAAAATGAACTCAGCATTGTCTGCGGCAAGTCTGGAGAACGAATAAACCTGTTTCCTGTTTGAAGCTACCTTTGGCTGCAGCGTGGTTTGTTCAAGTGCCTAGGATTTGCTGAGCGGTCTGAGAGAAAGTCAGCATTCTCCCTTGCGGCGTTTGTGCCTACGCACCGGGGAGGATGGCGGAGGGCATAACAGCCGAAGAAGAGGAGAAGGACACCACTATCCTGGAGACCCTGGATGTGCAAAGCATCAGTGAGCCTCCTGTGGTCCGGCCAAAGGAAACGAAGCCTCAGCTGGTGATGAGCACGGACGAGGCAAAGGACCCTGTTTTGCCGAGCGGGACGAAGAGTGAGTCCGGGGATTGGTGGCATAGCTCTGCTCTCACTGGTCCTGGTATGCAGAAACCAGTAACCCCCTTCCAGGGCTGGAGGGAAAGGAAGTGGATAGAAGATGATGACGGCGAGTGGAGTTACACTGGCCTCGGAGCCTCCACTCTGGACATATTGAGGGAGAAGTTTGGAGAGAGCAGCTTTCGGGACGCAGCGTCATGGCAACCCTGGATGGCAGGAAGGGAAGCCGCCGAGTCATGGCAGGGGGGAGGAGGGGGCGCTGGACCCCGCTTCCGATTAGCCAGTCCCAAATTACGGGTGGACAAAGGGACTAGCAGGCCCAGGACCATAGAACAGTGGCTTCCGGATCCTTGAACCCCTTCTTTAGCTGTGCCTTCCCGTGAGACAGATCAGGACCCCCAGCGCCGGGAGGTGGGTCATGCAGGGTCCCGGACTCAGGCCGGTCAGCGCAGGATGAAGGGGAGGGACATGCAGAGCACACAGGGGGTAGGCGCCCTGCCTATGTGGCTGCCCGGGGTGTGGCCGCAACAGCTTCAGCAGCAACAATGGGGGCCTCCCCCCACACAAGCCTTTTGATGGGAGTGCGGACAGGGTGTCCATTTTCTTAAGCCAAATACTTAGTCATATGGACTTATATGGCCGTATGTATCCTTCGCAGTGGGCTATGGTCATCGCCATCACGGCTGTTCTGCATGAGGAGGCGGCTAATTGGGTGGCAGATCTCCATAGCGAGCATGCCAAAGAGTTAGCTGATGTCGGCTTGTTTTTGGAAGCGTTAAGGGGGCGTTTTGAAGATAGTACAAGGATCCACGTAACGGAAGGGAAGCTGTTGGCTTTAAAACAGCGAGGCCGGCCAGCCAAAGAGTATGTAAGGGAGTTTCGCACCTTAGCTGGGCGGCTCCGCTCCTGGCCTGAACGGCTACTAGTACACCAGTTTCGGACTGGGCTGGATAGAGAGGTGAGGCAGGCATGTGTATATCGTGGTCTACCACCACGACTGTTGGAATGGTTCAAGGCGGCGGTGGAACTAGAAGTGGGCTTAAGGGAATTCCGGCCATGTGTGCTTCAGCCATAACATTTTGCAGCGGCAGCCAAACCAGTGGCCCTGAGGGACCCTGGAACAAGTGGCTCTACACCCATCAGACCTGCCAAGGCCGGGGGCAGAGGAATGTTTCGCTCTTTCCATTGCAATCAGCTAGGGCATAGAGCTGCCGAGTGCCCCATACCTCCGCTGCAGGCTACACCAGCACGAGCTCCAACAGAGAGAGAGAGAGAGTTCTACGACGGAACGGCCAAAGATATCTACACCGACGCCGTCTAGTTGTTCCCGTTCCACGATGCCAGGTGTCAGGAGTCCTGTGGGAGAAGAGGGGTCGCCAGTGTTGTCGGATAATACCGAAGAGAGTGCACCAGAGGACCCCATGGTAAGCGGTCCGATACGCCCATTTGTAATACCGGTGACGTTACAAACTGTGCGCACCTCTGTAAGGGTTCAACAGGGGGCTTTGATAGATTCTGGGTGTACCCGGTGTCTTATCTGGAGGACAGTAGCAGACAATCTAGGTCTTCAGATACTAAAATTGAAAGCCCCTATATGGTTCGAACAGATGGACGGGTCCCTTTTGGGGGGGGGCAGCCATGTATGTCACTGAGTGTGTCCAGCTGGAGATTGGGGAACACCGAGAACAAATCCGCTTTATAGTGGTAGATCGCATGGTCGAACCTATTATACTAGGGTTGGCTTGGTTAGATAGGTGGCACCCTACCATATGGTGGGAGGATGGTTATCGAAGGATACGTCTCAGTGTAGGTCCGGACCCGATCCCTGAACCCCAGCCACTGGCTCTGCAATGCGGGGGGAATGCAAGGGATAGTTTAAGGTATCCGGAAGTATATCAGGATTTGTCAGCAGTCTTTGACGAGCAAGAGTGTGAGGTATTACCCCCGCATAGAGCAATCGACTGCGCTATAGAGCTGGTCCCTGGAGCTAAGCTACCAAAACCATGCATGTATGCGATGACCAAAAAAGAGTTAGATGAGCTACGTCAGTACATAGATAAAAACTTGGCCAGGGGTTTTATTCAACCCAGTCGGGCCCATATGGCCGCACCAGTTTTATTCCGTGAAAAGGACGGAGGCTTACGCTTATGTGTCGATTTTAGAAGACTGAATGCTGTGTGTGTCAAGCACCTCTATCCCCTACCTTTGATGAAAGATCTTCTAACCACGTTATCAACAGGAAAAGTGTTCACTAAACTTGATCTGCGGGAGGCCTACTACAGGGTACGCATACGCCTGGGAGATGAGTGGAAGACTACCTTCAATTGTCCTTTAGGTAGCTTCAAGTTCCGAGTAATGCCATTTGGGTTACAGGGTGCCCCGGCCGTGTTCATGCAGGTCATCAATGAAGTTTTGCATGAACATTTATACCGGGGTGTTCTCGTTTATCTGGACGATATCCTTATATATTCCAACAATATAGAGGAGCATATACAACTGGTGAGACAGGTGTTGACCAAGTTACTAAATGCAAAGCTGTTCGTAAAATTGTCTAAGTGCGAGTTTCATTGCACAAAATTGGATTATCTCGGATATCGCATATCAGGAGACGGGGTGGAGATGGACCCGAAAAAAGTATCAGCTGTATTGGAGTGGCAAGCACCCAAAACCAGGAAACAGTTGCAAAGTTTTCTTGGCTTTGCAAATTTCTACCGGCAATTTATCCCATCCTTTGCTCGGGTAGCTCTACCGTTGACCGACCTGTTAAAAACCAAACATATCGTAGGCAACAAAGTAAGACCAGGACAGCCATTATCATGGACACCAGAATGCCAACAATCGTTCGAGAAATTAAAGGAATTGTTTTCTCATGAACCCGTGCTGAAACACCCAGATCCCATGTTGCAGTTTATCGTACAAGCGGATGCTAGCGACGTGGCTGTCGGTGCTGTATTGTTACAGAGGACAACGGATGGAACTCTGTGTCCCTGTGTGTATACGTCATGCAAGTTGACACCAACGGAACGAGGCTGGGCTATCTGGGAGAAGGAGGCATTCGTAGTCAGATGGGCGTTGCTCACCTGGCAACATTTGTTGGAGGGCGCTAGTATTAGGTTTGAGGTTTGGACAGATCATAAAAATCTAGAGGCCCTCCAGACCCCTAGGAAGTTGTCGCCAAAGCAAGTATGGTGGGTGCAATATTTTCAACGATTCAATTTTGATTTGAAATATGTCCCCAGTGGAAAGAATTTCCTGGCTGATGCGTTATCGCGAATGCCCCAAATTAATAGTAAAAGAGACGACGTGGTACAGGCTATAATACCAAAACCCCAACAAGCAGGGCAAACCCGTAGTAGAATAACGGTCCCTACCTGGAAGGAGTTGCAGCGAGAGGTAGGTTGCGATCCATGGTTAGCAGAACATAAAACATTAGTAACGCATCGGGACGGTCTGGCTTGGATGGGGACAAAGTTGTACATACCACCAGCTCTACGAACAACAGTGTTAAACAAATGTCATGATGCAAAGGTGGCAGGACATTTTGGATTCCTCAAGACATTGCACCTTACCAGGAGACAGTTTTGGTGGCCTCGCATGCACAAGGATGTTGAGCAATATGTGAAAAGCTGTAAGATATGTGCGACAACAAAACCAAGACCTGGCAAACCGCTTGGCCTGTTACAGTCAGTGGCAAACCCCAGTAGGCCATGGGATGAGATAGGGATGGATTGACCTGCCCAACAGTAAGGGACATACAGTTATATGGACAATAGTTGACCTTTTCTCCAAGCAGGCTCATTTCATCCCTTGTTGGGGTTTGCCTTCAGCGAGGAAATTAGCACAATTATTTATCCGTCATGTATATCGATTGCATGGTGCTCCCCATAGAATCATTTCGGATAGAGGAGTACAATTTACAGCACGTTTTTGGTGCAAATTCGTTACCATGATAGGATCATCCCAAGGGTTGAGTTCGGCCTATCACCCAAGCACTAATGGGGCAGTAGAGAGGACCAATGCTATGGTGGAACGATACCTACGGTGTTACGTTTCTTATCAGCAGTTTGACTGGTCAGACCTCATACCCTTTGCTGAAGTAGCATATTTTATTTATTTATTTATTTGTTTAAATTTCTATACCGCCCTTCTCCAATATAGGACTCAGGGCGGTGAACAGCCAAAGTAAAAACAAGACATACATACAAAACATACAAAATCTAAAAAACTGATTAAAATAATTAAATATCTTGGCCATAATTAAAACTGTTCCAATTTAAAATCAATTTAAAATTTGACTCAAGCCAGCCCAGCTAGTTGAAATAAATGGGTTTTCAGGGCCCGACGAAAAATCCGGAGGTCTGTTATTGTACGTAACTCTGGGGGGAGGTTGTTCCAGAGGGTGGGCGTCACCACAGAGAAGGCTCTCCCCCTGGGGGTCGCCAGCCGACATTGTCTGGCGGACGGCACCCTGAGGAGGCCTACTCTGTGTGAGCGTACTGGCCGGTGGGAGGCTATTGGTGGCAGAAGGCGGTCTCGTAAGTACCCCGGCCCTAAGCCATGGAGCGCTTTAAAGGTGGTCACCAACACCTTGAAGCGCACCCGGAAGACCACCAGGAGCCAGTGCAGCTCGCGCAGGAGAGGTGTTACATGGGAGCGACTCGTCGCCCCCATAATCCCCCGCGCGGCCGCGTTCTGGACCAGCTGGAGCCTCCGGGTGCACCCCAGGGGGAGCCCCATGTAGAGAGCGTTGCAGTAGTCCAGGCGGGAAGTGACGAGTGCCTGAGTGACTGTGCGTAAGGAGTCCCGATCTAGAAAGGGGCGCAACTGGCGTATCAGGCAAACCTGATAGAAAGCCCCCCTGGCCACGGCCGCCAAATGATCTTCTAAAGACAGCCGTGCGTCCAGGAGGATGCCCAAGTTACGAGCCCTCTCCGTGGAGACGAGTGATTCACCCCCAATAGCCAGCGATGGCATCAGCTGGCTATATCGGGACGCCGGAAGCCACAGCCACTCGGTCTTGGAGGGGTTGAGTCGGAGCCTGTTTCTCCCCATCCAGGCCCGCATGGCCTCCAGGCACTG
This sequence comes from Pituophis catenifer annectens, assembly GCF_029215685.1. NCBI lineage: Eukaryota > Metazoa > Chordata > Lepidosauria > Squamata > Colubridae > Pituophis > Pituophis catenifer. Next base: position 18,642,094 of record NW_027256885.1, read on the forward strand.
GGACATCACTTCAAGGGCATCATTGGGGTGGCCTGGGGTGGAGATGTACAGCTGGGTGTCATCAGCGTACTGATGGAACTCCACCCCGAAGCCACGGATGATCTCACCCAGCGGCTTTACATAAATGTTGAACAGAAGGGGCGAGAGGACCGACCCTTGTGGCACCCCACAAGCAAGGTGCCTCGGGGTCGACCGCTGCCCCCCTGTCAACACAGATTGCGACCGGTCAGAGAGGTAGGAGGAGAACCACCGCAGAACGGTGCCTCCCACCCCCAACCCCGCCAACCGGTGCAACATGATACCATGGTCGATGGTATCAAAAGCCGCTGAGAGGTCTAACAGGACCAGGATAGAGGAGCAACCCCTATCCCGGGCCCTCCAGAGATCATCCACCAATGCGACCAATGCCGTTTCCGTGCTGTGCCCAGGCCGGAAGCCGGACTGGAGCGGGTCTAGATAGACAGCTTCATCCAGGTACCGGGGAAGCTGTTGCGCCACCACACTCTCAACAACCTTCGCAACGAAGCGAAGGTTGGAGACTGGACAATAGTTAGCCAAAACAGCCGGATCCAGAGAGGGCTTCTTGAGGAGGGGCTTCACAACCGCTTCTTTCAAAGCGGCCGGCAGGACCCCCTCACTCAAAGAAGCGTTAACAATCTTCTGGAGCCAGCCTCGTGTCACCTCCCGGGAAGCCAGTACCAACCAGGAGGGACACGGGTCCAATAAACATGTGGTCGCGTTCAGCCGTCCCAGGACCCTGTCCATGTCCTCGGGAGCCACAGGATCGAACTCCCCCCAGATAACGCTCTCAAGACCTGCCTCAGTCATCCCGTCCGGACATACCCAGTCAGAGGCCAGCCCTTCCCGAATCTGAGCGATTTTGTCATACAGATACTGCACAAAATCCTCAGCTCGACCCTGCAAGGGGTCATCCCGCACTTCCAGATGGAGGAGGGAGCGGGTCACCCTAAACAGGGCGGCTGGGCGATTATCTGATGACACGATAAGAGCGGCAAAATAGCTAGTTTTCGCCGCTTTTATCGCCACTAGGTAGGTCTTAATATGAGACCTCACCAGTGTTCGGTCAGATTCGGAGCGGCTGGTCCTCCAACTACTCTCCAGGCGTCTTTTCCGGCGCTTCATCTCCCTCAGCTCCTCAGAGAACCAAGGAGCCAGGTGAGTTCGGTGCCGGGTCAGAGGCCGCAAAGGCACGACTCGGTCCAAGGCCCCGGCAGCCGCACTATCCCAGGCGGCCACCAGGTCCTCAGCCGAGTCATGAGCCAGAATCTCAGGAAATGGCCCAAGCTCCATCTGGAACCTATCAGGGTCCATCAGGCGCCTGGGGCGGAACCACCTGGTCGGTCCCGCCTCCCTGCGGTGGGGTGCAGCGGTTAGAAAGTCCAGTCGAAGGAGCGAGTGGTCAGTCCATGACAAGGGTTCGATGGCTATATCCCCTATATCAAAGCCACTCAACCACTGACCAGAGACAAAAACTAAGTCCAGAGTGTGTCCCCCTGTGTGAGTGGGGTCATGAATTAACTGAGTAAGGTCCATGGCCATCATGGAAGCCATGAACTCTTGAGCCACTTCAGACGTTTCACCGACAGGTGGCAGGTTGAAATCCCCCATGATGACAAATCTATAACAACGCGGTGCATCGAAGCATTGGCGTTATGCCATTTCAAGTAGTCTACGGCCGAGAGTTCGCTGCAATTCCTGAGCTAGAGCTAGGGGAACAATAACAGGTGTCTCCAAGGGAGTGGGGGGTCCGCATTGGACACCTGTGGCCACAAGTCAAAGAAGCATTACAGAAAGCGTCAAATGAGTATAAAATACAGGCTGATAGGAAACGAACAGACCATAAGCCATTCCGGGTGGGGGATCAGGTATATGTATCTATGAAATACATTAAATTAAAGATACCTAACAGAAAACTGGGTCCCAAGTATCTTGGCCCATTCACTATTACGAAAGTTATAAACCCGGTCACAGTCGAACTAAAATTACCACCTTTACTAGGTAAAGTCCACCCAGTTTTCCATAGTAGTCTGCTAAAACCTGTGGATAATCTACGGGACCCTTTAGAACGTCCAGGGCTGCTGGGTGGGAACCAATATGAAATCGTCAACATATTGGACTCCAAATTAAGTAGAGGAAAGCTTAAATATCTAGTTCAGTGGAAAGGCTACCCGTTGGAGGAGGCGTCCTGGGTTCCTGTTGAAGACCTTAGGGCGAATAGATTAAGGAAGATGTACCACAGAAAATATCCTCATAAACCCGGAGGGGGCAAGTAGAAGGACCCTTACAAACCTGTACTAACCCTTTTCTTTATCTCTTACAGGTGGACTCCTGGTAGAGGGAGCCGCCTGTCGAGACGATCCCCGCTCGACACATCGGGGATAAAAGCAGAGCAAAAAGATCGCCATGCAAACCTCTAAGAAGATGAATTATGGGCTGCACTGGGGGGAGGAATAGACGTATCTATTTGTTCACAGTGATGGGGGGTGATAGCGGCTAGGCAGGCGGACGGTCACTCTGCGGTCGGGATAGGGGCGTTCGGGTGTTCTAATCTCTGGGGCGGCAGAGCTGCGCAGGTGTGGTGCTGAAAACCCGGAAGCCTCGCTGATTGAATGACTGAGTGGCACGGCTATTTAAACGGGGTTGGGTTGCGATAGAGCCTAACGCCGACTTTGTGTTATCGTAAAATGAATTCAGCATTGTCTGCGGCAAGCCTGGAGAACGAATAAACCTGTTTCGTGTTTGAAGCTACCTTCGGCTGCAGCGTGGTTTGTTCAAGTGCCTAGGATTTGCTGAGCGGTCTGAGAAGGGGCTCCTCAGGGTGCCATCGGCCAAGTTATGTCGGCTGGTGACACCCAAGGGGAGAGCCTTCTCTGTGGGTGCTCCTGCCCTTTGGAACGAACTGCCCCCGGAAATACGTAAGATTTCTGATCTCTGTGTATTTCGCTTTGCTCTTAAAACCCTACTGTTCCGCCAGGCCGGGCTATCTCTGTGAATGATTTTAAATTGGGTGTTTTAATTAGGTTTTAATTCTGAGCCAAAATTATTTATTACTTTTAATTGGTTTTTAAATTGATGTATATATATTATGTTTTAATTGGCTGTACACCGCTCCGAGTCCTTCGGGAGGAGGGCGGTATAGAAATTAAATTAATAATAAATTAATAAATAAATGATTTACAACTAGGTTGGCATGCTTTCCTATGGTACGGGAAACAAAGGATACATGGATATTTCCAGAGACATTATGTAAGAAATGGTTTGTTATTAGTGTGGGAGAGAGTGAAAGAAAAACACTATTTGGAAATACCAATATCAGCAACTTTAGACAACGTGCCCCACCACCCTTCAAATTTCTCCCAAATCTTTCACTCCCTCTTCATCCCCTTTTTAATATTAACCAGTAATGCTCATCCCCCCATGATTCCTCCTCCCTTTCTCCCTTTCAATCCTCAACTAATTTTACTGTCTTTTAACTTTGATTTTAACTCTAAATTCCACACGGATTGTATCTAAAATGTCCAGATAGTCTCTTCAGTATCCTTCTTAATTCACTTATTCTTCTTATGGGAAATGATATTTGTAATCCACAAGGCCCACAAAAATCCCAATAGTTGCAAGTCACCCCTGTTCAGCAGTTCAAAAGATCTCCAGTTAGCTTCAGGTTAAATCCAAATTTCACGCTGTCCAACATATTTGTAATCCACCAACACTCCAGAAGATAGGCTTAAGATTCGGAAGGATCATGACAGACTTGAACATTGGGCACTATCTAACAAAATGAAATTCAATGGTGAAAAAAGTAAGGTTCTACATTTAGGCAAGAAAAACCAAATGCACAGGTACAGTATAGGACAGGTGATACCTCACTCAATAGTAGTAACTGTTAGAGGGATCTTGGAGTCCTAGGGGACAATCACTTAAATATGAGCCAGCAGTGTGCTACAGCTGCCAAAAAAGCCAACACAGTTCTAGGCTGCATTAACAGAGGGATAGAATCAAGATCACGTGAAGTGTTAATACCACTTTATAATGCCTTGGTAAGGCCACACTTGTAATACTGCATCCAATTTTGGTCTCCATGATGTAAAAAAGATGTTGAGACTCTAGAACATGGGTCCTCAAACTACAGCTTGTGGAGGTGGGGGGGGGGGTTAGAAGAGGCAAAAAACAGGCAAAAATGGCCCATTTTTCACCTTCACCGCCTCCACAAAATAGAGAGAGAGGGGGGGGGGGAGGGAAGGAAAGAGAGAGGGAAAGAGAAAAAGAGAGGGAGAGAGAAATAGAGAGAGAGATAGAGAATGAAAGAGAGAAAGGGGAGAGAGAGAGAAAGAGAGAGAGGGAAAGAGAAGGAGAGATGGAGAGAGAGGGAGAGAGACAAAGAAAGAGACAGACAGACAGAGACGGAAAGAGAGGGAGAGAGAGAGAAAGAGAGACAAAGAGACAGAAAGAGGAGAGGGAGAGGGAGAGAGACAAAAAGAGAGAGAAGGAGAGAAGGAGAGAGAAAGGGAGACAGAGAGAGAAAGAGAGAAAGAAAGAGAGAAAGAGAGAAAGAAAGAAAGAAAGAAAGAAAGAAAGAAAGAAAGAAAGAAAGAAAGAAAGAAAGAGAAAGAGAAAGAAAGAGAGAAAAAGAGAATGAAAGAGAGAAAGAGGGGGAGAGAGAGAAAGAGAGAGGGAGAGAGAGAAGGAGAGAGAGAGATGGAGAGAGAGAAAGAAAGAGACAGACAGAGAGACAGAGAGAAGGAGAGAGAAAGAGAGAAAGAGGGGGAGAGAGAAAGAGAAGGAGAGAGAAAGAGAGAGGGAGAGAGAAAGAAAGAGACAGACAGAGAGACAGAAAGAGAGAGGGAGTGTCAAGTATTTGCAAGCCATTGGCACATGTATCATACAGACACTAGTGGAGGCAGAAAGTGCCCCCACCCCTATGTGGAGAGGAGGGGCTTACACTGAGTATAAAACCCCCTCTAACCTTTCCACCATGCTCTGTTTTACGTTTGTTCTCCATGAGACAAGATCTTTGATAAGGGTAGTCACACACGCTGTGTGCCCCCTATCCTAATGGATATTAAGACAGCCTTTGTATATAGTTAATATGTTTTGTTATATGAATAAATACATTTATCACATTTATTCATGCATCTGCCTTTGGACTTTTCTATGCTCCTGGGTGTTTCTACGATCCCAATTTCCACAGGGAGAGAAAGAAAGAAAGAGAAAGAATGAAAGAGAGAGAAAGAGGGGGGAGAGAGAAGGGGAGAGAGAGAAAAAGAAAAAGAGAGGGAGAGACAGAAGGAAAGAGAGAGAGACAAAGAGATAGACAGAGACAGAGAGAGATTTCTCAAGCTCCTTGGGGCTGAGAAGAATTGCAGCAAAACTGAGTTTCCTGAAGTGGACCACTAGACTCCTAAACAACTGAAAAAATGATCTAGTAAAGGCAACCAGAAGAGCAACATGCAAACAAAAGCAAATAAAACACCCCCAGGAGCAAAACAAATTAAAGTTTAATTTGTGTGCATTGTTCAATGGACTGTTAAATTGGCCCACCCAGTCACATGACCACCTAGCCACACCCTCCCAGCCAATCCAGCCCCCCAACAGTTTGAGGGACCGTGAATTGGCCCCCTGTTTAAAAAGTTTGAGGACCCCTGCTCTAGAAAGAGTGCAGAGAAGAACAACAAAGATGATTAGGTTAACAGAGATGGAAGGGACCTTGTAGGTCATCTAGTCCAACCCCTCACCCAAACAGGAGATCCTACACCTGTGATGGCGAACCTATGGCACGCGTGCCACAGGTGGCACGCGGAGCCATATTAGTGGGCACGCCAGCTCAGCTCTGGGGCCCATGCGCGTGCCGGCCAGCTGATTTTCGGGCCTTCTGGGCCCACCAGAAGTAGGGAAACAGGCTGTTTCCTGCCTCTGGAGGGCCTGGGGGCGGGGTGGGGAAGGCCCGTTTTTCTTTCTTACCTGGTTCCAGATCCTCTCTGTGTATCTGGGAAGGGCGAAAACAGCCTTTCCCACTCCCTTGGAGGCCCTACGGAGGCTGAAAGGGCCCATTTCCCGACTCCCGGTGGGACAGGAAGTGACGTTTTTTCTTGTCCCCAGCCTCCAGAGACTCCTAGAGAGGCTCCTAGAGACTCCTAGAGACTCCTAGAGAGGTTCTGGAGGCTGGGGACAGCAAAAAATGTCACTTCCTGTCCCACCGAGAGTTGGGAAATGGGCCCTTTCAGCCTCCATAGGGCCTCCAAGGGAGTGGGAAAGGCTGTTTTTGCCCTTCCCAGATACACAGAGAGGATCTGGAACCAGGTAAGAAAGAAAAATGGGCCTACCAGGCCATCATGTGCCAGGAGCGGGGAGGAGGGGGGGAGGGGGTTGCGCACGCATGTGCATGGGCACGTGCACGCGCGACCCTCCCCCACCCACCCCCTCTCCTGGCACGCGATGGCAAAAACGTTAGCCATCACTGTCCTACACCATTTCCGACAAATGGCAGTCCAATCTCTTCTTTTTTTTTTATTGAAAAGTTTTACAAGGAAAATTCCCCCCCACCCAGTATTCCCCCCACCCTCCCTCCCTCCCCCCAGACTTCCCAGAGCAAAATACAGGGCATTTCATTTGTGTATAGTCCTTCAAATATGCTGAAATTTTCGCCATTTCAGCTAAATTCACTACTTTCAATGTCCATTCTTCAATAGTAGGCAAAGAGTCCTTCTTCCAATATTGCGCTACCAACAGCCTAGCTGCTCATATTAAATTCAAAATCAGTTTAGTCTCTAATGCTGTACAATCCGTCGTTATACCCAATAAAAACAATTGAGGAGTAAATTTCAACCTTTTTTTCAGAATGTTCTGCATCACCCACCAAATTTTTATCCAAAATGCCTTGAGTTTCTTACAAGTCCACCATATATGATAATAAGTTGCATCATCACATTCACATCTCCAACATTTAGCTTGCAAATTCGGGTACATACATGATAATTTTTTAGGATCTAAGTGCCATCTATAAAACATTTTATAAAAGTTCTCTCTCAAATTTTGTGCTTGTGTAAACTTAACATTTCTAACCCAAATCTTTTCCCATGTTTCCATCATCACTGGTTCCTGAAAGTTTTGTGCCCATTTTATCATACAATCCTTAACCAATTCCGTTTCTGAATCTATTTCCAATAAAGCGTTATACAACCTTTTAATATGCATCTGACTTTGATCTCTAATCTGTTTTACCAGGTTTTCCTCATTTTGCATGACACCAATTTTTTGTTTTGAGAAAAAGTTTTTATTATTTTTTTATAATCAAACAAATAACATTTTCACTTGTCTATTTAAACATTTATAAACCCAACCTTCCACCCCCCCTTCCCACCCCCCTCCCCTGACTTCCCAGAAGAAAAACAGGGTATAAATTTTACCAAAATATGCTAAGTTAATGCAAGACTTAAAACTCCCTAGACCCCTTAACTCCCCTTCTACAGATTATTCATCAACCTCCCTTTAAACTCAAAATAACATATAATCCTTTAAGCCTAAGAGTTTTAAAAACATTAACAAACACTAATAGATCATTCAAAGCCTAGAATTCTCGTAATACATCTGTAAGATATTCTTAGTTCATTTACTTAATCATTTTACTCTCCCTCCTACTTTTATTCTCAAAATTCAAATATTTTTTCTTAATCATTAATTGAGTTCTTAATTCATTTACTTAATCATTGTAATTAGTCATTAATACATCAATTATTAGACCAAAGAAAATTAATCTTCCATTCTTCCTTTCTTTCTGTATTTTTTCCAAACTTTCTTCCTCCCTCTTACTTTTATTTTGAGGAGGTTTTGAATTTCAACTGGGGGTTGATGTATCTTTAAAACTTGTCCCTTTCTTGGAACCATTTCCTCTGATTTGGAGCCCCCATATCGACTCTTCTTGCTTATATAATCAGTCAGTTCATAGAACGAAGAGTTAACTCGATGAGTTTGCAAAGAAAAGTCCAGTTGTTGCATTTCAATTAATTGTGTGAAAGCCTCTGCCAAATCTTCCGAAACCTCGTAGGGCTGATCAGTTTCTTCTTCTTTCTGCTCCAAATTATATTTTTGAAAAGTTCTGTCAGTTAATTCCAAAAGAGCAGGAAGAAAGTTTGAAGATTCTTGAGAATCAGCCAAATCCAGCTTCTCTGTTTTAGTCAAAATGTCTCCTTCATTGTCATTGTGCTTTCCTTCAAAAACATCCTCATTTGCTTTTATATCCTCCACCAGTTCTATAAATTTTCGTTCCATGATTGCTGTAAAGTTATTAATAATTGCAATTTGGTTGTTCATGGCTTCCTTTATAAATTCTGTAAGGTCTCTAAAAAAATCCTCTTGGCTCTGTGAGTCAGTTCTCTGTGTCATTTCTGACACCATTAGAGAGCTTCCACCACTTTCAGGAACTCCTTGCTTGGAAGCCATATTATTTTAAAAGAATTTTTCTTTTCAAAGCCATAAAATATCTTGAGCAGCTTTCTCAGATTTATTTGTAGTTTATCAAGCAAGATAGTCTTTTCTACACCCAGCTCTCAAATCCCAGCAGTTTAAGTCCAGTCTCTAAGCACAAATCTATTAACAAGCACTTAACTTTCACTTTTCCAGCCACAATGAAGACGCCATTTCCTCCTCCAGCTCAGCAAAATCAAGTAGAAACAATGTATCCCAGGAGTTAAGCAACATACTTGCAAAAGCTTGTTCTCCTGCTTCTGTTCTGTCTGCTTTTGGAATCAATTAATCTCCTTGTTGTGAGCAGAGTCAGTCACCGGCGTCTGGCTCCGTTTAAAACAGAGTCGCCACGGATCCGGAGCTTCAGTGGGCTGAATGGGGAGCTCTCACCCTCCAAGCCCCTGGAATTGCTCCAGGGGCTCCTGGGGAGCTCTACCCTCGCCCACCGGCTCTCCTCTCCTTCTTCTCCCGAAGGAGAGGTTTTCAAGCCGTCTGACAGCTGATTAGCGCTGTCAGAACGGCTCCAACCGAATCATGGGGCTGGCGGTCCGAAAAGACCGACCGCAACGCCAGCGGTGCCAACGGAAGTCCATGACACCAATTTTTTGATCTTCCCTCCATCTAGCTTGAAGCTGACCATACTGAAACCAAGTATAGATTATCCCTTCTTCTTTCAATACATTTAAAGATTTCAATTGCAGTTTACCCCTTTCCATAAAAAGAAGTTCTTTATAAGTAATCACCTCCGTTTTTTGTTCTGTACTTATATTTTCTATTGCATGTCTGGGATTTGCCCATATAGGTATCTTATAGTTTAGCTTATATTGATACTTTTTCCAAACCCTCAGCAATGCATTTCTAAGTATATGACCCTTAAACACTTTATCCACTTTTTTTTCATATAACAAATAAGCATGCCATCCATATAACAAATCATAACCTTCTATATTTAACATTCTCTCTTCAGTTAGGTTAAACCAATCGCTAATTTGTGATAAAGCAGCTGCTTCATAATACAATCTTAAGTTAGGCATTTTAAGACCTCCTCTCTCACGTATATCGTGTATGATTTTCAATTTTACTCTTGGTTTCTTCCCATCCCAAATAAAAGTATTAACCCCTTGCTGCCACTCCCTCAAATTTCCATCTTTCTTAAGCACTGGTATCATTTGAAACAAAAATAAAAACCTGGGTAATACATTCATTTTTATTACTGCTATCCTTCCCAATAGAGATAGTTGTAACTTTTTCCAATTCTCCATTTCTTTCTGCACTTTTTGCCAGAGAACTTCATAATTGTTTTTAAACAATTTCGTATTAGAGGCTGCAATATATACTCCCAAATATTTAACCTTTTTGACTATTTCAAACCCCATTATTAGTCCAATCTCTTCTTGAAAGCCTCCAGTGATGAAGTTTCCACAACTTCTGAAGGCAAGCTTTTCCATTGGTTGATTGTTCTCACTGTCAGAAAATTTCTCCTTATTTCTAGGTTGAATCTCTTCTTGATCAGTTTAATACCATTTTATAATGCCTTGGTAAGGCCACACTTGGAATACTGCATCCAGTTCTGGTCACCACGATGTAAAAAAAATGTTGAGACTCTAGAACAGGGGTGTCAAACTCAAGGCCCGGGGGCTGGATCTGGCCCGTGGGGTGCTTAGATCTGGCCCATGGGGCTGCCCTGGAAACAGTGAAGGACAGGCCTGCAGTGCCTTTGCCAATGAAAACAGAGCTTGGGAGGGCTGCGCGCAGCCCTCCCAGGCTCCATTTTTGCTGGCAGTGGGTTGCAGGAGGCAGTTGCAGTCAAAAACGGAGCTTGCGAGCCTGTTTTCGCTGGCAGAGAACTCAGGCCACCATAGGCACCCCTGACACAAGTGACGTCAAGCTAACCATGCCCCCCCCGGCCATGCACCCCCCCCAAGCCACCCAAGGTCAAACACAACCCTGATGTGGCCCTCAATGAAATCGAGTTTGACACCCCTGCTCTAGAAAGAGTGCAGAGAAGAGCAACAAAGTTTAGGGGACTGGAGGCTAAAACATATAAAGAACGGTTGCTGAAATTGGGTATGTCTAGTTTAAAGAAAAGAAGGACTAGGGGTGACATGATAAACAACTTACCTGCAGAAGTTGTGAACTCTCCAACACTGGAAATATTTAAGAAGAGATTGGACAACCATTTGTCTGAAATGGTATAAGGTTTCCTGCCTGAGCAGGGGGTTGGACTAGAAGACCTCCAAGGTCCCTTCCAACTGTTATTCTGTTCTAGTGTAAAAAAAAAAAGATAATACAAGGTAGCCCACAAAAATCCACAAAATATTCAAAAGTATTTGAAATTTAAAAATATTGTAAAAAAAATTGCAGTCTCTGACTATTTGTAATCCACAAAAGAAGGTAGAATGATAATGGCAGTTTAGGGTAATAAAAGCAGTTCTGGGGAATTTACGACCTAGGTAATAAAAATGTACGACCTGGCTGTAAAACTTTACTGTTGCAATATTTTCAGGATCAGACTCAATAAAGATAATAAGAATTAGAGATTTAAATATATTTCTCTTTAATAATAATAGGCATTCTATATTCGCTGAATATTCAAGATAGAAGCAAAGAAAATGGTGAGGGTGGCTCCTTATATATACAAGGGGTGGAGCCAGGAATGGGAGTGGTAAATTATGAATACATTAAAATCCAAAGAATAAGTTAACCCCTGATGTCCCATATATACAATATTTACACAATAGAGAATAAGGCATTTACATCTGACAAATCCCCCTCTAAATGCCGGTTCGCTATACAACACCAATTACATTCAGATTCAGGACAATATAATACATACAATTTAGAAGTTAAATATTTGTGCTGTTTAGAAGGTAAAGGCTTCGTTAATATGTCAGCTAATTGTTCAGAAGTATCACAATGTATTGCTTTGATGAACCCATCTTGAGATAATTGTCTCACGTGCTTAAATTTTATATCAATATGCCTGGACCTTTGTCCAATGGCATCGGATCTGGATATTTCAATGGCTGCTTTATTATCTTCATGCACAACAAAAGGTAATGCAGGTTTTTTCCAAACATCTGAGATCAAGTCATTGAACCATACAAGGTTATTTGCAGCTTTGGATAAACAAACATATTCCGCTTCTGTGGTTGAAGTGGCTACCAGTTCTTGTTTACCAGTGTACCAGTAAACTGGACAATCATTCAATAGAAAAATATAACCAGAAGTACTCTTTCTGCATGATGTATCACCAGCCCAATCTGCATCCGCATAACAGGTAATTTTTGGTTCTTTGTCATTATTAGGTTCTAATACTAAACAAAAATCTAATGTACTTTTCAAATATCTTAAAATTCTTTTGACAGCTTCCCAATGATACATGGTTGGTTTGCTAACATATCTTGACAATAAATTGAGAGGTAATGCAATATCTGGTCTGGTCCAATTAGATATATAAAGGAGTGAGCCTATAACTGATCTGTAAAATGTATTATCTTTAAATTCAGGGGAAGACTCATCAGTGTTTCTAAGGAAATCAGTTTGCATAGGAGTGTCACAGGTTTTGGCATTGTTTAAATTACATTTGTTTAGAAGTTCAATGATCTTATCTTTCTGAGTAAGTTTGAATCCCCTTCTAGTTTTGTTAATTTGTACACCAAGGTATTTATTCACTTTACCTAGAGATTTCAACGAGAAATGTTCGTTTAACTTATTTACAAAGATTTCTCTGCTCTCTTTGTGTTTTCCTATATATAAAATATCATCCACATAAATTAATACAAATTCAATGTGATCATCACTCTTTTTTACAAAGAAACAGTTATCAGCAGTGGTAGCGTTGAAATCCATGGTCTTTAGTACTTTTACCAAGCAATCGTACCATCTCTTGCCAGATTGCTTTAATCCGTATAGACTCTTATTTAATAACCAAATTTCATTCTTATTAGTGTATTGACTATGTGGTGCTCTTACATATATTTCCTTATCTAGTTTTGCGTGTAAATACGCAGTCTGTATGTCATATTGAAATACGTCCAGATTGAGTGCAGATGCTACTACTAGAGCTGTTTTAACACTCTCTGTCCTCACCGTGGGGGAGTATGTGTCAGTATAGTCTTCTGGATATTTTTGTGCATAACCTTGTGCAACTAGTCTAGCCTTGTATAAAGTATTGCCTCCTTCTAGGTTCTTAATTTTATAAATCCACCTGGTACCTATAATTGTTTTACCCTTAGGTGCGATCGCAGGAGTGAATACATTTAATCCTTGCAAACTTTCCATCTCTTTTTTCATAGCTAGTTCCCATTTTTCTCTTTCTTCACGAGGGAGTTTTAATACTTCCTCATATGTATTAGGTGTTATTTGTTCTCCATTCATATGCATTATGTAATCTTTGTATTTACTTGGTATTTGATTTCTATTGTTTCTAATAGCTCTTTCAGGTTTGCTATGGTTGTCGTGCAAATATCTAGCTTCCTTTTTTGTTAATGTGTCTGTCTTTATTTTATGCTGACTATTTGTCCAAGTTTTGGTTTTGTTCTTATTTTTGTTAATGTTTTGATTTTCTATTGTCCCTTCCTCGCAAGATATCGCATCTTTGCATTTATTTGGAAATATTTCATTAAGGTGCAGTTTAGACCAATTGGCCTGCTCATGGAACACAGCTGTTCTGGAGACTATAAATTTGTTATTATTATCAATGAATCTGTACCCTTTGGTTCCAGTTTCATATCCCATAAATCTTAATCTTCTGGATACGTTTTCTCCCTTTCTCCTCAACTGCTTAGGTATGTGCACATCTGCAGTGACTCCAAATATGTGCATGTGTGCTAATTTAGGTTTCCTATTGTACATCACCTCATACGGTGTCTTATTCACAATACTGGACCAGGTTCTATTTTGAGTGTAATTTGAATAATGTAGGGCTTCTGACCAGAATTGTTTGCCTAAACCAGCATCCTCTAATGTGCATCTAATCATGGTTTGTAGTGTGGAATTCTTTCTCTCTGCAATCCCGTTTTGAAACGCAGAAAATGGATTGGACGTGAAATGTAGCATTCCCCTATCCTTTAACCATTGGGAGAATTCTTTAGACATGAATTCACATCCCCTATCTGTCATAATTTGTTTTATTTTGATATTATGTTGTGTTTCTATGCGTTTGTAGAATTCCTTAAATTTCTGAAAGGTTTCATCCTTGTGCTTTAATGTGTAAACAAAACCATAGCGACTATAATCATCCACTATTGTTAGAAAGTAACGTTTCCTATAGGTAATTGATGGAGTTAATGGACCAACTAAATCCATATGTACTAAGTCAAAAATATTGTTAGTTGATCTGTTAGATTTTTTTGGTCTGGGACTGGTTTTTAGTTTGGTGGATTTACATACTGAGCATTCCAAATAATTATCACAATTTTTTATTTTGACACCTTCTGCGTGTTCAGTCATTTTTTGAACTACAGGAAAGCTTGCATGTCCTAACTTCCTATGTAAGATGTGAGCACACTCATCATGAATTGGTTTACCTATTTTTGGTTTCTTCTCATTGTGTGTATTTTTGTGATCATGAGGTATTTTACATTCATCATTGTCACTGTTACTAACATTTTCATCATCTGCTTCAATACAATCTTCCATATTTGAATCAATGTTATGTAACCATCTTTCTTTTGTTATCAGATAGGGTAGACCTCCTTTTATCATCACAGTGCCTATATTTGTTTTGTCCTTCTCTAAAGTTGCTTTCCCCTTTGAGAAAACTATATTGATGTCAGAATCTCTGCTTAGTTTTATAGCACTTAGTATGTTATGAGGTATTTCTGGGATTAATAATACCCCCTCTATTTTACCTAAACCAGGCAAGGTCACATTTCCTCTGCCTAATACTTGAACCTTTTCTTGATTAGCTACCTTTATCACAAACTTATCTTCTGTAAATGAAGATAATATACTTTTGTTGTTAGTGGTGTGATTGGTTGCACCAGAATCAATAAGCCAATTATTGTTCTCATTTTGTTGTGTTTTGGTGCTTTCTTGTTTGTTTAGTCCATTTAGTGACCCAGATTTTCTCTCTTTTGAATTTTCTCTACCCCCTCTACTTTCTCTGTAATTTGGTGGGCTTCTATATTTGTGTCTATCTGTGGAAGACTGTCTATAATTGTATTTGTTTCTATATTCTGGCCTATGTCTCTCCCTTGAGACCTTGGGACAGTCTCTTCTACTGTGTTCCCTGGATCCACAATTGTGGCATCTAAAGGCTTCATTATATTTTTCTTGGAAAGCTACTTTCCTAAAAGATTTGTGTTCTGTTTGATTACTGGAACGATTTTTTCTTGAATTGTCTTCTGCTATCAATTTGTTAGATAGACTTTCTATGGTTAAATATCCTAAATTAATAGTATCTAAGTGTGACATAAAGCTATCCCATGATGAATCAAGTGAATTGATAATAACACTTTTCATTGTTTGATCTGAAATCACTTCCCCCCTCAATTGCAGCTCAGCTCTTATTTTGTTTAGAGATATCAAATGCTCACTTATAGAAACCCCTGGTTTCACTCTAGAAGAAAAGAAATCCTTAGACATTCTTGTAGTTGTAGCTATGCTATCGCTGTGAAATAGATTAAACATGCATTGAATTATTTCTGACACAGTTAGGTTTGATTTGATGCTATGATACATTGCAGGAGACACGCTAGATATTATTATGAAAAATGCTCTATGATGTAAACAATCTATTTTTAAAGTCCAAGGTCTTCTTGGAGGACTAGTTATAAAGAATAGTAAATTTTCTTTCATAAAGACAACCTGAAGTTGTTGATACCACTCTTGTAAATTAATGCCATCAATTCTAAGTTTTGGGAAGTCACTGGGTAAGTTCCCCACATTATTTTGTCCATTACTTACAACCTGAGGCAGTCCGTGGTCTCGCAAGTGCAGGAAATTACAGAACGGCATGGGGATGCTCGCAACGAGTCTGCGCGGTTCTCTGGCCAGTTCAAGTCTTTCGGGGCCGTCTACGTAGCTTTGCACATGCGCGTTGCTCATTTCTTCCTTGGCGTCGTCGTGGAAGGTTCTCTCCATTTCAGCTCTCTCGTTCCGCTCCTCTTCAGATGAGTCGGTCTCTGGTTCGGTTTTAGGGGTTCTGGTGGTGGCGACAGCTCTTCTCTTTCTTTCGTGTGCGTTGGCACTTGATCCGGTCTGCGGTGTAGGACGGAATCGGCATGGCTCTCTGGGCTCAGGTGTCGTCGCCTTCGAAGTCAGGATGGGAGCGTGCAGGTCTCGAGTTGTCGGTTTGATCTCTTGCTTCTTCGTTGGTGCCTTGGAAATTTTCAATCTTGGCCCAAAAGCAGCAAAAAGCGTTTTCATTGCTGACTTTACTTGAGACTTTGTTAAATCGTCTTCACTTTCTGATTCTGGTTCTTCTGAAGAGTTTGAGTCTTCTTTTTCACTTTCGTCGTCTGATAGTGTTTTTCGCGCCAGAAATTTTGAACTGAGCGTTTTGATTGGCTCTGCTTCACTCTCTTTTGAAGTTCGTTGAAACCAAGATGGCTGCCATTCAAAATTTCGCGCGGAATCACATCTTTTCTTTTTCACAACGACTTTCTCAGTATTCATTTCACTCACAGTTTTTTGATTTTTGGGTTTTTCTTTAACGATGTTTTTCTCTCTCGCTGCTCCGTTGTTCTTCAGCATTTCTTGGAGGTTCGCGATGAGGCTTTCATCGTTCTTCTGGCTTTTTAGTATCTTCAATATCTCTGACCTGAGTTCATTATTTTCTATTTCGATTTCTTCCTGGTCATTATTTTCATTTATCAGTTCTTCTTCTTCAGTGGTGTATTCTTCGGATTCTCTCGAAATCGCGTTAGTGGATTCGTTGATCATCTCTTGTTCAGTTTCTATTTCCTTGCTGTAGGCCCTGGTGTTGGGCCTATCTTTCTTAGACATTTTTAATTATTTATTGAGTCAATTAACCATCCTCTGCTACCAGCTTGTTGCAATATTTTCAGGATCAGACTCAATAAAGATAATAAGAATTAGAGATTTAAATATATTTCTCTTTAATAATAATAGGCATTCTATATTCGCTGAATATTCAAGATAGAAGCAAAGAAAATGGTGAGGGTGGCTCCTTATATATACAAGGGGTGGAGCCAGGAATGGGAGTGGTAAATTATGAATACATTAAAATCCAAAGAATAAGTTAACCCCTGATGTCCCATATATACAATATTTACACAATAGAGAATAAGGCATTTACATCTGACATTTACAATAATTGTAACAACTTTTTAAAATGTTCACTCAGTTTTCTCAGGATCATTCAATATATTTTTTAAAAAATTGTATTCAATTGATTCATGATTATTTAGTTAGTAAAGACTGGAATCCTTATAAATCCTTATAAATATGCAGAGAGAAAAAGAAAAGGGAAAAAAAGCACCCTTGCAACAGATCTGCACTTCTTTCATTAGAGAAAGAGAGAGGGAAAAAGGACACTCATGCAATCAGATCTGTATGTATTCATGTTGCAATTGTGTCTGTGTAAGTATGCTCTTGTGGAAAGCCACCCCCCCTCCTCCTAGAACAGTGATGGTGAACCTTTTCGAGACGGAGTGCCCAAACTGCAACCCAAAACCCACTTATTTATCGCAAAATGCCAACACAGCAATTTAACCTGAATACTGAGGTTTTAGTTTAGAAAAAAAACCCTCATACATCAGAGGTAGGTTGCTACTGGTTCGGACCGGTTCGGGAGAACCGTTAGCGGAAATTTGACGTGGTTCCCCAAACCGTTAGTGACCTTTGGGTGGCCACGCCCCCAAACTGGTCCCCGCTCACTCAACCCGCTCGCCCGATGCTTGCCCAATGCTCACCCGCCTCGCCCAGCCACTACTTGCAGAATCTAGCCCCGTACTTCTGCTCACCGCTGCTGGCAAAGGTAAGGCCAAAGGGCACGGGTGGGCAGGGGAGGGAGAGTTGGTGGAGGGGTGATACCAGCGGCGGTTGGTGGACCGATGCGCGTGGGGAGGGAGGGGAGCGCGCGGGAGATCACAGCACCGGAGCTCTTCCCGTGCATTTCCCCCAGCTGGCCTGGCCTGCGAGGGAAGTACGCGGGAGATCCTAGCTGCAGTTTACTCATGAGCAACATTGGCCGGGAGAGGCAGAGAGAAAGGCCAATGGTGCTCACGAGTAAACTGAGGCTCCTAAGGGGGTTCGAGCCTCCCTGCCCACAACATCTTCACCTGAGGGCATCACTGGCAGCCACTTCCTGCGCCTCCCGTCCCGTGCTCTTCCCGCTGCTGCTCGGCCTCCTCGATACACAGAGGCAGGAGGCGGCGGTTTCCTTTGCGATCTGCTGCCTGCCTCTAATCTGCAGTTTACTTGTGAGCAAGTTTACTTGTGAACATGGTGCTCACGAGTAAACTGCAGATTACAGGAAGACAGCAGATCGTTGGCTTACTCGTTCTGCTGCTCGCCTGGCAGAGTGCAGACTGGCAGCTCCAGGTCATCTCTCAGCCATTGTGTGCAGGGAAAAACCTTGCAAAGTAAAGAAAAACTTCTCCTGAACAGGGGAAGGGCAATTTTTTCGTTAACTCCGTAGCAACATCTTTCCCAGCTACTGCTTTCTCTGCTCAGCGGCAGAGCTTTTTTTTTTTTTAGGTTAGTCCGCTTCTTCCTGGGAGAGAGAAGAGTGAGGGCGGGGAGAGAAAAACAAGGCGGCGCGGGATGGTGGGGGCAGTGGTGGGATTCAATTTTTTTAACAACATGTTCTGTGGGCGTAGCTTATTTGGGTGGGCGTGGCTTGGTGGTCATGTGACCAGGTGGGCGTGGCTAGCTGGTCATGTGACCGGGTGGCCATGGCTATGTGTATAGGGACTACTTAGAGGGCTGAAAAGTCATTTCTGACCAGTCCTTGCACTTTTGACTGGTCCTCACACTTATGACCATCCTCACATTTCTGCCCATTGCAGCATTCTTAACAACCATGTCACTCATTTCACAACTGCTTCTCTTCATCATGGTGACAAGATAGGGCAAAAAACGTAAAATGTGAGGACAGTTGTAAGTGCGAGGACCGGTCAAAAGTGCGAGGACCGGTCAAAAATAACTTTTTCAATCCTCTGAGTAGTCCATATGCACAAAAGGACTACCCAGAGGGCTGAAAAAAGTCATTTCTGACCGGTCCTCGCACTTTTGACCGGTCCTCGCACTTATGACTGGTCATCATTTATGCCCGTTGCAGCATTCTTAACAACCGTGTCACTCATTTCATAACTGCGGTGCTTCACGTGACCGGGTGGCCATGGCCAGGTGGTCATGTGGCATTGCTTCTTTGCCCTAGTGACAGTTTGCTGCAATGGTCATAAGTGTGAAAAACAGTCATAAGTCACTTTTTCCAGTGCCATTGTAACTGTTGTAAATCAAGGATTACCTGTACAAAAATAAAAAAAAGTGTCAGCCTCCGCCTTTTCTGCTTTGACTGCCATAGTAACGGGAGGGGGAGAGCTGGATAGCATTGGGGGGGGGAAGCGTGCTGGAGGAAAATGAAACCGATAGTTAAGCCACCGGACTGTATCTTTGAAGCTGCCGTCGGGCCAACGGTCGTGGCATTCCTGATAGATGACGCTGCCAGACGTGTGCTTCCACCTGACCCCTGGGAGACCTTTGGATTGGATGATTTACAGTGGACAGTGGGAGGGGATGCTTTCTATATGCAATTTTCGTGCGTTTTGCCTTAGATTCTGCTTTCCTTTGGTTGCGTTCACTTCATCTTCTAGTAAAAGAACCTTTCTCTATAAACAATGGATATTTGGTCATTCTTTCCTGGACTTTGAAGGAAGCACACCTGACAAAAAGCTTCTTTGCTTTCAAAGCAAAGAATACCAATTCCTAAATACCAATCATTAGATTAGAAATACCTGCAAACTGGAGTTACAAATCAGGGAGGGTGCCAGAGCACCTTGAGGAATTAACATAGTTAAAATGCAATGATAACTATCAGAAGCCAACTTTTGCTCATAAAGTGAAACCCTTTAGCAGAGAGATCATTTAAGCTCTCCAGAATGAAACAAAGGAGCAGAGTATCTGTTGCTTGTTAAACCAATTACCAAAACAAATAGACACAGAACTAGTCAGATTTCCAAAGCTGCTTCTTTTCAGGAACAGAGATTAACTTTTTTCCTTCCAAACAAAGCTGAATAGGAAAAATTATCTCATCACTAAACACAGGATTAAACATCACCAAGCACAGAATTAAACTTCACCAAAAACCAGTTTTAGACCAAAAGTCAGAAAGGGTATGTAAACTCACGTTTGAATGTCAATCTTTCTAGCTAGCCAAGAAGCCTTGCTGAATGTCACTCATCTTGGTTCCTTGTCATTAAAAGCTTCTGCTCTGTTATTCAATTATTTCTTCAAAGTGCTGATCATTGCAAAAAAAAAATCTCCGAGAAGCTGAGTAACCGGAAGCGACAGTAAGTCTAGGCATACTGCCGGAGAGGCAGTTTCTGTAAGCAGGGCAATAAAGATTAGGCTAGGAAACAACACCGAATGTTGTAATTCCTTACAGGATTAACCCTGTAAAGTGGAAAAAAACAAAAGGAGATTTCTTTTAACAACCAGTTCTCCGAACTGCTTAACAACCGGTTCTACTGAACCAGTGCGAACTGGTAGAATCCCACCACTGGTTGGGGTGTAATCCATCTGGTCCTGGTGATTTGAACTCATCTAGGGTAGACAGGTGTTCACTTAACATTTTCTTCCCTATTTTAACTTGTGTTCCTAATCTGTTTTTTGTGGTGTTGTTTTTGATAGGTTGGACTGTTATTTTCCTTTTGTGTAAAGACAGATGCAAAAAATGAGTTCAGTAGTTCTGCTTTCTCCCTGTTGCTTGATGGATTTTGTTATGTATTGGTGATAATTGCTAGTTGAATGTCTTATCCTGGTTATCTGTTGGAGTGGGGAAGTGGTTGTTGGCTGATTAGTTCCCTATAAAAGGAACTATGTCAGCTAGGGAGTTTTTAAATCAGCTTACAGACAGAAATAAAGAGCTGTAAGAGATAACTCTGGCTTCACCTCCATTCTTCGCCTAGAACTTAACACTGGCGACGAGGATCGGATGAATGGAATGGAGGCTGTAAAGAGCTGATTACTACGAGCTGACTCACTCAGAGTTGAATTACCGGAGCTGATTTACAGTTGCTGCCACAGACGCCTAAACCCAGATTGCCTGGGGCTCATACTGGTCTCTTGGGAAATGGCTACATTACTATCCTTTGCTCCATACAATCCAGCCTCTGAGACATGGGATTCCTACCTTGCTCATTTCGACTGCTTCCTTGAAGCAAATGACTTTGCTGAGATCACTGACGACAGAAAGAGGACACTTTTCCTAAACTTCTGTGGCCCAGAGATCTTTGAGATGGCCAGGGCTCTCCTCGCTCCATTGGCCGCTCAGGCTGCACCATGGGACGTGCTGTAGAGCAAGGTATGGAGTCATTATGCACCCAAACCTTTGCGAATTGGACTCCGACTGGACAGAGTCCGCTGAGGAGACTGGGGCTAGTCTTGATGGGGACATCTGGGTTGAGTTTGAGCCTGTTTCGTTGGATGACGTGGACAGGATTATGGGTCGGCTGGGGTCCTCCACGTGTTTATTGGACCCTTGTCCCTCCTGGCTAGTTTCGGCAGCCAGAGAGGTGACTGGAGACTGGATTCAGGCTGTTGTCAATGCTTCATTAAAGGAAGGGGTCTTCCCCGCTGCACTCAAAGAGGCGGTGGTTCGACCCCTCCTTAAGAAGCCTAGCCTGGATCCTGACATTCTTAACAACTATCGTCCAGTCTCCAACCTTCGCTTTTTAGCGAAGGTTGTTGAGTCCGTGGTGGTGCAGCAATTCCCTCAATTCCTGGAGGAAACAGACTACCTCGATCCTTATCAATCTGGTTTCAGGCGTGGTCACAGCACGGAAACGGCATTGGTCGCCCTAGTAAATGATCTCTGACGGGCCAGGGATGGGGGTTGTTCCTCCATCCTGGTCCTTCTTGACCTCTCAGCGGCTTTCGATACCATCGACCATGGTATCCTGCTGCAGCGGCTCAGGGGGTTAGGGATAGGAGGCACTGTTTTACAGTGGTTCTCCTCCTACCTCTCTGGTCGCTTGCAGTCTGTTTGGGCGGGGGGTCAGGGATCCTCCCAGAGGCCCCTCACTTGTGGGGTGCCTCAGGGATCGGTTCTCTCCCCTCTGCTCTTTAACATCTACATGAAACCGCTGGGTGAGATCATTCGTGGTTTTGGGGTGAGGTATCATCAATATGCTGATGATACCCAGCTTTACATCTCCACCCGTGACCATCCAAGTGATGCCCTTTCCGTGATGTCCCACTGCCTGGAAGCGGTGCGGGTTTGGATGGGGAGGAACAGACTCAGACTCAACCCTTCCAAGACTGAGTGGCTGTGGATGCCGGCATCCCGGGATCTGGAGGTTCCATCTTTAGTGATCGGGTGAGAGAGACCCTTACTCCCTCCGATAGGGTCCGCAACTTGGGTGTCCTCCTGGATTCTCAGCTGTCCTTGGATGATCATCTGATGGCCGTAACCAGGGGGGCCTTCGCACAGGTGTGTCTTGTGTGCCAGTTGCACCCTTTTCTAGACCGGGATGCCCTTGCCACGGTCACTCACGCCCTCGTTACCTCTAGGTTGGACTACTGTAACACCCTCTACATGGGGCTGCCCTTGGGATGCGTCCAGAGGCTCCAGCTAGTCCAGAATGCAGCCGCGCGGGTAATTACGGGGGCTTCTCGATACTCCCATGTAACACCTCTCCTGCGTGAGCTGCACTGGCTGCCGGTGGCGTTCCGGATTTGTTTCAAGGTGCTGGTGCTTACCTATAAAGCCCTTCATGGCTTAGGCCCGGGGTACTTGCAGGACCATCTCCTGCTGCTCTCCCATCGTCCCGTGCGCTCTCACAGAGTGGGCCTCCTCAGGGTGCCGTCGGCCAAACAATGTCGGCCCCCAGGAGGAAAGCGTTCTCTGTGGGAGCCCCGACCCTCTGGAATGGATTGCCCACCGAGCTCAGGACAGCCCCCAACCTCCTTTCCTTCCGTCGTGAGCTGAAGATGTGGCTCTTCCGTCAACTCAACTGATCCGTTTGGATGTACACTGTTATAATTTTAAACTGTTTTTAATTGGGGTGTTGATTTTAATTTAATTTTATTGTGATTTGTATTGGAAATTGTCATTTTGTAAGCCGCCTTGAGTCCCTCGGGAGAAAGGCAGCATATAAATCACAATAATAAATAAATAAATAAATAAATAAATAAATAAATAAATAAATTGCACGCCGGCACACTTTTCATCATCGGAATCAGGCTGAAGGTGAATCGATCAACAAGTACGTTGCCGCCCTTCAGAAGGCAGCCCTGTAGTGTGAGTTCAGGGACCTAGATGATGCTCTCATGGACAGAGTGGTCTGCGGTGTGAGGGACGCCAAGCTACAGTGGCACCACCTTGCAAAAACAGACCTGTGGCCACCGCGAGTGGGGAAAGCCAGATCCCCAGGCCCCGCAGAGATGGGGGGGAACGCAATCCCAGCTGGGCTTGGGTGGCCATAGCGCCAATGTGGATCGAGCTTTCCCCACTCATGGCCGCAGCCTAAAGGACCTGTGCAAGCTGCTGACAGCCTCAGTGGTGCGCAAGAGGAACATGCCTTTCTAACTGGCCTCTTCGCCTCCTTCAGGCTGCACGGGTCTGCCGAGTGGCGGCAGAGTTGCCACCCAGGAGCTGCCAGGAGTAGAGACCCCCGATGATGTGCCTCCTTCACTGGGGCTGTTCGTCAGGGAGAGCAGTGCCCCGCCCTGTCCTGTGAGGCAGCAGCTCCACAGCGCTTTCGGGGCACTGCCCGAGTGACACAGCTCCTCCTGCAGTCCCATCCCTGGACTGAAGGCAGCCTTCTGCCTTGCAGCCCTCCCCCTCCATTCCAAGCTCGTGCGCCTGTTGGCAAAGTGGGACTGGCGAGAGGCGAGTGGGTGCTGCAACAGCTGCTGCCTTCTCCCTCCCCCCCACCATCGCTTGGCTGCCCGTCCTTCTCCTGCTCGATTGCCCGCTCCTGAAAGAGGACAGCCATCTCTGCCACTGGAGAGGGAGGGTTGCAGCCAAATTCCGGGAAGGCGTGGCTTGTGAGTAGCCAGGCTTCCTTCCGCGTGAATGGGCGAGTTGGCAGGACGCTACCCAAACCGGTGCCTGAGGCTCAAAGGCCGTCTTCCTCAAGCCTTGGGGTTGAGTGCCGCTTCTTACACCACCACCACCCCCGCGACGCTTCAGGGAAGCCCGGCCGGGTGCCACGTGTTCTGTCTGGTAGCAGACAGGGAAATGCCGGGCTTTCCCCCATTTCCTGCAGTGTCTGCTGGCAAAGCGCCCCTCTCGTGCACCCACTGCTGCAGTTGGGTGCACGAGGGGAACACGCTTCATGCACAGGCCAAGGGCAAGACCCACGAGGGGACCAAGGAGATGACCAGCGGTGACCTGATCTCCAATTGCAAGCCAAAAGAGATGGGAGGGAGTAGGCAGCAGCCACCCCACACACTCCTCACCTTGTCTTCCCCCGCAATGGGAGCAGTAGCCGAAGACAGAGGCTCAGGGGAGAGGAATGCGGTCCCACGGGCTGGATGCCTCGGACAACCACGTGCCTTGTCCCAGCCACATGAGATGTGTCGAGCGGCGTGACGCACTCGACACCATGATCCCAGCCACTACGGACGGCGTACCTGCTAGGGGGTCGGAGAGGGGCTGGGGGTTGGAGGGGGGCACTGGGTGCTAGGTGAAGGGGCTAGGGATGGCGATAGGCGTCTTTTGCACGGGTGCTTACCGGGGCCACGTGGGTGAGTGGAGAGCCTATAGGCAATGCAGCCATCGCCGAAGACCAGGGCGGATGACGTCATCGCTGCGCGCGTTCGGAATGACAGCTGCGGGAAGTTTGAATTAACCCCAGCTGGTAGCGCTCCGCGCCCACTCCTATAAAGGTTTCGGACGCCGGCTCCCGGCAGCCGCATCTTTACTTGTATTTTTGCAATCCGGTCTCCACCGGGAGCTGTTGTCACTGAATAAACCAAGAGACCCCGATTCCTGGACTCGTGTGCTTCTTGTGTCTTAGTGTTCCGGCTGCAGGAGAGGCCGAGAAGATGGAGCAGGCGTGTGATCCATATCACGTGCCTCACCCACCCCCGTCCCTCTGCTTGCTGCTGATGCAAGTGCTGCCGCCACCTTGCCTGTTTCTTGGAGGGCCAGCTGCAGAGTCCCTGCTGCCAGACAGGGACCTTGCAGTCCCTGGCCGTCCCCCAGACCCTCTGGCAGCCACAAGAGGTGAGGCACCTCTTCCCCGGGCCCCCGGCAGCCAGGAAAAGCCAGCCATGCAAGGAGTGGGTGGGAGTGGTGGGGCGGGGGGGTAGGGCAGGGGGCGGGGCTGAATCCCACCACTGTGCGGGCCAGATACATTGTGTCAGCAGGCCATACCCAGCCTGCGGGCCATAATTTGAGGACCCCTGCACTACAGAAAAATGCATACCCAGTGCCCGTGGTCCAACATCTACTGCCTCTATTGTTGAGGGTAAGGTCTTCGCTAAACTGGACCTTGCCCAAACCTATCAACAGCTACCAGTTGACAACGTCACAGCAGAGGCTCAGACGATTGTAAGACAATCGAGGAGCTTTTAGATGTTGCCGGCTACAATTTGGGGTGAGCGTGGCACCGGGACTCTTCCAGAGTCTGATGGAGCGTCTCCTGCAAGGCATCCCAGGTGTCATTCCTTATTTCAATGACATTCTAGTGTCAATGGCCAACAATGCCAAACTCCTTGACCGTCTGCGAGTGGCACTCACCCGTTTCCAGGAAGTTGGCCTCAGGGTTAAAAAAGAAAAGTGCAAGATCACTGTTCCACAGGTAGAGTTCCTCGGCTACTTTATTGATGCCTCTGGGTTACACCCTACACAGGCAAAGGTCCAAGCCATCCAGGAAGCTTCCACACCCAAGAACAAGACAGAACTCCAGGCGTTCTTGGGGCTTTTAAACTATAGCGTTTTCTTGCCACACAAAGCTTCCATAGCGGAGCCTCTCCATCGTTTGCTTGACAAGAAGATGCCTTGGTCGTGGGGCTGAAAAGAAGCTACTGCTTTCTCCGCTGTCAAGGAACTGCTATCTTCAAACAGCGTCTTTGTGCAGTACAATGAGAATCTCCCTTTGGTTCTCACCTGCGATGCCTCTCCATTCGGCGCCGGTGCCGTTTTAAGTCACCGATTCCCAGATTGAAGAGAGGCCCCGACTGCCTTCTTCTCACGGACCTTGTCATCGGCTGAACGAAATTACAGCCAGCTGGACAAGGATGCTTTGGCTGCGGTCACGGGAGTCAAACACTTCCATGAATACATCTACGGCAAATCATTTGACCTTGTGACCGATCAAAAGCAACTACTGGGCCTGCTTGCTGGGGACTGTCAAATGCCACAAGTTTTGTCCCCTCGCATGCTGTGTTGGACTGTGTTCTTAGCTGCATACAGTTACCGCCTCCTGCATCGGCCGGGTAAGACACTCAGCCATGCCGACACCCTCAGCCGATGCCCGCTTCTGACTGTTGTGGGGGATCTGGCTCCAGCATCAGCGCTTTTATTAATTGAAGACCTGCCGTCTGGTCCCATTACGGTGTTGGAGATTGCTGCACACTCAGCCAAAGACCATGTCATTGCCCAAGTGCTCAACTGGGTATGGAGGGGGTGGATGTTCTGCCCCAGCTACGGACCCCAAAGAACACAGCACACACAAAGTCCATTCAAACCTTAGTTTACTGAATAAACCAGTCTTTTACAACAACGGCTGTTAATTAATTGCATTAACATCCACCAAGAACTCAAAAAATAATAACTGAAAACTTACTATGGTTGGCAGAATGCCCAGAAGCAATTTGCAGAAAGCTGATAAGATAAGCAAGACAAGACATGAAGGTATGTGAACTAAGTTGTTCCCTGCAAATTGCTTCAGTCGGCGTTCCTCCTTAAATAGGCTAAGGGAGTACCCAATTAGCTCCAAGCCTTACTCTCGAGGAGACCTCCTCCTAAGGAGCCACTCCTGCCTTTTGGCAGCTCTGTGCGCCCGTGCATCGAGAAGAGGCTCCTCCTCTTCGTCCTCTTCACTTAACGGAGCTTCTGGAGGTTCTGAAGGCCCTGGCTGAATCCCCGCCTCTGGCACCACATCTTCTCCAGCCTCCTCATTGTCCAACTCG
Organism: Pituophis catenifer annectens; assembly: GCF_029215685.1. NCBI lineage: Eukaryota > Metazoa > Chordata > Lepidosauria > Squamata > Colubridae > Pituophis > Pituophis catenifer. The sequence goes on from NW_027256885.1 coordinate 18,668,851, forward strand.
AGTGCCAGTTGCACAGGCTGCTGGTGCAGCACCACACCAGCCTCCTCGCTGTCTGAATCAGCTACTAGCTGCACAGGCCGCGAATGGGCCACAACAGTGGACAAAGGGACCAGTCAGCACAGAGTTCCTGCCTTACTACACCCGGCAATATGAGCTGTCCACTCAATGAGGCTGCCTATTCTGGGGGAGTCATGTGGTGGTACCCCAGAGGTTGCAGCGGCCAGTTTTGGAAGCTCTTCATGTAGGCCACCCAGGCATTGTGCGGATGAAGGCACTCAGCCGCAGTTATGTCTGGTGGCCTAAGTTAGACAAGGCCATCGCTGATTGGGTCACATCTTGTCAGCCTTGCCAAGAGTCAAGGCCAGCCCCCCTATCTGCTCCAATACACGAGTGGGAAACACCCAAGACACTTTGGTCAAGGGTGCATATTGACTTTGTGGGGCCCTTTCATGGACAGACTTTTATGGTGGTAGTGGATGCCTACTCAAAATGGCTTGAGGTGGTACTCATGACATCGACCACCTCGGATGCTGTGATCAAGACCCTTAAAATACGGAGATACGGAGGATCCCGGATCTGCGCACCTTCCGCCGCGCTGTGAAGACCTTTTTATTCCATCAGGCGGGCTTGGCCTAATCTCTTCCCTTTTTTAAATATGTAAATTTTAATCTGTTTTTAAATTATTGGGGTGTTTTAATCTGTCTGGGCCAAAATGATTTAATTTGATTTTATCTGGTTTTTAAATTTTTTGTATCTATGTATTTTATTGTTGGCTGTTCACCGCCCTGAGTCCTTCAGGAGTAGGGCAGTATACAAATCAAATAAACTAAACTAAACTAAACTAAAAGGCTGTTTGCGACCCATGGACTGCCAGACGTCCTCGTTTCGAATAACGGACCACAGCTCACATCAAGTCAGTTCGAGGTGTTCCTGGTGGGTCATGGCATTCATCATGCCCTAATTGCATCAGTCCATCCTGCTAGCAATGGCCAGGCTGAGCAGATGGTCTGATCAGCAAAGGAAGCACTGGCAAGGATGGTCCCAGGGGATTGGCAAACATGGATAGCAGAGTACCTCCTGGACCAACACGTTACACCAAGCTCCACCACCAACAGGAGTCCGGCCAAACTCCTAATGGGTCGCCGCTTGTGGACCAACTTGGACCGGCTACACCCGGACTATTCCTCAGAGGTCTCTGCAGACTCAACCAGCCAGCTCTGGTCATTCTCACCAGGCGACCTTGTCTACGCCCACAACTATGCCAGGGCCCCTTCTTGGATTCCTGCCCGGGTAATGGACGTTACTGGGCCACGTTCATACAGGATGGCACTCGAAGATGGTACGTTGTGGCATCGCCACATTGACCAACTGCATGGCTGCCTCAGAACCTCCATTTGCCGCCAGCCAGAATGGACTATGGCCGAGACAAACCCGGCTAAGGATACGCTAGCTCAGCCACCACAAACGATACCGACAAGGGACAGTGGTGATGCACAGATGCCTGCTGACTCGGCTCCTCTTGGGATGGATGTACCAGTGACCAAGCCTTTGCTGGCTTTGCCAGCTACACCTGAAGCAGCGTCAGTTGCTCTGCCTAGTCAGGGCATTGGAGCTACTGGGCTTGAGACGGAACCTCATAGGTTGGAATGGACACATCGCCACCCTGCCTACCTAAAAGACTATATATGTTGAATTGTTATGTTGATCACCATAATGCTCCATCTTGGGGGGAAGGGGTGTTATGTATTGGAGATAATTGCTAGTTGAAGGTCTTATCCTGGTTATCTGTTGGAGTGGGGAAATACTCACTCCTGATTGGTTGTTGGCTGATTAGTTCCCTATAAAAGGAACTATGTCAGCTAGGGAGTTTTAAGTTGGTTTACAGACAGAAATAAATAAAGAGCTGTTAGAGATAACTCTGGCCTCATCTCCATTCTTCACCCAGAACATAACGGATTTCATCCCAGAGTTCTGAAGGAGCTGGCAGATGTTATCTCAGAACCATTGTATCATATCTTTAAAAAATCTTGGAACACTGGGGAACTATCAGAGGATTGGAAAACAGCGGATGTGGTTCCCATCTTCAAAAAAGGAGAAAAAAAACACCCAGGAAACTACAGACCAATCAGTCTAACATCAATACCTGGGAAGACACTGGAAAAAAATAATTTTAAGAAACCCAGATCTGTGAAGATCTAGAAACAAATAAAGTTATAACTAGTAGCCAGCACAGGTTTGTTAAAAACAGATCATGCCAAACCAATCCTATTTCATTCTTCGACAAAGTGAGTAAATTAGTAGACCAGTGAAATGCTGTGGACATAGTATATTTATACTTCAGGAAGGCATTTCACAAAGTAGACCGCAACCTACTTCTTGGTAAACTAGAAAAATGTGGAATAGACAGCATCACCAACCAGATGGATTTGTAACAGGCTGACAAACTATACTCAACCAGTAGTCCTTTCCCCCCCCCCCCCAAGTTTTTTATTTTTTTACAAAGATATCAATGCGTGAACAGTGTGGCACCTGAGTGTCTTACATTTTAGTACAAATAAAATAATGTTCATCATATTTACTACGTTTGACAAGCTTATGTAATTCTGGTACCATTGTGTGTTGATATGCTACCATCGTGTGTGGAGATGCTATCATCGTGGGTGGATATGCTACCATTGTGATCTGTTACCAGCGTGAATGTGCTACTATTTATTACCTACTGTTGTTTTGTATGGTAAGAAGACTTTTGTATCATTGGACTGATTTGACTGGCAAAGACTTGGATTGCTTAAAGACTATGAGATTGTTTTTCACTACAAAGTAAAAACTTTGATAAACCAGTTTGTATGTATTTGCTTCATTGCTCTCAGCACTGTTTCCCTGTGGTCTACGCTCTGCTGGTTGGTTAACACAACAATATCCTTAACATGTTTTTTATGCCAATCACCATATTCTGAGTGTCATTCCTTTTACTACAAATAAAATATTATTAATCATATTTGTTACAGTTAGCAAGCTTATATGGTTCTGATACACATATTTATGTTGTTATACTCTTCCATTATTTAATTATTCAATATTTCAATATTGTTTTATTCAATATTTATTATTCAATATTTCATTGATTGGTCTCATTCGAGACAACAATGAATCCACATACAGACGGGAGGTTGAACAACTAGCCTCATGGTGCGACCGGAACAATCTGGAACTGAACACACTCAAAACTGTAGAAATGGTGGTAGACTTTAGGAGAAACCCTCCCATACTACCACCTCTTACAATACTAGACAACGCAGTATCAACAGTAGAGACCTTCAAATTTTTAGGTTCTATCATAACTTAAGACCTAAAATGGACACCTAACATCAAAAACATCATCAAAAAAGCACAACAAAGAATGTTCTTTCTGCGCTAACTCAGGAAGCTCAAACTGCCCAAGGAGCTGCTGATACAGTTCTACAGAGGAACTATTGAGTCTGTCATCTGCACCTCTATAACTGTCTGGTTTGGTTCTGCAACCCAACAAGACAGACACAGACTTCAGAGGATAATTAGAACTGCAGAAAAAACAATTACTACCAACCTGCCTTCCATTGAGGACCTGTATACTGCACGAGTCAAAAAGAGGGTTGTGAAAATATTTACAGACCCCTTGCATCCTGAACATAAATTGTTTCAACTCCTACCCTCAAAACGCTATAGAGCACTGTACACCAAGACAACTAGCTACAAGAACAGTTTTTTCCCAAACACCATCACTCTGCTAAACAAATAATTCCCTCAAACTGTCAAATTATTCACTAAGGCTGCATTATTATTGCTATTGGTCTTCTCATCGTTCCTATCGCCCATCTCCTCCCACTTGTGACTGCATGACTGTAACTTTGTTGCTTATATCCTTGCAATTTACGTATATTGATACTGATTGTTTCCTAGTATGATTTGATTGCTTATTGTACCGTATGACTGTCACTTGGTGTTGTGCCTTGTGATTCTTGATGAGTGTATCTTGTCTTTATATGTACACTGAGAGCATATGCACCAAAGACAAATTCCTTGTTTGTCCAATCACACTTGGCCAATAAAGAATTCTATTCTATTCTATTCTATTCTGTTCTGTTCTGTTCTGTTCTGTTCTGTTCTGTTCTGTTCTGTTCTGTTCTGTTCTTTGTTATTTTTATGCCAATCACCATATTATTCAAGCATACTTGATAATACCATCGTTCAAATTCTGATTTCCCCTCTTGTTATTACTTCACCTTATTATTTAAAAATGTGTATTCCATTAATCCCCCTCTCTCTAGTTTGCATCCCTATTCTAACTTTTAATTATGCCACTATTACATTTAAAAATATTCCCTTTCTATCCATCGTCTCTTGCCCACTTTAAAGCTTTAATTGTTCATTTCTTAGCTTGCCTCCCATATTCCTCTCTTGGATCTTTGTCTCTCTCTTGACAAATCATTTTAAACATTTCTCCCTTCTCTGCCCTATTCCATTGTCTAATTTTCAAAATATCTACTCTTGCCCCATCTCTCTTCCAAAAAAATCTTCCTGCAACTCTAGTTCCTTTTTTAATTCCCTTAAAATACTCTCCCCTTGGATAATTTCATCAGTCATTGTTGTTTGTGTGGTTATCTCCTTCTTGTCATCTCATTTTATTTGTTGTTTTTTCTGTTCTGTTTTTTCATCTACTCTTTCAATTGGTCCTCCTCTTCCTGGGCGTCTTGGTCACTCCTTGTCCTTTGTATCATGTTTTCAAGGCCTCCATCTATGCTCTGCATTTTATTCATAATCTCCTTGTAGCTTCTTGTCAAAGTATACTTAATACTTTGAATTATCGACGCAGTTTCTCCCCAAATTCCACTTCTTTCTTGCTGGTGGAGCATCTCGTTTAATTTTATTTTGTCCCTCTTTTGTCCAATAATCCAAAAACCATATATTCAAACATAAAGTCACTTCTCAAAAAGTTCAATATTCATGAATCTTTATATCCCAAAGCTGATCGACCTGTTCCTCTGGATAGTCCCAATAATTTTTCCAGAACCTTCATAAGTCCCTCTATAAATTCAGTCTTGTGTTGTAGCCTTCAGGGGTCACTTTAATAATAGTGTCTTTCTTATTCTCATGCTTAAATCTCCAATAGCCAAGTATTTCCAGGATTTTGGGAATGTGTTATGCCTTCCTTTTGTCAGCAGGTGGCACTCTTAAGTCAAATTTCAATATTAACCAGTTTTATCCAATTTTAATGGTAACAATCCAAAATATAAAGATATTAGTTTTTTAAGTAAATAGTTCCAGCATTTTAAAATGTCTATCCAAAACAACGCCTGTTCAATTTAGAAATCCAATTTTCTGTATTTTTAAAGGGTTTTGCCTTTCTCCCTTTGATTCTTTTTCCTTCAATTTTGAAATTCTTCTCAAAATGTTAAATTGCTGCTTTTAAAAATAACAGTGAGCCTCTCTTTTCCTGGATATTCTTTTGGGGTTAAGTTTCAAATAAAAAGGATTCTTCTCACCCAGTTCCAGACACTGTTCACCAACTCTACTCCAATACAGTTCTTAGATGTTTCTCGGCTGTCCCAGCTTTGTGGCAGCCATCTTTAGGCTGCCTCTTCTCTTTGCCATGGCATAGAGGAGGGTTCAGCAGGAGAGTAGTGATCTCTCCCGCGACCTCTCAGGGCATACCTCCTTAGTTTCGCCACCCCTACAAGGCGGCTTTGGCTCCTCTTTGAGCCCACAAACAGGGAGAACTCAGCACAGGGAACATGGAGACCCGTGTTGTGATCTAGGCTTCCTGAGTCATTAAAACACACGAGTAGTCCCAAAAACCTCTTTTATTGCAACAGCTGTGAATTACGTTCATTCACAGCTGAGTCCCAATTAGTTGCAAAAAGTCCTTTGTGAGAAGTCCTTTGGGATAATCACCAACCTTTATCTCCCTTGACACACTGCCAAAGACCTACTTGGCAAAGCCACACGGAGTCCAGAATCAAACAGAGATGCCGACTGGGAACAGAATTAACGTTGCTTTCCTGCAAAGGGCCCACGTACCTTTGCTCTTCTTTTAAGCCTTATGGGAGAGGCCAATCATCTCCAGGCCTTACTTCCAAGTCGCCCCTTTTGTTTTAACTGTTCTTGCCTTCTGGCAGCTCTGCGCATGCGCGCACTAGGAACAGGCTCTTTCTGTTCCTCTGCCTCTCTAATGTCTGACTCTGGAGGCTCCAGAGTCCGCGCATAACTCCCAGAGGCCCCATCTCTGCCTCCGACGCAGTGCCCTCATCCGAGCCTTCCCCAGACTCCAGGACTGGCCCATGTTCCTCCCCAGCCTCCTCACTGTCCGACTCCGCTGTCAGCTCCGCAGGCTGCTGGCGGACCACAACAACCCGTTCCCTGTGTCTGATATTGCCGCGACATCAGCTGGAAGTCCAACAATTTGTAACTGGCTGACAAATCGTACTCAAGGATTAGTTCTTAATGGTACTACATCCAAATGGAGGGAAGTACTGTAAGCAGTGAGGTACCACAAGTCTCCGTCTTAGGCCCAGTACTCTTCAATATCTTCATAAATGACTTAGATGAGAGAATAGAAAGGGAACTCATCAAATTTGCAGATGACACTAAGCTGGCAGGAATAGCCAACACCCCAGAAGACAAGCTTAGGATACAAAAAGATCTTGACAGACTTGAACAATGGACCGTGTCCAACAAAATGAAATTTAATGTGGAGAAAAGCAGGGTTTTACACCTGGGCTGGAAAAACCAAAGGTACAAGTACAGATTAGGTGAAACCTGGGTCAAAAACAGTAACTGTGAGAGGGACCTTGGAGTCTTAGTGGATGATCACTTAAACATGAGTCAGAAGTTTGCAGTAGCAGCCAAAAAAGCTAATGCAATTCTTGGTTGTATAAACAGAGGCATAGAATCAAAATTACGTGAAGTATTAGTACCGCTTTATTAAGCCTTCGTAAGACCACACCTGGAATACTGCATCCAGTTTTGGTCAATGTTGTTTTTGACAACATTGAATAAAGAGCCTCTCTTTTTTTAATCATTAAAGGCTTTTCCTTTTCAGGTCTCAAAAACCACTCAATATTTCCTCTCCCTCCACCACCCCGCCCCCTCACACAAACAAATTCAAAGTTATTTTCAGATCTGTAGAGGCTTGTCTGTTTAAATTTGCATTTTTCCTTTGTTCCCTGGGGCAAATGACACCTCTGGATTGGTTCCAGGCAGCAGGGGAAATGCAAGTAGGTGATGACATAAACATGATTTCTTTTGGGAGCTCCCCACCAGCTGCCAACGTATTCCCCCCTATTCCTCAAACCAAGAAGCCCACTTAGTTAATTTGCTGACCAAACATGTCCATGTCAATTTTTTCCCAAAGCAGCTCCTCCTTCTCCTCCTGTTAAATGCTCTGAGAGGACAACAATAAATAGCTTTACCTCTGTTACTTAGCCTTTTACGATACTTTTTTTCCACACTTTCATTTGCATATCAAAACAAAGCATTAATAGCTTTACTTCACCTGGGGGGGGGGAGTTTTAGGATGCTTCTTTTTTTTTTTAATTGAAAAAGTTTTAAAACAAACACAATTTCCCCACAACCCTCCCCCCAACCCCCCCTCCCCCTCCCCGACTTCCCAGAGCAGAACACAAGGTATTTCTATTAACTTTTAACAATAAACTAAATTGCTTAACCAATCATTAAACTAACACCCCCTAAAAAAAAATCTTAACCCCCCATAGATAAAATCCTACTTCTTAGACATAAAACTTCTAATATCACTTATATAACGCTTATACAGTTAAAAGAAATCGTTCATAAGCTATTTGATATTTTTTGGTCTGATACTTATTTTGAATATAATCAATCCATCTTCTCCAGTCCTGTATATACCTTTCTTGTGTATGATCCTTCAAATATGCTGAAATTTTAGCCATTTCAGCTAAATTAGTTACTTTCAATATCCAGTCATCAATAGTAGGCAAGAAATCCTTCTTCCAGTGTTGTGCTATCAGCAATCTTGCTGCTGTTATCAAGTTCAAAATCAGTTTAGTCTCTGCAACTGTACAGTCCGTAGTTATACCCAGTAAAAACAACTGTGGAGTAAATTTCAGTCTTTTTTTTTAGAATATTCTGCATCACCCACCAAATCTTTATCCAAAATGCTTTGATTTTTCTACAAGTCCACCATATATGATAATAAGTTGCATCATCACAGTCACATCTCCAACATTTAGCTTGCACATTAGGATACATACATGATAATTTTTTGGGATCTAAGTGCCATCTGTAAAACATTTTATAAAAGTTTTTTCTTAAATTTTGTGCTTGTGTAAATTTCACATTTCTAATCCAAATCTTTTCCCAAGTCTCCATCATTACTGGCTCTTGAAAATTTTGTGCCCATTTAATCATACAGTCTTTAACCAGTTCCGTCTCAGAATCTATTTCCAATAAAGCATTATACAACCTTTTAATATGCATTTGTTTTTGATCTCTAATTTGTTTTACCAAATTCTCCTCATTTTGCACGAAGCCAGTTTTTTGATCTTCCTTCCATCTAGCTTGAAGTTGACCGTACTGAAACCATGTATAAATTATACCTTCTTCTCTCAATGTGTCTAAAGGTTTCAAATACATTACCCCCCTTTCCATAATGAGAAGCTCTTTATAGGTAATCACCTCCTGTTTTTGTTCTATACTTATATTTTCTATTGCATGTCTAGGATTTGCCCATACAGGTATCTTATAATTTAACTTATATTGATATTTTTTCCAAACCCTCAACAAAGCATTTCTAAGTATATGGGCCTTAAATACTTTATCCACTTTTTTGTCATATAACAAATAAGCATGCCATCCATATAACAGATCATAACCTTCTAGATTCAAAATTCTCCCCTCAGTTAAATTAAACCAGTCACTAATTTGTGATAAGACCGCTGCTTCATAATATAATCTTAAATTAGGCATTTTGAGACCCCCTCTTTCACGTGTATCTTGTATAATTTTCATTTTTATTCTGGGTTTTTTCCCAGCCCAAATGAAAGTATTAACACCTTTCTGCCATTCTCTCAGATTTTCATCTTTCTTAAGCACAGGTATCATTTGGAACAAAAATAAAAATCTGGGTAACACATTCATTTTAATTGCTGCAATTCTTCCCAATAAAGACAACTGTAATTTTTTCCAATTCTCCATATCCTTCTGTACCTTCTGCCAAAGAACCTCATAGTTATTTTTGTATAATTTTGTATTAGAAGCTGCTATGTACACTCCTAGATATTTAACCTTTTTAGCTATTTCAAAATCTGTTATTCTTGCTAGTTCATCTCTTTCAAGTATAGACATATTTTTAATTATCATCTTTGTCTTATGTGAATTAACTTTAAATCCTGATACTTTCCCGTATTGATCAATTATATCCAATATATATGGAGCCGACTCTATAGGTTGGGATAAGGTAACAACCAAATCATCTGCAAATGCTCTTAATCTATAATCTTGATGTCTAATTACAATACCCTTCAATTTTTCTGAATCACGTATCTTATTCAATAACACTTCCAAAATCAAGATAAACAACAATGGGGACAGAGGACACCCCTGCCTTGTTCCTTTCTCAATTCTAAAAACCTCTGTTAAACCTCCATTGACTATAATTTGTGCTGTTTGCTGCTGGTATATCGCTCTAATTGATTGTGTAAAATACTCCCCAAAATGCATTTTCTCTATTATTTTAAACAAAAATTGCCAGTTCAAGCAATCAAATGCCTTCTCTGCGTCCAAAAATATAAATGCTGCAGGGACTTGATTATTTTTTTCCAAATATTCCAGTAAATTTACAATTTGTCTAACATTATATTTCATTTGTCTCCCTTTTATAAACCCTGATTGGTCATTATGAATTATTTGTTGCATAACTGGCATTAATCTATTAGCTAGTATCTTGGCAAAAATCTTGTAATCAGTATTCAAAAGTGAAATTGGCCTAAAATTCTCAGGTTTGATGGAATTTTGATCCTCCTTTGGAATTAGTGAGACAAAAGCTGTTTTCCAGGAAGGTGGTACTCCTCCTCCTGCCTGTATTTTATTAAATAAGATTTTGAGTGGTTCTAACATTTCAAATTGTAAATGTTTATAATAAACAGCTGTTAGTCCATCTGTTCCCGGAGCCTTACCTATTTTTAATTGTTTAATTACCCCAACAATTTCCTCGGAAGTTATTGGCTGATTCAATCTCTCTCTCTGTTCCAGCGTTAATTCAGGAATATCTATCTTTAAATATCTATCAATATCAACATCTTGAATTGCATCTTTAGCATATAACTTTGTATAGAACTCCAAAAAAGCCTTTTTTATTAAATTCTGTTGGTAAATCTCCTTACCTCTAAATTCTATCTTGTCTATAACACGTGATTTTTGTTTTTTTCTCATCGTGTAAGCCAACCATCTCCCAGGTTTATTAGCATTACAGAATGTATTATGTCTAGCATATTGTATACTGGTTGCTACTTGCCCAGCCATTAACATATTAAATTGCTCTCTTAAAATATTGATCATATCTTTTGCCTTTTTATCTCCCGGGTTAGTTATAAGCAATTGTTCTTTCTTTTTAATTTCCTCCTCTATCTCCTTCCGTCTGTTTTGTTGTTTTAGTCTATATTTATTGTTCAAAAAAATTAATGTTCCTCTCATATATGCCTTACTCGCATCCCATACCATTTCCATCGAGGTACCTTTATTCATATTGTTAACAAAAAATTCTTTCATTTGTTTTTTAAGTTCACTCAAATTATCTTCATATCTAAATAAATTCTCATTTAACCTCCAAGACCTCCTTTCCCCTCTTTCCTGCTCTAGTTCCACCCAAACCGGGCTATGATCAGTTAAAGTTCTTGGACATATCTTCGTATTCTTCACCCTAGAAAAAAGATCATTTGTGGTTAATATAAAATCAATCCTAGAAAAAGATTGATGCCTATCTGAAAAAAAAGTAAAATCACATTCCAATACATTCCTTTCTCTCCAAATGTCTCTGAGCTCCATATCCTCCAAAATATCAAAAAAAGATTTAGGCAACTTAGCACGTATGGGTATCTTGGAAAGAGTTTTTTTATCTTTCTGGGTATTTATTACCCCATTCCAATCACCCATTAAAAGTAAAGATCTATAGTCCCATTGTAGTATTTTAGTATGTAAAAGTTTATAAAATTTGTCTTGTTGCTGATTAGGTGCATATACTCCAATTACAAGCAGCTTCCCATTCTGTGTTATTAATTCAATTGCAATATATCTACCTTGAGTATCAGCCTCAATTAAATTGGCCAATAAGCCTCTTTTAACATATATAACTAGGCCATTTTTCTTTTCTGGTGCTGATGCCACAAAATGTGTACCTAATTTCGAATTTATCAAGTACTTTTGATCTGAGGATTTAATATGCGTTTCTTGCAAACAAATAACATCATTCTGAAATTGCTTCAAGTAGTGAAATATTTTCTTTCTTTTTTGTGGAGAATTTAAACCATTGACATTCTAAGATAAAAATTTATTTGCCATCTCTGGGCCCTCCAAGCTTTGAGAGCATCATCTGAACCGCCTCCGCCATTTTGGACTTCGGCCTAGCTCCTCCCACTGCTTGTGTTTTTTGGACTTGTTGGGTTGAATCTTGAGGCTGTCGTGCCAGATGTTGTTTGTAAGTGGCTCTTGTCAATCGTTGATCTTTTGGCAACTCTATCATCTTTAATGGCTCAAGGGTTGGTGGTGGACCCCCACTCAACAATAAAACTTCTTCCAAATTAGCTCCTCCAGCTAAAGCTTGAGCATAGGTTTGTGGTTGCCCTCCATCTTTCTCTTGTTGTATCATTTCCAATTGCTTTCTAGCACCCCCTGGTGAGTGTGGCCGTCCAGCCTTTAAAACATCAGCGTAGAAATCTTTTGCCTTTCCAACTGTGTTTAAACGATATCTTTGCCCAGAGTATGTCACTATTATCCCAAATGGGACATCCCATCTGTACTGGAGCTGCTGGTTTCTTAATTCATTCACCAAAAAAACAAACTGCTTTCTGTCTCTTAACATTTTAGGAGGAAGCTCTTTCAGGACCACCAGCTCTTGTCCATCCACTTTAATCTTGTTTCTGTAAGAAGCTTGCAGAATGTCATTTCTAATTCTCCTTGTTGTGAAATAAATCACCACATCTCTTGGTAGCTGCTTTTGTTTTGCCAGCCAGGAGTTAACCCTATAGATTTTGTCCATTTGAATTGCCACATCTTCTGGCCTTTCTGAAATCAGCTCTGCTAAAGCATTGGAACAAATATCTTTTAAATTTTCACCACTCTTTTCTTTCAAACCTCTCAGCCTCAGGGCAAATTCCATTGATCTGTATTGTAACATAACCATTTCATCATCCACTTTCTCTGTTTGTATCATAACCTCTCCTAATTTAGTTGCAAGCTCCAAGTTACCATCATCAATTTCCCGTACTCTCTCCTCAATCTTTAACATATGATTAGCGGACTTCCGGGTTGGCTCCGCAGCGCCATTGACGGTCTTTTTAGACCGCCGCCCCCGTGATTCCGTTGAGCCGTTCTGACAGTGTTAATCAGCTGTCAAACGGCTTGAAAATCTCCCCTTCGGGAAAAGAAGGGGAGGAGAGCAGGTGGGTGAGGGTAGAGCTCCCCGAAAACCCCTGGATTAATTCCAGGGGTTAGGAGGGTGAGAGCTCCCCGTTCAGCCCACTGAAGCTCCGGATCCGGGGGGACTCTGTTTTTTTTTTTACAGAGCTAGGCGTTGCGTCCAATTTCTGCTGTCAAACAGAAGATTAAATGATTTCAAAAAAGCAGGCGGAACAGAAGCAGGAGGACAAGCTTTTTGCAAGTATAATACTTAACTCCGGGGATACAATGTTTCTAATTGGATTTTCTGAGCTGGAAGTTAAGATGGCGTTTCTTTGTTGCGATTTTAAAACTGAAAGTTAGAAAGGAAAGTCTTTGCTAATAGACTCGTGCTCAGAGACTGGCTTTAAGTTGCTGGAATAGATTTTGAAGAGCTGTTTGGGAAAAGATTATTTCGTTTGGTATTGCTGAAAGCTGCTCAAAAGGATGGCTCTGACTTTATGATTTTATGGTTGTGGGAAGAAAGAAAATTTCTTTAAAATAAAATGGCTTCTAAGAAAGGAGATCTTGAAAGTGCTGGATGCTATTTGGAGGTGTCAGAAACGAAACAGTTGTCTGATTTACAGAGTTATAAGGATTTTGATGCAGAACTTACAGAATTTATAAAAGAAGCCATGAATAATCATACTGCAGCTATAAGTAACCAAATAGCAATTCTTAAAGGGATAACAATAGAAATGACTGAGGAAACAAAAACAACTACGGAGCATGATGACAATTCAGGAGATATTGCAGCAGAGAGGGTGGAAGAATCTTCTCAAGAATTTTCGAGCTTACTCTCTGCTCTTTTCGGAAAAATTGATAGAATCTTTCAAAATTATGACTTGGTTTGGAAAAAAGTAGTAAATGACCAGGCTTTCGAAGTTTCAGAAGATGAAGGAGATTTGTCAGTGGCATCTATACATTTAATAGAAAAGAAACAACTGAACTTTTTTTCACAAACTCTTGATAAACTTTGGTTTTACAGACGAAGGAATGAACTGATTTATATAAGCATGAAGAGGCGATTTGGGGGCTCTAAATCAGAGGAAACTTTCTTAAAAAGGGGACAATCTTTGCAGTTATATCAACCTCAAATTAAAATGAAAAACCTCCTCAAAATAGAAGTAGGAGGGATGCAGAAAGACTGGAAAAAATATAAAAAGAAAGCAAGAATGGAAGATTAACCTTTTCTTTTGGTTTTGTAGTTGTTCTACTCATGGTTAAAAATGATTATGTTTTAGGTGTTATAACTACTGAGGGGGAAAAAGTATAAAGTTAAATATTGATTCTTAAATATGATGTATTAATGGTTGATTAATTCTTTTTGGTTTTCTAGTTTATGTATTAATGGTTAATTATGTTGATGATCATCTTTCAAATTTTAAAAGTTGGAGGGAGGAATAATGAAGGGGGAAATTTAGAAACTTAAAAAATGTAGAAATTTAATTAGTGAACATCTAAGGTTTATTTTTTTGTTATGAGATTTCAAAATAAGAAAGCAAGAATGGAAGATTAATTTTTTCTTTTGGCTTTGCAGTTGTTTTACTCATGGTTAAAAATGATTATGTTTTAGGTGTTATAACTACTGAGGGGGAAAAAGTATAAAGTTGAATATTGATTTTTAAATATGATGTATTAATGGTTGATTAATCTTTTTTGGTTTTCTAGTTAATGTACTAATGGTTAATTATAAAAATGTAGAAATTTAATTAGTGAATATCTAAGGTTTATTTTTTGTTATGAGATTTCAAAATATCTGAACTTTGAGAAAAGTAGGAGGGGGAAAAATGTTTTTAGGTTTGAATGTTTAATATTGGTTTTAAAATTCTTAGAGTTATTGGATTACATGTTATTTTGTGTCTATAAAAAGGGAGGTTGATGAAATTGTAAAAGGGGAGTTAAGGGGTCTTGGGAGTTATTAAATCTTGCAGTTAGCTAGTTTATTTTAGCGAATGTTTGGTGAAATCTATGCCCTGTTTTTGTTCTGGGAAGTCGGGGGTGGGGGGTGGTGAGGAGGGGTTGAAGATTGAGTTTACCAAATTGATTTTTTTTTCTTTTTTTCTGATGATAGTTTGAATGATTGTTTATATTGTATACTTGTTTGATCAGAAAATAAAAACTTTTTTATTAAAAAAAAAACAAAAAACATATGATTAGCCAGTCCTGAAACTGCAAAAACAATGTCATCTCTTATTGCATCATGTTTTTCCTCCACCACATCTTTAATTTTCTTTAACTCCTCTGAAAATTCTTTCATCATTTCTGCCTGATTGTTCAGGGCACCCTTTATAAATTCTTTAAGGTCTTGTGACTGTGTATCAGCCGGAAGTTGTTGTTTTTGAGTCACTACAGGGGAACCTCCTCCCCCTTTAGAAGTTGGTGGCTTTAGTTGTTTAGCAGCCATTTTATTTTAAAATGAGTTTTTTTTCCTTTTACAGCCACAAAGTCTTATAAACAGTCTTACAATGTCTATTTCAGAGTTTTTTCAAAATAAACAGTCCTCTCTTCAAACTATTCTCAGTCCCCAGCAATTTTCTCTTCAGGCAGAGGACTCTTAACAAGCAATTTCCCTTTAACTTTCACTTTCCCTTCCACCCACAGCAAAGGCTTCCTCTCCAGCCTCCAGCTCAGGAAAGCTCCGTTTGCAACAATGTATTCACGGAGTTAAGTTCTGTTTCTTTTAAAAAGCTTGCACTCTTGCTTCCGCTCTGTCTGCCTTGTTGAAAATCATTAGAACTCACTGTTTGCCAGCAGAATTGGACCCAGACGTCTAGCTCTGGTTAACAGAGGCACCAGCGATCCGGAGCAATGGGAGGGCTGAACTGGGGAGCTCTCACCCTCCGAGTCCCTGGAATTAATCCAGGGACTTTCGGGGAGCTCTACCCACCCCCTCCGACTCTCCTCTCCTTCTTTGCCCGAAGGAGAGTTTTTTCAAACCACCGGACAGCAGTTTAACGCTGTCAGGGCGGTTTTTACAGATCGGGTGGCTGGCGGTCAATGGAGACCGTCCTCGACGTCCGCGGAGCCACCAGAAGTCGAGTTTTAGGATGCTTCTTACCAGAAAGGCAAAATCAAGACTCACTAAAAATGTCTCTTCTATCCTGTGATCCCTTGGCTCTAGGGACCACAGCCTAAAGACCCATGGCTGCGCACTTGGTTCCTCAGAGCCATTCCAAAAAGTAGTATTAAATGGTAATGTTTCATGTGATAGAAGGGAAAATTCTTAAATACACAAGGAGATGTTACATTAACTCTACTGAATTGAATGTGAAATTAATTGAATTCAATTTTCATTTTTTATCCCAGTCCCAATCATTTTTGGGGCCCTGAAGTGGATAGTTTGTTGAGTGTCATACTATTGAAAGGGCCAATAGAACCCCTCCCCCCAATTATTGTTCATCTCACCTTAGGGCAGTGTTTCTCAACTGTGGCAACTTTAAGATGTGTGGACTTCAACTCCCAGAATTCCCCAGCCAGCCTAGTTGTCTGGAGGGTCATATATTGTCCATCCCTTTGTCAGAAGAATAATTTGGGGTTCCAACTTGAGCCAGGGTTGTGCAAGAATAAATAAAAGTGAAATCCAGACAGCTGTGAGGAAAGGAGAAACATTTACTCCCCAAAGCAAAGATGTTTGCCTTGGTGGTAGCTGTCGAGAAATGGTGTACAGGGAGATTGTTTCATAGGGTAGCTTGCTCTGTATGTGGAAGTGCATACGTACTGATTCTAGAGTGACACTTGAGGGGTGTGGGTGTGTGGACGTACATGTCATTTATCACATTTGTTCTTGTGAACATGCAGTTTCTCTGGGAGACCATTTTAATTATCTCTATTTGTGTTTACAGACCTTCTCCTTTGATATGTGGATTAGGTGTCTGTTGCTGTCTATCCCACATCACATTTTTCTAATTTACTAAGAAGTAGGTAGTGATCTACTTTGTCAAATGCCTTACTGAAATCTTGGTATACTGTGTCTACAGCATTTTTGCTGGTCCACTAATTTAGTCACTTTGTCAACGAATGAAATAAGATTTGTTTGGCATGATCTGTTTTTGACAAACCCATGTTGGCTTTTGGTTATAACTTTGTTTCTAGGTGCTTGCAAATCTGTTGTTTGATTATTTTTTTCAGGATCTTCCCAGGTATTGATGTCAGGCTGATTGGTCTGTAGTTTCCTGGATTGTTTCTCCCCCTTTTTTGAAGATGGGGACCACATCAGCTCTTTTCCAGTTCTCAGGTAGTTCCTCAGTGCTCCAGGATCTTTGAAAGATATGGTACAATGATTGTGAGATAACATCTGCCAGCTCCTTCAAAACTCTGGGATGTAATCCCTTAGGACGCAGTGATTTGAACTCATCTAGATCAGTCTATGGAGATTCTCAGTCATCCAGGTCATGGTTGTCCCAAAGGTTCAGAATACAAAAAGCATCTTGGATGAGAAGCGAAATGTCTTCAAGCAAAAACAAAGAAAGTCCAGTTGTCTTTTGAAAAAGCACCTTTGGGACATCTAGATCAGAGAAGTGTTATCTTACCATTTTCTTGCTTATTTTAATTTTTATTTCTAGATTGTTGTTGGAAGAAATGTCCATCTGGGTTCAGTTCCAAGTGGGGAGAAAGATACTGGAAACATGGAGACTGCTTGGATGGATGGTTTTAATGGTGAAGCAGAACCACATGGTTTGAGGTCCTGGGCAGTTGAGGTGAGAGAGAGAGAGAGAGAGAGAGAGAGAGAGAGAGAGAGAGAGAGAGAGAGAGAGAGAGAGAGAGAGAGAGAGAGATCTATACCCTCTCTTGGGCTTTGAACTTGAGCTTGTATGCTGATTGGTTGTCAGACTCCCAGGGGGCTATGCAGGGGTAACTTTGTAGGCTGCCTTGAGTCCCAGGCTTGGTTGAACCTTGCTGGGTGATGCAATCTTCCCAGGTACCATGTGGTGAGATGGGTAGAGGGCTAATCCTATTATGTCCTGAGGGTGAAGGTCTTTTGTTTTGTAGATAAGCTGGCCCAGCCTTTTGTCTTGTAGATAGATTGGCACCAAAATATCTGCTGGGGGGGAGGGGCAAGGAACTGAGGTTCTGAGTTTATGTGTTTAGAAACATGTTTCTCCTTTAGGGAAAATATAATATTCTGCCTTTTTAATATTTCCTAGAATATTTCATTCTTCTAGGAGATGAGTGGGGGCTAACTTTCTACATTGTCTTTTATGGTTATGTTTTTAGTAGATTGGGCTCTATTTCCTTTTTGTGTGAAGACTGATGCACAGAATGAGTTAAGCAGCTCTGCTTTTTTTCTACTGCCCATTACTTCCTTGCCATCTTCTCCCATTAGTGGACTAATTGTTTCCTTGACTTTTTTTATATATGTTGAAAGAAACCTTTTAAAATTGTTTTTTATATTTATTGCAAATCTTACTTCATTCTGAGCCTTAGCTTTAGTATTGTTAGTAAGAATTAGGTACGTAATACAGGTAATCCTCAACATACAACCAGTTGTTTACTGACTGTAAATAACAGCACTGAAAACGGCACTTTCCGCCAAAAGCTTTTTCCAAAGAGGACGGAAGCCTTCAGGGGTGTGATCTCGCACCCCTACAGGCCTCCCTCCCCTTTCCTCAAGGCTTTTGGCTTTCCCCAATCCTAGTCCAACTATATTCAGTCACCATTAAGTATGAGTAAAGGGACTGAAGGTTTTTTTATATACCTGTTTTTTCCAAGTTTTATTTATCGTCCAACCAAATTAGCATGGTTTAGACAGAGACTTGTTCTAGATCAATACACTAACCAAGGAGAAATTTGATCCAGGTGTCTCTTGCATGAGAGAGAATGAAGTGGTTTTCTCTGAGGTGCCATTTAATGATAGCACATTTATTCATTACCCAAAATAAACCATTTAAATTTCCCAATTGAGAGAACTCATGTTGGAGGAGAAGGGGAAATCCTACCTGGGATTTTTAAAACATTGCACATGTCACAGCAACCAAATTAAGGTAGATGTTAACCATATTGTGCTTTGTTTCATATAAATAGTCATTTCTCTATTTTCTCCCACTCCCAAGTATTCTGATAATAGCTAACTAAAAAAGTATGTGAATTGGAAATAGGAAATTGTAGGCAACAGTGCAAGACTTTACCATCAAATAATTAATATCTTTCAGATAATTAGTCTCTTTTCAAACCACTCCCGTTTGCTGTCCATCACCTGATTCAATTCTTGAGAATTAAAACCTGTAATTTTTGCAGATTTATTACTAGAGTACATCTCTGTGTTACTTTAAAAAAAAATATTTCCCTCCAACCCCGCATGTCAAAATCCACTGAGAAATTTGGGATTTATTTGTTACAAAGGATGACATGTTCCATCTAGGGTTTGGATCCTATTCTATACCCAGGTCAAGATCAGTGTAGCAATTGCAAGGACTGGCTAGTCTTAAGCAGAGTGAGGTAAGTAGATATAGTGTATACCTTTTTTTAATGAAAATTATCAGTACTTTTGATCAGTGATGTCATCAAAGTAAACAAACCCACGTGGTGATTACGTCACCAGATCATGACCCTAAGCAGAAGTAACGTGCTCAGCCCCCACCCTCCGGATATGACGTGCATAGCCCCCATCCTCCGGATATGACGTGCATAGCCCTCCTCCCCGGATGTGATGTGCATAATCCACCCCCATGTGGTGCAGGACTCACAAGGTAATAAACCTAGCCGGATATGATGTGTTGGCCTAAACCCATCAAGATAAGCATGAGTAACCCTAACAGATAAGGTGTGGGGCAAGGACATAGACCTATTTTCAGATAAGGCGTGTTGAACCTACCCCCCTGTTAGGTGTTTTGTGCCAGCCATGGCAGTCTCTTCAAAGGCCACCAGATGGGAGCAAAGAGGCACTTTTGATCCCACTGGTGGGTCAAGGGGCTCCAGCACCTGCAGCCCCATTGGGGAAAGTTAATGGCCCTCCAGCCCCCTCACACATCTTGTAAGGGAGGGGCCAGGGACCCCTATAAGAACCCCTGCACAAAGGCTGCTCCCGGCTTTCTCTGCTCTTGTTCTACTCTCCTATGGGACTGACCCATGGGCTCAATCCAGGCATGGATGCCTCCATGCCAGGGAAATTATTTTACTCTACTTTTACTTCTAAATAAAGACTTAATTTGATTGCATCCTTGCGTGCTGACCTTTTCTTGGAAGCGCCCTCAACGAACCATCGTTCTTCGTGAGATCCCTCACACCCCCATCAAGAAAGATGTGGCAGGGGACTTCTGGCTTGCTTCTCGTCGCTGCCAGACGGTCCCTCGGGACCGCCAGCCCCATCGCCTGTAAAGAGCCGCCATTACAACGGAAAGGCGGCTCGAAAAACTCCATTTCCAGGAGGAAATGTGAGATAGAGCAGGTG
This sequence comes from Pituophis catenifer annectens, assembly GCF_029215685.1. NCBI lineage: Eukaryota > Metazoa > Chordata > Lepidosauria > Squamata > Colubridae > Pituophis > Pituophis catenifer. The sequence continues at coordinate 18,688,907 of NW_027256885.1, forward strand.
AGTGTAGGTAGAGCTTTCCGCGAAGCCCCCAGAGTTTTTTTTTTACTCTTGGGGGCGAGCGGATGAGGCTCCCTATATCACTCGCCATTCGCTCCGGGCGTTGGGAGACCTCTGCTTTTTGCAGAGCCAGGCGACGAAAACAAGCTTTTCAAGAAAACTAACAGACTAAGTAAAGAGGATGAGATCTGGACCTGGACCTGTGACCCTAAATCGCAAGTATTTATACTTATTTTGCAAAGGATATTGAACAAAGTAAAAAAGAACTTTTTTTCTTATTAAGCCACAAAGTAGCGGAATAAATACTCCTGGCTACAATTGAAGAAAAAGCTCCACTTTTGTGTTTTCTCTTTCCTGGAGATTTGATATTGATCTTGTTTGGAAAGAAGCTTTTTTCTTTTTCTTTCTTTTTCTTTTCTTTTTTAAGAGAGTTTGTCTGTGTGGAAATATGGCGTTCAGACTTACAAAGCCAGACAAACAAGCAGTGGGGGGGGGGATTCCCCCATCTATAAACTACATGAACAAGTTCTAAACCTACAGACTCAGAAAACTGATTTTAATATAATTGAATTTCTCTTGGAGGAGATTGTAAGAAGGGATGAGATTGTGAAAAATTTAAGCAGGAAATTAAAGAATTGGTGCAATTAAAGTTTGATATTTTGCAACGAAAGATTGCAAAAGTGACTAATGGTTTTTCAGAAATTCTTATGAAGTTGGGTACAAATATTGACTTATTAGAGTCTAAAATGGAGGAAATTGAGGATAATTTGGACAATAAAATACAAAGAACTGAAAATGATTTGATAAACACTCAAGATAATAGCTTAGAAGAAAAACTTAAAATGGAAGCTGATCATAAGACTTGTAATGCAGAAAATATAAAACAACGGATTGAAAAAGAAGTTTTAATGATGCAATATAATCTTACAGAATATGCGATTAGACTGAGAGGATTACAGGAAAACAACAGAGATGATTTAAGGAAAATATCTTCTGAAATTCTGGCTGGGATCTTAAAGGTTCATCCTGAGGAAGTATTTTGTAGGATTGACAGAGTTTATAGAATAAATTCCTGGATTGCAAAGCAAAGGCAATTGCCAAGAGATGTGGTGATTTATTTTACAGACAAAGAAATAAGAAATAATATTGTGCAAAAATCTTTTAATTCTACTCTGCAATTGTTTGGAAGAAAGATTTGGATATACAAAGAGCTACCACCTAAGATGTTATTGGAAAGAAAGAAATTTGGTTTTCTGGTGACTGAGCTTAAAAAACGAAATATCCTATTTAGGTGGGATACTCCAGTTGGTATAATATTGAGATATCAAGGAGTAAGATATCAATTAAATACTGTTGAAAAAGCGGAAGAATTTTACCAAAAATTTTTGAAAATGAGTTCAACATTTTTATGCACAACACAAGATAAGCAGAAGGAGTTGGAAATAAAGGAAAAATATCGAGCTACAGGGGCCTCTGTAGATGAATCGCCTTTGGATTCTTTAGATACCTCAGCTGGATTATCCACAAATAAAAGAGATGTGGCATTGGATTCTAATGTGATGATTTATCAAGTCACAGACAAGCATGGAAATCAATTAGTTGATACACAACTTATAGAAAAGAAATATGAGTCACAAAAGCAAAACCAACAAGATCAAGCTATAAATCAGAATGAAAACCGATCAGTCGATATACAACTCGTAGAAAGGAGATTAGGATGGAGATCAAACCCACAACAAGTCAAGAAAAAAAGAAATAGATCTCGCAAAAACAAAAATTTCTAAATTAGGCAACAGTGAAGCCAGTTATTTAAAAGATGACTGAATACATGAAAAGATAGTTGAGGCGAAGTATTGGTCAATATTATCCTGAGGAGAGTGACAGACCTCTGCAATGCTGTAATTTTGGGATGTGAAAAGGGCCTTAAATTGTTGGAATGGAATTATCCATTTTGGATTTTTTTTTTTTTTTGATAAATATATCATGCTTATCCTGAGCTATATGGCAAGAGAGCTATGCTGGGGCATGCAGAAGATCTGGTTGTTACCCCATTATGATGGTGGGAATTAATAATCCTGAAGAAATCCACTATTACAGATATTATATGGAATACAATTATAATGTCACTCGGGTGGTTGTTTTCCTTTTTTATATACATGAAGATATTTATTATTGATGGGGGCAGATGATAACTGAGGATTTTGAACATTCTGTTGCAATCAGGATGCTATGTTACCCTAATATGGGCGATGGAGTTAACAATCCAGTGGAGAGACATCAAAGAAGTTATTATATTATATGGATTATAAGTTTAAAGTCATTGATTTTATCTATATAAGGGAATTTTTTTTTTTTTAGTAGGGTGGGCAGGAGAATAAAAATATTAAGAATTGTTATGTATGGTAATTTTGTAGGAAAGTGGGTGGAGACAGGTTAGTTTATTGATTGTTTAAGTTTAAGAAAAGGGATGTTTAAGAGATACATTTATGGGAGCGGAGGAAATGGATAGAGCTGAATAAATGTTAAATTAGGATTTATTATATAGCTTTTTAGGGGAAGGCTGCTTTGAAATGTTATATTAATATACATCAAAGATTAAATGTTAAAATAGGATTTATTATATAGTCTTAAAGTGGAAGGTTGTTTTGAAATGTTATATTAATACATAGATATATGTATGGGGGAGGAGAAAAAGGGCAGATTATTGCTAAATTGGGAGTTATAATAATGTTATTATGCTAAACCAGAAGTTATTATACAATGTTACAGTAGAATGTTATTTTGAAATGTATGGTAAAAGGGGGATGTAATAATATTATTAGAAAGAAAGGGTCAGTATTTGAGGGATGGAGTAAGGGGATGGTAAAATATTATATAATCTGTTACGAATTTGGATTTTATTTTGAAGAAGTCACAGGGGGACGGGTGGTGAGGGGGGGTTAGGGAGGAGGGGGGGAGAAAAAAAAGGGGGAAAAATTTGTATTTGAAAAACTTTTTCAATAATAATAATAATAAAAAAGATGTGGCAGTCAAGCCTCTGGATACATGATTAGCTTAACCCTAGACTTATACTATGGTCATTCAAAACCAAGAAGAAGAAAAAAGCTAAGTAAAGTGAATATGTCAGGTTAAATGTCTAACTCATTCATGTCACAACTCATCATAGTCCTGCAAGGGTTAACACAACCACACATCCCATCACCCCACCTTACCTCTGACTCCTCCCCCTGGGTATAAGAGGTCTCACCATGAGGCCATCCAGCAGTTCCAGATGTGTGCCTGCAAGAGAAAGATAAAAAGTCAGTTGCTGCTAGATGAATGGGCCTAGGAATAATCCAGGCCTCCAATAAAGAATTCTTAAAGGATATTACTCTGTCTGGAGTGTTATTGGGCTAGATCCATCAAATCCTAACAAATATGGTAGCAGAGGATGGTTGCCCATTAAAACACAAGAAATGACTGAGCCAGCTGAACAATCTACGAAGAAAAACAGAGTGAACACCAGAGCCTTCACCAGACAAATGGCTGCACAACTGTCCCCATCTGGAGCCACCCCGAAGACCACCTCAGCTGGGGAAGAGCAGATGGACGATCCACACACCCCATCCAGGGCTGAGCCACGCAGGGGAGATGAAGGGAATGGTTCCAGAACCACCCCACTCAGAAACAATGACCTCAAGACAACTGTATTGAGGATCATGGAGCTACCCGCCACAGACGAAGACCTTGTCGTAAACCTCCAGAGACTGCTGAGGAACCATGGAGCAGAGAATGAGGAGAAAGGACCGACCTGCGAGGGCACAGACCCGGTAAGGGAAACACCACCCCAACCGGATGAGCTAGAGATGGCAGAATCCGTTTTCGCGCCTTTTTCCCGGCGGCCATCTTGGAATGGCCAGCAACCAATGGGAAGCCCGGATTCAAATCCGTTGGCGCGAACCTGCCCAAGCCCTAAAACAAACGAAGACCCATCCAAAAATAACGATAAAAATAAAAATCAAAAATCCAGGAGCTCACCTACTGAGCTCGAGATCGAGAAAGCAATGGAGACCCTTGAAGCAGCCTTCGGCTCCGCTTTCAAACCTCCCGCGGCAAGCACGAACTGCGAGGAAGCCCCTGGGACCCGAAGGGACCTCAGAGTGACCACCGGCACCGAAACACTGACCCTGCCACTCCCCAGGAAAGCGACTCACTTCCGCGACAAGCAAAGAACATCGACCGCCTACGGACTGACCCCAAGGCAGGACTCAAACTCACCACCCCTCCAACTATCGATGCGAGACCCGAGGGAAGGGAACCAAGCCAGCTACTCACCTGCTCCACGACCTCCTCCGGGCTTCTCTGCTCACCCAGGAGCCGGCATCCGAGGATCGGGACCCGCCACCACTGCCGCCGCCGCCACCGCTGCTGCCGCCGAGCTGCCGGACTTCGGAAATCCTCGACCAACAACCGCTATGCCCCCACGCCTTCCATCGATGTTCGCAGGGGCTCCAGCCGCCCAGCAACAGGTTCTGATGCCCAGCGTGGAGTCCAGATACACCAGGGGTGAGTCCAACCTCCCCCTGGCAGGCCTAGGAGCCGCTGCCATGAGCTCCTCACCCGACGACTTCCAGCGTGAAATGAGCTTCGCGCATGCCCAGTCTTCACCTGCAGGGAGAAAGGAAAAAAAAGTGTCTAGCAGTTTTTTTAACCTAAGCTCAAGTATCCCATTGCCTTACTGCGAATTCACTCACATCCAGGACCATGGACAGCTGCCTCCAGTAAGTAATTACCCAAATAACTCTAGAACATTACCTGCTGACTTTCCTAAACTACAGGTAGATGGGAGAAACCTTTTAGAATGGAGTCAGCAACTGCAAATAACATTTATGAAAGAAAACATGCTTTTTCTAATTTCAAACCCACCCCAGAAACCTTGGACATTTGAAATTGACTGTATTCATCACAGAGCTTTTTGTATGTTGTTAACCAGCATCTCACCCACTATGTACCCAAGCATAGGTGATCGCATGATGGTACACGAGGTCATGCAAAAACTTTATAGCCTATTTTACAGCAGAAGTAGAGCCACCACCACTAAGATATCCAGGGATTTTCACTCTGCCAGGGTCAGGCCAGGGGTTCCCATGAGCGAGCACCTGTTGAAGCTAAATGCTACCAGGGCTGAATTAATGCAGAGAGGGGAAGCAATCACCGAGGAGAGTATGATGAGTATAGTCATAAACTCATTAGACAATACATGGGACAACTTTGTGACACAACTGGACAGTCTCAGTCTAGAACACTTGTCCTTTGACATACTCACCAACCGCCTAATTGCAGAGGATAACCTAAGGAGGGACCGCCATCTATCCAGGAGAGATCCTAGGCCCACCAAGAGGGTTGAATTCCAGGATAGGGCAAAAGGTACTCCAGAATGCTTTTCTTGCAGTTCCAAGAGCCATTTAAAGAGGGATTGCCCCAGAAACAAAAGGGACAGGGGATACAATGATCGCAGAGGGAGACAATCACCAGACCACAAGCCTTTTAGGGAACGAGGGCGCGGGTGGTCCCCCAACCCCAGGCGAAACAGTGAGCATAGGGACAGTTCCAGGGACAGTAACCCCGGGTCCATGTACGGGTTCAGACATGAGAAGCCAGATTCCAAACAGAAAATAAGCAAGAACATGTGGCTCTTAGACTCAGGAGCCACTATTTTTTTTTTTTAATTTGATTTATATGCCGCCCTTCTCCGGAGACTCAGGGCGGCTTACTATGCATTAAGCAATAGCCTTCATTCTTTTGTATATTTTATACAAAGTCAGCTTATTGCCCCCACAAACTGGGTCCTCATTTCACCTACCTTAGAAAGGATGGAAGGCTGAGTCAACCTTGAGCCTTGGAGAGATTCGAACCAGCAGAAATTGCAGGCAGCTGTGTTAATAACAGGGTGCATTAAACCACTGTACTATCAAGGCTCCTAACTAATCACACCATACATAACCCAAATTTATTCATTTCCCTCATAGAGACAGATTTTGAGATCAGAGTGGCCAACCAGAGTATTGCCAAGGTAATAGGAAAGGGAAGTGTACATATCCCAGGAATAGGGAAAATAGAGGGGGTGCTATATGTGCCAGAAATACCCTATAACGTGCTAGCTACCACTAAACTCACAACAGATACAAACACCAAAATAATGTTCAAAGAAGGCAGAGTATTCTTATCCAATCAAGGGAGAAAGGTTGGGAAGGTAACCATACACGATGGTCTACCTTATTTTACACCTAACGAGAATAACGAAGGGAGTGTAAACACAAACACTGCCAATGAAGAAAAGGGAAACACAGAAACAGGAGGGACACACCAGAGGGAAACCAATAGCATGTCACCAGGTAAAAACATGGTATCTATGGGAAAGCCCATCCACGATAATTGTGCACACCTTCTCCACAGAAGACTAGGGCATATCAGTTTCCCAGTTGTTAAGAAAATGTTGGGTATTTTCTTAATTGTAAACTCTTCTGGTGGTTGAATTTTCTCTTTCCAGTACTGTGCGTATGCCAATCTAGCGGCTGTAATTATATGGATCATTAAATGTGTCATTTCCTTTCTATATGGCTTCTTTATTATTCCCAGGAGGAAAATCTCTGGTGTTTGTTCAATATCTTCCCCAATTATTTCGTGTAACCATCTCCTAATCTTACTCCAATATCCTTTCGCTTCCGGGCATGTCCACCACATGTGAAAGAAGGTGCCTTGGCCACGGCTGCATTTCCAAAAATTGGGATGTATATTGGGATATATCTTCGCTAGTCTGGCTGGGGCTAGGTACCACCTATGAAACATTTTGTAATGATTTTCCTTATATGCCACCGCTCTAGTCAATTTAAGATTTCTATTCCATGCCTCCTCCCATTCCCCAAAATTTATATTGCACCCTATATTTTTCTCCCATGCAATTATTTGATTCTTTGTAACATCTTCAAACTTCTCATCGCTTAACAAATAATTGTATAATTTTGCCAGAATCTTTTTATTTGTTCCCATCAGGACTTTATCCAATCCATTTGGTCCCGGTTCTAGACCGTATTGTTCTTTGTCCCTCTGATATCTGGATTTTACTTGTGAGTAGGTCCACCAATCTAAAGTTATTCCTTGCTCTCGTAAGGTATCATTTGGTTTAAGCCTCCCTCCTTCGTCTAGAATATCTTTATATCTGGCCATTTTCTCCCTCTCCCACCTATTTGGGTGAGTCAGGGCCTCCATCGTTGAGAGCCAATTTGGGATTTTCTTGTAGTGTTTTTGTCTGATCTGGGTCCATGTTTGTATCAAGGAATCTCTAATTTTATGTCTATGGAAATATGTCTTCTTTTTCTTCTCCATTTCCCAGATGTGGGCGTGCCAGCCTTTTTGCAAGTCATGGCCTTCTAGAGTAAGAATTCTCGCATTTTCCAGGGTGATCCAATCTCTTATCCAAACTAGCTTGGCTGACCTATAGTATGTTTCCCAGTCCGGGAGTCCAAATCCACCTATATCTCTTTTGCCTCTTAGAATTTTAATGGAAAATCTCGGTTTTTTCCCCTCCCATATAAATTCTCTAATGATTTTGTCTAATTCTAGAAAGAATTTTTTATCTAAATTTATTGGTATATTTTGGAATAGAAATAATATTCTGGGGAGGATGTTCATCTTAATTGTGGCTATCTTGCCCAAAAGTGATAATCTTATTTTTTTCCAGTTATCTAGGTCTTGTTTTATTTTTCTAATTAGGGGAATATAGTTATCGTCTTTCAGGGTCGAACATCTTGATGTAATCCAAATTCCTAAGTATTTAATTTTTTTGGCAACCTGTAATCCTAATACTTCTTCTATCTCGTTTTGCTGACTCTCAGTTATGTTCTTAATCAATACTTTGGTTTTAGTTTTGTTCAATATGAAGCCTGCCACCTCTCCATATTTACTTAATTCCTCCAATACTTTAGGTCCCAACTCTATAGGGTCTTCAAGGATTAGGGCTACGTCATCTGCAAATGCTTGTGTCTTATAAGTCTCCTTCCTGATCTTCAATCCTTTTATTTCATCGTTAGCTCGAATTTTCCGTAGAAGGACTTCTAGGGCCAGAATAAACAATAGAGGGGATAGGGGACAGCCTTGCCTTACTCCCTTACTAATTTGGAATGTTTTAGTCCTATCCCCATTCACCAGGATACTCGCCTTTTGGTTGTTGTAGATGGATTTGATCATCATTTCAAAATTTGTTCCGAATTTCATAATCTCAATTTGTTTAATCATAAATTTCCAATTTAGGTTGTCAAATGCCTTTTGAGCATCGACAAAAATCAGAGCCATCTGTTTTCTGGGGTGTTCCTCATAGTACTCTAGCGTATCTAGCACGATTCTCATGTTATCCCTAATTTGTCTCCCCGGTAAGAATCCGTTCTGGTCTTTATATATCCAATTATTTAAAATCTTTTTCATTCTTTCTGCAATTATGCCCATGAATAATTTGTAGTCCGTATTTAGAAGCGAAATTGGTCTGTAATTTTGAATTTGTTTTAGGTCGGCACCTTCTTTTGGCACAAGTGTAACATGCGCCTCTTTCCATGACTCTGGAATTTTATGGTCTAACAGTGCGTCATTAAAAATTTCTACTAATTTCGGTTGGAGTATTTCTTCTAATTTTTTATATATTTCCCCTGGAAATCCGTCAGGTCCTGGGGCTTTATTGTTTTTCAATTTGGAGAGGGCTATTTTTAATTCTTCAATTGTAATCTTTCTATTAAGCATTTCTTTCTCTTCATCAGTTATTTGTGGGAGTTCTGCTTTTATCAAATACTTTTCTATTTTGTCATCCGATATCTCCCCTTCTTTATATAGAGATTCGTAATATTCTCTCACCCTATCTCGTTTTTCTTCCTTGTTAGTCAATAATTTGCCCTTAGAGTCCTCTAAAGTATGGATTATTCCCCTTTCATTTTCCTTTTTTAATTTATAGGCCAGCCACCTCCCCGATTTGTTAGTATTCTCAAAAAGATATTGTTTCGTTCTTTTCATTCTTTGTGCCAACTCTTCTTGCTCCATAATATTTATTTTATGCTTCCACATCATCCAATTTTCTTTGGCAGCTTCATCTTCTGGATCATCTTGGAGTTTTCTTTCTGCTTCTCCTATATGATTTAAATAGTCTTCCAGGGTCTTCCTTTCTTGTTTATTTTTATGTGCGGTGTATGAAATCACAACTCCTCTCAGGTAGGCCTTCATTGTGTCCCAAACTATTGCATGGGATGTGCCTTTATTTTCATTTTCCTTGAAAAAGAAATTTATTTCTTCTTTGAATTTTTGTATACAGTCCTTGTCGCCCAGTAATTTAGCATTGAACCTCCACCTCCGTTGGTATTTTCTCTGAACAGGCTTCCATCTAATCTCTAATGGATTATGGTCTGCCCAATCGTTTGGGTTAATTACAGCTGTTCCAATTTCTAACCCCAAACTCCTACTGACCCATGCCATATCAATTCTGGACCACGACTTTTGTGGGTTTGAAAAGAAGGTATATTGTCTGTCATTTGGGTGCAAGGTACGCCAGATGTCAATTAGATCCAATTCATCAACTAACTCAAAAAAAGCTCTCGGTAAGTTTGTCCTTTTATTTTTTTTTTCTTTATTGCTCTTGTGGTCCTTCTCCGGATCCACAATGCCATTAAAATCCCCTATCATACAGATTTCATTATATGCCATTTTCACTAATTGTTCGTGAAGTTTCTTAAAAAATTCTCCCTGTTTTTTATTCGGGGCATAAATGCCCACTAATAATACCTTGGAATTCCCTCTCTTAATTTTAACCATAAGGATTCTACCCTTTGTATCTTTGAATTTCAATTCTGCTTCAATTCCTTTTTTTACGTAGATAGCCACCCCCCTCTTCTTTTTCTCTGCCAGCGAATCAAATGTTTGACCAAATTTTTTATATTCTAAACATTTACTTTCTTCTTTTTTTATGTGTACCTCTTGTAAACACATTATATCAACATTTTGTTTACCTAGTTTTGTTAATATTCTTTTCCTCTTTTTATAATCATTTAGTCCATTAACATTTACAGATATTAGCTTCAAGTCATTCATCTCTATACCCCTATCTGATTATTGGTTCTTGTTTGTTTCTTACGGCCCTTACTGGTCTTGCTTTCTTCTCTTTGGCTTCTTCTTCTTCTTCTGTCTTCTCCTCTACAGTTGCTTCGTTTGTGTTCTGTTGGTGTAGGGCTTCCTCCTACTCGAGTGCGCAGAGATGACTAAATTAACTTATGAATTAAATGATGAGAAGTCAGTATACTTTATGGTGTGGGAAAGGTGGTACAAGTGGTTGCATGATAAAATGGAAGAAAGATCAAAGGTGTGTTAAATATTGGTTAAAAGTGAGTCAAAATATCAACAAGTATTATTTATGTAAATAGTTAAAACACTGCATATCCGATACAAATTGAAAATGTTTATTATATTTATGTGTTCTACGTTATTGTTTGAATGATTGTTTGTTTGTTTGTTTGTTTGTTTGTTTTATTTCCTTTTTTATTTCCTTTTTGTTCTGTAAAAAATCTCAATAAAGTTTCTATAAAAAAAAAAAAAAAGAAAATGTTGGACTGTACCGAGGGTTTAAAAGTAAAAGATTGTGAGAATTATTTAGAGTGTTCCGTGTGTAAATGCTCAAAGATTAAGGTCAAAGCGAGGCCTAAGAAATCAGAGCGGACTACTGACTCTACCTTTCAACTAGTACACATGGATCTAGTGGGACCATTGAAGCCATCCATTAGACATAGAAAAAGATTTTTTCTAAGCATAGTGGACGATTATAGTAGATACGGTTATGTATACTCACTCAGACACAAAAATGAAACATTCCAAAAATTCAAGGAGTTCTATAAAAGAGTGGAACTACAACATGGCACCAAAATTAGACAGGTAATGACTGACTGAGGTACAGAGTTCATGGCCAGAGACTTTACAAAATGGTTAAGGGAAAGGGGCATATTACACTTCACCTCTTCACCGTTTTCCCCCTTTCAAAATGGAGTCATAGAACGTAAAAACGGTATACTCCAAACAATGGTAAGATGTGTCCTAGAAGACTCAGGGATGAGCCAATCATTCTGGTCAGAGGCATTGCATTACTCCAACTACACGCTGAACAGATTGTGGTCAAGTTCAATTAATAAAACCCCATATGAGATAATGTATAAGAGAAAACCTAACCTAGCCCACCTGCATATATTTGGTGTCCCAGCAGACGTTCATATCCCCAGACAATTAAGAAAGAAAGGAGAAAAGATATCCAAAAGATTAAGATTCCTGGGGTATGAACCAGGAACAAAGGGTTACAGGTTCGTGGACTGCAACAACAAGTTCATTGTGTCCAGATCTGCAGACTTTCATGAACACTCAAATTGGTCAAGACTTCATTCCAACGACATTTTCCTTGGCGGGGACCGCGCACTCGCATAAACAAAGGGATGAGGAACCAATCACTGAAAAGGCAAAAGAAACCATAACACACAGACCCAAACACCACGAACTAAAGGCCAAGGAATGGAAGGAAGGGCACCCCACTCTGAACTTAGATAGCCTCACTAACAAAGAAACCGAGCACCTGCATGAAACAAACACACCTCCTGACAGACCAGTCAGGGTGAATAGGAACAAGATACCAAAGAGACTTGAGGATTACGTCATGTCTATACACACAGGCAATACCACGCCTAATTCCTATGAAGAGATACTCGACCTTCCCCAGGAAGAGAGAGAAAAGTGGAAACAAGCCATGGAAAGGGAAATGGAGAGCCTTAGGGACCTTCGAGTATACTCACCAGTTCAAGCACCAGAGAACAAAAAACCAATAGGGACCAAGTGGGTGTTCAAGGTCAAAACACTAGAAAACAATAAAGTATTGTACAAAGCGAGGCTAGTCGCACAAGGCTTCGCCCAGAAGTACCCAGAGGACTACACTGACACCTACTCGCCCACGGTCAGGGCTGAGAGTGTCAAGAGCACCCTAGTAGTAGCCACCATCCTGGGACTAGAAGTATTTCAATTCGATGTGCAAACTGCATATCTCCATGCGGAATTGGATAAGGAAATTTACGTCAGGGCCCCGCCAGGATACAATGACGGAGAAAACAACACGTGGCTTTTGAATAAAAGTTTATATGGACTTAAACAGTCAGGTAAAAGGTGGTACGATTGTCTAGCCAAGGCCCTCAACTCTGTGGGCTTCACCGCCACTTCAGCGGATAAGTGCGTCTTCGCAAAGCGAGAAAAGGAATCATTTGAAGGCATCCTTGTCTATGTGGACGATATATTATACATAGGGAAACAAAAAACCAAATGTGATAGGTTTGCCGCTGAATTAGGGAGTCATTTCTCATTAAAATCACTAGGGAAAATAGACAAATACTTAGGGGTCCAAGTAACCAAAACTGACAAAGGCTTCTGACTCTCGCAAAAAGAAAAAATCATAGAGCTATTATCAAAATGCAATATGTCTGAGGCAAAACCCAGCGAGACCCCCATGCAACCAGATTTTCTAAAAAATATGTATAATGAAGCTGCAACATTCACCGACAACAAACTGTACAGGTCTACCATAGGGTCACTACTCTACATAGCCAATTGGACAAGGCCAGACATCGCTTTAGCTGTCAACCTGCTATCCAGACACGTGAGTAAGCCAACAACTCTACACTGGGATGCCATCAAAAGGTTACTCAGGTACCTAAAATACAGTATTGATGCCCAATTATGTCTTGAACCAGACATGTCCATGAAACCAAAATTAACCTGTTATGCAGACGCTGACTGGGCAGGAGATATCAAAAGTAGGAAAAGCACTTCCGGGTATGTACTTTTCCTCAACAATAGCCCCATACATTGGTACTCGGGGAAACAAAAACTAGTAGCCACATCTACCACCGAGGCAGAATTTGTCTGTTTATCCAAAGCCGCAAACAACCTAATATGGTTTCATGACTTACTCAGTGATATTTGGACCGAACCATCATACCCAATAATTATCCATGAAGATAATAAGGCAGCCATAGAAATATCAAAGGCTGATGCCGTGGGACAGAGATCAAGACACATCGACATTAAGTGTAAACATGTCAGACAATTCTCGGAGATTGGTTTCATTAAGGCCATACACTGTGACGCTGAGGAGCAAACTGCTGATATACTTACCAAACCTTTACCTCACAAACAACACGCGTACCTCACGTCAAAAATATGTGTCTATATGTAAATCATGTAATCTTGTGCATGTAACATGTGTATGTAAACAACATATACCGGCCATCAGTTAGACATTTAAAGGGGGTTTTGTCAGGTTAAGTGTCTAACTCATTCATGTCACAACTCATCATAGTCCTGCAAGGGTTAACACAACCACACATCCCATCACCCCACCTTACCTCTGACTCCTCCCCCTGGGTATAAGAGGTCTCACCACGAGGCCATCCAGCAGTTCCAGATGTGTGCCTGCAAGAGAAAGATAAAAGGTCAGTTGCTGCTAGATGATTGGGCCTAGGAATAATCCAGGCCTCCAATAAAGAATTCTTAAAGGATATTACTCTGTCTGGATTGTTATTGGGCTAGATCCATCAAATCCTAACAGAATAATTAATAGAGGCCTGTGTTTTTGGGAAACAAACCCTACTTTGGGGGGCTGTGAAATAAAAAATGCTTATTATTTCTAATCATTCTAGCCGAATGATGCTTTAAATTTTTGTGGAGTTTTAAAAATCAGTGCCTCAAAAGCTGGGAGAAAAGGAGCCCCTAAAAGGCAGCCAGGGCCTGCATTTAACCCCCTTTTTCTAAAAGGTATTTATTTCTAGGCGGTTTTAAAAACATTTCCTCAAATGAAGCGGGGGGGACAGCCCTTTTAAAACCCGCAGCTGGTTTTTACCTTTGTAAAAATCTAAAGACATATATTTTGCCAATTGCATCCTCAAATCCTCATGTACACGTAACCGTTCGAAGCATGGCCTTAATAAAATTTATTCTGCCCCCTACAGCAAAAGACAAGGAATATTAACAGGAATTAAAGTGCTCACAAAACGCAAGCAGCCAGGTGGCAAGTAGGAGTTAAGACTTGTTCAGGCATGTCAGAACCGCGATTCCGGGCATGCGTGTTTGTGTCTGCTAGTAAAAAAGGGGGTTAGGCCTTGTTTGGGACATGCCCGGGCATGTCATACCCCCAGGATTCTGGGCATGCGCAAGGCTCAAGGACGTGTCGTTGCAAGGGCAGGGGAGTTTGTGCAGGCAGGCCTGAGCAGTTAGCGATTTAATTCCAGCAGTCTTTTGAAGATGGCAACCTCTGATTCCAAAGATGTTTTTAAAGCAACAGCAAAAGCTAACATTGCATGCTCTGACACAAGGTCGGCAGAATGCAACAAACTCTGTTGCAGGGGTTATGATAAAGAATTTTTTTTATTCAGACCAGTTTTGCACGGCTGCAGCATGGTGTGTTGTAACTTTAACGATGAGGTGCAGAGTACTTACCGGACAGCCTGTGAAATGGTGAATGATGCTACATTATCTCCCAGCAATGGTAAGTAAATATGTTTTTATTTATGATAATGTAAATGCTGCTGGAGCGGATAGCACACTAACAGGATGTGCTTTATATTTTGCAGACTCCAAATTAATAACACCTAGACAGCAAATACTTCAAGACACCCCGATTTTATATTCCTGTGGTAATCGCCGTGTGTTGTGGCCCGCCAGCGGCCTGCGCAGATCGTGGCTGATCCCGATGACGAGGAGGCTGGTGTGGTGTTGCGCCAGCAGCCTGCACAGCCGGTGCTCGCGTCGGACAGCGAGGAGGCTGAAGAGGATGTGGTGCCAGAGGCAGAGACTCAGCCAGGGCCTTCAGAACCTCCAGAGGCTCCTTCAAGTGGAGATAGCGAAGTGGAGGAGCCTCTCCTCAATGCTCGAGCACGCAGGGCTGCCAAAAGGCAGGAGTGGCTACTCAGGAGGAGGAGGTCTCCTCGAGAGTAAGGCTTGAGGATAATTGGCCACTCCCTTAGCCTATTTAAGTCACACGCCGTTAGTAAGTTTCTTGCTAGAAACAACTTGTAATTATCATCAGAGCATTTTTGGAAAAGTCTTATCGTATCTTGCTTT
This sequence comes from Pituophis catenifer annectens, assembly GCF_029215685.1. Lineage (NCBI taxonomy): Eukaryota > Metazoa > Chordata > Lepidosauria > Squamata > Colubridae > Pituophis > Pituophis catenifer. Next base: position 18,704,057 of record NW_027256885.1, read on the forward strand.
CTGGGCTGGTTGCCAACCTTTGCCGGACTTTGGTTTATTCTTGCTACTTAATAAATTTGATAAGGACCGTTGGTGTGTGTCAATATCCTCGGGAATCCGGAGCTGGGGCAGAACACCGTGGTCAGAAAGCTTCTGTAGATTTTTCTGATCTAGACTATAACCGCGATTCTGAGCTATCCCAGAGACCACGCTATCTACCCTGTGAGTTAAAGAGCTGCAATTTGTGCAAAGACTGGTTTGCTTGCGACCACGGACATGATTTGTGGGGTACAGGCAGGTCAACGTATTGTAAAATAGCGTGTTATGGTCCTTTATCTTCTGATTCTTTTTTTTTTTTGAAAAATATTTTTTATTTTTTTTCCCAAACATAAACATAAAATATATCCTTTAAGAACGAAGTCTTGATCCGGTCATAGGTAGGTACAATCGCTTACATTCCTTTAGCAAGCTCTATTCCCAATTTCCCCGTTACATCTTTTAAAATTAACTATTTCCTAACATACTCTTCCAGGGTGACTCCCAACATATTTCTTAATATTAATCATTTCCAGCATACATTAAGTTCAATCACAATTGTATATCTTGTTTTATCATCCAATAATACATTAATCATTCAAATTTAATCATATTTACCATTCTCAACTTTGTTTACAATTTAAAATTAAAACATATTATATCAGGCATATTCTCTTCTTATTCTCTCATAATCTAATAAGTTTTGTAAGGTTTATCTCGTATTAGTATACAATCTTATATTTTTATAAAGATCTCATTTTTAACCACCTTTACATCAATTTTCTATTTTAATTACCTTCTTTTATTCTCCATCTTTATTATTCTATAAGCACCTCCTGTTTATATTTAAAAATCATTTAAACATTTGAACATTTAAACATTACATTTTAATTTTATCTATTTTATTTCTTCATTTCCCTATCTGTCCATAAGCATTCCACTTCAAAATCCGTGTTTCCATGTTTGAAATTCTATAAGTCATTTTAATTCTTTTGTAACATCTGTTCCATATAAAATCCATCAGCTTCCCTTCTTTTGTTCCTGCGCCAGTTAGTTTTGATTTTAATAGTTCCATTATATTTCTTCTTTCTTTATCAAATCACCCATAGACAGAATAGGAATCTCCAAAATCCAAAAGTCCATAGTTATTTTCAAAATAATCCAAACCAAATAGCAAGTCAGAATATTTCTTTTTCAAGCAGAAGGCGAGTCTCTACAATCCACACTTTCACTTAGTCACAGCAATCTCCATTTTGTATCCATTATGTAACCATCCGTTTGTCTCTCTTCTTTTAACTTTTAAAGGTGTTAAATCCATAGTTATCGCTTTTTGCTTTTTGCTTTTTCCAAGGATCAAATCAATTCCAATTTAAAGAAAAACCCAATTTTCTAGTATATTAATAATCAATTCTACCAAGTCAGCCTGTACCAAGGCATATTCCTTAATGGGTCTTTGTTTCCTCTTATTACTTTGTCAGATCTTCATGCCCCACAAATCTACAGCCGCTATTTAAAGCTGGGGGTCTTATTGGTAAAAGTCCATACTCAAGTGTTGCTTCCCGCCAGGGTTGGTGTCACTCACCCGGCTTCGAAGTACCTCGTTCTTTCTTCTTTCCTCCTGCACAATTCTTTTCCCAGTTTGTTGCAGCTTCGTGGCAGCCGCCATGGCTGCCGCCCCCCGCCGCCGACTCAAAGGGTTCCCTCTGGCCTCCGAGGAACTTGCCTTTTTACTCTCGGCCGTCTGAGGCGCCCCTCTTCTTCCCCCGTCCCTGCAAGACGGGTTCGGTCCGAAGACCCTGTCAGGGCATTTATTAATCCCATGTTTGGCTCTGGGACTAATCACCCTGGTTTAATTAGAGGAGATGAATCAAGGCTCCTCCTTGTTTGCAATATTCTGAAAAAGAAACGCGAAGAAAGGTTTCTAATAAAACTCATTTATTTGTTATAAAGAAAATAAAACACCTCACTAACTAAGAAAGATAAATTGTTACATTTTGGCAAGCGAGATCTCCTGCCGGTCCAGCCGGACCTCTGGCAAGAGAACAAAGGAAAGTGTGTGAAGTGAGGCAAGTGAAGGAATGTGGGTGTAGACGGAAACACGTAGCTTACTGATAAGAAGTTGGCAAGCTACGGAGAGTCTGACAGTCCAGAAATGATGAGTTCAGCTGGCAAATAAAATAACGCAGTGACAGACCCATTGGCGGCGGTTCATCAGTCAGGGTTTTCGCGGGGCTCATCAGAGCCCTCTATTTCCCTGACTGCATCGCCGCGACGCCAAACCAGAAGTCCCTTTATCTTCTGATTCTGATAGTGGTGATGAGGGATATTTTTCTGATGGTGGAGCCATGCCCCCTCTGAACTCTGTATAACCAATAAAAGACTGTGTTAACGTCAACGCTTGACCATTTGTCAGTGGTCTTTCAGTATAATGATGCATGAAAAGCTTCTAAGCCATATTTATTATTCACCAGGATGTGTAGGGAGTTATGGAGGTGTGAATACCATTTTTCAGGAAGCTAGAAAACATGATAAAAACCTGACCATGAAGCAAGTCAAGACGTGGCTGTCAGGGCAAGATGCTTATACGCTTCATAAGCCTGCAAGAATTAATTTTCCTAGAAATAAAACAGTAGTGTCTGGCTTAGATCATCAATGGCAGGCTGACCTCATAGATGTCTCCAAATTTTCTAAGGAGAACCATGGAAAAAAGTACATCTTAGCAGTTATCGATGTGTTAACTAAATATGCCTGGGCCTCCCCTTTATCTGATAAATCAGGGAGGGAAGTTACATCCGCCTTCCAGAATATCTTTGAAACAGGACGCACACCCCAAAAAATACAGACAGATGCAGGTAAAGAGTTCTTGAATATTCCGCTGAAGAAACTTTTAGCACGTTATAGCATTCATCATTTTGTCACTCATAGTGAAACTAAAGCAGCCATTATAGAGAGGTTTAATAGAACCCTAAAAAACAAACTCTGGAGATATTTCACAGCTAGAAATACCCATCGGTATGTGGACATTTTGGCAGATACTCTTCAGGGGTACAATAGCACTTACCATCATAGCATCGGGACTGCTCCTAACACCGTAAATTTGTCTAACGAAAGGGATGTGTGGATGAGGCTTTATGGGGTAGCTTTAAAAAATAAAAGAAAGGAAAAATGTCTTAAGATGGGAGATCATGTCAGGGTATCCAGACTGAAGGGTAAGTTTGAAAAGGGCTATCAGCAAACCTATATGGATGAGATATTCATTGTCAAAGAACTGGGGACAAGGGGGGAAAGAGTGGTGTATAGATTAAATTATTACACAGGTGACCCTGTAAAGGGGGCTTTTTACTTTGAGGAGCTCCAAAAGGTTCCTGCTGATCAACAGCGCATATACAGAATAGAGAAAATTATCAAAAAAAGAGGGTGGGGGAGACACAGAGAGTTTCTAGTCAAATGGACTGGATGGCCAGAGAAGTTCAACAGTTGGGTTAAGGATACTGAAGTACAACATCTTTGATATGGCGGAGTTTTACATCACCCTTCCCAGCAATGCATCAGCAGCAATTTTCCGCCAAAACAAAAATTCTAATTTTACTATTCAATTAGCGAGATCGTTGGATCTTCCAGGGTCATGGGAAGTAGGGCTAGCAGAGATACAGTATCCGCATAGTTGGCACACATTAACTTCTCCTGGATATTTTGAAATTGCTAACAAGAAAAAGATGGCATTTTTCTTTGAGAAGCGGGTACTATAACAGCATCCAACAACTGTTTGAAAATATGAACAAGCTTACATCAAATGCCAAGGACGGACCTAAGACAACCCTACATTATGATTCAGTGGGTCGAAAAATTAATCTTAAAGGAGATGAACTGCATACCACTCTAGTTAGCGGAGAACTTGGACATCTGTTAGGTATGTTCCCTGGATTCAGCACCTTATATGTTTACACAGACATTGTAGAGCTCCAGATAGTGGGTGACTTCTATGTGCCATTACTGCGCTGTGTGCCTGTGCGAGGGCAAGACAATGATTTCATCACAATGACTTATGACCATCCACATTATGTACCAGTCAGCAAACATCAAAACCGACCAGGACAAAAACGTGCATTTTTATCACAGGAAGGTGATTGTCAAGCTTCATTTTAGGTCTTGGAAAAGTGAAGGATGGTTGTAATCAAGGAGCACGGGAGCCCTCAAGACTACGTGGCTTACTACAGGGCACAAGCCGGTGGCGGCCTTCCAGGCTTCCAAGGAGCCCCCATTATGTACGGGACAGGTTTAGGGGGTCTGTTCCATGGGTTTTTTCGAAAAGCAATGCCTTTTTTGAGGTGAGGATTAGAAATCATTAAGCCGCATGTGAAATCTGCTGCCAAAAACATTGCCAGAGATGTTGCGGGACATCTTGTATCCCATGTTGTTGAGAGGGGGCAGGATGGATCAGGGATGTTCATAGCCAGGAAGAATTACGTATTGCGCCCCCCTATTCCATTTTAAAAAGGGAAGACTTGTGAAAAAGTCCTGTCATACCAAGAGGAGACGTGCGCAGAAGAGGAAGCCCTGTGACAAGGAAGACATATTCTAATACAATATGTCATTTATTCATTCTGCTTCAGAGGAATGTGTTAAATCACAACTGGATCTTTTTCAACTGGCGCCTACAGAGACCAGTATTGAAAACAGTACCTATGTCGAGATCCAGGGGTGAAATTCTCCCGGTTCGGACCGGATCGCCCGATCCGGTAGTAATGGAGGCGGGTGGTTTGGAGAACCAGTAGCAAAAATCCCTGCCCCCCCCCCCATGCCCAGCTGAGCCACGCAATCATCAGATGCTTTTTTAAAAAAAATTTAAAAGCATTTTTTCTACAACCTCTTTGGCCGAAAAAATGCTTTTAAAAGTAAAAAAGTAAAAAAAAAAGCCTCTGATGATCACGCGGCTCAGCTGGGATCATCAGAGGCTTTTCAAAGCATTTTTTCTACAACCTCTTCAAGCTGAGTTGCCTGATCGGCAGAGGCTTTTTTTCTTTTAAAAGCCTCTGACGATCCAAGCTGAGTTGCCTAAGTGGCATGGGGGAAGATCGCTCCGTTCCCAGTGCCGATTTTCTGGCGTTTTGGTGACCCTTAAGGGTGAGGATCGGTCCTGGTGGGACCGGCAAGAAGGAAGGGAATCTTCGGAGGAGGTGTGGAGAAGTGCGGTCTCCCACCACACCAGTACGGACCCTCAATCCAGATGCAGAAGAGGCCAGCCAACATGGCTGACCCAGAGGCTTGACGTATCCGCATAGTTGGCACATATTAACTTCTCCTGGATATTTTGAAATTGCTAACGAGAGAAAGATGGCTGCTGTAGGTGCAAAGTGTTTTGATGGTCTAAGAGGTGTCTTGAAAGACACACACAACTCGCTATGGAGGGAAAAGTTGACTGTAAGAATAAAGAATATTGTGAAATGTGTGGGGTTTACGTCTTTACCCCCCACAAAAAAAGTGCAAGGAAACTAAGTGTGGACAGTGCTCTGAGAAGGTTGAAAGTTTAGAAGGGCATTTATGCTTTCTAAAATCGTTGGGCCAACCGCGAATTGGTGAAAGATACATCATTTATTATTTTGAATGCTGTCAAGAGACAGGCATTAATATACCTAATCATACCTGCACCAGGGATATGTTGAAGGATGGGTATGATAAAGATGTTGTGAGGTGGGATTGTTATGGTGTTAGATGCTTGGAACATTTTGTAAAGAAATTTATAAATCATAAGTTTAAAGGATGTACTTTTATCGCTCACAACGCCAAAGGTTATGAGGGGTACCTAGTACTGAGACAACTGATCCGTGAAAAGGTTAGGGTTCAAGTTATAAATCGGGGGGGGGACTTCTGTGTATCACCCTTCCGGATTATAAGATTCAGTTTATTGATAGCCTCTCATTTTTGCCTCTTAAATTAAGCAAATTACCCAAAGCTATGGGGTTTCAAGGCAGCAAAGGATATTTCCACCATTTGTTCAATACAAAGGCCAATCAAGACTATGTGGGACCACTCCCTGAAACTATGATGCCCGGGGAGAGAGAAGAATTCCTGAAATGGCACTCTGCTAATACAGGTACTGTGTTTAAACTAAAGAAGGCTCTGGCTTACTATTGCAGACAAGATGTAGATATATTAAGAGAGGCCTGTATTCGATTTAGGGAACAGGTGATGAAAATGACTGAGCGTGAGTGCCTCAGGGGGGTTGGGGGGGGGATATTGTTGAGGAGATAAGAAATTCGATGCATTGATCCCTTCCAATATATCACATTGGCATCTGTCTGCATGGCACAGTACCTGTTCATGTATTTGAAGAGCAATACCATTGCTTTAGCTCCTTTGGACAGTTATCACAAGACACAGAAAAGGTATTCAGTTCCAGCGATTCAATGGTTGTTGCATATAGAGCACACTGAGAATCTCAATATTCAGCATGCTCTGAAGGGGGGTGAAAAACAAGTAGGCAAATATTTTTTGGATGGTTTTGCTATCATAAATGGAACTCCCACAGCTTTTGAATTTCACGGTTGTTTTTTTTCATGGGTGCCCTGTCTGCTACTTTGAAAAAGACTTCAACAAATTACTTGATTCAACATACGGTAGCCTGCACAACCGTACTAGGATTAAAGAAGAGTACCTCAGGGACCAGGGTTATGCTGTGTGCTGCATCTGGGAACGTGAATGGAGGGCCATGGTGGAGGATGACACCTCTTTGAAACAGTTTTTAGTTGAGAATAAGCTCCCAACTCCTTTGAATCCTCAAGATGCTTTTTTTGGTGGTAGAACAAATGCTACATGCCTGTACTACAAACCAAAACCTGGTGAACAAATCTTATACTATGATTTCACCAGTTTGTACCCTTTTGTGAATAAGACCAAGGAGTACCCAATTGGCCATCCACAAATCATCTATCAAAACTTTGGGGACATAAAGCAATATTTTGGGTTAGCCAAAGTCAAAGTGTACCCACCAAGGAATCTCTATTTCCCAGTCCTACCCCACAAATCAGGGGGCAAATTAATGTTTAGTTTGTGCGCAACTTGCACAGAAAAACTGCAAACCACCCCCTGTAAACACAGTGATGAGGAAAGAGCTCTGACTGGGACATGGTGTACTGTTGAATTGAATGTACCTTTAGAAAAAGGTTACAGAATTGTTGAAATCTATGAGATCTGGCATTTTGAAAGATCATCAAATGAGCTATTTTCAGGTTATATGAACACTCATCTCAGACAGAAACAGGAGGCCAGTGGTTACCCTGACTGGTGCAAAACAGAACAGGATAAAGAGCAATATATTCAGGATTATGAAAAGATGGAAGGTGTCTGCTTACAACTTGACCACATTGAAGTAAATCCTGCTAAAAGAAAGATTACCAAACTCTTTTTAGACTCACTGTGGGGCAAGTTTGGTCAGAGCACCAATCATCTGACCACATCCGTGGTGACAAACCCTGAGGATTTATTCAAATATCTTTTTTTTAATTAAAAAGTTTTGTAGAAAATACAAACATTTTCACCCCCCCACCCTTCCCCCTCAACCCCTCCCTCCCCTTTCCCACCCCCCCTTTCCCTCCTTCCCCCCCACCCCCCTCCCTAGACTTCCCAGAACAAGCACAGGGTATAGCATTCACAAATCAAAAGCTAAAATATGCTAACAAATTGTTACATTTCATATTCTCCCTAGATCCTTAACTCCTTATAATTCAAAAAACAAACATAAACTACTTAAAGTTACTTCATTCATATGCTATATGAATCTTCTTATTCGGATACTTCTTCTGTATGTAATCAATCCATCTTCTCCATTCCAATATATATCTTTCATTTGAATGGTCTTTAAGATATGATGAAATTTTCGCCATTTCTGCCAAATGCACAACTTTTAATGTCCATTCCTCAATGGTGGGTGGATCTTCCTTCTTCCAGTACTGTGCCACCAGTAACCTGGCAGCCGTTATTAAGTTCAAAACCAACTTAGTCTCTATTACAGTACAATCCATGACTATTCCCAACAAAAAGAACTGTGGTGTAAATTTAATTTTTTTCTTTAAAATGTTTTGAATAATCCACCATATTTTTATCCCAAAAGCCTTAATTATGTCCACCATATATGAAAATATGTAGCATCTTTACACTCACATCGCCAACACTTAGGTTGTAAATTTGGATACATACAGGCTAATTTTTTTGGGTCTAAATGCCATCTATAAAACATTTTATAAAAATTCTCCCTTAGATTTTGTGCTTGTGTAAATCTTACATTTCTGACCCATATCTTTTCCCATGTTTCCATCATTATTGGTTCACCTACGTTGTGTGCCGATTTTATCATACAGTCCTTGACTAACTCTGTTTCTGAATCTATTTCCACTAATGCATTATACAACCTTTTTATATGCATTTGACCTTTATCTCTTGTTTGCTTTATCAAATTCTCATCCTGCTGCAAAATACCAATTTTTTGATCTTCTCTCCATCTGGCCTGCAGCTGTCCATACTGAAACCATGTCCTAATAATTCCTTCTTCTCTTAGTTGCTCCATTGGTTTTAATTGTAATCTGACTCCTTCCTTATAAAGAAGTTCCTTATATGTAATCTTATCTTACTTTTGCTCTAAGTTTATATTCTCTATCGCGTGTCTGGGTACTGTCCATATTGGTAACTTATCACTTAATTTATATTTATACTTTTTCCAGACCCGCAATAGAGAATTTCTTAATATATGACTTTTAAAAGCCTTATCTACTTTCTTGTCATAGACTAAATAAGCATGCCAGCCGTAGACCAAACCATATCCTTCAATATTCAATATCTTTTCCTCCGTTAAATTTATCCAGTCTGTAATTGCTGAGAGGGCAGCGGCTTCATAGTACAATCTTAAATTGGGCATTTTAAGACCACCTTTTTCTCGGATATCTTGCATTATCGTTTGTTTAACTCGAGGTTTCTTCCCTGCCCACACAAACTTGTTTATGCCCTTCTGACATTCCTTCAAATTTTCATCATTTTTAAGTATAGGTATCATTTGAAAAAGAAATAAAAATTTTGGTAGAATGTTCATTTTTACAGCGGCTATCCTTCCCAGGAAAGACAATTGTAGTTTTTTCCAATTTTCCATCTCCTTTTGTATTTTGTGCCATAGTGGTTCATAATTGTGCTGATATAATTTCATATTTGCAGTCATAATATAAACCCCTAAGTATTTAACCTTCTTAACTACTTCAAATCCTGTTAACCTTTCTATCTCTTCTTTCTGGCTTCTGACCATATTTTTAGCTATTATTTTCGTTTTGGCTGCATTTATTTTAAAACCAGATACTTGTCCATATAAGCAGGTTATATTCATCAAGGCTGTAATCAGGGCCGGATTTAGATGAAAAGAGGCCCTAGGCTATTCCACTTATGAGGCCCTTTCACCTCCCATTTTTAAGTTTGTAAATTACATGAGAGATAATAAAATACATCATTACTGTGATATATATCAATATGTTAAATGAAACATGTTGTGATTGGTACTAACCTTTATAAAAAATGTGGCACGGATAATAAATAAAAAAAAGTCGAGAACACTTATTTGGACGTTTATTCTCAGCACCATATATAGTACTTGTAACAATAACTAATCAAACATAACACACAACATTTACAAAGAAACAAAATTCAAATAATGAAAATCTTTGACTACAAAAATAAAATACGCAATAAAAATTATCATATTTTCTATCAAATTAAATTAAATATATTCAATACATTGAAGATTAAACCAAATTCAATTCAGATAAATTTATTTCATAATAATTTGCATTTAAAGTTTAAGTATGAATTATTATGAATTTTAAGTCTTAAACTAAACCAAAAATGGAACTTTATTCAAACAAAATCCAGATCACAAAAAAGAAAATATCAAATTGTATATCATATTAAATTTTATGTTAATAGTTATTTTATTTAAGAACTGATTCAATCCAAGTATACATTTAAAACGAAATAGTAGATTAGAAGAATTTCTCTCTAAACTTTTTCACACAGAATTCTTCTATAAGTTCATCAAAATCTATTTTTCTGAGGGTCTCATTTTCAATGCACAAAATACTCAATGAAGACAACCTCTTCTGGGTCATTGTGCTTCTTAATTGATTTTTGATATTTTTAAATCTTGAAAATGACCTTTCTCCAGTACAATTAGTGACTATTAAACTGAGAAACAGCTGTAAGATTGATTCCACATTGGGGAAGGCCACTTGAATATTTTCTTTGAATATTATTTGATATAAGTCTGTGGTCTAGGGCAGGGGTCACCAACCTTTGCAGCTTTTAGTCTTGTGGACTTCAACTCCCAGAGTTCCTCAGCTAGCCTTTAACGTGTCCCACTTCCCTCCCCAAAGCCCTCGAGGTGGCTGCAGGAGGGGGGGGGGGGGAAAGAAAAGAAAAGGCTTTGAAGGGGTGTGTGTGTTTGGCAGCGCTGAAGTGAGCCACGCGATCCTGCCACCTCTGCCTCTTCCTTCTCTCTGCCTCCATAGAAGTCGGAGGGGAAAAAGCAGTTGCTTTGCTGAGCGCTTCTCCGTGTTTCCAGTGAGGGCGGCTGACTTGGGATGAAATGCGGAGAAATGCTCCTTTTTCCTCTCTGACTTCTGTTGGCAGAGAGAGGCAGAGGTGGAGGCAGCAGCGATCGCAGCCGGCGTTGTTACCCAGCGGGCTCCCTTCACGTGGCTCACTTCAGTGCAGTCAAACACACACACACACACACACCTTCGAAGGCTTCAGAAGCCAAGGGTTTTTTTTTCTTTTCCCCTCCTGCAGCTGCTTGGAGGGCTTTGCGGCGTGGAGGACGCTGCCTCCCAAGGTTTGGGGAGAGAAGCGGGGCGCATTAAAGAAAGCAAAAAGGGAAGCGGGGTGGGGGTGGATGGCAAGCTGGGGACGCCTGGAAGGCAGCCTGGAAGGCAGGCAAGCATGGCAGAGCTTTGGGGAAGGAAGGAAGCTGCTAGCTCTCTTCCCCACAGCCGGGTGGCCCTGCCATGCTTGCCTGCCTTCCCGGCGGTCCCGGGAGCCAAGCCCGCTTCCCTGCCTTCGCAAGCTGGTCTCGGGGACACTGGGAAGGCCACGTGGAAGGCAGGGAACCATGGCAGGGCTACGGGCTGCGGGCTGCGGGGAAGGGAGTAGGGGAGGCAGGTTGGGATGGTGGGGGTGGAGGGGGGCCAGGGGCAGCTAGGTAGGCCGCGACTCACAGCTGCAAGCCAGGACCCACACAGGATCACTGAGGAGTGACTGGGTGGAGGGGGCAGGGCGAGCGAGCGTCGGGCGGCTGGGGCGAGCGAGTGGGACCAGTTCGGGGGCATGGCCAGCCAGCAGCAACCCACCACTGCTGCGAGGCCAATAAATTAAAAAAACACCGAACCGTTTGTTAAATTACTGGCTCGCCCCGCCCCGCCCCCACTATTTATTGGCAAGGGGCGGGGCGAGCCAGCAATTTATGAACCGGCAGAATCCCACCACTGTGTAGGCCCCTCTTGATCTTGAGGCCCTAGGCTGAAGCCTAGTTAGCCTATAGGAAAATCCGGCCCTGGCTGTAATCGATTGTACCGGTTGGGTTAAGGTAACAACCAGGTCATCCGCAAATGCTCATAACTTATACTCATGCTGTCTAATTTTAATTCCCTTTATTGTGTCCATCCCACGTATTTTACTTAGTAAAACTTCCAGCGTCAACACAAACAATAACGGAGACAAGGGATAACCTTGCCTTGTTCCTTTTTCTATATTAAAAGGATCTGTTAAGCCACCATTAACTATTATTTGCGCTGTTTGTTTTTGATATATTGCCTTAATAGATTGTACAAATTGTTCTCCAAATCGCATCCTTTCTATTAATTTTAATAAAAATTGCCAATTCAGTCTGTCAAAGGCTTTTTCAGCATCCAAAAACACTAGCACTGCGGGGACCTGGTTGTTCCTTCCCAGATACTCTAATAAGTTAACAATTTGCCTTACATTACTCTTCATTTGTCTGCCATTTATAAAACCAGTTTGATCATGGTGAATCATTTGCTGCATAACTGTCATTAATCTATTTGCTAAAATTTTAGCAAAAATCTTATAGTCTGTGTTCAGTAATGAAATCGGCCTATAATTTTTAGGATCTGTATCGTCATGCCCTTCTTTTGGGATCAACGAGATAAATGCTGTCTTCCAAGTTGGAGGCACCTCTCCTCCCTGTTGTATATTGTTAAATAATTCTTTCAATGGTTCCACCATTTCCTCCTGTAAAGTTTTATAATAAATAGCTGTCAGACCGTCCGTCCCAGGGGCTTTACCCACTTTCAACTGCTTAATTGCTAACACAATTTCCTCGGAAGTTATCATTTGGTTTAAGCTATCCCTCTGCTCATTTGAGATTGTATAAATATTCTCTTTCTGCAAATATCTATCTATATCTATATCTATATATCTTTAATTTTATCACCAGTATACAGCCTTGAATAAAACTCTAAGAAAGATTTTTTAATCAATTGTTGCTCATAAACCTCCTTACCCTTATATCTTATTTTCTCTATTGTCCTTGATTTTTGCTTTTTCCTTAACAGGTATGCTAACCACCTGCCTGGTTTATTGGCATTATAAAAAGTATTATGTTTTGCATATCGTAAATTAGTTGCCACTTGATCTGCTGTCAACATGTTAAATTGACCTTTCAATAAATTGATTGCCTCTTTAATTTTCTTATCTGTTGGATTGACTATTAAAGCCTGTTCCTGTTTACTAATCTCATCTTCTAATTCTTTTCTTTTTGCCCTGTTTCTTTCTATGCTTATTATTCAAACATATCAAAATTCCTCGCATATATGCTTTACTTGCATCCCATACCATTTCCATAGATGTACCCTTTTGCATATTCATAACAAAACATTCTTTCATAAATTTTTTACACTCTTACATTTTCTTCATACCTAAACAAGTTATCATTTAACCTCCAGGACCTCCTAGACCCTTTCCCACACTCCAATTCCAACCAAACTGGACTATGGTCTGTCAATATTCTTGAGCAAATCTTCGTGTTCTTCACCCTAGATAAAAGATCATTAGTAATTAGTATAAAATCAATCCTTGAAAAGGATTGATGTCTGTCTGAGAAAAAAGTAAAATCTTTTTCTTCTGGATTTCTTTCACACCAAATATCCCTCAGCTCCCAATCATCCATCATCTCCCAAAATGCTTTGGGCAGTTTTGCTCTTGTTAAAACATTTTGTTTAGGTCCCTTCTTATCTTTTTTTAATATCCAAGACCCCATTCCAATCCCCCAACAGGATACAAGTTTTATATCTCCATTGTGTCAACTTCGAGTGTAGTAAATTGTAGAAATTTTCTTGATGTTGATTCAGGGCATAGATTCCAATTACAAGTATTTTTTCTCCTTTAATTAAAAGTTCTATCGCTAAGAATCTTCCTTGGTCATCTGTTTCAATTAATTTAGCAACTAAGTCTCTTTTCAGATATATAACTATACCATTTTTCTTTTCTGGTGCTGCTGCTACGTAGTGTGTACCAAGTCTTGCATTTATCAGGTATTTTTGATCTTGTACTCTTATATGAGTCTCTTGTAGACAAATCACATCATTTTTAAATTGTTTGAGATAATGAAATATTTTTCTTCTTTTCTGTGGAGAATTCAAACCATTAACATTCCACGTCAAAAATCTAGTTCCCATCTCTGGGCCCTTGAAGCAACTGGAGCAGATTCTGGTGGTCTTGTCTCAATTGACCTTTAGGTCTTGCTCCTCTCACTGCTTCTATTTTGGTAGATTCTTGAATTGTTTCTTGAGTTGCCATCTGGAATTGTTGCTGTCTTGATACTTCTTTGAGCCTAGCTGTCACCGATCTGGTCTGTCTTTGATCCTTGGGTTGCTCTAAATCAATTAACTCCAACTCTTGAACAGCCATCTGAATTTGTAATGGTTCTTCTCCTTGGCCTGTCAAAACTCCCCCCTGAACTACTGTCAGGAGCTCTTCTTTTTCACCTTCCATCACATCCTTCTTTCTTTTGCCTTCTGGTGATTTGGGTGATTTGGGTGTGCCAGCCTTTAATACATTAATATAAAAATCTCTTGCTTTCCATATTGTATTAAGCCAATACCTCTCTCCTGAGTAAGTCACTATTAATCCAGCCGGCACCTCCCATCTGTACTGTATCTGGCGTTTCTTCAGTTCATCCACCAGAAAAGCATACTCCCTTCTGGCTCTCAAGATCTTAGGGGGGATTTCTTTCATTGTCATCACTTCCTGGCCTTCAACCCGAAGTTTGTTTTGAAAAGTGGCCTGTAGAATTTCATTACGTACTCTCCTTGTAGTAAAATATATCACAATGTCTCTTGGTAAATGTTTCTGTCTAGCAACCCAAGAATTAACACGATACAGCTTGTCAATCTGCCAGCCCAGATCATTTTTTGACTCCCCCACCAACGGTGCCAATACCTCAGACATCATTTCTCTCAAGTTCTCTTGTTTGTTCTCCTTCACCCCTCTAAATCTTAAAGCAAATTCCATATCTCTGTATTGTATCATAGCTACATCATCTTCAGCCCTCTGAATTCTATTCTGAGCTTCTGCTAATTTATTATCCAAAATTACCGTAGATTGTTTAACTTCTTCAACTTTATCATCAACCATTTCAATATTGCCTGCCAAACATTTAAATGTCTTTATAATATCATCCCTAATTTGCTGATTCCGAGTTGCAATCTCATCTGACACAACCTGTATTTTTTCATTGGTTTCATTAATTTTTTCATTAATCACAATAGCAAGTTTCTCTTGTGTAACTTGGAGGGCTTGTTGTAACATCTCCAACGTTAAAGTCTGTGGATCTGCTGGAGGGGCAGAAGCTTGCAATCTAGGAATGTGAGCTGGGGAGCTGCCAGCACTTCCCATTCCTTTAATAGGAACAGTCTTTACAGATTTTGAGGCCATTTTCAGTTTAAATTAATCATTATATTTTATTCAGAAGCCAAAAAGAAAAGTTCATCAAAGTCCAAGAATTTTCCCAATCGTAAATTAACGTTTAAAATCCTCCTTCTCTCAGCACAGCAATTCTTTCCAGGCAAGAGGCTGCCAGGGAAATGAAACTTTCTGTAACTTTCCCTTTCTCCGCCCCTCCTTTTCAGGTTTCAATCGCCATTTTGATGCAAATCACACAGCATGCAAGCACAAAAAATCATTTAGATAAGGAGAAAATAGCTTCCAGCAACAAGCGAATCAATTCGTTTTTCATTGTTAAAGACTCCTCTTTCAGTGAGAAAGTGACTATAGCTGAAATGGCTGAAATTTACCATGGGATCAAACACCATATTTCTTTCCTGGCTCAAGATTGCGGTATTAAGTTAATGAAGCAAATTTTTGATGATTCAGAAATTGTAAAAAAGATGACTTGTGGAAGAACCAAATCATCAGCTATTGTCAATGAGGTTTTGTATCCTTTTTCTTAAAAGGTTAATATATCCCAAACTCCTCTAAAAGCTGTATTTTCAGTTACATGTGTTAAATGTGTAGTGATATTATGTAATGTCTTTATCTTAGATTCTATAAATTGAGATTTATCTGATATATTGAAACAACAAAGGCCGTGGAATTCCTCGCACCCATGACCCATTCTTAATAGCATATAATCTATAGCCACTCTATTTTGTAATAATGATTGTCTTATTTCTCCCATCTCATCAGCTAATGCAGCAATAGCAGACGATGTTTCATTTATACTTTTAGCTAAAGCACAAGCTAGGTGTCCAAGTTGATTCTGGCTATATTGTGTAGACATCCATGGAAACATTCCCAAAAGTCCAGCCTGAACTTTATTTAATACTACCACTTCATCATTACAGTTAGCATCAAACTCCAACTGTGTAGCATCCCTTTTACCTCTATAAACCCCCTTATATGTTCCTTCTCCAACATGGTCATATGATTCTATTGGTGTAATATGCCATTTAGTAGGATCCTTAGGAGCATATATAATTAAATGAGGTTCTCTTTCAGGCCTAGGAATTTCTCCATCTCCATGTCCCTCTACAGTTTCAACACCCTCATGCGTAGTCACTTTAGTCATTACTTTCTTCTGAACACGGTCAGTATGATACAAACTTGCATTCATCATTTCATAGTAAAACTCTGTTTTATAGTTTATATCTTTGAAATGTGCAACAGCCATAGTACAAGGACCACCTACGGCATGTGCCGGAATATATGCATAAGCATACAATCCACAAAAGAGAAACCAACCTTTAGGTAAATATAGAACCTGATTTATGGCTTCCACTTCCTCCGTCTCCGAGCAGTGAAAAACCTTTTTAGTAGGCACAGGAACATATATTACCTTCTCAGGTCGTTTCTCAGGATGTTTATATAATACACAATCATATGCTGGTAATATTGTTTTAACTTCAATCACCAGTTTCTTCTGATTAGTCCATTTAGTTGGCTTTTGTGGACTCCCAAATAATGTTATAACATGTGACAAATTAAAATTATTTGGTTCTATTATGATACTTGCTTCTTCAAATAAAAACTTTCCCGGTACTGGCACCCCCACAAAACATGTAGCCATTATATCAGAGACAGTTGTCTCACCCCTGATACAAAAGGAAGTACTGTTAAAAGCTACCTTCATTAAATCCAGAAATATATTGCCTTCTCTCGTTCTCCGTTCAGCAATACTTCTGGTATATCGTAAAGGTGCCTTAAGATAACCAACAGCACATCTTCTCTTCCAGAAATAAGGCAATTTAGGCAAGGCCAAATTTCCACATAGAAACATTAACTTCGAAGGGGCTTTTATTTCAAAATATGGAAAGTGTAATCCCTCCTCCAAAATACGGAATATTTTATATGAAGGAGTATGAGTACCATATAAATCAGTGCATTGATTATATAAAAACTCCATTCTATCTGACAAATCAGTGTATTTAGGGGTTATATCATATGTATTGTTACAACTGGCATATCTGCCCAACGGTATACCATCCACAAAAGATGATCTTATACATATATCAGCTTCTTCAGCACCTTCTATTAGGGTCAGTGTTTCTATTAAAGAATATTGGTGCTCGAGTTCAGTATGGAAACATAACTGCTGCCATGTTATTGGGTAATCATGTAACACTTCCAACATCTCTTTTTCCATCCCTATCTGCACCTCCAAAAGAATAAACAGAAACACCATATACCCCATCTTCCTAGTGGACTAAGCCCCCCTCTTCAATGTAGCTTCCAGAAAGATAAAATATTATTATCTTACCACCAAAGTATCAGACTGTCGAGGTGAACCTGCATCCACTGGATACCAAAGCATAGATTTATACCAGTCAATTATATCTTTTCTTAATACAATCAAAAATACAACAAAAACTAATATCACTCCTAGCCAAATACAAAATTATTCATAAAACTCTTCTTCCATCCATTGGTCATCAATCGTCTAAGGGTTGTCGACGAAAGGTCAATTTAAGAGGATCTGTAGATTTCGCAGCAACCGTCCATCCGTATGGCGAAGCCACCGGTCCTTTCACTCTAGAATAATGCACCCAACCTCGTTCCTTTGTCCTCACAGCCGATTCAGTAGTCAGCAAAACTTGGAACGGCCCTTCCCACACCGGCTGCAACTTTTTCTCCTTAAGTGCTTTGATCAGGACCCAGTCTCTGCTTTTGTATTCATGGATTTGGAAGTCAAGCGGTGGAGTTTGCGCCAATAATCCTTTAGACCTTAGAAAAGAAAAACACTGGGACAGTCCTTGTATATATTTTCTTAGAAAAACATCCTTCAATTCTATTCTGGGCATTCCAACTTTCCCTGTATACGGCAATCCAAACATCATCTCATATGGAGATATTCCTATATCCTTTCTCGGACTTGTTCTTATCTTCAATAGAGCTAAAGGCAAACATTTTGTCCAAGGCAGTTTTAATTCTAGCATTATTTTTTTTAACACAGATTTTATAGTCTGATTAGCTCTCTCCACACGTCCAGAGGAACTAGCTAAATGACTTAAATGAAGCTGCCAATCAATTCCCAATTGATTCATTACTTGCTTCACCACCTGGGCCGTAAGATAAATTTAATAGTTAATAGTTAATGATCTGAGGAAGATAAATTTATTGGTTGCCAATCGACATTCAATTGTAGGAAATCCTTATACGTTGTTAGGGAGAATACCACATAGTCATAAATATTTTAGTGTGATAGATTTGAAGGATGCGTTTTGGACATGTCCTTTAGATGAGGAGTCGAGAGATATTTTTGCTTTTGAATGGGCTGATCCTGATACTCATAGGAACCAGCAATATCGATGGTGTGTTTTGCCACAGGGATTTTCTGAAAGTCCGAATTTGTTTGGACAGATGTTGGAACAGGTGTTGGAAAGGTTTTGTATTCCTTCTGGATTGCAGGTGTTACAATATGTAGATGATTTGTTGTTATCTGGAGAGAAGAAGGTTGAGGTTGAAAAAGGAACAAATGCATTGTTGAATTTCCTGTTGAGCTTCCTTCAACAGAGCGGTAATATCAGAACCAGCCCAGTCATCAATTTTCTGTATCTTTTTCTTGATGTCTGGCCATGCCTTTGTCACAAACTGCATTTTCATTAAGGACTCATAAGCTGGTGTTTCAGGAGAAAGACCAGAATACTTATTTAAATTGTCCTTAATACGTTCCAGAAACACTGAAGGTGTTTCATCTTGTTGTAGGAAAAGACGGGACCAGACCAAGCACTTCAATGCAGGAAAGGTTTATTATGCATAAGGTTCAAACAGCAGAAAACACAGCAAATTGTCTGAACCCCGAAGGGTGTACAGAGGTGTTGCTTTTATATTCTTGATTACGTATACATTGTGTCAAGGTTGCATTTAGACATATTTGGTCTTACAGGAAACAAAAGATGTCTACTCCAGACGTTTAGTAAGGGATAACAGTAAAAGGAAATCACATGAATATATTGGGGGTTAATTATACTCCTCACATGTTATACATGACATTTAGGTTAAAATGCAGAAGTAATCAACAGGATGCATCTGTCTGGGTCAGTCTGCTCTTTTGAGATAAAAATACTCTCTGTCATCTCAGCAACTCCTTACTGGCATACAGAGAAATATTTAGCCTTGACCAACGTTTCAGGCCTTGTTACTGAGGCTTTTGTCCAGAACCAAAGATTGTGTCTGAACCCTGAATCTAGTCCTCTAGTCCTCTTCACCCCCCCCCCCTCTTTGTGACTCATCTGACATATCCAGAAGAGTCACATACTCAGGTTCTTCTCCAGGTTGACTAGGTTGGAGTTCTTTTTTTTTATTGAAAAAGTTTTTCAAATACAGATTTTTCCCCCTTTTTTCTCCCCCCCTCCTCCCTAACGCCCCCTCACCACCCCTCCCCCTGTGACTTCTTCAAAGTAAAATCCAAATTCATAACAGATTATATAATACTTTACCATCCCCTTACTCCATCCCCCAAATACTGACCCTTTCTTTCTAATAATATTATTATATCCCCCTTTTACTATACATTTCAAAATAACATTCTACTATAACATTATATAATAACTTCTAGTTTAACATAATAATATTATTATAACTCCCAATTTAACAATAATCTGCCCTTTTTCTCCTCCCCATACATATATCTCTTAAATCAAACCTCTTATGTATATTAATATAACATTTCAAAACAACCTTCCACTTTAAGACTATATAATAAATCCTAATTTAATGTTTAATCTTTTGTGTATATTAATATAATATTTCAAAGCATCCTTCCACTATAAAACTATATAATAAATCCTAATTTAACATTTATTCAACTCATAGTCTGTCCATTTCCTCCACTCCCATAAATATATCTCTTAAACATCCCTTTTCTTAAACTAAACAATCAATAAACTAGCCTGTCTCCACCCACTTTCCTACAAAATTTCCATACATAACAATTCTTAATATCTTTATTCTTCTGCCCGCCCTACTAAAAAAAAATATTCCCTTATATAAATAAAATCAATAACTTTAAACTTGTAATCATATAATGTCTTCTGTAATATCTTTCAACTAGATTGTTAACTCCATCACCCATATTAGGGTAACATGACATCCTAATTCCAACAGAATGTTCGGAATCTTCAGTTATCATCTGCCCCCATCAATAATAAATATCTTCATGTATGTATATAAAAAAAAAGGAAAGAAAACAACCACCCGAGTGACATTATAATTGTATTCCATATAGTATCTGTAGTAGTGGCTTTCTTCAAGATTATTAATTCCAACCATCATAATGGGGTAGCAACCAGATCTTCTGCGTGCCCCAACGTAGCTCTCTTGCCATATAACTCAGCATAAACATAATACATTTATCAAAGAATCCAAAATAGATAATTCCAATCCAACAGTTTAAGGCCCTTTTCACATCCCAAAAATACGGCATTGCAGAGGTCTGTCACTCTCCTCAGGATAATATTAACCAATACTTCGCCTCAACTGTCTTTTCATGTATTCAATCATCTTTTAGATAACTGGCTTCGCTGTTGCCTAGTTTAAAAATTTTTGTTTTTGTGAGGCCTATTTCTTTTTTTCTTGACTTTTTGTGGGTTTGATCTCCATCCTGGTTTCCTTTCTCTGAGTTGTATATCAACTGTTCGGTTTTCATTCTGATCTATAACTTGATCTTGTTGGTTTTGCTTTTGTCGCTTAGATCGCCATTCATGTTTCTTTTCTATAAGTTGTGTATCAACTGATTGATTTCCATGCTTGTCTGTGACTTGATGAGTCATCACATTAGAATCCAACACCGCTTCTCTCTTATTTATAGGTAGTCCAACTGAAACATCTAAAGGATCCAAAGGTGATTCATCTACCAAGACCTCTGTAGCTCGATATTTTTCCATTATTTCCAGCTCCTTCTGCTTATCTTGTGTTGTGCATGAAGATGTTGAACTCATTTTCAAAGTCTTATAATAAAATTCTTCCGCTTTTTCAACAGTATTTAATTGGTATCTTTCTCCTTGATATCTCAATATTATTCCAACTGGAACATCCCACCTAAATAAAATATTTTGTTTTTTAAGCTCAGTCACCAGGAATCCAAATTTCTTTCTATCTACTAGCATCTTAGGCGGTAGTTCTTTATATATCCAAATCTTTCTTCCATACAGTTGTAAAGTAGAATTAAAAGATTTTTGCACAATATCATTTCTTATTTCTTTGTCTGTAAAATAAATCACCACATCTCTAGGCAGTTGCCTTCGCTTTGCAATCCAAGAATTTACTCTGTAGACTCTATCAATCCTGCAAAATACTTCCTCAGGATGAACCTTTAAAATCCCAGCCAGAATTTCAGCAGATATTTTCCTTAAATCATCCCTATTATTTTCCTGTACTCCTCTCATTCTGATAGCAAATTCTGTGAACCTGTGTTGCATCATTAAAACTTCTTTTTCAATCCGTTGTTTTATATTTTCTACATTGCAAGTCTTATGATCAACTTCCATTTTAAATTTTTCTTCTGAGCTATTGTCTTGAGTATTTATCAAATCATTTTCAATTCTTTGTATTTTATTATCCAAATTATAAATCTTGTCATCAACTTCCTCCATTTTAGACTCTAATAACTTAATATTATCATCCATCTTTATAAATAGTTCTGAAAAGGCATGAGTCACTGTTATAATCTTTTGTTTCAAATTGTCATACTTTGATTGTATCAATTCTTTAATTTCCTGCTTGAATTTTTCAAGATTCTGGTTCACAATCTCATCCCTTCTTACCATCTCCTCCAAGAGAAATTCAATTAAGTTAAAATCATTTTTCTGAGTCTGTAGGTTTGAAACTTGTTCACATAGTTTGTAAATGGGGGAATCCCCCCCCCGCTGCTTGTTTGTCTGGCTTTGTTAGGTTAAACGCCATCCTTCCACACAGACAAACTCTATTTTAAGAAAAGAAAGCTTCTTTCCAAACAAGATCAATATCAAATCTCCAGGAAGAAAGAAACATAAAAGTAAAACTTTTTCTTCTCAATTGTAGCCAGCAGTATTTATTCCGCTACTTTGTGGCTTGTTAAACTATTGAAACGGAAGGACTCTCTCTTTCAGCTTTCCCTTCTCAAGCCTCGGCAGTCGCCATTTTAAATTTATTTTTTCCTTTCTTCAATATCATTTATAAAGTCAATGAAAATACTTGCGATTTAGGGTCCCAGGTCCAGATCTCATCCTCTTTGATTAAACAATCTGTTAGTTTTCATTAAAAAGCTTGTTCTTGTTGCCTGGCTCTGCAAAAAGGCAGAGGTCTCCCGAAGCCCGGAGCAGCGGCGAGGGAAATAGGGAGCCTCATCTGCTTCGTCCCCAAGAGTAAAAAAAACTCTGGGGGCTTCGCAGAGAGCTCTACCTGCCCTCACCTGCTCTGTCTCACATTTCCTTATGGAAATGGAGTTTTTCGAGCCGCCTTTCAGATGTAAAGGCGGCTCTTTACAGGCGACAGGGCTGGTGGTCCCAAGGGACCGTCTGGCAGCAACAGAGAGCAAACAGGAAGTCCGACTAGGTTGGAGTTCTTGATAAGCCCACATGGCCATTACCTGAGCTGTTGCTCTTCTCTCCACCAGTAAGGACAGACTGTTAGAAATAGTTTTGACAAAAATGGGTAGAATACATTGAAGTAAAACACAGCCTGCAGCTATTAGTCCAATTAAACCTACAATTGCTTGTAATCCAGGTAATTTTGGCCACCACCCGGAAAACATATCTCTCAGGTTTAATCCTTTCCAAGTTTGTACAGGAACATGAGCTATCTTAACCATCTTATCAGTAATTTCTTTTATGACCTTACCACTTTCATCTATTTCAATGCAACAATTGGTTAGATTAAATTTTCCACACACTCCACCCTCCTTAGCAAGCAAATAATCCAAAGCTAATCTATTTTGCATAATATAAGTTCTTGACTTTACACTTTCTCTGGCTAACTGGGTTAGGCCTTTAACTGTTTCGTTGGTGATTATTTCAACCACAGTGTCGAGCTCGCCCTCACGCTCGACACAACTCACCGCCGATCCCTCGCCCTTCAGCTTCGGGGATGGACGGCCAGCGGGCGCACATGGTGGCACACGGGGGTGGGGCTCGGGGCGCTGGGGTAGGCGGCCGGGTGAGGTGGCGGGGTGCGTCGGATATAGGGCTTCTCGTGGCAGCAGCTTCCCGCATGCAACGTCATCTCAGCTAAAGGATTCCGCCGACGATTCGCTGGTTCGGGGGGGCGGATGGACGCAGCGCGGGCTACGCCCCACAGCAGCTGGGCGGAGAGGATTCCGCCGCTGATTCGCTGGTTCGGGGGGGCGGATGGGCGCGGCGCGGGCTACGCCCCACAGCAGCTGGGCGGAGAGGCATAAAAACGCTACGAGCTAAACGCCCATAGCGCCGTTTTTAAATCGCGTACGACTGCTGTATCCTTCGTTGCTACGAAAGTAAACCATCATCCCAAAGCAAAACCTTGTCTATTGGTGATTTGTTGTGTTTCTTCCGTTTCGTGGTCCGAGGATCCTGAGAGGAAAACGGCGCTTTTCTTTTTACTTCAGCGGAGGAATCAAACAGATGAATGGCTGAAGGTTTGGATCCTGAGCTGTGCGTGGGGGAGGACTCCGGGGTAGAGCAAGTGGAGGCAAGCGCAGGGGGCTTGGATGAGGCTCCCACCCCTGTCGTTCGGCCAAAGGAATGGACGGGGAGTCAATGTGAGGGGCCAGGCGAGCCGGAGGGGAGGACAACTATGGCCTCTGGAGAATGGTGGCATAGCTCAGCCCTCACCGGTCCGAGTAAGGGAGTGCCGACCCCACCCTCCACGGATGAAAGGTTCCTTAGGTGGAGAGAGAGGCGGTGGATTGATGATGAGGAAGGGGGGGGTGGAGTTATTCCACCGAACTGGCTCCTTCGACTCTGGATGTCCTAAGGGAGAAGTTTGGGGAGGCCAGCTTTCGGGACGCACAGTCCTGGCAACCATGGGCTATGGGGGGGGAGTCTTCAGCAGCTTGGCAAGGGGCTTCTACAACTACAACAGATACCCGTTTCCGTCTGGCCAGCCCAAAGTTGAGGGCAGACGGGGGGGGCCCTGGACAGAGACGTGAGACCATTCCCCCTACAGACGGTCAGGAGAGGGCAACGGGTCGCCCGGATACCAGGGGTCGGCCTGCACAGGAGGAACGTCGGGCCGAAACAGGGCGGCGGGCACCCTCACAGAGCTTCCGTGGCACACCTGCTGGGCAGCCCAGGTCCATACCACCCTGGACGGCGGGGCCATGGGGGGCCCAGCCTATGTGGGGCCCTCCCCCTTTCCAAGCAACGTTTGATGGGAGTGCGGACCGAGTGGCAATCTTTCTCAGCCAGGCTATCAGTTATCTCGATCTCTATGGCCGGTTCTACCCATCCCAGTGGTCCATGGTGGTTGCCCTTACCACCGTTATGGCAGGGGAGGCTGCTGACTGGGTGGCGGACCTACACAGCGACCACGCCCGTGAGTTAACTGACGTTGGACTTTTTCTGGAGGGCCTTCGGGCCCGGTTCGAGGATGACTCTAGGACACAACAGGCCGAAGGGGAGCTTGTGTCCTTGAGACAAAAAGGCCGTCCTGCCAAGGACTATGTGAAAGAATTCCGTTCCATCGCTGGGCGGTTGCGGGCGTGGCCTGAACGTATGCTTGTGCATCAATTTCATTTGGGACTGGATCGGGACCTGAGACAGGCATGCGTATATCAAGGATTACCACCGCGTCTGTCGGAGTGGTTTCGAGCAGCCATAGACCTGGATATGGGGCTGAAAGAGTTCCGCAGCAGACCCAGTGCAGGACCATCAGCCCAAGTGAGGAGGCTGCCAGAGCGACCTGTGGCCAACCGAGGAAGTGCACCTACAGCGCTTGGAGACTCCGTTCGTCGGCCGACGTTTCGTTGTTTCCGATGCAATCAGATAGGCCACCGTGCTCTGGACTGCCCTCTTCCGCCCTCCCAACAACCCGTAAGCCGAACACCCGCGACTGGGGGGAAGGGCCGTGAACGCCAAAGGACCACGCCAGAACGGTCCAAGGTCGTGGCTCAGGCTCGACCATCTGGTAACGACACGTCACCAATCGAGCCTGCAGAACGTTCCAGCACTGGCGAGGCATTCGTTGTAGAGGGGGATAGCGACGAGGAGGACAGCAACCAGGATCCAATGGTGAGTGCTCCCGTTCGTCCTTTTCTGATCCCGGTTACGATGGAGAACACACGACGGGGTCTAGCTGTACAACAGGGAGCGCTAATCGACTCTGGCTGTACTCGTTGCTTGATGAGACGAGCATTAGCGGTGCAGTTAGGGTTACGGTTATATCGGTTGCACTCACCTATTAAGTTTGAACAGGTGGACGGGTCAACGTTGGGGGGGGCTCCTGCTACGCAGGTAACGGAACTAGTACAATTACGGATAGGAGAGCATAAAGAGTATCTTCGGTTCATAGTAGTGGATGTTATGATCGAACCCATTATCCTGGGGTTAACATGGCTGGACAAATGGAAACCAACTATCTGGTGGGAAGGAGGGTATCGCAAACTCCGCCTTGAACTAGGGCCTGAACCAAGTGCTCCTGAACCCTCTAGTCGGTTGCTGGAAGGGACCGAACATAGGTCGAGACCCCTGACACCGGGGGTTCCAGCAGTGTATACAGATCTAGCAGCTGTATTCGACGAGGCGGAGTGTGATATATTACCACCTCACCGTAGGACAGATTGCGCTATAGAACTTGTACCTGGTGCGAAGTTACCGAAACCCCGAATGTATGCGATGACACCAAGGGAGGTAGATGAATTGCGTAAATATATCGACAAGAACTTAGCCCGGGGGTTTATTGAACCCAGTAGAGCCCATATGGCTGCTCCAGTACTATTCCGGGAGAAGAAGGATGGGGGCCTTCGCTTATGCGTCGACTTCCGGGGTCTAAACGCTGTGAGTGTAGAACCACTGTATCCCCTCCCGTTGATAAAAGACCTTCTGGCCACATTAGCGACGGGGCGATATTTCACTAAGTTAGACCTGAGGGAGGCGTATTACCGGGTTAGAATCAGACAGGGGGATGAGTGGAAAACCACGTTTAATTGCCCCCTAGGAAGTTATAAATTCCGGGTTATGCCATTCGGACTGCAAGGCGCCCCGGCAGTGTTTATGCAATTAATCAACGAGGTTCTCCATGAATACCTCTACCGTGGTGTCTTAGTGTACCTAGACGACATACTGATCTATACGAGAACAATGAAGGAACATGTACAGTTAGTCCGTCAGGTATTGCGGCGTTTATTGGACGCTAAATTATATGTGAAAGTGTCAAAATGTGAATTCCATCGTACTCAGTTGGATTATCTGGGCTATAGAATTTCTACAGACGGTTTGACAATGGATCCGAAGAAGGTCAGCACCGTTTTGGAATGGCAAGCCCCAGAGACAAGGAAACAATTGCAAAGTTTCCTCGGGTTTGCCAATTTCTATAGGCAATTTATTCCCTCTTTCGCCCATATAGCATTGCCACTCACTGACCTTTTGCAAACTAGGGGACAGGTGGGAAAGCCACGGCCGGGTCAGAAGCTGAATTGGTCGTCGGCTTGCCAGACGGCTTTCGACAGCTTGAAAGCTCAGTTTGCACAGGCCCCAGTACTACAGCATCCTGATCAAGAGACTCCGTTCATAGTGCAGGTGGACGCAAGTGATGTGGCCGTGGGGGCTGTGTTGTTGCAGCCCAATAGCCAAGGGCAGTTGCAACCATGCGCATATACATCCAAGAAATTTAGTGCCACGGAACGGGGTTGGGCTATATGGGAAAAGGAGGCTTTTGCTGTCCGATGGGCTCTCATTAGTTGGCGACACATTCTAGAAGGGGCCCGTACCCAATTTGAGGTCTGGACGGACCACAAAAACCTGATAGCTTTACAAACCCCCAGGAAATTATCCCCAAAACAGGTGCGATGGGCCCACTATTTCCAACGTTTCAACTTTGTCTTGAAATATGTACCGGCAGGAAAGAACTTCCTCGCTGACGCTTTATCACGACTACCCCAATTCCACAGTAAACGGGACGACGTTGTTCAGGCTATCCTCCCTGGTAACGGCCACGGTGGGAGGGCGGCGTCCAGCGCAGAAAACCAACGGTGTTGGGAGGAGTCAGTACGGGAGGCCACATCCCAGGATAAGTGGGTGGCAGAGAACACACAGCTCGTCACATATAACAATGGACTAGCTTGGAAAGGAGATAAAATGTATATCCCTAGTGTATTACGGCAAGACGTCCTTAAAAGGTGTCATGATGCCAAAACTGCCGGTCACTTTGGGTTCCTCAAAACATTACACCTGATCCGGCGCCAGTTCTGGTGGCCACGTCTACGGTCTGACGTGGATGCGTACGTCACAAGCTGCACTGTTTGCGCTAAATCAAAACCACGGCCAGGGAAGCCCCTCGGTTTACTACAACCAGTCGCAAATCCCATTAGGCCTTGGGATGAGATAGGTATGGATTTTGTGGTCGATCTACCAGACAGTAATGGGCATACAGTCATATGGACGGTGATAGATCTTTTTTCAAAACAGGCCCATTTCATCCCATGCAACGGACTGCCATCAGCCAGAAAGCTAGCCAAACTGTTTATTCAACATGTGTACCGGTTACATGGGGTGCCTCGGCGTATCATTTCAGACAGGGGGGTGCAATTCACAGCTAGATTTTGGAGGTCTTTTATACAAGCCATTGGCTCGACGCAAGGGCTCAGTTCAGCATTCCACCCTAGCACTAATGGAGCAGCTGAGAGAGCCAACGCCATGGTAGAACGTTACCTTCGGTGCTACGTCTCATATCAACAAACCGAGTGGTCCAGTCTCTTGCCATTGGCTGAGGTTGCCTATAACAACGCGGTACATAGCAGTACCGGTTTTACCCCTTTTCGTATTGTCACAGGTCGTGAGTTTGTAGCGATACCCGAGTTAGAAGACCTACCCAAAGGCGAGCAGAATCCGCAGGAATGGGCGGATAAAATACGTACACTATGGCCACAGGTTAGAGAGGCGTTAGATGAGGCCGCTACTGTGTATAAAGCGCATGCAGACAAGAAACGGGCCCATAGTGATCCCCTCAAGGTTGGGGATCTAGTATATTTGTCCACTAAATATATCAAACTGAAGGTACCAAACCGGAAGCTGGGTCCGAAATACCTAGGCCCGTTCCCTATACTTCGGGTAATAAACCCAGTTACTGTGGTTCTCAAACTCCCACCTTTATTAGGGAAGATACACCCCGTGTTCCATGTGAGTCTGCTAAAACCAGTAACTCGTGTCAGGGATAGACCGCCATATCCGGGGCCTGTTAAGGATGACCAATACGAGGTGGAAGACATATTAGATTCAAAACTGAGTAGGGGCCGGCTCAAGTATCTAGTTAAATGGAAGGGATACCCTGAAGAGGAGGCATCCTGGGTACCTATGGAGGATGTACACGCTAAAAAATTACAGAAACGGTTTCATCGCAAATACCCTATGAAACCGAGTCCACCGGAGATAATAGGAGCTAACGAATCTGCTTTGTATCTTTCAGACCACACCGTGGTGAAGGGGTGCCGCATGTCGAGCTCGCCCTCACGCTCGACACAACTCACCGCCGATCCCTCGCCCTTCAGCTTCGGGGATGGACGGCCAGCGGGCGCACATGGTGGCACACGGGGGTGGGGCTCGGGGCGCTGGGGTAGGCGGCCGGGTGAGGTGGCGGGGTGCGTCGGATATAGGGCTTCTCGTGGCAGCAGCTTCCCGCATGCAACGTCATCTCAGCTAAAGGATTCCGCCGACGATTCGCTGGTTCGGGGGGGGCGGATGGACGCAGCGCGGGCTACGCCCCACAGCAGCTGGGCGGAGAGGATTCCGCCGCTGATTCGCTGGTTCGGGGGGGCGGATGGGCGCGGCGCGGGCTACGCCCCACAGCAGCTGGGCGGAGAGGCATAAAAACGCTACGAGCTAAACGCCCATAGCGCCGTTTTTAAATCGCGTACGACTGCTGTATCCTTCGTTGCTACGAAAGTAAACCATCATCCCAAAGCAAAACCTTGTCTATTGGTGATTTGTTGTGTTTCTTCCGTTTCGTGGTCCGAGGATCCTGAGACACAGCCTGTAAACAAATCAACCTGTTCAGGATATATATAGGTGTCCGATAGCCATACAAACCATCCTCTGCCCAGGTTGCTGGTCCATAAACTTGTATGATTCGCTCTGCAGGCCATTCCTCCTCTCCCCACGTGGGTTGATTACCACCCACGTTTACTTTTCCTATGAGGGATGTATCAACATGCCTTCTTTGTCTATTCAGGTTTCCCACTTCATCATACACAGGGACACCCAGAACTTGTCTAGTTTTCAAAGGTATGTTGTGGCCCCGCCCTCTGAGCCTATCCCATCGGAGGAAGAAAGCTCCGAGCATGAGGAAGAGGAGTCAGCCAGGCCTCCCTCTCCAGGCCCCTCCCCTCTGGCACTGTCTCAGGTGCCGGCCGAGGGAGAGGAGATTAGCAGGGAGACAGGTGTCTCGGATGAGAGTGAAGGAGAGACATCATTCCTGGACGCACGCCTCCGAAGGCGTGATAAACAATTGCAGCAGCTCAGGAGGCGTGCTAGGGATTAGAACTGAGTCACTGGACCACACCCCAGAGACTATATAATAGAGGGTGGTGGCCAGTGATCCCTGTGACGAACAAAAAATAAACCTTGGATAGTCACTAAAGCATCGTTCGAAACTGCTGAGAGGAATATTATTTTCTGTTGGACTCTTGTACACTGAGTATATTATCTTTCTGTTTCTGTGGAAATAAAGCACTTGGCAGACAGTGTGTATATCGCTGCCAAGTTGGAGATAAAGACCTGGGTGTGTGCCAAGTGCTTCCTTAACCCTCGGCTGGCTGTGTTTGTGTGTGTGTGTGTGTGTGGACGGGGACAGATCAAGGTAAGAAAAAGAACCCAGGTCTAATTATGCCTAATACACATGCTCCACACCAATTCTTAGGTAGATATCCGTATGCCATCTTACCACAGATCCAATACAGTCCATCGGGCGCCAGCCATCCGAGGGTTTGATTGTCTGGATCGTTTAGAAATGCCAACCCGTTAACACTGAACAGGGCTTGCTCATCAATCCCCTCTGTTGCATTATTGCCCGACCACCAGACTTTACTTTCCCACTTTCCGATGCATATTAAATTTCCAACTTCTTTGCATCCTTTTATGATCTTCCGTTTAAAGCATACATTACCTACCAAATTAGTGGTAAGTGTCCAATCTCCATCTTTCCCCTTAGTGTATGACAAATTACCCCTCTGGTCCATCTCTAGCACCTTTGAATAGTTCAGTTCCTGAGCCTCCCATGGCCATTTTTCTCCCATATTTGTTCCCCCACATACAAAACAATTAGATACATTTAGAGTATGTGCTATATCTTCAGCTAATTTAACAAAAATATTAGTTACGTATTTGGGGATTTCGGGGATATTAAGTTTTTCCATTTCTAAATAGAAAGACCAGAACAGCCCTTTAGTATCCTGTAGTTTCCTAGTGGTTTTTGTTACTTTCCAACTGAGTGTGACATGAGGATCCGCCCCTTTAGCATAGATACCTAACCCATATCTTGCATTCCAGGTTCTAGTAGGGGTACAGGTAAGCTTAACAGGGTTACATCTATTTCTTTGACAATTGGAAGTTGCCACTCCTGTTTCTAATTTACATTTCTGATTTCCTACATGAGAGTCCCCTGACCACATGGTTACACAGGACCAATAGGGACAATATCTATAGGTATTTTGATCATAACATTCACCCTGATTATAACACATATATTTCTTGTTCAACATATAACTTCTTTCCCAGTCTAAACTTCCACAGGTGGCCTTCCAGCAATTCTGATTGATGGCCATGCAAGCATCGAAGGATAGCTCAACCTGCCTGCCCAAAGACCGGAACTCTGTTTTGTTTAACAGTTCCTCCCTTCCACATTTGGTGGTATATATTGACATTTCATAGGTGGTTATTAATTTAGCCTCTACAGGGTTATAACATTGCACCTTACCATTTAGCACACACATATGATATACTGTTGTTTTGACCCGACAGGTGGGCGGCGTATATGGTGTACACCCATCGGGCTTGTAAGTATGATATACCAGGGTTTTGGAAATTAAAGTACCCTGGATTGTAGTCTTTATACAAGGGCTATATTGTTCCTTATCTATGGGCTTCATTGTATCCCGTGGTCTCACTACAGGTGATGCTATTACTGGAACCATCATAGCTGTACTTAGTGAAGCTGATTGAGTTTTCAATGCAGGGGCCTGGGTAACGGTGGTGGTCGCCCTCTTGACTCAGTTTCTAAGCACTTCCTCTAATGTCATACCTCCCCATTTTGGGGTATAACATAGTACCCCTTCTGTCCCATTACATCGGTAAACAACCATCGGGCGATCGGAGCCAAAAACACATGTGGTTAGATCAAACCATTCACAAGAATCAGGTATCCCCGATCTCAGCCGGATGGCTGTGCCACCTTCAATGAGACACGGCACACATGGTCCTCGTCCCACACGGTCCTCAAGCCCCCTGGTTCTTCTCATTTTCCCTTTACCCTGCCTTGTTCTTGTTGCTCCAAATTCAAAGGGTTCTATTTTCAAGATACATGTCCCTTGCCATCCCGGTTTTAATTGAGTGGGGGAGAGAACCCGTTCCCATC
This sequence comes from Pituophis catenifer annectens, assembly GCF_029215685.1. Taxonomy (NCBI): domain Eukaryota; kingdom Metazoa; phylum Chordata; class Lepidosauria; order Squamata; family Colubridae; genus Pituophis; species Pituophis catenifer. Next base: position 18,735,851 of record NW_027256885.1, read on the forward strand.
CCCAATATCTAGGGGGTCCACAGTCTAGGGTTAAAGAGGAACTCCCCCCTTTGAAAGGGGCTGTAGCACAAATTCCCTTTCTTAAGACATAACCCACATATTGACACACTTTAGGATTGGAGTAACCTCGGGCTTGACAAGTAATCATTGCTATCTTATCAAATATCCTAGGAGTCGTACAGGGATGCGGTAGAACACCATTCCAGCAATCTGGGGTGAAGGTGATAGGTGGTGTTCCATCGCAAGTCCCGCTGCCAATATCATATGATTTAATTATGCGTGGTTGTTCTTCTGGATTACTCCACAAACCCAAGTTACTCACACATACCGAATTACTTTGAACCCCTATCAGCAACAGGCTCATCCATAACCATTCAACCCCAAACCTTCCAGCCATGTTTATCCCAACTCCATATTTTACAAGCATACTTATCTGCTTCCCGCTCTTCCCGTTCCACTCTTCTGGCATTTCGCAGTATAGCCTGTATTGTAGGGCTGGGTTTAAGAGTATAATAGGAAGGTTTCCCTGGACAGACTATAAGATAATGTGAGAGCACTTCTTCTATGACCACTATATCACACTTGTCATTACAATGTATGCAAATAACACAATCAATACAATGTGCACAGCAACAGCATCCACACTTACATTGGCAAAACCAACACATACAATCAGCAAAAGAGAATGAACGCAAAGTAAAGAAAGAACTAAAAACTTCTTCATCCAATCTTCCCCCGTGCGTAGAAAGTCAGCTTCCGGTGTGACTTAGCAAGGGTTTCTTCCTTCCTTGAGAAATTCCTGCCACGTAATCAGCTCTGGCGGAGGAACAGACTGGGCAACGAGAACGGAGTGAGGTAAACGGACTGGTGGATTAAGAGCCTCTCCACACAATCTCAGTCTGTATTGATAGAATATAATAGGAACAAGAGATAAAACTGCAACAATCCACAATCCCCACATCCAATTCTCCCACATGAAGTGATGGCAGTCTTCAGCCGTGCGCTGGGAAGCAGCTTCCGGTGTGCTCCGGCAGGGCAAGACATTCTTTTCTTCTTACAGCCACTCAGATATACCTGGATACAGCGTTCACTCCTAATAACCTATATACATATGTGAGATATCATTTAGTTGCGTCTAAAGGTAAGCTTGGTTGGATTTTTCGGGTCCATGGACACTCTCCAGCTCTTGTCTGCTGCCGCTTTGACTCGTGTCCAATGGATCCATGATTTGGACTCTGCAATTTTAACAGCAAGTGGGGAAGACATAACAACAGTGAAAGGTCCTTTCCATCTTCCCTCTAGCTGTTCTTTCTTCCAATGTTTAACCCACTCTCGATCCCTGGGCTTAAAGGGATGACAGCGAGTTACTAGTCTAGGGGGTACCTGTTCCATCACATATTTCTGTAGTTTTTCAACCTGTTTGCTCAGTTCTTGCACCATTTCCATATTCCAAACACCCCCCTTATGTCCCAAGTCCGGCCATCCCGCTAGGTGTCGCCTCAAAAGGTTTGGAGGTCGCCCGAACATCAACTCATAGGGAGACAACTTGTGTTGTCCTCTTGGAGAGCTTCTGATTGCATACAAAGCTAGCGGCAAAGCATCAGGCCATTTTAAATTACTTTCGGTAGAGATCTTAGTAATTCGTTCCTTCAGGGTTCTGTTCAATCGCTCAATGGCGCCTCCTGACTGTGGATGAAAAGCACTGTGGAACCGCCACCTGATCCCCACAGCTTGAGTTACTGCCTGATTAACCTGATGAACAAACTCAGGACCATTATCAGAAGAAATATTAGTAGGCATTCCAAACCTGGGGATAATTTCCTTTAGCAATAGTCTCGCTACTTCCCTAGCCTGTTTGGTTTTCGTAGGAAACGCCTCCGGCCACCCAGTATACATGTCCACTATAACCAACATAGCTTTGAACAGTCCACACCTTGGCATGTCAGTGAAATCAATCATGATATAATCCATAGGAATATATGCGCATGGTATTGCTCCGGGGGGCAATAAAGGTCCTTGTCGAGGATTAACCTTTGCACAGGTGATGCACTTGGCCACCACACCCGCAGCAATGCCTGCTAGTCCATTAATGTAATAGTCTCTTTTTAAAGCTGCTTCCAAAGCTGTTTTTCCCATATGAGTAGTCTCATGGGCTAATTGGGCCAGGGTCCAAGCTACTGACGATGGCACATACACTCTCTGATCTGGCAAAACATACCATCCGCTTTTCACCGTAGCCTGTAAGTCAGTTACAGCTTTTACACTCTCTTGTTGGGTATAAGTAGGTTTTATTTCAGGTGGTATTACTCCCATATCCATAGCTACACATATTGATAAGTCGGAGGTTGGCCCTTGACGCTTGGCAGCTTCTCTTGCTTCTAAGTCAGCCGCCCTATTTCCCATAGTTATCCTATCATCTCCTCTTTGGTGTCCTTTACAATGCATCACTGCCACTTTCTTTGGCCTCTGTACAGCATCAAGTAAACGACTTATCAAATGCCCATGTAAGATGTATTTTCCAGCTGAATCTCTAAATCCTCTTTCTTTATACACTGCTCCGTGAGCATGCAAGGTTAGAAAAGCATATTTGCTGTCAGTCCACACATTTAAGGATTCACCTGCGGCCCGTTCCAATGCTCTTATTAATGCCCATAGCTCAGCTACTTGTGCGCTATGTCCTTTTCCTAAAGGGCCACTCTCTACCACTCCTTCATCATCCACGATGGCATATCCAGACACTCTATTTCCTTCTATCATGTAACTAGATCCATCTGTGTACCAGTTAAGCTGGGCATCTGGCAAAGGGATATCAGTTAAATCAGATCGACTAGCATACACTTTCTCAAGTACCTGCAAGCAATCATGCACCGGTTCTGACTCCGTTGGTAATAGAGTAGCAGGATTCAATCTATTTGAAACAACTAATCGCACCTGAGGATTCTCAATCATTATAGCTTGGTATTTTGCTAAACGTTGTCCACTAATCCACAAATGTCCTTTCGCCTCTAGTACCGATTGCACTGCATGAGGAGTATGTACATTTACAGGACAAGAAAAAGTAAGCTTATTACAATCTTGAATTAGTTCCACAATAGCAGCTAATACTTTGAGACAATGAGGCCAGCCTTTTGCAACTCCATCCAGCTGTTTAGAAAGATAAGCCACCGGTTGCTGCCAGCTCCCAAGCGGCTGAGTCAGCACCCCTAAAGCAACATTTTTATTAGTATCCACATATAAATTGAAAGGCTTCTGCAAGTTTGGCAAAGCTAATGCAGGGGCTTGTGTCAGAGCTTCCTTGATGTCACAAAATGCTTTCTTTTGCTCTCTTCCCCATTCTAGAGGCTCAATATTCACCCCCCTTGTTGCCACATATAAAGGGGCTGCCATCAAGGCAAAATTTGGAATCCAAATACGACAAAAGCTTGCTAACCCCAAAAAGCTTCGCAACTGTCTTTTTGTCTGAGGCTCTGCCAGAGCCAAAATTGCTCATTTTCTTTCCGGCCCTAGCGCTCTACGTTCATGTTCAACGTCATATCCCAGGTACCTCACACGCTGTTGCACTAGTTGGGCCTTCTTCCGGGAAACTCTATATCCACATTCCAACAACAAATCTAACAACATCTTGGTATTTTCCCAACAAACATCCTCATTTTGTCCTGTCACAAGCACATCATCTACATACTGCAAAACAGTATCTCCCTGTTGGCATGGCACATAATATTGCAAATCCTTAGCTAAGGCTGTCCCAAACAAGGTAGGAGAGTTTTTGAAACCTTGAGGGAGCCTAGTCCAGGTATATTGTGATTTCGTTCCATTTCTGGGGTGTTCCCACTCAAATGCAAACAAAGGCTGACTAATTGGATGAATGGGTATTGTAAAGAATGCATCTTTCAAATCTATAACGGAAAACCAAGCAGCTTGGGGTGGGATTAAGCTAAGTAAAGTATAGGGGTTCGACACAGCGGGGTGCAAGGTCACCGTTAGGCGGTTTACGGGGCGTAGATCCTGTACCGGCCTATAGGAGCCGTCTACCTTCTTAATTGGGATAATTGGGGTGTTCCATGGAGATTGAATAGGTACCAGAACTCCTGCCTCAAGATATCTCTGAATACTTTCATACACAGTGTAAACTGCATCCCTAGACACGGGTTGTTGACCTATGCGTATAGGGACAGTGCCTGGTTTCAATTCCACCACTACTGGAGGATGATGAGCTGCAAATCCTGGAGGATTATCTTCAGCCCACAATCCTGGTACATCAAACTCCCGCCATGTATTATCCCTAATATTTTCATTGATTTGCCTTCCTACCATTAATCTCCAAATCTCCTCAGGGGAATGTCTCACTGTTACTCTCTGCCGACCTGCATCAAAAGAGATAGTTGCATTCACAACTTGCTGATCTATCTGTCTCAAGTGGGCCACCAACTCTGCCTCAGCAGCTCTAGCCCTTGCCTCTGCCTCCGCTAAAGCAGCAGCTTTTGCTGCCCGTGTTTGCACTCCTTCAACTACACCCCCAACTGCTCCCTGAGCCTCTTCTCCTTCTGCCTCACTCTGATCACTTTCATCCACCGATGGGCTTGTTTTCACCTTCGGACTTCTCCCAGTATCATCTCTTCCTACTCCATCATCCTGCACACCTCCTCCCACAGCACCCCCAACAGCAACCCCTACAGCACCCCCCCCGGCAGGCAGCTGGTATGGCGGCTGATATGGCGGTAACGGCGGCGCAGTAGGGAGACATTCTTCCTCATCCCCAACTAAAATCTTTCGTGCCCGACACGGTGTTTTCACATACCTATCTTTTCCTTTCTTCACAGCACTTTTCCTGCAACATTTAATCTTTGGTCTAGCAACACAAAGCCGTACCATCTCTGCCTGACATTGCAATAAGTCCTCAGCCTTCTCAGTCAGTGCATTTACCCACTGATCAATGTACGGAAACTGATCTGGGTACTTTTCTTGGTCCACCGCTATAACTCCCCACAGGTCATCTGCTACCTCTTCCTTAAGCGAACACTCTGGGGGCCACCCAGTTCCCATGTTGGCCCACACAGTAGTGCACAGATACTTCAAACGTTCCTTTGTCACTTTGGGATATGAGGGGTTCCTGAAATAACTGTCAAATCCTTTTAACATGCATGCCAACGGGGTGTTGGGCACGCTCTGGGTATTCCCCCCCATCCTAACACACTGTCACCGACTCGCAGCCCCGGAACTCAAGGCCACTGACGAGAAATGCGATGACTTAACCACCCCACACAATTACCTCACAGGGACTTCATTAGGACAAGCATCCCGAGTCCAGGGGAGGGATCAGGTCCCCTCGTCTGTCTTCAAATGAGACAGGTAACAACCTCTTACATATACTCGCCTGAGATGTCTTCACCTCACACGTCCTGGCCAGGAACCATTCACACTTCCTTTCCTACACCGCAGGGTTCTTGGACTCGCTCACAGCACTGTCAGCCTCACAGGGAAGTCGCTGCCGTCTCCCGGAAGTCTCGAACTCCCGTGGGCCCTGGAGGATGTTCAGGAGTGGCTGTCCCGAGGGCCTGAGGGGTGGAACGGCCCTCAGCAAAATCTTGCCTCAGTCTAGAGTCCCGGCGGAGTCGCCATTTGTTGTAGGAAAAGACGGGACCAGACCAAGCACTTCAATGCAGGAAAGGTTTATTATGCATAAGGTTCAAACAGCAGAAAACACAGCAAATTGTCTGAACCCCGAAGGGTGTACAGAGGTGTTGCTTTTATATTCTTGATTACGTATACATTGTGTCAAGGTTGCATTTAGACATATTTGGTCTTACAGGAAACAAAAGATGTCTACTCCAGACGTTTAGTAAGGGATAACAGTAAAAGGAAATCACATGAATATATTGGGGGTTAATTATACTCCTCACATGTTATATATGACATTTAGGTTAAAATGCAGAAGTAATCAACAGGATGCATCTGTCTGGGTCAGTCTGCTCTTTTGAGATAAAAATACTCTCTGTCATCTCAGCAACTCCTTACTGGCATACAGAGAAATATTTAGCCTTGACCAACGTTTCAGGCCTTGTTACTGAGGCTTTTGTCCAGAACCAAAGATTGTGTCTGAACCCTGAATCTAGTCCTCTAGTCCTCTTCAATCTCGCAGCTGTTCCACCTCAAAAGCTTTAGTTAAATTCTTTCCTTGAGGTACAGCTGTCTTAACTCCCTGAAATATAATTCTCTTCAGGTCCTCCATTTGCCCCCGGTCAGCTACATTATTATTATTCCAACCAGGATCGGCTAATGGAAACTTAGTCTCCGCAGCAACAGGTTGAGCAGCCCCGACCTGGGTCTTATCCCAATAGGCCATAGCCGCTTTCCGTATTTGTGACCTCTCCTCAGGGGAGAACAAATAACCCAATATATGCTGTAACTCAGCATATGTATACAGATTGGGCCCCAAAAATAGATCCAACGATTCTGACAACTTAATAGGATCCGCTTGCAAGGAAGGCATGGTACTCTTGTAATTTCTCAAATCTGAAGATGTTAAAGGCACATTTACAAACGTTGTAACTGGGAGACCTGCACCAGTTAAACCATTTGGCATCTCCCTTAAAGGCAACATTCTTTTAGTTTGTAAATGTGTCCTACGAGGGGAAGGAGGTCTTACCGGTACTGGCAATTCCTCAGACTCCCTCTTTAACTGCTGATATTGCCGAGCTGCTGAAGGCCCCCCCCCCCCCACTGCTCCCAGCAGCAGCTGCCTCATCTAGGCCACCCACTGCCCCAGCAGCATTCTGGTTATATGGAGGAGGTAAAGGTGGGCAAGTAACATAAGCCAAAGGGTCCCACCTTTTCTCTTCTTCTTCATCCCCATACAACACTCTAGTATCTCTAGGGGGAAAAGGGTCAAACCACTGAACATGAAACCACGGTTCAACATATGGCAACTGAGAAATAAGTTTTTTACTTTCTAAAACCTTCTTCAAGGCATTAATCCAATACGGGTCAGACTCCCCAAACTTACTCCACCTATAATTAGGCTTTATCAAAATAAATTTCGGCCACACCCTAGTACAATAATTAATCATAGCTACTTTATCCAACTGTTTGGTATAAACCTTCAACCAGTCCTCTGTCCACTGAGTTAACAACTCCCCTAAAGGTGATATCGGAGGGATGGAGGGTATTTCATTGTTAGTATTATTACCACATTTACTCCAAGAAAGCCCCATACTGTCACTTTCACACACAAACCACACACACTAAGCACACCTAATAATAACCCCAGAGAGAGGAAAGAAAGACTTTATATAACAAGTTAAACACATGTTTTCCCCTTTGTGGAAAGTCCCCACAATTCCAATATATAAAAATACCCCACTTAAAAATATTGTTTATATGTGTAATATGTAATATCAGCATATGCGCACTTCCCCTTTTTAATGAGGGCAAGATGACCTGAAAGCATATTTCCTGCCAGATAAACACATTCTCAAGAACACAGGAATTACACAGTTCCTTTCTCATGTTCTTAAATGTCAGCTAAATTATATAATCAGGTTATACAGAGTAAAATAAAGCCTTGACATGATTTTAAAATGGCGTAACTTAGGCTATATGTTTTTACAGGAATAATCCTAATTTCTTTATTTCTCACAACTGTGGAGGCATAAACCATTGTCATGCATAGGGGCGCATTTAAATGCAACCACCTCCAATTTGGAGTCAGCGCTGCCCCAGGTATTTTTCAATCTATGATGGAACGCTTTCTACAAGGCATTCCAGGGGTGGTGCCATACTTTGATGACGTACTAGTCTCGGGAGACTCGGAATCCCAACTAATGTAATGGCTCAGGGTTGCCCTACAGCAGTTCCAGGCAAAGGGACTAAGAGTCAGAAGGGACAAATGTGTCATTGGGGTTCAGGAGGTCGAGTTCCTGGGCTATCTAATTGATAGCAAGGGCATCCACCCCACCAAAAGCAAAGTTAGGGCTATACACGAAGCTCCAGCCCCCAAAACCAAAAGGGAGCTTCAGGCTTTCTTGGGACTGCTGAATTTTTACAGTGTCTTTTTGAAACAGAAAGCCACCGTTGCTGAGCCACTCCACCGTCTCCTAGGCAAGGTGGTTCCTTGGAAGTGGGGAGAAGAAGAAGAGGCAGCCTTCCGGAAGATTAAAAGACTCCTCTCCTCTGACAGTGTCCTCAAGCAATATCATGAGTCGCTTCCACTGTCCCTGACTTGCGATGCCTCACCGTACGGAGTCGGGGCTGTGCTCAGCCATCAGCTGCCCAACGGCTCCAAAGCCCCCATCGCTTACTTTTCCAAGACCATGTCCCCAGCGGAGCGCAATTATAGCCAGCTGGACAAAGAAGCCCTTGCCATCGTAGCTGGTATTAAGCGTTTCCACGAGTACCTGTATGGAAGGGCTTTTACAATCATTACAGACCACAAACCATTGCTGGGACTGCTCGCAGGGGACAAGCCAACACCTGCATACATGTCGCCCAGGATGACACGCTGGGCCATCTTTCTTTCCGGGTACTCCTACAACCTGACCCACCGACCCGGTAAGAACATAGGCAATGCAGACAGCCTCAGCAGATGCCCGGTGCGAGAACCTGTGATAGATCCGGCACCCACCCTCAGCCTCTATCACATCGATGATGACCAGATGTGTCTGGTATCATCCACCACGGTGGCAAGCCACACCCTGAGGGACAAAACCTTGAAGCAAGTGCTGTCCTGGATTTTGCGGGGATGGCCAAGGGAGAGACTGGGCAAAGACTTCACCCCGTTCGTACAGAGGCAGCAAGAGCTGTCTGCAATGAAAGGCTGCCTCCTCTGGGGTGACAGGGTGGTGATTCCCCACACCCTACAATGAAAGACATTGGAGACCCTGCATAGCGGCCACCCAGGCATAGTCCGGATGAAGGCGTTGGCACGAAGCTACGTCTGGTGGCCCTCGTTAGACAAGGACATAGAAGCGTGGATCGCCAAATGTGACCCGTGCCAAGCATCGCAACCAGCGCCACCGCAAGCCCAGCCGATGGAGTGGGAACAGCCCAGCAACCCATGGTCGAGGATACATATCAACTTCGCGGGGCCCATGAAGGGGAAGTTCCTGCTCATCGTGGTGGACGCTTTCTCAAAATGGCTGGAGGTAATAACAATGCCCTCCACCACAACAGATGCCACCATCAAGGCGCTCCGCTGGTTGTTCACCACCCACGGCCTACCAGATGTCCTGGTCTCTGACAACGGCCCGCAACTCACGGCAAAGGCGATGGAAGACTTCCTGGCAGAACAGGGCATCAGACATGCCCTCATCGCCCTGTACAGACCGGCGGAAAACGGGCAGGCGGAGAAAATGGTGCACCTCACAAAGGACACGCTCACCAAGATGGGCACTGGAGACTGGCAGGAACAAATCGATAAGTTCCTGCTGGCCCAGCACATCACGCCGCACGTGACCACCAAGAAAAGTCCGGCAGAACTACTGATGGGGAGAAGGCTCCGCTTCCCGCTAGATCGGCTCCATCCGCAGTATAACCCAAAAGACAAGCCGACCAACCCACCGCCAATGCAAAGCTTCGCTAGTGGAGACCTGGTGTTCGCGCTGAACTTCCAGGGTCCACCAAAATGGGTCAAGGGCCAAATTGGGAGAGTGACCGGTCCGAGATCATCCGAGGTGGAGCTGGACGATGGACGATCATGCAGACGGCACATCGACCAGCTCCGGAAAAGGTGGAGGGGAGTCGAGGAAAACCACCCAGACGAGGTGGATCTACCACCCCCCGACGAGGTAGGCCTGCCACCCCCCGACAAGGTAGGCCTACAACACCCCGCGGAGGGAGGCCTGCCCCACCCTGACAGGGCAGACCAACACCCTCCTGGCAAAGAGAGATACCAGCATGTCAGCGAAGAAGATGCGGTAGACCGGGACCAACCCAGCGGGACGAGCCGACAGCCCTATGGCAACGATGACCAGCGACCCCCCCCCCCAGCGGACGGGACCTCCATCTCCATGACGGGGTGGACCGGAGACCACCCGACACGGCGGCCCAACACCAACCCGGCAGGGTCGTCCGCCGCCATCCCAGTGAGGGAGACCTACACCACAGCAATGGGGTAGACCGGCGACAACCCAACCCAGCGAGCCAACACCAACCTGGAAGGGTCAACCACCGCCACCCCAGCAGGTTTGACCTACACCACCACGGCGAGGGCGACCAACACCGCTCCAGCAGGGGAGGACTGCAACACCCCAGCGGAGGAGTCCTACCCAACCCCGACAGGGTAGGCCAGTGCCCCCCGGCCGGGCCGGGGCACCAACACCCACCACCAGCGGGAGTTCAGCCTTGGGGGTGGCCCGCCACCTCCACCCGTGGAAACCCCTGGACACCAGGCAGAGAGGAAGGTAAAGAACCACGGGTCCTACCAGGTCTCAGCTGTCCAGTCCGACTCCGAGACGAACGACAGGAACCGAACATTCTTCATTCAGGCCCGGTCAAGGCACCCCACCAACTGTGGGGCGAGTCATCTACTCCAGCTGGAGGCGCTAGGTGAGGCCCCGGACACTCAACGGCAGAGTTCCGGTACATTCCACCACAGGGACGGGAGCTAGCAGGAGCCAGACCCGTCCGGAGCAGCATCATTGAACAAACTGAACTGTGCAGGTCAGGTAGGACTATTGTTCGTCCCGCCTACCTGCGCGACTACGTGACCTACGTCGGCCACGGAGTGATTGACTAAGGACTAGGAGGGGAGGGGTGTTATGTCCTTACAAGGACATCTGCCGGGGGATTGGCTGATTCCACCGGCGGGAAGTTTAAACAACTGTCATTAGCCGGCTGGCATGCCTGAGACGCATATAAGGCGGCTCGGCAGCCCAGCCAGCAGTCTGTTTTTACTATTCTAATAAAGTGCTGAACGGACAACAGCTGAGTCGCGTTTCTTTCCGGCACCGATCTAACACAAAAAATGAGTTAAGTAGTTCTGCTTTCTCCCTGTTGCTTGTCACCTTCTTGCCACTTTCTCCCAGCAATGGGCCAATTGCTTCCTTGACTTTTTTCTTGTTTTTAATATGTTGGAAGAAGCTTTTTTTTGTTATTTTTTACTTCAGTCGCAAGCCTTTGTTCATTGTGAGCCGTAGCTTTCTTCACTTCATCTTTACAGGCTCGGGCTATTTGCGGATATTCTGCCTTAGTTATTTGCCCCCCTTTCCACTTTTTATGCTTGTCCTTTTTGTCTTTCAATTTGTCAGTTCTTTATGCAGCCATGCTGGTTTCTTTTGAGATCTATTATTTTTCTTCTTCATTGGTATTGTGCTAGACTGGGCTTTTATAATATCACTTTTCAAAATTTCCCAAGCTTCTTGAGTTGTTTTCCCCTTGAGGATTCTCATCCATGGAATCCTTCTCAAGCTCTCTCTAAGTTTATTAAAATTAGCTCTCTTAAACTCCAAGACTCTAGTTTGACTTTGTTCTACTACTTGTGTTTGCATAATGTTGAATTCCAATATTGCGTGATCACTTGCCCCCAAGGTTCCTGTAGCTTCAACACCTTCTATCATTTCGTCTCTGTTAGTGAGAATTAAGTCCAATATGACTGATCCCCTTGTTCCCTTGTCTACTTTTTGAGAAACAAAGTTGTCTGCTAGGTTTGTTAGGAACCTGTTGGATCTTCCACTTGGTACAGAGTTTGTCTCCCAGTTGATGTCAGGGTAGTTAAAATCCCCCATTACTATTGTAATGTGCTTCCTACATACCTTAGTTAGCTGACTAGCAAAAAGTTCATCTACTTCCTCTGTTTGGTTGGGTGGCCTATAGTATAGACATATGGCAATGTCATTCCCCCCTCCCTTTAATATTGACCCAAATGCATTCAAGATAATTTTCATCATTGTTGTGCTCTATTTCTGTACAGATGTAGTTATTTCTTATATATAGTGCAACTCCACCTCCTCTTTTATTTGGTCTATTTCTTTTAAATAATTTATATCCCTCTAGCTGTATGTTCCATTTGTGGGTTTCATCCCACCAAGTTTCCGTAATGGCAACAATATCATATCTGCCCTCATTTACTTGAATTTCTAATTCACCCTGTTTATTCCTCATACTCTGTGCATTGGTGTATAGACAAATGAGCCCATTTTGATTGACCCTATGTTTACTGTCTACATAACCTGTGTTGTGCCTGACTGCCCCTGCTTTCTTGCCACCTGTTTGATTAATGTACATGGTATGGCACTCGCTGTTAAATGCTTGGTTTTGGTTGACAGCAGGGGTGATAATCTTACTCACACAGACATCTATGTTACATGCACTGATAGCCCTATTAATTTTGGATTGCTGGGGACAGAAATGTTCTGTATCAATTAATTCTCTGTCCCCACTGTTCAGTTTAAATGTTTATCCAGAAAATCTGTATACTAAATCTGTATATCTAAATACTAGGGACAGCTATTCTGCTGTTGACTAGCCTGTTAGCTGGATAAACCATGGACCATGCCGAGAAAATGTATCTGGTGTCACGTCATCAGATGGAGCAACTACAGGGCAGGACACCTACTATGGGAGCTACAGCCACTAACCGGTTGGATGATGAGATGCGTACCATTCTTCAGAGATCTGATTTGTGTGAGGAAGATAAGATTAAGCTCTACAATTCTGCACTGCAGAGATATCTAAGACTGACCAGACAAAATGAGTCTGAAAAGGACAGACTGAATCTCATTTATCCACTGGAAGAACCTTGGCCACTTCCAACATTACCAGAACTGCCGCCACAGCCATCTCCACAGGACACAGCGATGGATGAGATCCTAAGGGGTGTGAGCACCTGTTACAGGAAAAATGCGGAACTTTTGCTGAACAAAATGAAACAGCATCAGGCCGTCTCAACCTGGGATGATCGCGGTACCTTTTTATACAAAGGTGTCCCTATTCCTGGTACTAATATTTTAGACTTGGTGAAAGGAGCCTCGCAACACCGAGCCCCTACTGAGAAGCGGAAACCTAAAGGCTGGGATGACTTTATGAATGCTATGGCTGAGGTGAATGTTCCCACCTCTGTGTTGGGATCTACAGCTGTTAAAGAGAAAAGAGCAAAGTTGAAAAGGAAAGTTGAAGTTCTCTGGTTGTTAAGGATGAATCTGCTACTAGCCCCGTCTCTGTTATGACAGCCCCTTTTGGGGCTCAGCAGCCTCAGTTTACCGGCACCCCCTCTAGCCCTTGGACATTAAATCCTAGAAGTAGGCTCAGGTTTGTTGACTGGCTTTATTTGTAAAATGAATAAAAACACAGTGAAACAAGTAAAAATGTTTAAGTCTTTTTCTTTATTTTACAGTAAGGCAGGCATGTCTGCATGCAATGGTGATGGTTACAGGTTCCAAGCCCCCTTCCCACCTTTATAGTTTTTACAAACAGCTTTACAATTTGATCATTTTTAATATCGGCATTGGAGTACATCTTTAAAATATTTTCATAGTCCGTGGAAATAAAAACTGAACAAACTGAAAAAAAAATTAGAGCAGATAGACCAAAAAATGATGGCGGTAAACAAAGACTTGGAAAGCTCATTAATGCATTTGGAAATAGATCGAGCCTCTTTTTACCTGAGATTTCAAAATGTGGCGGAAACAAAAGAAGATGACCTAGGAGAGATAATGGCAGGACTGATTGCAGAAGCCCTCCAGAGAGATAAAAAAGAGATTATAAACAAGATGGACAAAGTGTACAGAGTTCAAACCAACTATGCAAAGTGTCACCATTTACCAAGGGAAGTACATATTAGATTTGCATGCAAAAATGTGTGAGATATTATTTATAAAATCACAAGAGATGAACCAATGATTTATCATGAAAGAGAGATAATAACATTGAAGCAAGTCCCCAGGCGGATCAGAGAACAAAGGAAGGATTACCGGTTCTTAGCATCTCTACTAAACAGGAGAAAAATATTATTTCGGTGGACCATTCCAGAGGTAATGTCAGTAACCTGGCAGGGCAAACGAATTAAAATCGATGATCTTGATAAAGCCCAAAAAGTATATGATCAACTGATGGGGATGGAGGAAGATTCAAGCAGTAAAGAGAGATTGGAACCACCCAGTTTAGAAGAACAAAGACAAGAATCTGGGGACGAAGATGTGGAAGAAGGAGCCAAAATAAAGAAGGGGAATCGAAATGAAAAAAGGAGTATGAGTACCAAACCACAAAGAATTACAAGAGCAAACAAAAACCAGAGACCAGCAGACAATTAAGAAAATAGAGAAAGAAACTAAATTATTGTCAATAAATGTAAACGGATTGAATGACCAGGTGAAAAGGACAAAAATACTTACAAAATTAACAAAACAGAATGTAGACATTATATGCCTCCAAGAGGCACATATCAAAAAACAGGATCAGAAATACTTGGAATATAATAAGTTGGTGTTCTGCCCCAGCTATGGACCCCAAAGAACGCAGCACACACAAAATCTATACAAAGCTTATTTTACTCAAATAACTCAGTCTTTATCAAACAAAGGCTGTTAATAAACTTCCTTAACAGCCTACAAGAATCCTAAGATAAGGTAATCACAGTCTTACTATGGTTGGCAGAAAGCCCAGAAGCAATTTTGCAGAGAATCCAGATGCGAAGGAGAGTGAACTAAAGTTGTTCCCTACAGCTTGCTGCAATCGGCGTTCCTCCTTAAATAGGCTAAGGGAGTGGCCAATTAGCCCCAAGCCTTACTCTTGAGGAGACCTCCTCTTGAGGAGCCACTCCTGCCTTTTGGCAGCTCTGCGCACCTGTGCATTGAGAAGAGGCTCCTCCTCTTTGTCCACTTCACTTAAAGGAGCTTCTGGAGGTTCTGAAGGCCCTGGCTGAATCCCTGCCTCTGGCACCACATCTTCACCAGCCACCTCACTGTCCAACTCAAGCACCAGCTGCACAGGCTGCTGGCGCAGCACCACACCAGCCTCCTCGTTGTCGGAATCAGCTACAATCTGCACAGGCCGCTGACGGGCCACAACAGTTGGGGAATTTATATGCCACACTGGCAGAGAAAAAAAAGAGAGGGGTTGTGACATATGTCAGAAAAGAAATAAAAACAAGTGTAATATATGAAGATCCGAAGGGAAGAATATTATTATTGGGATTAATAATAGGGGAAGTTAAAATGTTATTAGTTAATATATATGCTCCCAATAAAAACCAGAGGGAATTTTACAAAAAAATACACGGAAAAATCATTGAAACAGGTTATAAAAATATATGTATTTTGGGGGACTAGAATGGGATAATAGATAGAAAAAAGGATTATATTAGTGAGAAGAAAAAGGGGAAAAAAAGGAATGTACTACCAAAAACTTTTTTCGATATGGTGGAAGAATTAAACCTGAATGATATATCGTGAACACTAAACCCCAAAGAGAAAAAAATTACTTTTTATTCCAACCCGCATAAATCCTTCTCAAGAATAGATATGATATGGGCAAATAAAGAAGTAGAAAATGTAGAGATTCTCCCAAACACTTGGGCAGATCATAACCCCCTGAAAATAATATGGAAAGGTCAAAAAAAAAAAGAAAATAAGAAGATGGACATTAAACCCACATATACTACAAGAGAAGGAATACATACAAAAGATTAATCAGGAACTGACCTTATTTCTAGAGGTAAATAATAAACAACACACTTCTTTGCAGAATCTATGGGACACAATAAAAGCATACACAAGAGGAATAACTGTAGCATATATGGCAAAAAGAAACAAGGAAAAATGGAAACAGCAGGATATATTAGTAAAAGAATTAGAACAGCTAGAAAAAAAAATCAAATAAGGCCAGGTGATGTACAACTAATTGAAGAATTAACATTAGTAAAACATAAATTAAACCTAATAGAACAAGCAGAACACGTTAAAAACATTAAATATGCAAAACAATACCAATTTGAGAACGCAAATAAGCCAGGGAGGTAGTTATCATACAAATTAAAAAAAAGAAAAGGAAAGTAGAATAATACATCAACTGCAGGACGAGGTAGGGGATTTACAAAATAAGGAAGAAGAAATTAAAAGGATTGCATTAAAATATTTTAAGAACTTATATACACAGGAGGAAACTGAGATAGAAAAAATAAATGACTATTTAAAAGAGAAAAAGATGCCCACCATAGAGGAAGATAAGAGAACGCTGCTAAATAGGGAAATAACATCAACAGAGCTAAAAGAAGCGATTCAAAAACAAAAAAATAATAAGACCCCGGGACCAGATGGTTTACCAGGAGAATTTTACAAAAACATGGGGGAGCTATTAGAACCCATTCCTTTAGAACTGTATAACGAGGTCTTGTTAGAAGCAAAAATCCCTGTTTCATGGAGAGAAGCATATATCACAGTGATTATGAAAGAAGGTACCGACCCAAACCAAATTCAAAACTACAGGCCAATTTCACTTTTGAATGCAGACTACAAGATTTTTATGGCTATCATAGCAGGAAGGATGAAAAAAATAATGAATGAAATTATTCACTCTGACCAAAATGGTTTTCTCCCTTCTAGACAAATTAGAGATAACACAAGAATAGTATTGAACATATTAGAGTATTATGAGGCGCATCCAGAGAAACAAATTGCCCTTGTTTTTCTGGATGTGCAAAAAGCATTTGATAATTTAAATCGGAAATATATGATTAGTCAAATTAGAGAAATGAAATTCGGTGACAAATTTGAACAAATGATTGAAGCAATTTCTTCATCTCAAAAAGCAAACATAATAATAAATGGAGAAATTACGAAAACATTTGAAATAAAGAAAGGAGTCCGCCAGGAATGCCCACTGTCACCTCTGCTTTTTATTTTGACTTTAGAATCGCTATTGATGAAAATTAGAGCAAACCCAGAGATTAAGGGAACCAAAATTAGAACGGAAGAATATAAATTAATGGCATTTGCGGATGATTTGGTATTTTTTTTGGAACACCCAAAGGAAACAGGACCAATATTATTACGGGAAATAGAAAAATATGGGGAAGTAGCGGGCCTTAAAATTAATAAGACAAAAACAAAAATGATAGTCAAAAATTTAACAATACAACAGGAAAGAGAATTAGAGGGGAAATTAGGATTACAGAATGTGAGAAAAGTTAAATACTTAGGAATTCGGCTGACAGCGAGATGTTCTTCAATCAAAGAAGACAACTGCGGAAAGCTTATGCAACAAATTAAAATTGATTTGGAAAGATGGGGGCATTAAACCTATCCTTACTGGGTCGGATTGCGATGATTAAAATGAATATTCTTCCGAAATTGTTATATTTTTTCCAAACTATTCCCATAAAATTAGATAAGAATTTTTTTATAGAACTGAATCAAATTACAACAAAATTTATATGGGTGAAGAAAAAAGCAAGAATAAAATTATCTGACCTTCAGGACAGTCAGGGCCGGATTTTCCTATAGGCTAACTAGGCTTCAGCCTAGGGCCTCAAGATCAAGAGGGGCCTACACAGTGGTGGGATTCTGCCGGTTCTTAAATTGCTGGCTCGCCCCGCCCCTTGCCAATAAATAGTGGGGGCGGGGTGGGGCGAGCCAGTAATTTAACAAACGGTTCAGTGTTTTTTTAATTTATTGGCCTCGCAGCAGTGGTGGGTTGCTGCTGGCTGGCCATGCCCCCGAACTGGTCCCACTCGCTCGCCCCAGCCGCCCGATGCTCACTCGCCCCGCCCCGCCCCCTCCACCCAGTCACTCCTCAGTGATCCTGTGTGGGTCCTCGCTTGCAGCTTGCCTGCCTGAAGTACTGCGCCTGCCAGGTAAGCCTGCGAGTCACGGCCTACCTAGCTGCCCCTGGCCCCCCTCTGCCCCCACCATCCCAACCTGCCTCCCCTACTCCCTTCCCCGCAGCCCGCAGCCCGTAGCCCTGCCATGGTTCCCTGCCTTCCACGTGGCCTTCCCAGTGTCCCCGAGACCAGCTTGCGAAGGCAGGGAAGCGGGCTTGGCTCCCGGGACCGCCGGGAAGGCAGGCAAGCATGTGTAGGAAGTTAGCACCCACCCCTTTCCTGGAAGAGTGAAATATTTTAGGAAATATGAAAAGGCAGAATATTATATTTCCCTGGATGAGAAATATGAGAAGCATATTTTACAGACAAAGCAGCTCCCACCTTCCTGCCCCCCACCCTTTGTCAATGGGCCATTAAGGCCTGGGCCAGTCTATTCTACATAACAAAGATCTGCCTCCTTCAGGCAGAGCCATAGTAGGAATTGTCAAAGATAGGATTAGCCCTCTACACAATAGCAGCAGAAACTCACCACATGTGACCTGGGAAGCACATGTGACCATCAGCCAGCAAGGCCCCCACCCCCTGGGAGTCTGACAACCAATCAGGATACTCTTTCGGGGCCCCAAGAAATGCAGAGCCAGAGAGAGCATAAAACCCCGAAGATTTACTGTATCAGCCCTTTTCTGTTCAGGAACTCAAGCTATGTGATCCTGTCCACCATTAAACCATCTTTCCAAGCAGTCTCCATGTTTCCAGTGTCTGTTTTCCCCACTTGGAGCAGAACCTAGAAGGATGTTTCTTCCAACAATTGGCGAGCCAGTGGGACTCCAAGCTAACCTAACCAATGGACCAGGCCCAGGTAAGCCTCCCTTGCTAGCAGCAGACCCATTGAGTCTGTGGGTATGTTTTCCTGGACCTTGGCCATTTGGAACTAGGTTTTAAAGGGGTTTTGAGTTTGAGCTCAAAGGCTGCTTGGAAAGAAGGTGAGTACCTCTAAATTTTAATTTTAAAGTATGGAAAAGCATGGGAAATTTGTGTATGCCTGCATGTGTGTGAGTGAAGGCCCTTCTCCCAACCACAGCTGGATCTTGCTTCCTCTGTGCATTTCCTAGCCGCAGAAAGACTAACAGTCTGGAGAGCATGGGGGTTTTGCCAGAGCACAGGACCTTCTGTTAGGGAAGGAGGATGTGTGTGTGTGGGATTCCACCTGGAAAACAGTCTGATTTCACCTCTTTGAGCAACCTCTAGCCGCACCTCTGCCTACTGCTAGCTCCACCGAGCCATGACCGGTAGGATAGAGAAAGCAAGGGGGGGTCACCAAATGTGGAACTTTGTGTTTAAAAGGAATGGAAGCCAAGCGAAAGCCAAGCGTGTGAAGGGGGAGTAATAAAATTGTAAAAGGGAATCCCGGTGTGTCCAGCCCAGACACGGAGATAGTGTGAGGAGGGGCCAGTACTCACTGCTGGGGTCAGCAGGTCCTCCCGGATCCCCTTTTTGGATCTGAAAACTGTGGCGAGTTCCCTACGGAAGGGGCCCGTACTTCGTAAGGGAATCGAAGTCCTTCCCAGAGCTTTTTCTCTGCAAACTTGAGGCGGGCCACCCGGCTAAGCCGAAGTGATCCTTCAGGCGAAAAGACAGGATCATGGGTAGCGGTAGTTCGCGGGTGGCAGGAACCCCGATTGGAAAAAGTGCTCGAGGCCTGGGACGCCAGGCGGATGCCATTTTAAATGGCATGGATCGGAAACGAGCGGAAAAATTGTGTCAAAAGTGGGCTTTGCTAAGAGATAACACCGGGAGACAAATTTGGCTAAATAAAGGTACTTAAAAGAAAAGGAAAATATATAAATAGGAATGTTGGGGTTTTTGTTTGTTTTGCTTGTTTGTTTGTCTCTCTGTCTTCTATGCAACCACGTGGTATGTTTAAGATTTGTGCCTTCCCTAATTTAACTGAGATTTATGGCGGGAATGATCAGTGTGTGTGAAATCTCAGAGTTCTGTTTTCTTCTCTTTGTCCTTCTTCTCTTTATGTGTGTGTGTTTAAGTCTTTGTGCACCCTCGAGGTAATTGTAACTGTAAAATGTATCTGATCTCTAGAGACAAGAATTTTAAATTGTTAGAAAAGAAACAAGGTTGAAACAATGAAAAATGGGAGAGAGAGGAGAGAAAAAAAAAAGGAAAGAAGGAAAGAGCCTTTGCCCTGTATTTGTCTGGCCAACAAAAACAGAGTAGGGAGACATTCTATTTCTGGGTTTTTTTTTCTCCTTCCCTCTCTGTATCTTAAAGTAACAACTCAACTTTATGAGGAAACGTTTTAAGTTTGTTTACAAGGAAAAAAATCAGTCTTGCATTTACTGTATGTGTTTAAATGGGTTTACCTGTTCATCTCTTTCCTGAAGCATGTGAATCCAGTTTTTTCTTATCTGTTGTGTCTCCATTTTGTTGAAACTGTATCATCTGTTTAGTAACTGCAATACTGTTGTGTTCTTTCTTTTCAAACTCTGCAAGCTATCTAAACCCCCCCCCCCAATCTGTAATCCTGTTACAGTGCCTTTCCTGGGAAGATTACCCACAAAAAGGGGGAGGGGACCCTGTTCTAATGTCTTTCAGCCCTGCACAAAGGACTCTGCAACCTGTGGAAGCAGAGCACATGGATCCAGATGCTGCCTCCAAAGGAGACCTTCCATCAGTTTGAACCAGAAATTGGGTTTGAATCCATCCTCCACTGAAAGTCATCACAGCAACCAGAGTGGAGCAGATCTTCCCAAACCTGACTGACCAGCCCTACCACCAAGCATGCTATCCAGCAGACATGAAAGAAAAGACCCTGAGATGTACAAGTAAAGACCAAAAGACTCTTTTCAATTCCCAGAAGACAGCTGGAAAGACTATGGGGGGAGGGTGGAAATTCATTGTAAGGTTTTCTTTCTTGTCTCATTTATATTGTAATCAGTTTATTGTAAGAATTGTATTTGAGAGTGATTGCCACAGCAAGTTATGTACACTCTAGATTTCTGTCTGGTGGAGAGGAGAAATATGCCCAAAATGTTTGTATTGCCTGTATTGTAAAAGTAGCTGCATACACATGCACACACAGAGAGACACACTATTCAGAATTAGATTGAAACTATTTCCTTCACTTACCTCCACACAAAGCTTCTCCTAGATTGATTTTTGCTCTGTAGCACTAAAAGCCCAAGTAGTCTTACCTCCCTGCTAATTCCATGGGGAAGGAAGCAATACCCCTCAGGCAATTCCCTCACTTGAAGAGATAGCAGAAAAGTGATCTCCAAAACCCAAGCCCTGACTGTGACTCACAAATGATGCTGCCCAGTTGCCCAGTAAAGGAAGATATATTGCACTGGTGGTCTCATGAGTAGAATCCCAGGGCTCATTATGTGTAACACCAAAAAAAAAAAAAAAAAAAGAATGGATATTGTACCCTGGCTAACCTCAATTTGGACTCACAAATCCTGGATGCACCAAAGTAAGAGCTAGGGCAGGTTTAGTAACCAACCCATGAAATGGGCAGCCTGTAATTTAAAGGAAAACTATGGCTGTGAAAAATTTTGGGACATGTGCTTGCTTGAAACCTGACTGGAAGCTCACAGAAAGTGATATCTGAAATCTGAAATTAATTGGCATAGAAATTGGATACTGTAAAATTCTTTTTCTCCTGAAAGAACTTTTCTCCTGGCTGCTAGACCTTCATGGTTGAAAGCTTTTGGAAGCCACTGAAGGAATCCTTTTCTGTTGCCTCTATCAATGCCTCCCCTTTGCATTAGAAAATTAAAAGCACCCATTAAGCCTCCCTGATGTGATCAATTTTAATCTTTTGCCAAGAACTTGTTTCAAAACTCACGTTTTGAAAAAAAAAAGAGTAGGGATTGTAGGAAGTTAGCACCCACCCCTTTCCTGGAAGAGTGAAATATTTTAGGAAATATGAAAAGGCAGAATATTATATTTCCCTGGATGAGAAATATGAGAAGCATATTTTACAGACAAAGCAGCTCCCACCTTCCTGCCCCCCACCCTTTGTCAATGGGCCATTAAGGCCTGGGCCAGTCTATTCTACATAACAAAGATCTGCCTCCTTCAGGCAGAGCCATAGTAGGAATTGTCAAAGATAGGATTAGCCCTCTACACAATAGCAGCAGAAACTCACCACATGTGACCTGGGAAGCACATGTGACCATCAGCCAGCAAGGCCCCCACCCCCTGGGAGTCTGACAACCAATCAGGATACTCTTTCGGGGCCCCAAGAAATGCAGAGCCAGAGAGAGCATAAAACCCCGAAGATTTACTGTATCAGCCCTTTTCTGTTCAGGAACTCAAGCTATGTGATCCTGTCCACCATTAAACCATCTTTCCAAGCAGTCTCCATGTTTCCAGTGTCTGTTTTCCCCACTTGGAGCAGAACCTAGAAGGATGTTTCTTCCAACACATGGCAGGGCCACCCGGCTGTGGGGAAGAGAGCTAGCAGCTTCCTTCCCCAAAGCTCTGCCATGCTTGCCTGCCTTCCAGGCTGCCTTCCAGGCGTCCCCAGCTTGCCATCCACCCCCACCCCGCTTCCCTTTTTGCTTTCTTTAATGCGCCCCGCTTCTCTCCCCAAACCTTGGGAGGCAGCGTCCTCCACGCCGCAAAGCCCTCCAAGCAGCTGCAGGAGGGGAAAAGAAAAAAAAACCCTTGGCTTCTGAAGCCTTCGAAGGTGTGTGTGTGTGTGTGTTTGACTGCACTGAAGTGAGCCACGTGAAGGGAGCCCGCTGGGTAACAACGCCGGCTGCGATCGCTGCTGCCTCCACCTCTGCCTCTCTCTGCCAACAGAAGTCAGAGAGGAAAAAGGAGCATTTCTCCGCATTTCATCCCAAGTCAGCCGCCCTCACTGGAAACACGGAGAAGCGCTCAGCAAAGCAACTGCTTTTTCCCCTCCGACTTCTATGGAGGCAGAGAGAAGGAAGAGGCAGAGGTGGCAGGATCGCGTGGCTCACTTCAGCGCTGCCAAACACACACACCCCTTCAAAGCCTTTTCTTTTCTTCCCCCCCCCTCCTGCAGCCACCTCGAGGGCTTTGGGGAGGGAAGTGGGACACGTTAAAGGCTAGCTGAGGAACTCTGGGAGTTGAAGTCCACAAGACTAAAAGCTGCAAAGGTTGGTGACCCCTGCCCTAGACCACAGACTTATATCAAATAATATTCAAAGAAAATATTCAAGTGGCCTTCCCCAATGTGGAATCAATCTTACAGCTGTTTCTCAGTTTAATAGTCACTAATTGTACTGGAGAAAGGTCATTTTCAAGATTTAAAAATATCAAAAATCAATTAAGAAGCACAATGACTCAGAAGAGGTTGTCTTCATTGAGTATTTTGTGCATTGAAAATGAGACCCTCAGAAAAATAGATTTTGATGAACTTATAGAAGAATTCTGTGTGAAAAAGTTTAGAGAGAAATTCTTCTAATCTACTATTTCGTTTTAAATGTATACTTGGATTGAATCAGTTCTTAAATAAAATAACTATTAACATAAAATTTAATATGATATACAATTTGATATTTTCTTTTTTGTGATCTGGATTTTGTTTGAATAAAGTTCCATTTTTGGTTTAGTTTAAGACTTAAAATTCATAATAATTCATACTTAAACTTTAAATGCAAATTATTATGAAATAAATTTATCTGAATTGAATTTGGTTTAATCTTCAATGTATTGAATATATTTAATTTAATTTGATAGAAAATATGATAATTTTTATTGCGTATTTTATTTTTGTAGTCAAAGATTTTCATTATTTGAATTTTGTTTCTTTGTAAATGTTGTGTGTTATGTTTGATTAGTTATTGTTACAAGTACTATATATGGTGCTGAGAATAAACGTCCAAATAAGTGTTCTCGACTTTTTTTTATTTATTATCCGTGCCACATTTTTTATAAAGGTTAGTACCAATCACAACATGTTTCATTTAACATATTGATATATATCACAGTAATGATGTATTTTATTATCTCTCATGTAATTTACAAACTTAAAAATGGGAGGTGAAAGGGCCTCATAAGTGGAATAGCCTAGGGCCTCTTTTCATCTAAATCCGGCCCTGAGGACAGTAGAAGCAGAGGTGGTTTAAGGTTCCCAGACTGGTGACTTTATTATCAGGCAGCAACTCTAATTTGCATTAAAGAATGGATTAACCTGAGAAATAAAAGATTACTCGCACTGGAAGGACATGACTTAAAAAAAGGATGGCATGCCTTCCTATGGGACAGAGAGAACAAATCTCATTCCAATTTTTTTTATCATAAAATACGAGAAGCTCTAATGCAAACATGGCATGAAATTAAGAAAAAATATTACATGAAAATCCCAAATTGGGTTTCAACTATGGAAGCAATGATCCATCCTAATACATTAAATTTAAGTAAAATGGTAAAATACAGTGAAATTTTAGACAACCAGGGGAATCTAAAAAGTAGGCAAGAATTGGAAGAACAGGGAATAAATATAGATTGGTGGCCTTATCTACAATTAAAATCAACATATATAAAAGATAAAAATGAATATGGCATTGAAATTCTACCAAAACAATTAGATAAAATAATGATTGGCCCAGATGAAAAATTAATAACCAAAATTTATAATTATTTACTAGAATTTGACAGAGCTGAAGGCATAGTAAAAGGAACTATGATAGCCTGGGCTAGGAATATTGGACATAATATCAAACTAGAGGATTGGGAAATAATTTGGAACAAAAATTATAAATTAACCAGATCGGCAAAATATAAAGAAAATCAATATAAAATGTTTTACCGTTGGTACTTGGCATCCTCTAGATTGGCAAAAATATATCCAAATTTAAACCCCAACTGTTGGAAATGTGGACAAAAGCAAGGTACCTTCTTTCATACATGGTGGTTATGCTCCGAAACAAAAATTTTTTGGATGAAAATACATAGTTGGATACAGGAAGTAACAGGCTTCCAGATAGAATATACACCAGAATTGTTTCTTCTAGGAATAATGAAAAAGAAATATGAAAAAACAACAACATATATTATTCTACATATGACAACGGCGGCAAGATTGGATTTTGCACAATATTGGAGAAGTTTGAACACACCCTCCAAAGAGCTAATAATTAGAAAGACATTAGATTGCGCCGAGATGGATAAAATGACATTGGAACTGAAAGGACAGATGGATTCGGACTTTTACGTAATATGGGAGAAATGGTATAATTGGATTGAAGATAGAAAAAAAGGGAAATAACAGATAGCAGATTTTGTAAAATTATATAGAGTATAGGAGAATATTAGTGTGATGATATGTAAATGGTCACAGTCATGCACAAGAGTTGAATAAGAATAGGAGCTGAAGTGTGTCCATACTCACATATAATCAAAAAGCACATTCCTTTTGTGATTTATTTCAATAAGGTTTTCAAAGATTGCATAGAGAATCATGTTGACGGTGTTGGGGAGGGGTTGTGCAAATCTAATTTCGGCTCTGAGGTTACCATTCCTGATCAAAGAATAGTGCTCAGAGCACCCCTGATCAGGACTCAAGTCAAAACAGTACAAAGTATACCCTCGGTTAAACTCTTCCCGGCTGATTAACAACGGCCTGTCTTTCACGCCTTTGCCTGTTGCTTGCACCATCTGCATGTACTCTCTCACAAAAAGACCGTGCTCATAATCAGGCTGAAGAGGGTTTTTTTATTTTTTTTTATTTTATTTCAAATTTATATACCGTACCTTCTCCCAAGGGACTCAAGGCGGTGTACAGCCAGATAAAAACATACAATACAAACATTAAGAACAATTAAAAGACCATATATTAATTTGGCCCCAGTTTAAAATGACAAACCAATTAAAAATTAAAAATTTAAAAATATGTTAAACCAGCCCGGCTTGATGAAAAAAGAAAGTTTTAAGGGCACGGCGGAAGGCACCGAGGTCTTGGATTCTCCTTATCTCAGGGGGCAGCTGGTTCCATAGGGTAGGTGCCCCCACAGAGAAGGCCCTCCCCCGGGGGTCACCAGCCTACACTGTTTGGCTGATGGCACCCCGAGGAGGCCCTCTCTGTGGGAGCGCAGGGGTCGATGGGAGGTTGTCGGTAGCAGCAGGCGGTCTCGAAGGTAACTAGGTCCTATGCCATGGAGTGCTTTAAAGGTGGTAACCAACACCTTGAAGCGCACCCAGAAGACCACTGGGAGCCAGTGCAGCTCGCGCAGGAGCGGTGTTATGTGGGAGCGCCATGCAGCTCCCGTAATTACCCACGCGGCTGCATTCTAGACCAGTTGGAGCCTCCGTGTGCTCTTCAAGGGGAGCCCCATGTAGAGAGCGTTGCAGTAGTCCAGGCGAGAGGTGACGAGGGCATGAGTGACTGTGCACATGGAATCAAGAAAGGGTCGCAACTGGCGAATCAGGCGAACCTGACAAAAGGTCCTCCTGGCTACAGCCGTCAGATGTTCCTCCAAGGACAGCTGCGTATCCAGGACGACTCCCAGATTGCGCGCCCTCTCCGAGGGGGCCAAAGACTCGCCCCCAATAGTCAGCGATGGAGTCAGCTGACTATATCGGGATGCCGGGAACCACAGCCACTCAGTCTTGGAAGGGTTGAGCTTGAGCCTGTTCCTCCCCATCCAGATCCGCACGGCCTCCAGGCACTGAGACATCACTTCAAGGGCATTGTTGGGGTGGCCTGGGGTGGAGATGTACAGCTGGGTGTCATCAGCGTACTGGTGGTACTTCACCCCAAAGCCACGGATGATCTCACCCAGCAGCTTCACATAAATGTTGAACAAAAGGGGCGAGAGGACTGACCCCTGAGGCACTCCACAGATGAGAGGCCTTGAGGCCGACCTCTGCACCCCTGCCAACACAAACTGCGACCGGTCAGAGAAAAAGGAGGAGAACCACCGTAACACGGTGCCCCCCATCCCCAACTCTTCCAACCGGTGCAGCATGATACCATGGTCGATGGTATCTAAAGCCGCTGAGAGATCTAATAGGACCAGGACAGAGGAGCAACCCCTGTCCTGAGCCCTCCAGAGATCATCTACCAATGCGACCAATGCCGTTTCCGTGCTGTGCCCAGGCCTGAAACCTGACTGGAATGGATCTAGATAAGACGTTTCCTCCAGGAATTGTGGAAACTGTCACGCGACCACATTCTCAACAACCTTCGCCACGAAGGTAGTTGGCCAATACTGCCGGGTCCAGGGAGGGCTTCTTGAGGAGAGGCCTCACCACCGCCTCTTTCAAGGCTGTGGGGAAGTAACCCTCACTCAACGAAGCATTAATAATTCCCTGGAGCCAGCCTCGTGTAACCTCCCGGGAAGCCAGTACTAACCAGGAGGGACACGGATCCAGTAAACATGTGGCCGCACTAAGTCTCCCCAAAATCCTGTCCACGTCATCAGGGGTCACAGAGTCAAACTCTTCCCAGATAACATTCTCAAGACTATTCCTTGCCACCCTGCCCGAATCTACCCAGTCAGAGTCCAAATCCCCCCCGGATCTGAGCGATTTTGTCATACAGTTATTGTCCGAAATCCTCAGCCCTGCCTTCCAGGGGGTCCTCCCGCGCTCCCGGTTGAAGCAGGGAGCGGGTCACCCTGAACAGGGCGGCCGGACAATTCTCTGATGACGCAATAAGAGCGGAAAAGTAATTAAACTTTGCCACTTTTATTGCCACTATGTAGGTCTTAATATGCAACCTTACTAGTGTTCGGTCAGATTCAGCGAGACTGGCCCTCCAACCGCTCTCCAGGCGTCTTTTCCAGCGCTTCATCTCCCTCAGCTCCTTGGTAAACCAAGGAGCCGCGAGGGATCGGCACCGGGTCAGAGGCCGCAGAGGTGCGACTCGATCCAAGGCCCCACCAGGTCCTCAGCCGAGTCATGTGCCAGATCTTCAGGAGGTGGCCCAAGCTCCATCTGGAACCTCTCAGGATCCATTAGGCGCCTGGGGTGGACCCATCTTATCGGCTCCGCCTCCCTGCAGCGGGGTGTAGCGGTTCGAAGGTCCAGGCGAAGGAGCGAGTGATCTGACCATGACAAGGGTTCCATGTCTATATCCCCTATAACAAGACCACTCAACCACTGGCCAGAGACAAAAATCAAGTCCAGAGTGTGACCCCCCTGTGGGTGGGGCCATGAACTAGCTGGGTCAGGTCCATGGCCGTCATGGAAGCCATGAACTCCCGAGCCATCTCGGACGTTTCACCAATGGACGGCAAGTTGAAATCACCCATGACCATAAGCCTGGGTGTATCAACTGCCACCATGGCTATCACGTCGAGGAGCTCGGGCAGGGCCGTTACCACGCAGCAGGGAGCCAGGTACGCAAGCAACAAGCCCATCTGAACCCCATGACCCCATCTCACAAAGAGGGATTCACATCCGGCAATCTGTGGCACAGTGGTCTCCCTCGGACCAAGACCTTCGTTAATAATAACCGCCACTTCCCCGCCCCTCCCCTGGGCCCTCGGCTGATGGAATGCTCTGAAGCCTATTAAACCCCCCCTCCCTGAACCCTTTAAAATCTTATTAAAAAACTTCCCCAAAAAACACCACAAGCTCTTCCTCGTGCCATGCCATCTCTCAGGATTCCAAAATCCGTCATCGAGATAGGCCCTCGATAAAGTGGAGGGCCAAACCTGCGAGAGGGGGGAATCTCGCAGGGCAAGGAGTTCAGACACTGAATACATCAAATCGTTAGGGGTGAGAAAAGTCCATGGTCGGGAGACCACCATGATGTTATAGTACAGGGGAAAGAGTTCCAGTCCATGGCACAGGCAACCGGGCTCCATTGCCCTCTCACAGCAATGGAGGGGGAGATAAATGCCATCCGACCCCCAGATGTTTCTTGGCCAACCGACCTCTCACAAAGGCTGACCAATAAAACTTTGATGGACACCGGGAGTGAAGGCAGCCATACACCGACTCCCACCAGCCTCGAGTCCATAGATCCAGTTCCCCATATGGGTTAGGAGAAGTCAGAAAGCCCAATCCTCCAGCTCATGAGCAGGATTTAGTTCAAAATTTAGTTCAGGAGAAATCTTGAAAAGGCAGGAGATTCAGAGATGGCTTGATGGAAATGGGGGAAAGTAGGAACAGCTCAGCAGGCCAGGATAGGTTGGGTAGTTATAACCATAATAAGGCCAACAAGGTCTCAACTCGGTAGAAAAAGGGGGAGGGGAGGGGGGAAGTATAGGCAGCAAGTGCCAATAGCCATTTTCCAGCCCCCTCAATCTCTCACAGCTTCCAATTGATGAAACATAGCGCTCCCCAGTTTTGCCCCCTCCAGCTCACCATAGAGGTCTCCGGGTCTGCATGGGGGCGGCCCTGCCCCCAAGGGCCAAACACCCTCCAGCCACCAGGGAAATCCAATTTTATGGCTGCTGCCAAGAGTCCCATGCCATCTCAGTTGGTCTGCAGGCCTTTAGGAAGCCGCCCTGGCACCAGCCGCCATCCTCGCCGACCGCCGTTGCAGACACCATCGCTGCCGCCGAAACCGTCGCCATTGGCCCTCCCGCAGCCGCCCCCAGCCACCCCTAGCCTCCACAGTTCTTTCTCGAGGCATCCGGGGGCATAGGAAGACTCCGCAGGGGGCCTCAGCATCGCCATCGTTGGATGTCGCTGCCGCTGCCCAGCCAACCGCCAGGTACCCGCTGGGACAGCCACAGCCGCGCCCATCATCTCGCGCTGTCCCCCGCTGTTTTCCCTGAACGTCATCCTTCTCAGCACTGGGATGACCCGGAGAGCTAGCGGAACTCTCAAAATGCTCTGTAGGCCCTCCTTTACCCGGGCAGGGGGTCGTAGATGATCAAACTGACCCCCCCGAAGCCCCCTTAAACCAGGACATCGCCCCCGAGGATCGGAGCTCTAGCGTCGAACCACCATCTTGGACATGCGCAGAAGGAGGACCTTCTGCGGGGATCTGTTCACCAGCACAATGCAGGGCGCAAAAATTGACATTGCAGTGTTGAAAATTGAACGGGTTTAGGGCTTCCGGTGACGACGTTGTGGCAGTGCAGAGGAAAGAGGATGATCTCCGTCCTTTAACTCTGATTTTTTCACGATTGGGGACCCTTCGGGGCGTGGAGAGCCTGGAGAGCCACGTGAAATAAAGGGGAAGCCTGGGGGGTAGCGAGGTGAAAGGCAATTACCCACTGCAATGAAAGGAAACCCCTTAAACCTGGCGTGAAAGTGTCTGCTATTGCGAGATGGCAGACCTGAGGACATGACTAGTCACAGATGATGCGGAAGCAAGGATATATTTAACAGACTGTGTCATTGAAGTAAGTAAAAATATCCCAAAACTGTAATAGAAGAGAAGAGCCTAAAGAAAGAGTAAGTCCTTGATTTCTGGTGAAAGAAGGAAGCTCAATTTGCAAGGGAATCCTCAAAGCAAGCAGCGACCCAGCGGGAAGAGCTGTGAGTCAGCAAATTAAAATAACTAAAGATTGAGAGAAGGGAGACAAAGAACTTTGTGGCAAGAACTTTAGGAGGAGAGGAGCAGCAAGAAAGTGGCTGGGAGAGGATTGGAAGGTGTAATTTGAAACCCAGAATGAAGAAAGAGGAATAGAGGAAAGGGGAAAGGGAGACGGTACAGCAAAGACGAGAGATGGTGGAGTGTGGAGATGGTGTGACCTCAGTTGTCGGCAAACTGCACTGAGTAAACAAATGTCAGCACATAGTCCTAATCCTATCAGAGATGTAAAATGTAAAGACAGAATGTCTGGCAAAAGGACCCTTTATCAAGATATACAACTCAGCACGTAGCATTGTTTGTCACAGGAAATAACATGAGGGTAACACGAGGGATCCATGTGGACTTCACAAGCTTTCTTTAGCCAATTAGCATCCGTAAACGTTGATTGATGTTTTGCCATGATAGTTGTAAAATGACAATAAAAGGAAGCCTTCTGGATGGAGTCAGGGTGCCTTCCCCAAGGTACTTTCACACTGAGGTACCTTGATCAAGGTGCCCTCCCACCGAGGGGCCTTCCCGTGAACCATCATCCTGCCTACGCGTCTTTCTTCATCGAAACAACAGTGGAGTGAGCAAGACAAGACGATGGGCAACAGACAACTAGAAGGCGGAGAAAAATTGGTGGTCCAGGAGAGCAGCGAGAGAAGTGAAAAAATTGAAGGAAAGCAAATTGAGATGGAGAAGGAGCAGTACGTAGCAGAAGGTTGGAGAAAGTAAAAGAGACAGAGAGAGGACGAGACACGGCGGCAAGAGCAGGGGTGAAATGCTCCCAGTTCGGACTAGCTCGGGCGAGCAGGTAGCGATGGCAGCGGGCAGTTCGGAGAACCGGTAGCAAAAATCCCTTCCCCCCCAGCCTCCATCTTGCTTACCTTTGCACGCCTGCCTTGCTTCGCTTGCTGTAATCCCTGAAATCCATTGCATCAGCAAGCAACTGAATCTCCCTGCCTGCAATCAAGCTCATCGGTTTAGCAGCTCTATCTGCCTGCCTGCCTGCCTGCCTGCCTGCCTTGTCCCTTCAATTGGGTAAGTTTTTTTCCCCTTTGGGAGCTTTAAAAAAAATAGTTAATTGGGGGTTTTTTTAGTTGTTCTTTTTTTAGACCTAGCCATTTAAAGTTTAGGAAGTTTTAAATTTAGCTGCTTTTATATAAAAATAAAATAAAATAAAATAATATTTGTGCAGCTTTCTGAGATTTTGTGTGTTTCTGTAGTGTTTCACTCTAACTACACAAACACACAAAATCTCACAAAGCTGTATGTGGAATTTTGTGTGTGTAAAGTGTGAAAGTTGGTTTTTTGGACTTTTTGTGGCTGTGTGACCAAGGTTTTTCTGCAGCACCAGCTCAGTAGAATCACATCCACTCGATTCTGGGCTTTTTTCTTTTCTAACAGCTAGCAAGCTCTTCCTGCTAGGTGGGAGACCTATATAGATCTATTTCTAGCTCGTTTGCTTTCATCAGTAGGCCACACCCATATCTTATGTACCTTGGTTACGTAGGGAAAACCTGGCTAGAGGAAAACACACATAAACCCTATGAAAAGTAAGAAAATGGATACTATACCTTTACAGGGAGGATACATAAGATATAGGTCTCCCAGAGAGCAACACAGAGTTGCAGTTTCTCAGCAGAAAAAAGGCCCAGAAACTTGTGAATGAGATTTCACAGAACCAGGGCTGTAGAACAACTTAGTTTACATAGGTAAAACCTGGCTAGAAAGAATATGCATATATATATATATATATATCTGTGTGTGTGTGTGTCTTTGGTTATTCGGGTTTTCTCCCGTGTAAAATTGGAGGTGTCTTGGCAACGTTTCGATGAAGTCTCATTCGTCATCTTCAGGCTGGTGTTTTCGGCTTCGTGCTTTTAGGAGCAATGTGTGTGATCGCAGCTGTTTCTTCCTTTTAACTGCCAGTGGGGGTGTGAACTGATTGGGTGGGAGCTTGGTTGTGTTCTGATTGGGTGGAGGTGTGTTCTGATTGGTTGGGGGTTTGGCTGTGCTCTGATTGGATGGGTGTGTGTTCTGTTTAGGTGGGGGCTTGGTTGTGCTCAGGTTAGTCTGAATAGCAGGGGGATTTGAGCTGGTGAGCTGTGTTGCTGTTGTTTGGCTTCATGGTCGTGGTCGTGCCACATCTTCATGGTGGGTGTCAGTTTGCTTCATGTATGGATTGGAGGGGTTTAAAGTGGCTAATGATGCAGCTGTGGTCTGGCTTCTGGTTTGTGGTCATGCCTCATCGGTGTGGGTTTGCTTTTTGCGTGGATGTGTGGTGGTGACATCCTGTGTGGTTTTCGTGAGTGTGGGTCTGGTGTCATTCTTTGTGTTAGGGACTCGTTTGTCAATAAGGGCGGGTTTCCAAATGGCTGGTAGGCGGGAGGTATCATCTCGTTTATTCATGCTGTGTGGATGTTTTTCTATCTCGATGGCTTCTCTGATTATTCTGTTGTTAAAGTGTTCAGTTTTGGCGATAAGCAGAACACAGCCAAGCTCCCACCCAATCAGTTCACACCCCCACTGGCAGTTAAAAGGAAGAAACAGCTGCGATCACACACATTGCTCCTAAAAGCACGAAGCCGAAAACACCAGCCTGAAGATGACGAATGAGACTTCATCGAAACGTTGCCAAGACACCTCCAATTTTACACGGGCGAAAACCCGAATAACCAAAGACCTACATACAAACACCCGCGAAAACCTCAGAATATATATATATATATATATATATATATATATATATATATATATAAATTTGAGTATTGTGAAAATAATACTTATAGACATTTATATAAATATATAATGTAATGAATAATTAGAGGCTAAGAGGATTAAGTTAGGGGATTAAGAGGGGATTAAGGTATAAAGGTATAAAGAAGTGTTAAGAGAACAAACAGCATTGCATTCAAGGTACTGCCAAGATTGGTTATAAAGGGAATTGAGTAGATTTGAATTAAATTGAGAATTAATTAAAAGAGTACTGTAAACTTGAGAAATATGACAAGCACTACAACAACTCGAAGAATTGACTCGAAGAATCAATTATCCACCTGGAAATGGAGAGAGCTGCATTCTATCTAAGATTCCAGAATGTAATGGAAGAAAAGGAAGAAGACTTGGGCACTATTATGGCAGAGCTGATAGCAGGAGCATTACAAAGGGATAGGCAAGAAATATTATTGGAGATCAACGACGCGCACTGAATTCACACAAACTACACTAGGTGCAATAGACTGCCACGAGAAGTTCATATAAGATTTGCGAGAAAGAAAGTCAGCGACATAATTTATAAGATTACGAGAGATGACCCAATGATTTATAAGGATAAAGAAATACAAACACTAAAACAAGTCCCGAAGAAAGTAAGAGAACAGAGAAGAGACTATAGGTTTCTCGCTGCACAGCTGATTAAAAGTAATATACTATTTAGATGGTTAATCCCAGAAGGGATGTTGGTATCATGGCAGGAGAGAAAGATTAAGATAGACAATCTAGACAAGGCACAAGAACTCTATGATCAGCTGGAAGGGGTGGAAGAAGAGAGCAGTAGCAAAGAGGAATTAGAAACTAGAAGTCAGGAAGACCAGCAACGGGAGCTAAAAGAAATAGAACTAGAGATAGAAAGCAAGGAAGAAAAGGGACAAAGGAAGGAGGAGTGGGTTTGAGAACACGACCACAAAGAGATGTTAGAATCAATAGAAGACAGAAACCAATATATAAGTAGAACAATGGAAGAAGAAATTAGGCTAATATCGATTTATGTTAACGGATTAAATGCCCCTGCTAAAAGAAAACAAATACTAACAAAATTAGCAAAACAAGGCATAGATGTAGTGTGCCTACAAGAGGTACATATAAAAGAGCAGCATAGAAAATGTTTGGAATTCCCGAAATTAGGAACACTATACACAGCATTAGCAGAACAAAAACAGATGGGAATAGTGGTATATATCAGGGAGGGAATAAAGGCTAAATTAAAATATCAAGATATAGATGGAAGAGTTTTAATGATAGAACTACGAATTGGGCAGAAATCATGGTTGTTGGTGACAATTTACGCCCCAAATGAGAATCAAAAAGAATTTTACAGCAAATTACATGAAAAACTTATAGAAATGGAACAGGGAAATATTTGCATGGTAGGAAACTACAATGCGGTGGTGAACGAAAAAAAGGACTATGTTAGCAGTATGAAAAATAAAAAAAATTAAAAATACTACCAAGATCATTCTTTGATATGGTACATGAACTCAATTTATTCGATCAGTGGAGGGAATTGAATAAAAAAAAAGGGAATACACTTTTTTCTCGAACCCACATAAATCCTGGTCCCGATTAGATATGGCATGGATGAATGGAGATGTAGGAAAGGATATAGAAACAATAGAAATAATGCCAAATACGTGGGCTGACCACAACCCCTTAAAAATAATTTGGAAAGGACAGAAAAAGGTTAGAAGGTGGACACTTTAATGGATATAATTAATCAATATGGACAAGTATCTGGATTTAAAATAAATGCAGGGAAAACGAAGATAATAACTAAAAACATGACTACAAATCAAAAAGAAGAATTAGAAAGACTAACAGGATTTGAAATAGTAAAAAAGTTAAGTATTTAGGGGTTTATATTATGACATCAAATGCGAAATTATTTAAGCATAATTATGATCCGTTGTGGCAAAAAATACAGAGAGAGATGGAAAATTGGAAAAAATTACAATTATCTTTGTTAGGAAGAATAGCAGCAGTAAAAATGAATGTTTTGCCTAAGTTTTTGTTTCTTTTTCAAATGATACCAATACTTAAAAAAGATGAAAATTTGAAGATATGGCAGAAGGGTATTAATAATTTTGTCTGGGCAGGGAAAAGACCGAGAATAAAACAAAAAATAATGCAGGATATACGTGAAAGAGGAGGGCTCAAAATGCCCAATTTAAGATTATATTATGAGGCAGCTGCTCTGTCAGCAATTAGTGACTGGATGAATTCAACAGAAGAAAGAATATTGAATATTGAAGGATATGATTTGGTTTACGGTTGGCATGCTTATTTATTATATGATAAGAAAGTGGACAAGACTTTTAAAAGTCATATACCTACCCTCTGGAATCAATTGCCTCCAGAGATAAGGAGAATCCAAGACCTCGGTGCCTTCCGCCGTGCCCTTAAAACCTTCCTTTTCCAGCAAGCCGGGCTGGCCTAATTTTTTTTAAGTGTTTTTAAGTGTTTTGTTTATTGTTTTTAATTAATGGGGCCAAATTTATATATGTATATTTTAACTGTATTTTAA
The DNA here is from genome assembly GCF_029215685.1 of Pituophis catenifer annectens. NCBI lineage: Eukaryota > Metazoa > Chordata > Lepidosauria > Squamata > Colubridae > Pituophis > Pituophis catenifer. Next base: position 18,771,371 of record NW_027256885.1, read on the forward strand.
TATTTGTACTTGATGTTTTTACTTGGCTGTTCACCGCCCTGAGTCCTCAGGGAGAAGGGCGGTATACAAATTCAAAATAAAAATAAATATATTAAGAAATGCTTTACTGCGTGTCTGGAAAAAGTATCAGTATAAATTAAACGATAAGTTATCAATGTGGGCAATACCCAGACACGCGATAGAGAATATAAGTGTAGAGCAAAAACAAGATGTGTTCACTTATAAAGAGCTTCTTAATAAGGAAGGAGGTATATTACAACTAAAATCTTTGAATCAATTAAGAGAAGAAAGGATAATTCAAACATGATTTCAGTATGGACAGCTGCAAGCTAGATGGAGAGAAGATCAGAAAATTGGTATCTCGCAAAATGAGGAGAACTTGGTAAAAAAATTAGAGACCAAAGTCAAATGCATATAAAAAGGTTGTATAATGCATTGGTAGAAATAGATTCAGAAACAGAGCTAGTTAAGGATTGTATGATAAAATGGGCACAAAATAATGATGGAAACGTGGGAAAAAATATGGGTTAGAAATGTAAAGTTTACGCAAGCCCAAAACTTAAGAGAGAATATTTATAAAATGTTTTATAGATGGCATATAGATCCTAAAAACCTAGCCTGTATGTATCCAATTTTGCAACCTAAGTGTTGGAGATGTGAATGTGATGATGCCACGAGTAGTAAGGAGTACATACCAAATTCTGCCTATAGGTTTAGCCCCGCCCCTTTGTGACGTTTTTGTTTATTTTTTAGCCCCGCCCCTTTGTGTGACGTCTTTGTTTATGTTTTCAGCACCACCCCTTTTGTGATGTCACAACACCCCCACCCCTTTTGTGATGTCACAACACCCCCACCCCTTTTGTGATGTCACAACACCCCCAGCCCCTCCTTACCTTGGAGGACTATAACGTCATAACCCTGGCCCTTTACCCACAAGCCCTTTTTATCGGAAGTACTTTTACATCATGGTGAGCCACCCCCACTTGACCCATAATCCTTCTCACCGGTAGTGCGGTGACAATACCACACACGCCCCCTCTCTGACCCGGGGGGCCTTTCACCCGGAACGGCTGTAACAGCAAACACGTCTGTCCCAGAAGCCCTTTCAGCTTGACACAATTAATTATGCATATGAGGCTCTTCTCATTGGTCCATATTTGCAGAGGTGGAGCTTGACAGTAGCAGCCTATGAAGTTGTTTCTCTGATTCAGAGGCGCTTCCCATTGGCTGAAAGAAAATGATTGACAGGCCGAGCACATGGAAGAGGCTAACCCGCCCTGAAAGGCTACCCATTGGCAGAATCAAAATGATTGACAGGCCGAGCACGGGGGGCCTTCTATTACAAAAAGCAGAAGCATTTCTGAGCTTCAAACCCCACAAAAACATATTTACACAGACCAAGAAGTAAAAAGCATTATCAAAAAGCAGACTTGGACCCTGTTTGCAGTTGTAAAGTTTGGAAGCTGAACACATCCTTTTCTTTGTTCTCAGAGGATTTTACTTTTGCAGAGGTGTAAAAATAAAATTACTATTTTTTGCAAAGAAAGCCCTTTTTGTATGCAAAATGTTTTTATTTTTATATATTTCCGAAAGGTTTGGGTAATGGGTAGGGCTAGAAGGCTGGAAAAATAAAATTAAGAGAAAGAATAAAGAATAAAAACATGAGGTTATGCGCATGCTCTGTATGTTACAAGAGGCCCCAGGGCGTGTTGGGGCATGCCCCAGGGAGGGGTGGCCCGCGGTCATGCGCTGCGTATATGGTTGCTAGATAACGGGAGGGCGATGAGCGTGATGGCACGTGCGACAAGCTTGTTTATGGCGTGTTCTGACCACCGGCATTAGGTGATTATTTAGGGCAGCTGACAAGCGAGATTCCTCCAAACACTTCCATCACCGAGTTTGTGGCGGTTGGTCCAAAAACCTATGGGTATGCTTTGTCAAATGGTTCTACTGTGTTAAAGGTGAAGGGTATAACGTTAAACAGTGCCAACTGTGTTAAGGTTAACTTTGAAAGTCTGAAAGATCTGATTGATGAATATTGCCAATCAGAAGGTGAGCAAAAGAAAGAGATCAGGATCCAGCAGCCGGGAATTGTTAGGATTAAGAAACAGTGGGCTCTGGAAACCCGGGTACTCAGAAAAACTCTAAAAGTTGTCTATAATAAAAGGGTGCTCAAAACAGAGGATTATTGTACGTTACCTTACGGTTATTAATTATGATGAAAAACAGGGCATCATTTGTACATCCTTTCTCATGTATTATAAGCGGTCCTTCCAATTCAGGAAAATCTTATTTTATAAAACAAATGTTAGAACACGGTGAGCATGTATTATCTGAAATGCCTCAAAACGTTATATGGTTTTATAGCTGTTGGCAACCTCTGTACAACGAATTACTTAATAAATTTCCTAATATTAAGTTTATGGAGGGCCTTCCTGACTCTTTTGAAGCTACTGACTTGTTTCCAATGAATCAAACCAATTTAGCGGTTGTAGACGATCTCATGGCAGCCGCCGGTGACAGCGAACAAATAGAGAAAGCTTTTACACAGTATGTTCATCACAAAAACCTTAGCATTATTCTCATACTTCAAAACCTGTTTTTTCAAGGTAAGAAAATGAGAACAATAACTCTAAATGCAAAATATTTGGTGTTATTCCGCAGCCCCCATGATCAGATGCAAGTAGTCACATTGGCACGTCAAATGTATCCGTCTAACACGCGGTACTTTTTAGTATTCCAAGATGCCACTAGCAAACCTCACGGTTATCTTTTAGTTGATCTGGCAGCCACTACTCCAGAAAACTTTAGGCTGAGAACTGGCATCTACCCCCCTGAATGGCCGGTAGTTTACACTGTAAAAAAGAAGAGTAAAAAGTAACAGCTGTATCTGGAGGGCGCACAGTTCATACAGGATGTCTGAGAGGTTGCACAGAAATTGGGGGTTATTAAAAATCTTAGTAAAGGCAGGCCCGAAACAGAGAAAAGCCATCTTATGCAATGCTAATAATGACCTGGTGGGGGCCATAGCCGAAATAGCCCTGAACACTTTAAAAGGTAACCTGCCTCTGAAGCCTTCACAATACCGGAATTTAAAGAGAAAGAAAGACTGTATTAAAAAACTGAGTGATAGTAAGCTCTCTCTGAAAAAGAAGAAACAGGTTATTCTTCAGTCAGGTGGTTTTATAGCACCATTACTAGGGGCCGCTATACCATTGCTGACTAATTTATTAGTGCGGTAAACATGGAGCATGCAGAGAAAATGTATTTGGTGTCGAGGCATGAGATGGAGCAGCTACGCGGTCAGACACCTACAATAGGTACCACTACTGTTAGCCGGTTGGACAATGACATGCAGGCCGTTCTTCAGAGACCTGATCTAAGTGAAGATGACAAAACTATACAACTCAGTGCTGCAGAGATTTCTAAGGCTGACCAGACAAAATGACTCTGAGAAAGGTATTCTGAATCTCATTCAACCTCCAGAGGCTTTTAAACAAACACCTGTTGTACCAGAACAGACACCACCTCTCTCACCGCTGGATCCAACAACGCAGGAGATATTAGAGGGCGTGAGCACGCGATACAAGAAAAATGCTTCTCTTTTGTTGAACAAAATGAAACAACATCAAGACATTTTGGGTTGGGATGATTATGGAACCGTTTCCTACAAGGGTACAAAGGTGCCGGGGTCTAACATTGTAGATCTGGTCAAAGGGGTTTCTCAACACCGGATGCGTACTGCGAAATATTATCCTAAGGGATGGAATGAGTTTATGTCGGCAATGGCTGAGATGAATGTACCAACAGTATTGCTAGGTTCTAACGTTGTTAAAGAGCAACTCGAAAAGATGAAAGAGGCAGGAAGTATTAAGACTGTAAGTTCTACAAAACCAATCTCTGCTATGTCTGGACCTGCTGCAAGTTCTATGTCAGACCGTAAAAGTGTTCTAAATTTTGGTGACTGGCTCCAATTGTGAACAAATAAAACACTGTGAAACATGCAATATTTTTAACGTTTTGTGTTTATTTTATAATGTACCATACATGTTTGCATACATTGGTAATTGTAGCACGCTCCAGAAACCCTTCCAGGCATCATATTTACTACAAAACGCTTCACCATTTGATCATTTCTGACATCTTTGTCAGAATATAGCTTTAAAATATCTTCGTAAGGTAGCCCTTTAAAGCGTTTAACAAGATAAAATAAGCAATGCTGTCCACAGGTTATTGCCAGGGGATGCTGCAGTTGAAGCGGTTGATACGTGTACTTCTTAGCTTGCAGTTCTAAAAACCTCACGATGCCAACGGGGAAGTCAGAGTCGTCTGGAGCTCTTCCGTAAGAGTCAAAAAATTCACCATTGCTGTGTGTTGGAAAGTAGAGCGCCAACCAGTGTTCACCAGGTAGAGTATGGGGGTGGGTATTTACAATTAAACTGAAAGGTCTCTTGGAGATTATTCTCTTGGGTAACAAATCACTGGGGTATACGCCTAGAAAGAACGCATTTCCAGACAACACACGTAGTATCTGCATGGTATCCATCCTCACATATAATCAAACAATACATTCCTTGTGTGGCTTATTTCAATAAGATTTTCAAAGATTGCATAGAGTATCATGTTGACGGTATTGGGGAGAGGTACAGCAAATCTAATTTCTGCTCTGAGGTTTCCGTTCTTGATCAGGGAATAGTGCTCTGAGCAGCCTTGATCGGGGCTCAAATCAAAACAATATAAAGTATAGCCGTTGTTAAATTCCTCACGGTTGATTAGCACAGATCGATCTTTCATTGCTTTGCCAGACGTCTGTAACAATTGCATATATTCTCTCACAAAAAGGTTATGTTCATAATCAGGCTGAAGCGGTTTAGCAGGAATTTGTTCACCGTCACAATACAGGGCACAAAAGTTGACATTATAGTGCTGAAAATTGAAAGGATTTCTTTCATAATCACCACTAAATGCAGCGTTGTCCACGAAACCAATCACTAATTGTTTAGGTAACTGCCCTAGAAATAGGTTTTCCTGGTTACACACAAGACTGCCTGCAGGAATGCTGTAAACTTTCATACCAACACGATCAATAGGATATTTGGCGTTGGAGTTCAGCAGAGCCTCCGCTTGTCCTAACCGTACACCAGGTGATACTTTTACACGCTTTACAAAGAGAGACGCTGCCAGGATCTGTACTTTGTAATTCTCATTACCATCCCTCATCAGGCAGAACTCATTTTTACTTCTTGAGAGTTTAATGTTCACATCCACACCGTTAATCAATAGTTTGTCTTGAAAAAACAGATCGCTATGCAAGGGCCCTAGCATTTACGACTGCCAGCTGTATGTCTGGCTCGTGCTCTGAAACCAGAGTTACCGGCGGCTGTCAGCAAGGTGTTCTCCATGAGCATTGCATCATCCTTGTAAAAGCCACCCGCTGAAAACTGGGTCCCCAAAGCATCTCCGCTGTAGTTCAGAATAAGTTCAATAAGGGCTCTGTAAGCGTAGCAGTGGTGACTCTGTGTAATCACGCGATCGCCTAATGTAACATCCACCTGGTTGAACAGTGACGCTATGGGGTAGTTGACAAGACTCACTCTTGCCCCGTCATCGATATCCATGCCGTCAGCCTTCACAACCTTGCAGCTCACATACAGCAGAGTATTGTTTAAATCCGTGTAATGATCGCCATGCCCCGTTATAAAAAATTCCAAAGGGGCATTGGGAGTCAGCGCTGATAAAGGGGGAATCTCGATGTATGTGCAGTTTTCAATGCTAGTTTGCGTAGGCGCCAATTGAAAAAGATCTAGCTCCGATTTGACACATTCCTCTGAAGCCTCATGGATAAACGCCATTTTATCTTAGAAGATGTTCTGTTTGTCACCGCGCTTCCTTCCTTGTGTACGTTTCCTCTTTGTATGACGTGTTTTTTTAACAAGCCGCCTCTTTTTAGGAGGCATGGGCGGGCCAACAGGCAGTTTCTTCCTGATCACTGCCATGCCAGATCCCCCCTGCCCACCCCCAATAACACGTGATACAAGCTGTCCTGACACGTCTCTGGCAATGTTATTAGCTGCCGCTTTTACGTGAGGTTTAATGATTTCTAGGCCTCTCCTCAGTAACGGCATTGCTTTTCGAAAAAGACCCCAGAACAGGCCCCCTATACCGGTACCATACATAATGGGGGATCCACGGAAACCAGGCAGCCCGTTTCCAGCCTGTGCCCTGTAATAGTCTACATATGCTTGAGGATTCCCGCACTTCTTTATCACGACCATCCTTCACTTTTCTGAGGCCTGAAATGAAGCTTAACAACGACCTTACCATGGTTAAAAGCTATGTTTTCATTCTGATCCGTTTTGATTTCTACAGTAATCGTATCAATATAATGTTTGTTGACGGTAACATAATGCGGCTGCTCGTAGGTCGTCGTGATTATTTCGTTGTCCTTACCCTGCACAGGTAAACAACGTAGTAACGGCACATAGAAGTCACCCACTATCTGCGGGCTTACAATATCTGTATAAATATACAGCGTGTTGAATCCTCCTGTAATGTCCGTGACAAAGTTGCTTTTTTTGGTACGTACATGTGGCTGTAATCCTAATATTTTTCCAAGGCCTTCAGTGACTAGGATGCTGTAGGGACCCTCGCATTTAAGTCTGATTTTCCGTCCAATTGCATCATACTTCACGATTACTTCTGGGGGATCTTCGGCTTCTGTCATAACCTTGTTCATATTTTCTATTACTTTCTGGATGGTTGCATAGTGACCAGCTTTTAAAGGAAAATGCCATTTTTTTCTCTCATTAGCGATTTCAAAATATTCCTTTGCATTTAATGTATTCCAAGTGTGCGGATATTGTAACTCAACCAGCCCTACTTCCCATGATCCTGGAAGCTCCAACACTTTTGCTAGTCGAATAGTAAAGTTGGAACTTTTGTTGTTGGGAAATGCAGCTGCTGATGCATTGCTGGGCAGTGTAATATAAAAACCAGCCATGTCAAAGGTGACACACTTTGGACTCCTTAACCCAACTGTTGAACTTCTCCGGCCACCCAGACCATTTAACTAGATATTCTCTTTGTTTTCCCCTCCCTCTTTTCCTGACTATTTTCTCGATTCTGTAGACACGTTCTTGTTCGCTAGGAATCTTTTGCAGCTCTTCTGGGTAAAAAGTTCCCTGTACGGGATCCTCTGCATAATCCATTAATCTATATACAACTCTTTCCCCCCTCTGAACCCGTTCTTTGACAATAAAAATTTCATCTGTAAAGGTTTGATGATATCCCTTTTCAAACCTACCCTTTAGTCTGGATATTCTAACGTGATCCCCCACCTTAAAGGTTTTTAACTTTCCGACTGCTTTAAAACTTTTTCCATATAGCCGTAGCCACACGTCTTTTTCGTTAGATTGTTTCACCATGTTGGGGGCTGTCCTGATACTGCGATGGTAAGAGCCATTGTATCCCTGCATGAGAGCCGGTAAAACATCCACATACCTATGAGTATTTTTAGCTGTAAAATGTCTCCAGAGTTTATTTTTCAGAGTTCGATTAAACCTCTCTATAACAGCCGCTTTAGTTTCACTATGTGTGACAAAATGGTGTATGCCATAACGCTCCAAAAGTGTCTTCAGAGGCTTATTTAGGAATTCTTTTCCAGCATCTGTCTGTAACTTTCTGGGGGCCCTTCCTGATTGGAAGATGGTCTGGAAGGCTTCGGACACCCCCCGTCCTGACTTATCAAGTAAACAGACAGCCCAGGCATATTTCGAAAGTACATCGATCACTGTTAAAATAAATTTCAAACCGTTGTTTTCAGAGTCAAATCCTGATAAATCCACAAGATCTGCCTGCCATTGACAGTCAATGCAAGAAACTATTGTTGCGTTCCTAGGAAAATTTATTTTTGCTGGCTTATGAAGAGTATATGTATCTTGTCCGGAAAGCCATGTCTTGACACGTTTCAAGGTTAGGTTTTTAATGCGTTTCCGTCCTGCCTTAAATAGTGGGTCTACACCTCCATAACTGCCTGTGCATTCGGGTGTATAATACAACTCCTTTAGAATATTTTCATACTTCATTCTGCACCATTCGCTCCTTACAATAAATACACTTTGCTCTTTAGCACAAGCCTTTTATTTGTAATTTACATATCATTTACCATTCTTCACTAGCCGAATAATAACCTTCATCACTAGTAGAGCTATAGTAATAGTCATCATCATCATCATCATCATCATCATCACTAAATTCTAATTCTGAAGTCACATCACAAATACAACCAACACGACCACATTCACATACTTTAGCAATGTTAACTACATTTGTAATGTCTTTATTTACATCCTCTGGTAGACAAACAGGGTATTCGGTAAGCTTCAGAACTGCCTCGTTAATACCATTATTAACATCCGCCATAGGCACGTTGGTAATGGTCTTCATAGGGCACTGACAATCACCTCTCTCCTCTGTAGATTCTTCCTCGCTTGAGATGCTTCTTAAAAAAACCAGACTCTTGTCATGTTTATATCCATGGGACATTTCTGATTAAATATAAAAAATATATCATTACTAAATCTAACAGCAACTTTCTCCATTTATTATATAAAGTTGTCATCAATAGCTGTAGTAAAAAGTCAATTTAGTTTCATTTACCTAAGCGCCCCTCTGCAGACTCTTCATCGGTTGATAAGTTTGACATTAAGGGATTACTGTTGTTGTGACTATAACCCGGGACAGAACCTGGAAAATATATTAATTCATTACCTATCATGATGGTAACAGTGTTAGCCTGAATTACACATTTGAATATATAACCGATTTTTTACTTACTCAGGCCTGTTCCTTGGACCGGCGATAAAGAGCATCTCTTAGTCATTTCCCATCGTGACAGGTAAGACCTGGTGAGATCGTTCACGTCTTCACGTTCTATGGCGTCCCGTACATTACAGCATGATAGACGGCATCCAAACAAAATAGGCCTGAAGGCCTGTAAGTCTTCATCAAACATTGTACAACATATTTTGTGGCAGTCATTCAGAATAGGCCTTGCCTCGGGCCATGATGTAGAAGGGTCTACAACCTTTTTATTATTTCCTTCGTCTTGCCCCATATTATTAAACGAGGCCTAGGCTTTAAGCGGCTGAATTGTTGCCCTTCTGCAGAGGCCCTCTTTTATCAGTCTGTGAACCACAGGCCACGCCTGGGACATGTCAGAACATGCCATAAACAAGCTTGTCGCACGTGCCATCACGCTCATCGCCCTCCCGTTATCTAGCAACCATATACGCAGCGCATGACCGCGGGCCACCCCTCCCTGGGGCATGCCCCAACACGCCCTGGGGCCTCTTGTAACATACAGAGCATGCGCATAACCTCATGTTTTTATTCTTTATTCTTTCTCTTAATTTTATTTTTCCAGCCTTCTAGCCCTACCCATTACCCAAACCTTTCGGAAATATATAAAAATAAAAACATTTTGCATACAAAAAGGGCTTTCTTTGCAAAAAATAGTAATTTTATTTTTACACCTCTGCAAAAGTAAAATCCTCTGAGAACAAAGAAAAGGATGTGTTCAGCTTCCAAACTTTACAACTGCAAACAGGGTCCAAGTCTGCTTTTTGATAATGCTTTTTACTTCTTGGTCTGTGTAAATATGTTTTTGTGGGGTTTGAAGCTCAGAAATGCTTCTGCTTTTTGTAATAGAAGGCCCCCCGTGCTCGGCCTGTCAATCATTTTGATTCTGCCAATGGGTAGCCTTTCAGGGCAGGTTAGCCTCTTCCATGTGCTCGGCCTGTCAATCATTTTTGATTCTGCCAATGGGAAGCCTTTCAGGGCGGGTTAGCCTCTTCCATGTGCTCGGCCTGTCAATCATTTCCTTTCAGCCAATGGGAAGCGCCTCTGAATCAGAGAAACAACTTCATAGGCTGCTACTGTCAAGCTCCGCCTCTGCAAATATGGACCAATGAGAAGAGCCTCATATGCATAATTAATGTGTCAAGCTGAAAGGGCTTCTGGGACAGACGTGTTTGCTGTTACAGCCGTTCCGGGTGAAAGGCCCCCCGGGTCAGAGAGGGGGCGTGTGTGGTATTGTCACCGCACTACCGGTGAGAAGGATTATGGGTCAAGTGGGGGTGGCTCACCATGATGTAAAAGTACTTCCGATAAAAAGGGCTTGTGGGTAAAGGGCCAGGGTTATGACGTTATAGTCCTCCAAGGTAAGGAGGGGCTGGGGGTGTTGTGACATCACAAAAGGGGTGGGGGTGTTGTGACATCACAAAAGGGGCGGGGCTAAAAAATAAAAACATCACAAAGGGGCGGGGCTAAACCTATAGGCAGAATTTGGTATGTACTCCTTACTACTGCCACGTATTATCATATATGGTGGACATATAAATTTTGGATAAAAATATGGTGGATTATCCAAAACATTCTCAAGAAGAAGATAAAATTTACTCCACAGTTCTTTTTGTTGGGTATAATTACAGATTGTACGGTCATAGAGACTAAATTGATTTTAAATTTAATAACAGCATCCAGACTTTTGGTGGCGCAGTATTGGAAGAAGGAAGACTTACCTACTATTGAAGAATGGACATTAAAAGTAGTGAATTTAGCAGAGATGGCAAAAATTTCAGCATATTTGAAGGACCATTCAAATGAAAGATATATATCGGAATGGAGAAGATGGATTGACTATATTCAAAACAAATATCGGACTAAAAAGTTTCAAATAGCTTATGAATGAAACCAACATTTTCTTTTTGAATTATGTTTTGTTAGTTGAAAGGGGAGTTAAAGAGCAAGAGGGAGTTTGGAGCCTAGAGAAAGTTAGCATATTTTAGTTTATGTTTGTTAAATGTTATACCCTGTATTTGCTCTGGGAAGTCCGGGGTCGGTGGGTGGGGGGAGGGGGGTTGGAGGGAGAGGGGGGATGAGGGATGGGGGGTGGGTGGAGGAGGGAAGGGGGGGAGGAGGGATGGAAAAAAATTGTTGTAATACTTGATAAAACTTTTTAATAAAAAAAAATAATAATTTGGAAAGGACAGAAAAAGATTAGGAGAAGGTGGACACTGAATCCCCAAATTTTAAAGGAAAAAGAATTTATTTTAAACATTAAAAAAGAAATGGAATTATTTTTTACAGAAAATACAAAACAACCAACATCATTACAAATTGTATGGGATACGGCTAAAGCGTACCTAAGGGGTATAGTGATAGCTTATATAGCAAAATAAATAAATAAATAAATAAATAAATAAATAAAAAATGAAAGGAGATTCTTTGAGGTATTAAATAAAACAATTAAAAAATTATTTGGCTGGGTAAGAAAGCACAGATAAATATGAAAATGTTACAAGATAGTAGAAGCAGAGGTGGCTTTGGACTCCCAAAATGGGAACTTTATTATCAAGCTGAGGGGCTATTATGGATGAGACTGAATAAACTTAGACAATAAAAGGGTTTTAACGATTGAAGGACGTGACCTACAGGCAGGTTGGCATGCCTTCCTATGGGATAAACGTAATAAGGCACACTCATATTTTTACCGACATCAAATAAGAGAAGCATTGATATGGACATGGGGAAAAGTTAAAAGGAAACATTATATGAAATTGCCAAACTGGGTTCCACCAATGGGGGCAACGATTTATCCGAACACATTAGATAAAAAAAGATGATAAGATATAAAGAACTATTAGATAGCCAGGGGAAGCTTAAATCAAATGAAGAATTAAAAGAACAGGTTATAATTATAGACTGGTGGCCATATCTACAGACACAGTCAAGATATAGAAAAGATATGGAAGAATATGGAATTCAAGGGGTACCACAGCAATTGGATAGAATATTGACAGGAAAGGAAGAAAAATTTATAACAAAAGCATATAAATATCTATTAGAGGTAGAAATGGAAGAAGAAATAGTGAAAGGTCCAATGATAGCATGGGCGCAAAATGTAGGCTGTAATATAAATTTAGAGGAATGGGAAAAATTATGGAACAAAAACTGTAAATTAACATTGTCAACTGTGTATAAAGAAAGTCAGTATAAAATGTTTTATAGGTGGCATTTAACACCGGCAAGATTGGCTAAAATGTACGCAAATATGAAACTGGACTGCTGGAAGTGTAAATATAAGGACGAAACATTTTATCACATGGTGGCAATGCCCCAAAGCAAAGGAATATTGGGAACAAATAAGGAGATGGTTACAGGAGATAACAGGAGAACAAATTGAATTTAAACCTGAATTATTTTTATTAGGAATAATTAATCAAAGGATAAAGAAGCAACTCCAACATATCATTTTACATATAGTAACAGCAGGACAAATTGTTTATGCCCAATGTTGGAAACTTGAAAATATACCAGCCAATGAGAGGATTATTCATAAGATATTAGAATGTGCCGAGATGTATAAGCTCACATTAGAAATAAAAGGTAAGGAAGAAACAGAATTTTACGAGGTTTGGGATAAGTGGTATAAGTGGTTAGAACAGAGAAACAAAAATGTATAGAAATAAATGTAGATAACTGTAAGAGACACATGACACAGTACTGTTAAAAAATGCTTATTGTTATGTAAATTGGAAAAATGGAAAAGAAAAAAAAAAGAAAATTGAACGGGTTTCTTTCATAATCCCCACTAAAAGATGCAATGTCCACAAACCCAATCACTAATTGTTTAGGTACAGTAGCTGCCCCAGAAATAGATGTTCCTGATTACACACAAGGCTAACTGCAGGAATGCTGTAAACTTTCATCCCCACTCGATCAATGGGGTATTTGGCATTGGAGGTGAGCAAAGCTTCTGCATGACCAAGGCGCACTCCCGGGGCTACTTTTACATGTTTTACAAAGAGAGAAGCCGTCAGGATTTGCACTTTGTAATTCTCATTGCCATCCTTCATCACGCAAAATTCATTTCTGCTTCTTGTGAGTTTGACTTTCACATCAATGCTGTTAATTAGCAGTCTGTCTTGAAAAAACAGATCGCTATGCAGAGGCCCAAGCAGGTCCCATTTACGACTACCGGCCATGTGTCTTGCTCTCGCTTTGAAACCGGAGTTCCCAGCAGCTGTCAGTAGAATACTCTCCATGAGGTCCGAGTCATCTTTGTAAAACCCCCCAGCTGTAAATTGCATACCCAGAGCATCACCACCAAAGTTCAGAATCAGTTCAATCACGGCCCGGTAAGAATAGCAATGATGGCTCTGTTTAATGAGCCGATCTCCCAAGGTAACATCCAGCTGGTTAAACAATGATGCTATGGGGTAGTTGGTCAGGGCCACCCTTGCCCCATCATCAATATCCATCCCGTCAGCCTTTACAATCTTGCAACTCACATACAGCAGGGTGTTGTTTAAATCCGTGTAATGCTCACCATGCCCCATGATAAAAAATTCCAGGGGAGCGTTGGGTGTTAGCGCTGATAAAGGAGGGATCTCGACCAGTGGTGAAATCTAAAATTTGTTACTACCGGTTCTGTGGGCGTGGCTTGGTGGTGGTGGGGTAATGTGACTGGGTGGGCGTGGTCATTTTTTTTTTAACTTTTAAAACCATTTTTTCTACAACCTCTTCGGCGAAAAATGCTTTCAAAAGGCTCTGACAATCCCAGCTGAGTTGCCTGATCGGCAGAGGCTTTTTTTCTTTTCTATTTTCTTTTTTTGATTTTAAAAACAAAACTTTATTAAACATATAAAAAATAAAATGTTATACCATGTATATGCAAGATACATATATTAATACAGACGACAATACATAAAAAGAAAAAGTGACTTTGATCTCATGTCCATTATCTTATTTTTTAAAAAAAAAAATTTATAAACTTTATTAAAACACAAATAAAACACATATAAAAACATTTACACAACAAACAACATATAAATAAGTTAATCTTTTGAAGCATTTGTTTCGTATTGGTCCTTCAATTAGTACAGTTATGCTTATTCCCCTTAATCTTAACCTAATAGTTTCCTTTTTCCATTTCCCCGTCCCCACTCTTTTCCTCCCCTAAGAATTCCCCCCTTATTAATCTATATACAGTACTATATATTTCTATATATTCCCTTTCTTTTTAAATTTCCCTCTACAGATTTATCTGCCCGTAGGAAGTTATTTATATACATATTTACATTTTTATTCTATCCTTCCTCTAGTTGTATTTCTTTGATGGTGGCGTTATACCACTGATACCACTTATTCCATATTTTGTAGTACTCTGTCTTTTCTTTTTCCTTTAGCTCTTTTGTTAGCATATCCATTTTGGCGCACTGTGTAATTTTGTCCATTACTTCTTCTTTCGCTGGGATTTCTTCCTGTTTCCAGTTTTTGGCATACGTTATCTGCGCTGCCATTAGAATATGTATCAACAAAAAATTTATTTCTTTAGTGTGACGAAATGGGGTTGAGGGGTACCCCGGACCGTGAACCAGCTCATGAGTAAACACACTGAGACTGAAATAATTCTGACAGAGGCGTCTTGTGTAAAAATATAATTTACTTTAAAACATTTAAAAAGCACTGTGACTTTAAGAAAACACATTAAAAACAAAGTCTTATCTGGGTATGTGAAGCAAGGCTATCTCCCTAGATCCCTCTCCACAATACCGAAACAGTTCACAAAAGAATAAAGCTAGCATGAAGGTAAGCAGCTTCGGCGTCGATACATCATCAAGGCCATCATAATGGGAGCAGCACGAGCTTCACAGCTGAAAGTCACCTGAAGTAAAAACAGTTCAAACAGCAAACATTGCTTGAAGCTTGTGGGAGGAAGAAGGTCCAGCAACAGCAGTCCCGATGATAGCTTGCGTGCTACAAAACAGCAAAAGGCAAGCATCCGTGGGAGTCTCTCTGTAACGACGTCTGGAGTCCTTATCTGCATTCTTCTCCCATCTGCGGCGTTGCACCAAGCTTCCTGCAGGAGCTGTGCATTTAGGCCTAGAAGACTAGGCCCAAGTAGCAAGCAAAAGGTCCTTGCTTATATAGGGAGTTAACCTGCAATTAACTAGGGCGGGGAAGGCTTGCAGGTAATTGGCAACAGTAGATGGCTTGATTGAAACCATACTGTTTGTGAGTAGGCAGATAGCCACAGCAATCCTGGAAACACTCGTGACATTTAGGATATGTTTTGGTGAAGATTCCTAACAGGAAAGTTTCTGGTTTCTTCTCTATTTGTAGCTTAGTAATTTGTTCCAGCCATTTCTTAATATTGGACCAAAATTTCTTTGCCGCCGGGCACGTCCACCATAGATGGTAAAAAGTACCTTGAGAGTTTTTACATTTCCAACATAGTGAGCTGTTTTTCGGATGAATTTTTGCCAATCTTGTGGGTGACATATGCCACCTATAAAACATCTTCAGCTGGTTTTCCTTGTATGCCACCGCTAATGTTGCTTTTGTGTTCAGTTGCCAAAGTTCTTCCCATTTCTCCAGATCTATTGTATATTTGAAGTTTTGCATCCATTTAATCATGGTATTCTTAACTGTTTCCTCCTCCATCTTATATCGCAACAGGAATTTATAAATTTTACTAATTAATTTCTCTTCTGAGTCTAATATAATTTTATCTAATTCTTGTTTTTCTTTGTAAATTTCATATGTTTTTATATATTCCTTATGTTTCGATTGAATCTGTGAGAAGGTCCACCAATCGATTTCTCTATTTAAATCTGTTTCCAATTGTTGTTTAGTTTTCAATTTCCCTTGATAATCAGTTAGGTCTTTGTATCTAATTATATTTTTAGGTTCTGTTAGGTTTGGATGCCTTAACGCTTCTGATGGTGAAAGCCAAATCAGGATTTTTGTATACTGTTGTTTTTTAATTTTGAGCCAGATTAATAGTAATGCGTTCCTAATTGTGTGTCTTTTAAAGTAAGTGTGTGTTTTATATTTTTCGTCCCATAGAAAGGAGTGCCAGCCTATTTGTAAATCGTGACCTTCGATTGTTAATATTCTGCTATTTTTCAGTTGCATCCAATCTTTAACCCATGATAACACTGCCGCTTGATAGTAGAGTTCCCAATCCGGGAGTGCTGTTCCTCCCCTGTCCTTGGTGTCCTGGAGTAACTTCAATTTTATTCGTGGTCATTTCCCCTGCCATATGAATTTAGAAATCATCTTATTTAAAGTTTCAAAGAATTTTTTCTCTAATTTTATTGGCACAACCTGGAACAGGTATAACAGCTTTGGTAAAGTATTCATTTTAATAGTGGAAATTCTTCCCATTAGTGAGATCTGTAAGTTTTTCCAATTATCCAAATCTTTTTTTATCTGTATCATTAATTTATCATAATTGTTTTCTCTTATTGATGAGGTTCTTGGTGACAACCAGATCCCTAAGTATTTTATTTTCTTCGTTGCTTGAATTTGTATCCTGTTCTCCAGTTCTGTCTCTTGGATCTTCGTAAGATTTTTTAGTATTAATTTTGATTTATTTCTATTTTTTTTTTAATTTGATTTATATGCCGCCCTTCTCCGGAGACTCAGGGCGGCTTACAATGCATTAAGCAATAGCCTTCATACTTTTGTATATTCATACAAAGTCAGCTTATTGCCCCCACAAACTGGGTCCTCATTTAACCTACCTTAGAAAGGATGGAAGGCTGAGTCAACCTTGAGCCTGGTAAGATTCGAACTTGCAGTAATTGCAGGCAGCTGTGTTAATAACAGGGTGCTTTAGACCACTGTGCTACCAAGGCTCCTTAGTATTTATTATTTATTTTTATTATTTTATTTTATTTTATTATTTATTTTTAGGCCAGCCACCTCTCCAAATTCTTCTATTTTCTTGAACAATTTTGGTACTACTTCTAATGGCTCTTCTGCTATAAATACAAGGTCATCAGCAAAAGCCTGAGCCTTGTACTCCTCTCGTCTTATTTTTAACCCTTTGATTTCTTGGTTTTCCCTAATTTTTTTTTAGCAAAATCTCCAATGTTAAAATATACAGTAGTGGAGAAAGTGGACAGCCTTGTCTAACCCCTTTTGTTATATCGAATTGATCAGTCGTGTTTAGTGTATATTTCTCCTATAATTTTTTCAAAGTTTGTTCCGAATTGCATACTCTCTAATTGCCCTTTTAAAAATTTCCAATTTAAGTTGTCGAATGCTTTTTGGGCATCAAGGAAAACCAGTGAAGCTTGTTTTTCCGGATGTGCTTCGTAATATTCAAGTGCATTTATTATTACTCTCATATTGTTCT
This sequence comes from Pituophis catenifer annectens, assembly GCF_029215685.1. NCBI lineage: Eukaryota > Metazoa > Chordata > Lepidosauria > Squamata > Colubridae > Pituophis > Pituophis catenifer. The sequence goes on from NW_027256885.1 coordinate 18,788,580, forward strand.
TAATTTGGCGGCCTGGCAGAAATCCATTTTGGTCCATATGAATATAATTATTCAGTACTTTTTTGATTCTTTCCGCTATAATTATTGCAAATACTTTATAATCTGTATTCAATAGAGATATTGGTCTATAGTTTTGAATTAATTGGTGATCAGTATCGTCTTTGGGTATGATTGTAATTATTGCTTCCATCCAAGTTAGCAGGATTTTTGTCTTTTTTTTTTTTTTTTAATTTGATTTATATGCCACCCTTCTCCGAAGACTCAGGGCGGCTTACAATGTGCTCAGCAATAGCCTTCATCCTTTTGTATATTTATACAAAGTCAGCTTATTGCCCCCACAAACTGGGTCCTCATTTCACCTACCTTAGAAAGGATGGAAGGCTGAGTCAACCTTGAGCCTTGGCGAGATTCGAACCCTGCAGTAATTGCAGGCAGCTGGTCTTAATAACCAGCTTAATAACAGGGTGCCTTAAACCCCTGTACTACCAAGGCTCCTCTCTTAGAGGTCTTCTCTAAGGCCTCATTATATAGCTCCAGCATAATCTCTCCTATTGTTTCTTGTACAGTTTTATATAATTCCACCGGTAAGCCGTCTGGTCCCGGGGTTTTATTATTTTTTTGTTTTTTCAGTGCTGCATCCAATTCCATCTTAGTTATTGGCCTGTTTAACATTTCTCTTTGTTCATCTGTAATTACTGGAATATCTGATCTTTTTATATATTGTTTTATCTTTTCATCTTCTACTTCTTCTTGTTTATATAAATTTGCATAAAATGTCTGGATAATTTCTTTTTTCGCTTTCCTGCTGTAATGGATTTCTCCATTTGCATCTCTAAATTGGTGTATCATCCTTTTATCTTTTTCATTTTTCAATCTGTAGGCCAGCCATCTACCCGTTTTATTTGCGAACTCAAAATAATTCTGTTTGGCCATTTTTATTTTCTGTGCTAGTTCTTTTTGGTTTATCAAGTTTAAGTTATGTTTAATTGTTTTCCATTCTTCTTTTGTTTTTTTACTATGGGGATATTGTTGAAGTTTATATTCTATATTTTTTAATTCTTGATACAATTTGTCTAACTGTTGTCTCTTTTCTTTATTCTTTTTCCCTATATACGCGATAGTCAGGCCCCTTATATATGCTTTTGCCGTGTCCCAAGTATTCTGTAAAGAAGTGTCCTCTTTTTTATTTATTTTAAAGAATAGTTCTAGTTCCTTTTCTAACATCTGTTTAAATTCTTTTTGTTTACAAATTCTTTGATTCATTGTCCACCTCCTAAATCTTTTTTCTCCTTTCCAGTTTACTAGAATTGGGTTATGGTCTGCCCACTGATTTACTTCTATCTCTATTTTTTCAACCCCATTTCTAATATTCACAGTCATTCAAGGCATGTCAGTCCTGGACCAGGACTGATGGGGATGAGAGTAAAAGGTGAACTGATTCTGATCCTCATGGGTTTCCCTCCAAACATCTCTCAAATTTATTTCCATGGCCATATCAAAAAATTCTTTTGGGAGTATTTCTTTTTTTTTTTCCTTATTCTTTTTACTCGTTTTATAGTCTTTTTTCACATCAGCTATCGCATTGTAATCTCCAATTAAACAAACATCTTCCTAATCCAATTCTACCATTTTGTTATGCAATCCCTTAAAAAATTCCTGTTGATTTTGGTTAGGGGTGTATATTACTACTAATAATATTTTCCTGTTTTCCAGTACTAACTCAACCATCACCGTTCTACCATCCTCATCAGCATATATTAATTTCGAATGAATCCTATCTTTAACATAAACCGCTACTCCTCTTTTCTTTTTTTGAATCAGGGATAAATATAATTTCCCTAGTTTTGAATTTTCTAATATTTTTTGGTGTCTTTTTTTAATGTGTACTTCCTGAAGGCAAGTCACATCTGCTCCTATTTTTCGTAATTTTGTGAAAGTTTGAGATCTTTTGTTTTGTGCATTCAGGCCATTTATATTTACAGAGAAAAGTTTCATTGCCTCTTCCATTGCCTAATGTAATTGTTTTTTGGTATGTCTTATTTCCATCCGTGATTTCGTTCTTGCGCCCTCTCTTTCCTCCCTTTCTTGTCCTTACTTCCTTTTCTTGCACCACTTCTATTTGCTCTTCTTCCTGACTTCTAGTTTCTATTTCTTCTTTACTTTCCTGTTCATCTTCTTGGTTAAAGTGCGCATTGTAGAATTCCCTTGCTTTTTCTAGCGTATCTATTTTATATTTTTTGTCTTCCCAGGTGGCCAAAATCCCTTCCGGAGTTAGCCATCTAAAGGTTATTTTGTATTTGTTCAGCTGGTTTGTTAGGAACTGGTATTGTTGATGCTGGTTCCTAATTCTTCAGGGTATTTGTTTCAACACTGTAATTTCTTTTCCTTTATATGTCAACATCCCTTCCCTAGATTTCCTATATACCTCGTCTCTAATTGATCGTTTTGAAAATCTGACGTGTACTTCTCTTGCCAATCGATGCCTTCTTATATAATTTGTATGTACACAATAAGTTTCATCCAATTGTCCTTTTATTTCCAATTTATCTTTTTGTATTATTTCTGCCATTATCTCTGCCATTTTTTCACCCAGGTCTTCATCTTTTTCTTCTGATATGTTTTGAAAGAGGAGGAAATATGAAGGTTTCTCCATCTTGAGCATCACTAATGAATCAGACAGTTCCTTATTTAATTGAGAAGTTTTCTGTTCCATTGCCTCTACTTTTGTCTCTACTTGATCTATTTTTGTATCAGCTTTTCTGATTCTTTGTTCATTTTCTGTTATTGATTGTTGAATATCTCCAATTTTATCGTTCATGTTTTTAATATCCTCCCTAACTTCTCCGATTTCATTTTTAATCTCTGCATGGAATGTTCTCATTTCTTCGTGATTCTCTGCTATTTTTTCCTGTGTTTTTAATAATGTTTCCTGAATCATTGAAAACATACTTTGCATGGTATTTAAAGTCAATTCCGGTTTTTCTTTCTCCTTTTCTTTTCCCACCATACTATCTAATGTTTTTTGTTGTAGTGGTGATGCCACCGTCACTGTGGGATTTACAACTGGCTTTTTCACTGTTTTCGTTATGGTAGATATTGTTGACATTTTTAATGCTCGTGAGAGACTTTCCCAGGCTAACATATAATTCTTAATCGTTAATTTTCCTTCCTCTATTCCTTCAAATTCTTCACCTCTTTTTACTTCTATACGTATAAATTATCCACACTTTAATCACACTATCATTAATTACTAATCATTCAACAGTACTTAATTATTATTCTAACGGTTTTCACTTCTTACTTTACAATATTTTCTTTTTTTTTTATTGAAAAAGTTTTCAAATACAGATTTTTCCCCCTTTTTTCCCCCCCTCTCCCTCCCCCTCCCTAACCCCCCCCTCCCCACCCCACCCATCCCCCCCTATGACTTCTTCATAACAAAAAAAACCTACTTCATAACAGATTACTTACTCCCTCCTCTAGATATTGACCTTTACTTACTAAAAATATTATTAATATTATAACATCCCCCTTTATCCATACATTTCAGAGAAGAGAAAAGAGAAAAGAAAGGAAAAAAAAGGAAAAAAAATATTATACTATGACATTATAAAATAACTTCTCCACTTTAAAACTATACAATAAGTCCTACTTTAACATTTAATCTTCTATATATATTCTATAACATTTCAAAGCAGCCTTCCCCATCAAATCTAGTTTAACATTTATTCCACTCTATCCGTTTCCTCCACTCCCCTAAATATATCACTTAAAAATCCCTTTTCTTAGACTAATCAATCTACTAACTAGCTTATTCACCCACTCTCAAGCAAAATTACCATACACAACATTTCTTAATATCTTTGATTCACTGCCCACACTACTTAAAAATATATGTCTATATTTTCCATTATATCTAAATAAAGAAAAAAGAAAAGACAATGATTTTAAATTTATAATCCATATAGTATCTTCTTTAAGGTCTTTCCACTGGATTGGTAGAACCAACATCCATAATCGGGTAACATAACTTGCTGGTGCAACAGTTTATTCAAGATCTTCAATCATATCTGCCCCCATCAGTAGTAAATATCTTCTTATATATATAAAAGTAAAAACAACCACCCGAGTGACATTATAATTATATTCCATATAGTAATAATAGTGGGTTTCATCAGGATTATTAATTCCCATCATCGTAGTGGGTAACAACCCGATCTTCTGCATGCCCCAGCATAATTCTCTTGCCTTGTGATTCAAGATAATATAATATATTTATCAACACAAAAAAAAAAAAAAATTCCAAAATGGATAATTCAAATCCACCAGTTTAAGGCTCATTTCACGTCCCCAAATTACGGCCATGCAGAGATCTGCCACAATCTTCAGGATGATATTAACCAATACGTCGCCTCTTCTGTGTTTACACATAATCATTCATATTTTAAAGTCACTGGCTTCACTGTTGCTTGATTTAGAAATTTCTATTATGCCACCTATTTCTTTTTTTTCTTTACTTTTTGTGGGTTTGGTTTCCATCCTGGTTTCTTTTCTACAAATTGTGTATCATCTGGTCGGATTTTGTTCTGCTTTGTAGATTGGTCTTGTTGGTTTTGTTTTTGTATCTCATATTTCTTTTTTATCCCTTGTATTTCACCTAATTGGTTTCCATGCTTATCCTTGCCTTGATAAGTCATCACCTTAAGGTTAGATGCCACTTCTCTCAGATTTGTAGATGGTCCAGCTGGGGTATCCAATAAATCCAAAGGCAATTCATCTGGTACAATTTCTATATCTCGATATTTTACCTTTATTTCCAGCTCCTTCTGCTTATCCTGTATTATACCTGAAGATGTTAAGTTCATTTTCAACCTATTTTGATAAAATTCTTCCGCTCTTTCAACAGTGTTTAGCTGATATCTTTCTCCTTGATATCTAAATATAATACCAACTGGGGCGTCCCACCTGTATGTGATATTTCTCTTTTTTAACTCATTCACCAGAAAACCAAATTTCTTCCTTTCCATCAATATCTTAGGTGGGAGTTCCTTGTAAATCCAAATCTTTCTTCCATGCAATTGCAACTTAGAATTGAAGGAATTTTGCACAATGTTATTCCTAATTTCTTTGTCTGTAAAATAAATCACCACATCTCTAGGCAATTGCCTTTGCTTGGCACTCCAGGAGTTGATTCGATAAACTCTGTCAATCCTACAAAACACTTCATCAGGTTGAACCTTTAGAATCCCAGCTAGAAATTCAGAAGATATTTTCCTTAAATCATCTCTATTATTTTCCTGCAAACCTCTTAATCTTATCGCATATTCTGTAAAATTATATTGTACCATTAAAATCTCTTTTTCAATCTTCTGTTGCAAATTTTCTGCATTACCATACTTTTGATCAGCATTCATTTTAGATTTTTCTTCTAAGCTATTATCCTGAATATTTATCAAGTCATTTTCAATTTTTTGGATTCTATTGTCCAATTTATCTTGAATTCCTTCCATTTTAGACTCTAGTACATTAGTATTTGTATCCAACTGCATCATAAATTCTGTAAAACCATTAGCCATTTTTAAGAATTTTTTCTCCAAAAAATCAAACTTAGATTTCACCAAGTCTTTAATTTCCTGCTTAAATTTTTCAAATTGCTGATTCACAATCTCCTCCCTTCTTTCAATCTCTTCTATAAAAAATTCTATTATATTAAAATCAGGTTTCTCAGACTGAAGAGTTAAGACTTGTTCCTTTAAGTTGTTGGTGGGGGAATCCCCCCCCCTTCTTGTTTATCTGACTTTATGAGTCTCAGTGCCATGTTTCCGCCCAAGCAGGCTTTGTAAAAAAAAAAAAAAAAGCAAGAAAGACTTCTTTCCAATCAACAACAATATCAGGTCTCCAAGGAGAGAAAAAGAGAAAAAAAACACAGGAGCGAAGTTTTGTCTACAAATGTAGCCAGTGGTATTTATTCCGCTACATTGTAGTAATAAAGAACGGAAGGACTTTCCCTTTCTGCCTCTCCTCCAGCCGACGCCATTTTAAAAGGCTTTTTTTTCCTCTTTCTTTTCCTCCTCTCTCTTACAATATTTTCAATCAATCAATCTCTGTTATAATTCATTCACCTTCCACCTTTTTCAAATTATATAGATTCACAACGCAATATATATTTCTAAATCATAAATTGTAATATATTTCCTATTTCATTTCTCATTACCTTGCTAACTATACAATATATACAATATATACAATATATAAGTGTTGTGGATTTAATAAGACAAACACAACTTTTAGATTAATCAGAGACAGATTTTATATATTGCGCAATAGGTTCAAGGCTCTGTACATGAAGCGTTGAACAAAGACAGAAATTAGGTGAAATGGTTTTATACCCTTCTAGACAAAGGATTCTGTTAACTCAGCAATTCATATGGTCATATACATTTATCATTTTTAATTGACATTTCCTAATTACAGAGTTTCTTTGCAAAACAGTCATAATTCTTTTTGTAGATTACTGAAGCATAGATTCAAATCATCTTTTGACGATAGACAACTTTTAACTCATGTGGATCCCCTTGACCTAACCAACCTTTAAGCTGTATGTCATTAGAATGTTCCTTTCTTCTGACAACTTAGAGACCTCCTAGAGGAACCAAAAGGATTTTGGCTGAGTTTGTACTTTTTCCAACCGGATGCATTGCTTTTTAGAATAGAGTGAATAGAAAGTTATCCAGTGATCATCTATCAGAGCCCGCTTCATTACATTATTCCCCCCTCTGAAAGTTTTTCAATGCAGAAACTTTCACTATTCTCATATAAGTTTAACTTCTGAGTATACAAGATTCCAATAAACAAATCTACCATATATAGGGTCTAACAAAATATAATTAATAAAAGTAAAGGATAGGTAGTTCTTGATTGTTTTTTTTTACTCTCTTGATTCTTGGGGAGATTCTCTACCTCTTTCTACAGGTTCCATTTCCTCATATGGGTCTGCCTCAGAATCTTTATGTTCTTCCATAGGATAGGGACCAAGTTGATTAAGAAAATGTTCTATCAAAGCTAGTTCCTTTTCAACTTGAATCTCTTTTACTGCTCTTATTGATAGATGTTTTAGCATAGGGATTGCACAAGGAATAAAAGCTAGGCCTGCCACAGCCATATTAATCCACCCGGATCCAGGCAACCAAGAAAACCACATGTCAGTTGTTTATAACCTCCAGTTTGTTGGTAAACACAAATATGCATCCTTTCCACATAAGAAGATTTATGGAAAAGGCATGCACTCAGTAGTTCCTTGCATTAGTCCAGACCCCTAAGTCCCTGCCACAAACATTCCTGCCAGTGGTTGCAATGGGACTTCCAGTGAGGGGTCCTTCTGTTTATCTCTGAGAATTGGTCTTTCAAAAACATATCGAGAGGTAGTATTTCCAGGTGGAAAAAGGATACACAAATCTGATTTGGACTTCAAGTTGAACCAGAGTGGAAATTCTGAAGGTTGAAATGGTCTTGGACAGATTCCATCCACCCCACTTTCCCTTCTTAAAGTTTATTTCTGGTAGCCTTTGTTCTAACCCAGAGTTGTGGTTTGACAGGAACAGCATGATAAGATGCAGGGCTAGCAGATAAACATAAGCAGCATTTCTGACCTAGGGTAGGGTCATACTGTTTAACAAGATCTTGACTTTATTCCAAAATCCGTGATATATAGTCTCCTCTATGCAATTGTTGTAGAGGCCCATTTTCCTTATCTATTCCCCCCTCAGCTGGGAATGTCAATAGTGCAACCTTAGGTGGTGGAGTTGACTTAGGTCTAAAGTAAGAACCCCGTGCATAGACAATGCGTTTTTGGCGGTAGCGAACTTGACCTAAAGTGTCTCTACTTGGGGAATCAATGTTCATCTTATGTTCACTTGAGAGTCCTAGTGCGAATAATGTCCAAAGCCATAAACAAATCATAATCAACTATGGTGTGAAGCTCACTACGTCAGGGAAAGGGTTAGTGTGCATGTGGTTTGGGAAACAGGAGTAGCAATAAAAATCCTAGGTCTGCCACAAAACCGTTCCTTATATATGTAAAACAAAATTACTAGCAACATTAGAAAAACAAGTACCCACAAAACGTACTCCCAAACTTCTAATAACATTAGCATGTGTAAGAAGGTGTTATATTAAAGCTAATAATATGTATATGTACAATGTGAAGGCAGTTGTCCTCTTTACAAATCTTCCGCCATGCGTTGAGAATCAGCTTCCGGAGTGATTCAGCAGGGCTGATGATCACCTGGTATCAGTCTCATCCAGTGGATCCAGGATCGTCCTTCTAAGATCTTAAAAACACAATTACAAAACCAATACATCTGGGCGAGTGCGCAAAGGAATCTGAGCAGTTGTAGTCCTTTTCAGTTGGGAAACAGCATAGGCAACCACTGAATCCTAAGAAAGAAAAAATACAAAAATAGTCCAGATGATGAAGAACGCTATTCCCACTGGTGGCTGGATCCTTTGGATCATCAACTTCAGTGGATTTCCTTGATGAGATTGGGCCCGTTCACTTGGGGTCTAACTTCCGTCCAGTTTGGATTAACATCCAATCATCGTGGTGGAATTTGTGGACTGGAAACTTCAAAGGTGGTGTTTGGGCTAATAGTCCTTGTTTCCTAAAAACTTCAAAATATCTGGACAGGTTATACACATATTGTTTCAATACTTTGTCTCTGGTTTCCAAGGAAGTAATGCATATGCTTCCTGTAGTGAAAACTACTCCAAACAACAGTTCATATGATGATAATCTGTCTAGGTTGGGTAAAACTCTTGACACCACTGTTGCTGTAGCATTACTCCAGATAAAAGCTGCAGCCCACCCTGTGAGGTGGTTCACTATGACTAATAAATATTTTACACTCCCCACTTTTGGTAATTCTGTAAAATCCACATGAATACATTGAAATGGTCTTAAAGCTGGTGGTACATCTTACCCATCTGTTGTTTTCTGACAGCATGTTCATTCACCTTTTTACAAACCAAACATTTGTTTATAATTGATGTTACTAAAGGATATATCCCAATACAACCAAAGCTTAGTTTAAAAGTTCATCTACAATAGCTTGAAGTCCCCAATGACTCCACCCATATTTTGCCAAATGATGTCCAGAGACTAAGGGTTACAATGCATTAAGCAATAGCCGTCATAAAGTCAGCTTATTGCCTCCCACAAACTGGGTCCTCAATTCACCTACCTTAGAAAGGATGGAAGGCTGAGTCAACCTTGAGCCTGGTAAGATTCGAATTTACAGTAATTGCAGACAGCTGGTGTTAAATTACAATGCATTTATCCACTGAGCTATCCAGACTCCCTGTCCATAGAGCTTAATTTAATGAATACAATTCAAAGGTTTGAGCAGACCAATTTCGAGGCAATTTGTCTCCAGGGGGTGTCCCTCCAAATCTGGTCTTATTTTTGTATGGAGACCAATTATTTCAACACCATAATGTTCTCATCCAAGGTGATCCATTGATCTGGTGTTGGTTAAGAACTGTGCTTGATTCAAATTGTGAACTGTAGGTAAAATCAAATCTGTCTGCTGCATTAAAATTGTTTCATTTTTGTTTAGAATCTTGAATCAGATAACCACCACTGAAGGATAGTTCTGACTTGATGTGGGGTGCTTACAATGAGGGCTCCCTCAAAGGTCAATTTCCTACTTTCTGAGCCAACACCCCTCGTGCAATTCAATTTGTGTGTGTGTGTGTCTACAAAGAGACCAAATGGCTTTTCCAAATTTGGCAAACCCAATACAGGAGCCCCGGTTAAAGCCTGTTTCAAATTTTCAAGGCTTCCTCTTTCATGTCCCTCCCATTTCAAACTCCAAGGTCCAGATTCAATTAATTTTGCATAGAATTGTCTTAATTCTTGCTTGTTTATAGATGGAGGCGGAGATGCCACCCCTCCTTTCTATCAGGAGTGATTTTTTTTTCTCCTGTGGGGGGGGGAGTCTTTCCCTCTTAATGGCCCATTGGTAAGGGTGGGGGCTGAACTCTGCCTGAGTTTCTGCCTATTTTCTTTAGGGGAATTTTCTTGTGCTTTTAATATTGAGCTTCTCAAATCTTCCAACACTCCCTTCACTGATTAAGTGTATTCAAATGCTTTGTTCACTTAATCTGATCTCTGTCAACGAAAAACACCACTTCTCTTTTCTTTGGATCGGGCAATCTTTAACGCTGTCTTCCCTGCCCATATCACCACTTCTTCCCATTATCACTTGGTTCCACTCTCACATTCCTTTCTTCCTTCCCCGTCCAAAGGTTATACAACATCCATAACCTTCCAAAAACAAATCACATACCTTCTCCTTTCCATCAATTCTACTTTCTCTAACTCCTTCTTATTATAACATTCAATTCCTCCTACCACTGCCATCCTGATTTCCAAGCCAGCACAAGTCTGTGTAGACAAACTTAAAGGCAACTTTCTGACTTCCCTTAAAACTTCCTCTCACCCGTCAACTACCGTATATCCTTTCTATAAACAAATTAGCTCCTCAGCACCAATTATATAATCTCCCCGCAAACTGAAGTGAACAAAAACAAGCACACTCTCGAGGCAGAATCCAACATTTTAGACAAAAATGCCACTGAATCTCTCCCACCACACATCGCAATTTCCAACTCATCTCTGTGACAATTCCCAAAAAGGGCAGTAACTTGTGCTACTAGCAAACAAACAAATAAACAACAAACAAACATACAAACGAACCACCCTTCTCCCGAAGGACTCAAGGCGGTGTACAGCCTATTTTGTTTAAAAAAACAAGACAACACCAATTTAAAATAATTAAAAATATTAAATGGATTCGGCTCAATTTAAAACCCCAGAAATTTAAAACATCCGATTTAAAATTATGTTGCTAACCCAGCCTGGCGAAACAACAGGATTCTGAGTACAGGTTTAATGAAGCGTTTTTAAACCTCCAAAAATTTCCAGAAAAAATAAAATCAAAATTGTATTCAGAGCCGAAAAGCTTTCATATGCAAATTAAAGAGACCAGCAGCAACAGCATTAGCCGACCACCCACTTCCCCCTCCTTTCTCTGCTCAGCAGAGAGACATGCTGTCAGCAGCCCACCCTTTTCCTGCTTCTTTCTTCCAAAGGAAGGGGGGGGGAAATACAGGGAAAAAAATATTTAAAGTACATAGAATTGTACTTTATGCTCTTCTAAAGACAGCCGTGCGTCCAGGAGGATGCCCAGATTGTGAGCCCTCTCTGTGGGGGCTAAAGATTCACTCCCTATAGACAGCGATGGCGTCAGCTGACTATACCGGGATGCCGGAAGCCACAGCCACTCGGTCTTGGAAGGGTTGAGTCTGAGTCTGTTTCTCCCCATCCAGACCCGTACGGCCTCCAGGCAGCGGGACATCACGTCAAGGGCATCATTGGGGTGGTCTGGGGTGGAGATGTACAGTTGAGTGTCATCAGCATACTGATGTACCCTCACCCCAAAACCACAGATGATCTCACCCAGTGGCTTCACATAAATGTTGAACAGAAGGGGCGAGAGGACCGACCCTTGCGGCACCCCCCAGGCGAGGCGCCTCGAGGTCGACCTCTGCCCCCCTGCCAACACAAACTGCGAGCGGTTGGAGAGGAAGGAGGAGAACCACTGCAGCATGGTGCCCCCTATTCCTAACCCCTTCAACCGCTGCAGCATGATACCATGGTCGATGGTATCAAAAGCTGCTGAGAGATCTAATAGGACCAGGACAGAGGAACAACCCCTGTCCCGAGCCCTCTAGAGATCATCAACCAATGTGACCAATCTTTTTGTTTGATCTAATTCTTATCAATAAATTTTCCAATGTCAGAATGAAAAGCAAAGGTGAAAGTGGACATCCCTGCCTTACTCCTTTTTTTATTTCTTATCGTCATGGGGGATTTCAACCTTCCATCCGTGGGTGAGGCGTCAGAGGCGGCTCGGGAGTTCATGGCTTCCATGACGGCCATGGACCTGACCCAGTTAGTTCAAGGCCCAACTCACATAGGGGGACACACTCTGGACCTGATTTTTGTCTCTGGTCAGTGGTTGAATGATCTTGGTAGAGGGGACCTAGATATTAAACCCTTGTCATGGACAGATCATTCGCTCCTCCAACTAGACTTTCCTACCACCGTCCCCCGCCGCAGGGAGACGGAGCCAACTAGATGGTTCCGTCCCAGGCGCCTGATGGAACCCGAAAGGTTCCTGACGGAGCTTGGGCCGTGCCCTGAGACCCTAACACACGACTCGACTGAAGAACTGGTGGCCGCCTGGGAAAGGGCGGCCGCTGGAGCTTTGGACCGCGTCGTGCCTTTGCGGCCTCTGACCCGATGCCGATCTCAACTGGCTCCTTGGTTCTCTGAGGAGCTGAGAGAGATGAAGCATCGGAAAAGACGCCTAGAGAGCATTTGGAGGACTAGTCAATCCGATTCCGACCGGACACAGGTGAGGTCTTATATCAAGACCTACCTAGTGGCGATAAAAGCGGCAAAGTCTAACCACTTTTCCGCTCTTATCGCATCTGCAGAGAACCGCCCAGCCGCCTTGTTTAGGGTGACCCACTCCCTCCTCCGGGGGGGAGTGCGGGAAGATCCCTTGCAGGGTCGCGCTGAGGATTTTGTGCAATTCCTGCACGATAAAGTCGCTCGGATTCGGGATGGCTTGGACTCCGACTGGATGAGTCCACGGGAGGAGACGAGGGCAGGTCTTGAGAATGTTACCTGGGAGGAGTTTGATCCTGTGACTCCTGAGGATGTGGACAGGGTTCTGGGTAAGATTAGTGCCGCCACGTGTTTATTGGACCCGTGTCCCTCCTGGTTGGTGCTGGCCTCCCGGGAGGTTACACGAGGCTGGCTCCAGGGGATTATAAGTGCTTCTCTGAGTGAGGGTGCCTTTCCTGCCGCCTTGAAAGAGGCGGTAGTGAGGCCCCTCCTCAAGAAGCCTTCCCTGGACCCGGCTGAATTAGCCAACTATCGTCCAGTCTCCAACCTTCGTTTTGTGGCGAAGGTTGTTGAGAGCGTGGTGGCACGACAACTTCCCCGGCACCTGGATGAAGCTATCTATCTAGACCCGTACCAGTCAGGCTTCAGGCAGGGGTACAGCACTGAAACGGCATTGGTCGCGTTGGTGGATGATCTCTGGAGGGCTCGGGACAGGGGCTGCTCCTCTGTCCTAGTCCTATTAGACCTCTCGGCGGCTTTTGATACCATCGACCATGGTATCATGCTGCAGCGGTTGAGGGGGTTAGGAATAGGGGGCACCGTTTTGCGGTGGTTCTCCTCCTTCCTCTCCGACCGCTCGCAGTTTGTGTTGGCAGGGGGACAGAGGTCGACCTCGAGGCATCTCGCATGGGGAGTGCCGCAAGGGTCGGTCCTCTCGCCTCTCCTGTTCAACATTTATGTGAAGCCGCTGGGTGAGATCATCCGTGGTTTCGGGGTGAAGTGTCATCTGTACGCTGACGATACTCAGCTGTACATCTCCACCCCAGACCACCCCAACGATGCCCTTGATGTGATGTCCCGCTGCCTGGAGGCCGTGCGGGCCTGGATGGGGAGGAACAGGCTCAGACTCAACCCCTCCAAGACCGAGTGGCTGTGGCTTCCGGCGCCCCGATATAGTCAGCAGGTGCCATCGCTGACTATTGGGGGTGAATCTTTGCCCCCCACAGAGAGGGCTTGCAATCTGGGTGTCCTCCTGGACGCACGGCTGTCTTTAGAAGAGCACATGACGGCCGTGGCCAGGGGGGCCTTTTATCAGGTTCGCCTGATTCGCCAGTTGCAGCCCTTTCTGGATCGGGACGCCTTGCGCACGGTCACTCACGCCCTTGTCACCTCCCGGTTGGACTATTGTAATGCTCTCTACATGGGGCTCCCCTTGAAGAGCACTCGGAGGCTCCAACTGGTCCAGAATGTGGCCGCGCGGGTGGTTATGGGTGCAACCCGTTGCGCCCACGTGACACCCCTCCTGCGCGAGCTGCACTGGCTCCCAGTGGTCTTCCGGGTGCGATTCAAGGTGTTGGTTACCACCTTTAAAGCGCTCCATGGCATAGGACCCGGGTACCTTCGAGACCAACTTCTGCCACCAATAGCCTCCCACCGACCAGTCCGCTCCCACAGAGAGGGTCTCCTCCGGGTGCCATCAGCCAAGTTATGTCGGCTGGCGACACCCAGGGGGAGGGCCTTCTCTGTGGGAGCCCCAGCCCTGTGGAATGAACTGCCCCCCGAAATACGAAAGATTTCCGACCTCCGGGTGTTTCGCTGCGCTCTGAAGACCCTGTTGTTCCGCCAGGCAGGGCTATTAACATAACGTTTTAAATTGGGGTATTTTAAATTTCTGGGATTTTAATTGGAGCCTAATTATTTAATGATTTTAAATTTTAAATTGTTGTCGTGTTTTTTGTGTTTTTAAATAGGCTGTACACCACCCTGAGTCCTTCGGGAGAAGGGCGGTATAGAAATAAAATTATTTATTTATTTATTTATTTATTTATTTCAAAGAAATTTGTAAAATCTCCATTTACTATTATACTTGCTTTTTGTTTTGTGTATATGGAGGCTATTATATTTTCAAATCTCTCCCCAAATTTCATGTTTTTTATTTGCTGAAGCATAAATTGCCAATTGACCTGATCAAAAGTCTTTTGGGCATCCAGAAAGATCAGAGCTACCTGCCTCTCTGGATGCACCTCATAATATTCTAATACAGTACATTAATTACAATTCTTATATTATTTTTTATTTGTCTCGTTGGTAAAAACCCATTTTGGTCCGGGTGTATTCTACAATTTAATATTTTTTTCATCCTGTTTGCCATTATATTCATAAAAATTTTGTAATCAGTGTTTAATAAAGAGATTGGTCTATAATTTTTTATTTGTGCTATATCTGCTCCTTCCTTCGGTATCAATGAAATGTATGCTTCTCTCCACGAATCTGGTAGCCTTGCCTCTATTAATGCCTCATTACAAGTTTCTAATAATATCCAATCCAATACATCTCCTAGTCCTTTATAGAATTCACTTGGTAATCCATTCGTCCCTGGGGATTTATTATTTTTTTGTTTCTTAATCGCCTCTCTTAACTCTTCTATAGTAATATCCCTATTTAATATCTCCCTTTCTTCCTCTGTTAAGGCCGACATTCCCTCCCCTTTTAGATATTGATTTATTTCCTCATCTGTCACTTTATCTTGTTCATAGAGTTCTTGAAAAAATTGACATGCTATCTCCTTTTTCTTTTCTAAACTATTTTGCATTTTACCCCTTTTATCCTGTAGTTGCTGAATTGTTCTTTTCTCCCTTTCTTTTCTTAATCTGTAAGCAAGCCATCTCCCTGGCTTATTCGCGTGTTCAAAATAATTCTGCTTTATAAATTTCAAGGCCTTTGCATAATTTTCCTGTTCCAATATATTCAATTTATGTTTAGCTGCTATCCATTTACCTCTAATTTGCTCATCCCCAGGCTTATCTTGTAATTTTTCTTCCCAATTTTTGATCTCTTCCTGCATGTTATTATCTTCTTTTTCCCTTTCCTTTTTTCGTTTTGCACTGTAGGCTATTGTTAATCCTCTCACATAAGCTTTCATTGTGTCCCACAAATTCTGAAGAGAAGTATGGTATTTTGTATTGTCTCTAAAAAACAACTCTAATTCTTTTTTCATTTGCTCTATATATTCCTTTTCCTTCAGTATCTGTGGGTTCAACATCCATCTCCTCTTTTTCCTTTGATGTCCTTTCCATATCAACATTACAGGGTTATGATCAGCCCAATTATTGGACATTATTTCTACTGTTTCTACCTCTTGAATGAATGCCTTAGTTATCCATACCATGTCTATTCTTGTTCTGTCCCCGTCTCCACACACACACAAACACAGCCAGCCGAGGGTTAAGAAAGCACAGGTTGTTATCAGAAACTTGGCAGCAATACGAGCACCGACTGCCAAGTGCTTTTACTTCAATAAACAGAATATCCCTTCACCAGATAAACAGAAATACACACATTTTATAAATAGTCCAGTTCCAAACAAGAAACCTTTCGGCAGCTTTAAGCGTTGTTCAAGTGACTAGCCAGAGTTAGTTTTTGTTCGTCACAGAGTCTTAAATGGCCACCACACTCTCTTATATAGTCTCTGGGGTGTGGTCCAGTGACTCAGTTATAATCCCTGGCACGCCTCCTTAACTGCTGCAACCGTTTATCATGCCTTCGTTGGCGTGGATCCAGGAACGACAGATCACCTCCCTCACTCTCATCGGAGACACCTGGCTCCTGGCTAATCTCCTCTTCCTCGGCCGGCATTTGAGGCAGTGCCAGAGGGGAGGGGCCTGGAGAGGGAGGCCTGGCCGACTCCTCTTCTTCATGTTCGGAGCCTTCTTCCTCCGATGAGATAGGCTCGGAGGGCGGGGCCACAACAATTCTGGACCAGGACTTCTGAGGATTGGAATAATGCGTAAATTTCTTTACCTCGGGATTGCAGAATCTCCAACTGTCTATTTATTTATTTATTTATTTATTTATTTATTTATTTATTTATTATATTATATTTATATACCGCCCTTCTCCCGAAGGACTCAGGGCGGTGAACAGCCAAGATCAAATACATAAATATAAAAGTTAAAAACAATTTAAAACCAGATTAAATACTTTGGCCCACAATTAAAAACATCCCATTAAAATCCAATTTAAAATTTAAAACCGTTAAAATTAGGCTAGCCCAGCTTGCTGGAATAACAAAGTCTTCAGGG
Source organism: Pituophis catenifer annectens (assembly GCF_029215685.1). Taxonomy (NCBI): domain Eukaryota; kingdom Metazoa; phylum Chordata; class Lepidosauria; order Squamata; family Colubridae; genus Pituophis; species Pituophis catenifer. The sequence continues at coordinate 18,805,356 of NW_027256885.1, forward strand.
CACGGCGGAAGGTGCGCAAGTCGGGGATCCTCCGTACCTCCGGGGGCAGCTCGTTCCAGAGGGCAGGAGCCCCCACTGAGAAGGCTCTCCCCTCGGGGGTCACAAGTCGACATTGTCTGACTGATGGCAGCCCGAGGAGCCCCACCCTGTGGGAGCGTACTGGCCGGTGGGAGGCTGTCGGTAGCAGAAGGTGGTCCTGTAAGTACCCAGGTCCTAAGCCATGGAGCGCTTTAAAGATGTTAATCAGCACCTTGAATCGCACCCGGAAGACCACTGGGAGCCAATGCAGCTCGCACAGGGAGAGGTGTTACATGGGAGCGCCCCGCCGCTCCCATAATCACCCGCGCAGCCGCATTTTGGACCAGCTGGAGCCTCCAGATGCTCTTCAAGGGGAGCCCCATGTAGAGAGCATTGCAGTAGTCCAGTCGGGAAGTGACAAGGGCATGAGTGACCGTGCGCAGGGAGTCCCAATCCCGAAAGGGACGCAACTGGCAGATCAGGCGAACCTGATAAAAAGCCCCCCTGGCCACGACCGTCATATGCTCTTCTAAAGACAGTCACGCGTCCAGGAGGACACCCAAGTTGTGAGCCCTCTCCGTGGGGGCCAATGACTTGCCCCCAATAGCCAGCGATGGCACCAGCTGGCTATATTGGGACACCGGAAGCCACGGCCACTCAGTCTTGGAGGGGTTGAGTCGGAGTCTGTTTCTCCCCATCCAGACCCGCATTTAGTTTTTCTATTAGGTCCGTAAAAGTTCTAGGAAGTACATTTTTCTTTTTTTTTGGTATTCTGATCACTGCTATAGTCCTTTTTTACATCCACAATTGCGTTGAAATCGCCAATTAAACATATGTTCTCTATTTTTTCTTCTATTATCTTTTCATGTACTTTTTTATAAAATTCTAGTTGTCCACTATTCGGCGCATAGATGACCACCAATAAAATATTTTTATATTCTAGTTTTATCTCTATCATCAATATTCTTCCTGCTGAATCTACATATCTCAAATTACCCTCTATTCCTTCTCTAGTGTACACCACTATTCCTCTTTTTTTTTCTTCCGCTAATGCTACAAATGATTCTCCTAATTTTTTACATTGTAAGTATTTTTCATTCTGTTTCCTTATGTGCACCTCTTGGAGGCGCACAATATCCATTTTTTGTTTTGCCACTTTTCTAAAAATTTGATGTCATTTAGCCGGAGAGTTAAGACCATTTACATTTAATGATAAGATTTTTAACTTTTGTTCCATTCCTTTGTGGTTCTACTACGGACTATTTCCTATTACTTCTGGTCTCTTCTCTTAGCTCTTGTTCTCACTCCTTCTTCCTCTTGAAGTTCCCCTTCTTCCTCTTTGTCTCCCTCCTCTAGTACCTTCTCCTGCTCTTCCTGTCTTTGGGCCCCTTTCGTCCTCTGTTCCGTCTCCTCCCTGTTACTATTTACTCCTTCTATACCCATCACTTGGTCGTGAAGGTTCTGTGCATTGCTCTGTGAGTCCACTTTAATTTTTTCCCCTTGCCACGAAACCAACATTCCCTCCAGTGCTATCCATCTAAATGGTATGTGCCACTTATTTAATAATGTGGCTAGGAACCAGTATTCCTTTCTCAGTTCTCTTATTCTCTTTGGGACCTGCTTTAATGTGATTATTTCCTTGCCTCTATAAAACATGGGTTCATTTTTCGTTATTTTATAAACAATGTCTCTTACTTTTCTTTGCACAAATCGTACATGGACCTCCCTTGGTAATTTATGTTGTCTGCTGTAGTTCGTATGGACCCTATAGACCTCGTCCAGCTCATTTATTATTTTGTCCTTATCTCGCTGGAGGGCCTCTGCAATCACTTCCGCCATCACAAATGTTAAGTCCTCCTCTCTATCTTCGACCACGTTCTGAAATCGCAAATAGAATGAAGCACTCTCCATATCCAGGTGGATCACCGTATTTTCCAGTTCTTTATTTAGCCCCATCATTTTCTGGTCCAATGAGTCCAATTTTTCTTCTGACTGTTTTGCCTTTTTCTCTATGACCATTATTCATTGATCATTTTTTTGTTTGATTTCTTGTATTGAACCCACCTTTTCATCTAATTTTTTGAATATCGCTTTTGACTTCCCTCTTGATCTCATCCATATCCCTCCTTGTTTCTTCATGATTTTTTGTCATACATTCTTGCATTTTTGCCGTAGTCTCTTGAATTGCTGAGAGGGTAGCCTGCATGGTTTGTGGCAAAGAAGAGACTGAGGGGTTTTTTAAGTGGGTTAATTAAAATTTTAAGGGGTTTGGGGGGGGACCAGGGTGGGTTTGGGGGGTAATCCACCTGGGTCAAGACCGGGCCCTGCAAGGGGCTGTGGCATTAGGGACAACGGGTCGGATGATAGGGAGGGGGCCGGGGCTTGACTTAGGGAGGGCTGTTCTATCAGTACTGTGAGTGGGAGGGGCAGATATGGTGGAAGCAGGGGGCCATATCATGTTCGGGGAGTGCGCACTCACTATCTTCGAGCAATTGCGCACTCCGGTCCCCAATGCTTTTCTCGTTCCCCAGGTTGTTCAGATCCTCAGGGCCCGAGCCTCCATCTGATGTTGTGCAATGCCAAGTCCGTGGTAAATAAAGCCCCCCTCATTTACGATCTTATCCAAGAGGGAGGTGCGGACCTGGTGGGTATTACGGAGACCTGGCTGGGTGCGGAAGGGGGGGGGTGCCCCTTGTTGAAATGTGCCTGCCAGGTTTCCGGGCATTCCATCAGCCGAGGGCTCAGGGACGGGGTGGGGTGGTGGTGGTTATTATTAATGAAAGTCTATGTCCGAGGGAGGCCACTGTTCCTCAGATAGCCAGATGTGAGTCCCTCCTTGTGAAGTGGAGCCAGGGGGTGCAGGTGGGCCTGCTGATTGCGTACCTGGCTCCCTGCTATGCAACAGTGGCCCTACCCGAGCTGCCTGACGTGATAGCCGGGGTGGCGGTTGATACCCCCAGGTTTATGGTTATGGGGGGATTTCAACCTGCCATCGGTCGGTGAAACATCTATGGTGGCTCGGGAGTTCATGGCTTCCATAACGGCCTTGGACCTGACCCAGTTAGTTCATGGCCCCACACACACGGGGGGACACACTCTGGATCTGATTTTTGTCTCTGGTCAGTGGCAGAATGATCTAGAAATAGGGGACCTAGTCACCGAGCCCTTGTCATGGTCTGATCATTCACTCCTCCAACTGGACTTTCAAACTGCTAACCCTCACCGCAGGGAGATGGAACCGGTTAGATGGTTCCATCCCAGGCGCCTGATGGACCCGGATAGGTTCCTGATGGAGCTTGGGCCATTCCCTGAGGCTCTGGCTCACGACTCGACTGAAGAACTAGTGGCGGCCTTGTCAGGGTGTCAATTAATCCCATTCCGCTTTTGGGTAATTGCATCTTGATTAGAGAATGGATCGAGGCTTTTCCCTTGGAGTATACTTTAAGAAAATAAACCCAAGATATATTCTAATAAACACATTTTATTATAAAGAAGTAAAAACAGTCTTAATAGCTAATTAATTACATCTTGGCAGCATTCCTGCCGTACCTCTTGGCAGGCGAACAAAGAAAGTTAGAAGAAAGTGAAAGAATGTGGAAGAAGGAATGTGGACATGCGCGGTGGCTTCTGAGATAAGAGTCAGACAGTCTACTGTAAATCTCAGAATGGGAGCCCAGCTGACAAATACAAAAAACGGAGTGACATTTCACATTCTTTCACCTTCTTCTAACTTTCTTCTTTACTTACTTCTTCTTACTTCTTTATAATAAAATGTGTTTATTAGAATATATCTCGGGTTTATTTTCTTAAAGTATACTCCTGGGAGAGGGCGACCACTGGGGCTTTGGATTGCGTCGTGCCTTTGCGGCCTCTGACCCGGCGCCATTCTCAATTGGCTCCTTGGTTCTCTGAGGAGCTGAGAGAGATGAAGCACCGGAAAAGATGCCTGGAGAGCGGTTGGAGGGCCAGCCGTTCCGAATCCGACCGAACACTGGTAAGGTCCTATATTAAGACCTACCTAGTGGCGATAAAAGCGGCAAAATGTAATTATTTTTCCACTCTTATTGCATCATCAGATAATTGCCCGGCCGCCCTGTTTAGGGTGACCCGCTCCCTCCTCCACCTGGGAGCGCGGGAAGACCCCTTGCAGGGCAGGGCTGAGGATTTTGTGCAATATCTGCATGACAAAATCGCTCAGATTTGGGAGGGTCTGGACTCCGACTGGGTAGATCCGGATGGGATGATGGAGGTGGGTCTTGAGAATGTTAGCTGGGAGGAGTTTGACCTTGTGACTCCCGAGGACGTGGACAGGGTTCTGGGTAGGTTGAACGCAGCCACATTGTTATTGGACCCATGCCCCTCCTGGTTGGTGCTGTCTTCCTGGGAGGTTACACGAGGCTGGCTCCAGGGGATTGTCAACGCTTCTCTGAGTGAGGGTTTCTTTCCTGCTACCTTGAAAGAGGCGGTGGTGAGGCCCCTCCTCAAGAAGCCTTCTCTGGACCCGGCTGTTTTATCAAACTATCGTCCAGTCTCCGACCTTCGCTTCATGGTAAAGGTTGTGGAGAGTGTGGTGGTGCGACAGCTTCCCCAATACATGGATGAAGCGGACTATCTAGATCCATTCCAGTCGGGCTTCAGGCCTGGGTATAGCATGGAAACGGCATTGGTCGCATTGGTTGATGATCTCTGGAGGGCTCGGGACAGAGGTTGTTCCTCTGTCCTGGTCCTATTAGATCTCTCAGCGGTGTTTGATACCATCGACCATGGTATCATGCTGAGTCGGTTGGAGGGGTTAGGGGTGGGGGGCATCGTGTTACGGTGGTTCTCCTCCTTCCTTTCTGACCATACGCAGTCTGTATTGACAGGGGGGCAGAGGTCGACCCCGAGGCGCCTAGTTTGTGGGGTGCCGCAGGGGTCGGTCCTCTCGCCTCTCCTGTTCAACATTTATGTGAAGCCGCTGGGTGAGATCATCCGTGGCTTCGGGGTGGAGTTCCATCAGTACGCTGATGACACTCAGCTGTAGATTTCCACCCCGGGCCACCCCAATTATGCCCTTGAAGTGATGACCCGGTGCCTGGAGGCTGTACGGATCTGGATGGGGAGAAGCAAGCTCAGGCTCAACCCCTCCAAGACCGAGTGGCTGTGGTTTCCGGCGTCCCGTCATAGTCAGTTGGTTCCATCACTGACTATAGGGGGTGAGACCTTGGCCCCCTCAGAGAGGGTTCGCAACTTGGGTGTCCTCCTGGACTCTCAGCTGTCTTTAGAAGATCATCTGACGGCTGTGGCCAGGGGGCTTTTTATCAGGTTTGCCTGATCCACCAGTTGCGCCCCTTTCTGGACCGGGATGCCTTGCGCACAGTCACTCACGCCCTCATCACTTCCTGTCTGGACTACTGTAATGCTCTCTACATGGGGCTCCCCTTGAAGAGTACCCGGAGGCTCCAGCTGGTCCAGAATGTGGCCGCGCGGGTGATTATGGGGACGACTCGGTGCTCCCATATAACACCGTTCCTGCGCGAGCTGCACTGGCTCCCAGTGGTCTTCAGGGTGCGATTCAAGGTGTTGGTTGCCACCTTTAAAGCGCTCCATGGCATAGGACCTGGATATTTACGAGACCGCCTTCTGCCTCCGATAGCCTCCCACCGACCAGTACGCTCCCACAGAGAGGGTCTCCTCAGGGTGCCGTCGGTTAGACAGTGTCGACTGGTGACCCCCAGGGGAAGAGCCTTCTCTGTGGGAGCACCTGCCCTCTGGAACGAGCTGCCCCCAAAGATTCGTTGGATTTCCGACCTCCGTACCTTCCACCGTGCCCTTAAAATGCTATTCAAGCAGGGCTGGCCTAAAGTATTATTTTAATGGATTATTGTGTTTTAGATAATTGGCCAAACTATCTAATAATTTTAAACTGTTTTTAACTTTTATATTGCGGGTTTTTATCTTGGCTCTACACCACCCTGAGTCCCTTTGGGAGAAGGGCGGTATAAAAATTTGATAAATAAATAAATAAATACTTGAAGTGGAGATTGTTTTTCTGCTGGAAACATTCCTTCTATTGTTCTCTGCACTGCAGGAGAGGCTGAAGGTCCAGTCAGTGTTGAAGTAGTTTTCTTTCCTGCCTTCGCAATGGTTGTGGTGGTGCTGGTCATTTCCTTTAGTATTCTATACTGTTCCCCTAAAATCCTATCTATCTTTTCCCAAATCACAATCCACTTCACTATTCAACTTCCTTTCTTTCCTTTCCTTATCCCTTACTGCCAGATTATCAACTAGTCCTCTACAATTCAAAATGCGTTATATTCCAAAAAGCTTATCTATATAATATAATTTCTAACTTAATTAATAAAATTCTATTAAAAAGAGAGATTCATTAATACCTTAATTAATAATCCAATTACTAAAGTTATTCCACTTTTAGTCTAAACCAGCAAATAAGCAGATATACAAATACTAATTTAATCAATTAAAAAGTTCTAATATTAACTTTAAATATTTGTTTTAGATAATAAATGAACAATTCAAAAGGAAAAGAAAAAGAAAAAGAGCAAGAAAAAGTAAAAAAGAAGAGAAAAGGTAAAAAGACAATAAATTTACCAATAATTAGTAGTAATTTGCTATTAATTCATTATAAATGTAAAAATTTAAATTCTATTTGTTACTATATAAATAAATATATCAGTATATAAGTTATATATAAATGTGCATAGTACTTTCAGTTCTTCTAGGTTTTAAATGTTCAAGTATAATCTTTCCTTTGAAATTTCAGTCCTTCACTCAAAAGTGACCATCAGCTGGTCCTTGCCTTCAAAATGGCAATCTCCAATCTGCACTGTCACTCTCATGCGCTCTTCATTTTTTGCCAGTCCACACATCTTTCATTAAAGCAGCAAATATAGAGGTAAAAACAGAATCCTGTGTTCAGGTTCACTTCTCTTTCCTTCCGATTGTCTCCTTTTCCACTCCACTCCCCTGGTGTTCTCCTGCTGGTCTGAAGTTCTCCCTCTTCCTGTTCTCCCATCTTAAGACATTTTTCTTTTCTTTTACTTTTTAAAGCTACCCCATAAAGCCTCATCCACACATCCCTTTCGTTAGACAAATTTACGGTGTTAGGAGCAGTCCCGATGCTATGATGGTAAGTGCTATTGTACCCCTGAAGAGTATCTGCCAAAATGTCCACATACCGATGGGTATTTCTAGCTGTGAAATATCTCCAGAGTTTGTTTTTTAGGGTTCTATTAAACCTCTCTATAATGGCTGCTTTAGTTTCACTATGAGTGACAAAATGATGAATGCCATAACGTGCTAAAAGTTTCTTCAGCGGAATATTCAAGAACTTTTTACCTGCATCTGTCTGTATTTTTCGGGGTGTGCGTCCTGTTTCAAAGATATTCTGGAAGGCGGATGTAACTTCCCTCCCTGATTTATCAGATAAAGGGGAGGCCCAGGCATATTTAGATAACACATCGATAACTGCTAAGATGTACTTTTTTCCATGGTTCTCCTTAGAAAATTTGGAGACATCTATGAGGTCAGCCTGCCATTGATGATCTAAGCCAGACACTACTGTTTTATTTCTAGGAAAATTAATTCTTGCAGGCTTATGAAGCGTATAAGCATCTTGCCCTGACAGCCACGTCTTGACTTGCTTCAAGGTCAGGTTTTTATCATGTTTTCTAGCTTCCTGAAAAATGGTGTTCACACCTCCATAACTCCCTACACATCCTGGTGAATAATAAATATGGCTTAGAAGCTTTTCATGCATCATTATACTGAAAGACCACTGACAAATGGTCAAGCGTTGACGTTAACACAGTCTTTTATTGGTTATACAGAGTTCAGAGGGGGCATGGCTCCACCATCAGAAAAATATCCCTCATCACCACTATCAGAATCAGAAGATAAAGGGACTTCCGGTTTGGCGTCGCGGCGATGCAGTCAGGGAAATAGAGGGCTCTGATGAGCCCCGCGAAAACCCTGACTGATGAACCGCCGCCAATGGGTCGAAGCCGGGTGAGTGACACCAACCCTGGCGGGAAGCAACACTTGAGTATGGACTTTTACCAATAAGACCCCCAGCTTTAAATAGCGGCTGTAGATTTGTGGGGCATGAAGATCTGACAAAGTAATAAGAGGAAACAAAGACCCATTAAGGAATATGCCTTGGTACAGGCTGACTTGGTAGAATTGATTATTAATATACTAGAAAATTGGGTTTTTCTTTAAATTGGAATTGATTTGATCCTTGGAAAAAGCAAAAAGCAAAAAGCGATAACTATGGATTTAACACCTTTAAAAGTTAAAAGAAGAGAGACAAACGGATGGTTACATAATGGATACAAAATGGAGATTGCTGTGACTAAGTGAAAGTGTGGATTGTAGAGACTCGCCTTCTGCTTGAAAAAGAAATATTCTGACTTGCTATTTGGTTTGGATTATTTTGAAAATAACTATGGACTTTTGGATTTTGGAGATTCCTATTCTGTCTATGGGTGATTTGATAAAGAAAGAAGAAATATAATGGAACTATTAAAATCAAAACTAACTGGCGCAGGAACAAAAGAAGGGAAGCTGATGGATTTTATATGGAACAGATGTTACAAAAGAATTAAAATGACTTATAGAATTTCAAACATGGAAACACGGATTTTGAAGTGGAATGCTTATGGACAGATAGGGAAATGAAGAAATAAAATAGATAAAATTAAAATGTAATGTTTAAATGTTCAAATGTTTAAATGATTTTTAAATATAAACAGGAGGTGCTTATAGAATAATAAAGATGGAGAATAAAAGAAGGTAATTAAAATAGAAAATTGATGTAAAGGTGGTTAAAAATGAGATCTTTATAAAAATATAAGATTGTATACTAATACGAGATAAACCTTACAAAACTTATTAGATTATGAGAGAATAAGAAGAGAATATGCCTGATATAATATGTTTTAATTTTAAATTGTAAACAAAGTTGAGAATGGTAAATATGATTAAATTTGAATGATTAATGTATTATTGGATGATAAAACAAGATATACAATTGTGATTGAACTTAATGTATGCTGGAAATGATTAATATTAAGAAATATGTTGGGAGTCACCCTGGAAGAGTATGTTAGGAAATAGTTAATTTTAAAAGATGTAACGGGGAAATTGGGAATAGAGCTTGCTAAAGGAATGTAAGCGATTGTACCTACCTATGACCGGATCAAGACTTCGTTCTTAAAGGATATATTTTATGTTTATGTTTGGGAAAAAAAATAAAAAATATTTTTCAAAAAAAAAAAAGAATCAGAAGATAAAGGACCATAACACGCTATTTTACAATACGTTGACCTGCCTGTACCCCACAAATCATGTCCGTGGTCGCAAGCAAACCAGTCTTTGCACAAATTGCAGCTCTTTAACTCACAGGGTAGATAGCGTGGTCTCTGGGATAGCTCAGAATCGCGGTTATAGTCTAGATCAGAAAAATCTACAGAAGCTTTCTGACCACGGTGTTCTGCCCCAGCTCCGGATTCCCGAGGATATTGACACACACCAACGGTCCTTATCAAATTTATTAAGTAGCAAGAATAAACCAAAGTCCGGCAAAGGTTGGCAACCAGCCCAGAAAGCAAGATACGATAAGACTTTTCCAAAAATGCTCTGATGATAATTACAAGTTGTTTCTAGCAAGAAACTTACTAACGGCGTGTGACTTAAATAGGCTAAGGGAGTGGCCAATTATCCTCAAGCCTTACTCTCGAGGAGACCTCCTCCTCCTGAGTAGCCACTCCTGCCTTTTGGCAGCCCTGCGTGCTCGAGCATTGAGGAGAGGCTCCTCCACTTCGCTATCTCCACTTGAAGGAGCCTCTGGAGGTTCTGAAGGCCCTGGCTGAGTCTCTGCCTCTGGCACCACATCCTCTTCAGCCTCCTCGCTGTCCGACGCGAGCACCGGCTGTGCAGGCTGCTGGCGCAACACCACACCAGCCTCCTCGTCATCGGGATCAGCCACGATCTGCGCAGGCCGCTGGCGGGCCACAACACACGGCGATTACCACAGGAATATAAAATCGGGGTGTCTTGAAGTATTTGCTGTCTAGGTGTTATTAATTTGGAGTCTGCAAAATATAAAGCACATCCTGTTAGTGTGCTATCCGCTCCAGCAGCATTTACATTATCATAAATAAAAACATATTTACTTACCATTGCTGGGAGATAATGTAGCATCATTCACCATTTCACAGGCTGTCCGGTAAGTACTCTGCACCTCATCGTTAAAGTTACAACACACCATGCTGCAGCCGTGCAAAACTGGTCTGAATAAAAAAAATTCTTTATCATAACCCCTGCAACAGAGTTTGTTGCATTCTGCCGACCTTGTGTCAGAGCATGCAATGTTAGCTTTTGCTGTTGCTTTAAAAACATCTTTGGAATCAGAGGTTGCCATCTTCAAAAGACTGCTGGAATTAAATCGCTAACTGCTCAGGCCTGCCTGCACAAACTCCCCTGCCCTTGCAACGACACGTCCTTGAGCCTTGCGCATGCCCAGAATCCTGGGGGTATGACATGCCCGGGCATGTCCCAAACAAGGCCTAACCCCCTTTTTTACTAGCAGACACAAACACGCATGCCCGGAATCGCGGTCCTGACATGCCTGAACAAGTCTTAACCCCTACTTGCCGCCTGGCTGCTTGCGTTTTGTGAGCACTTTAATTCCTGTTAATATTCCTTGTCTTTTGCTGTAGGGGGCAGAATAAATTTTATTAAGGCCATGCTTCGAACGGTTACGTGTACATGAGGATTTGAGGATGCAATTGGCAAAATATATGTCTTTAGATTTTTACAAAGGTAAAAACCAGCTGCGGGTTTTAAAAGGGCTGTTTCCCCCCCCAACCCCGCATTTGAGGAAATGTTTTTAAAACCGCCTAGAAATAAATACCTTTTAGAAAAAGGGGGTTAAATGCAGACCCTGGCTGCCTTTTAGGGGCTCCTTTTCTCCCAGCTTTTGAGGCACTGAGTTTTAAAACTCCACAAAAATTAAAAGCATCATTAGGCTAGAATGATTAGAAATAAAAAGCATTTTTTATTTCACAGCCCCCCAAAGTAGGGTTTGTTTCCCAAAAACACAAGCCTCTGTTAATTATTCACTTTACTTAGCTTTTTTTTTTCTTCTTGGTTTTGAATGACCATAGTATTAGTCTTGGGTTAAGCTAATCATGTACCCAGAGGCTTGACTGCCACATCTTTCTTGATGGGGGGGTAGGTTCAACATGCCTTATTTGAAAATAGGGCTATGTCCTTGCCCCACACCTTATCTGTTAGGGTTACTCATGCTTATCTTGATGGGCTTAGGTTTAGGGTCATATCCAGCTAGGGTCCTGCACCATGTGGGGGTGGATTATGCACATCACATTGGGGAGGAGGGCTATGCACGTTATATCCGGAGGGTGGGGGCTGAGCACGTTACTTCTACTTAGGGTCATGATCTGGTGACGTAATCACCACGTGGGTTTGTTTACTTTGATTACGTCACTGATCAAAAGTACTGATAATTTTCATTAAAAAAAGGTATGCACTATGTAGGAAGAAATATCCTTCTGGGTTCAGCTCCAAGTGGGAAAAAAGACACTGGAAACATGGAGACTGCTTGGAAAGATGGTTTAATGGTGGACAGGATCACATGGTTTGAGTTCTTGAACAGAAAAGGGGCGAGATACAGCGAGTCCCCAGGTTTTATGCTGTCTCTGGCTTTGAACTTCCTGGGGCCCCGAAAGAGTATCCTGATTGGTTGTCAGACTCCCAGGGGGTGGGGGTCTTAGCTAGCCTTGCTGGCTGATGTAATCTTCCCAGGTGCCATGTGGTGAGTTTCTGCTGCTAGATGGGTCCCATTGTGTTAGTTTCTGTTGCTAGATGGGCCCTATTGTGTTGCAGATGATGATCTTTTGACAAAGGATTGAGTTTCTGCCTCTGGCCCATTGACAAAGGGTGGGGCAGGAAGGTGGGAGCTGCTTTGTCTTTAAAACATGTTTCTCCATTTCTCAACCAGGGAAATATAATATTCTGCCTTTTTAATATTTCCTAAAATATTTCATTCTTCTAGGAAAGGGGTGGGTGCTAACTTCCTACAATCCCTCTTTTTTTTTTTTTCAAAACATGAGTTTTGAAACATGTTCTTGGCAAAAGATTAAAATTGATCAGATCAGGGAGACTTGATGGGTGCCTTTAATTGTTCTAATGCAAAGGGGAGGCATTGATAGAGGCAACAGAAAAGGATTCCTTCTGTGGCTTCCAAAAGCTTTCAACTATGAAGGTCTAGCACCCAGGGCAAAAATTCTGGTAGGAATTTTACAGTATCCAATTTCTATGCCAATTAATTTCAGATATCACTTTCTATGAGCTTCCAGTCAGGTTTCAAGCAAGCACACGTCCCAAAATTTTTCACAGCCATGGTTTTCCTTTAAATTACAGGCTGCCCATTTCCAAGGGTTGGTTACTGAACCTGCCTAGCTCTTACTTTAGTGCATCCAGGATTTGTGAGTCCAAATTGAGGTTAGTCTGTGCAATCCAGGCTTTTTTTTTTTTAGTATTATTACACACAATGAGCCCTGGGACTTCTACTCATGAGACCACCAGCGCAACATATCTTGTTTACTGGGCAACTGGGTAGCATCATTTGTGAGTCACAGTCAGGGCTTGGGTTTTGGATATCACTTTTCTGCTATCTCTTCAAGTGAGGGAATTGTCTGAGGGGGATTGCCCCCTCCCCCATGGAATTAGCAGGGAGATATGACTACTTGGGCTTTTAGTGCCACAGAGCAAAAATCAACCTAGGAGAAGCTTTCTGTGAAGGTAAGTGAAGGGAATAGTTTCAGTCTAATTCTGAATGGTGTGTCTCTCTGTGTGTGCATGTGCATACAGCTACTTTTACAATACAGGCAATACAAACATTTTGGACATATTTCTCCTCCCCACCAGACAGAAATCTAAGGTGTACAGAACTTCCTGTGGCAACCACTCTCAAATACAATCCTTATAAAAACTGATTACAATATAAATGAGACAAGAAAGAAAACCTTACAATGAATTTCCACCCTTCCCATAGTCTTTCCAGCTGTCTTCTGGGGATTGAAAAGAGTCTTTTAGTCTTTACTTGTACATCTCAGGGTCTTTTCTTTCATGTCTGCTGGATAGCATGCTTGGTGGTAAGGCTGATCAGTCAGGCATGGGAAGGTCTGGTCCACTCTGGTTGCTGTGATGACTTTCAGTGGAGGCTGGATTCAAACCCAATTCCTGGCTCAAACAGATGGAAGGTCTCCTCTGGAGGCAGCATCTGGATCCATGTGCTCTGCTTCCACAGTTGCAGAGTCATCTGTGCAGGGCTGAAAGACATTAGAACAGGGTCCCCTCCCCCCTTTGTGGGTAATCCTCCCAGGAAAGGCATTGTAACAGAATTAGAGATGGGGGGGGGTGTAGATAGCTTGCAGGCAGAGTTTGAAAAGAAACAACACAACAGTATTGCAGTTACTAAACAGATAATGCAGTTTCAACAAAATGGAGACACAACAGATGAGAAAGAAAAAACTGGATTCACATACTTTGGGAAAGAAATAAACAGGTGAAACCATTTAAACACATACAGTAAATGCAAGACTGATTTTTTTTCCCCTTGTAAATGAACTTAAAACGTTTCCTCATAAACTTGAGTTGTTACTTTAAGATACAGAGAGGGAAGGAGAAAAAAAATAAAATGAAAAGTTCTCTTTACTCTGTTCTTGTTGGCTAGACAAATACAGGGCAAAGGCTCTTTCTTTTTTCTCTCTCTCTCCCATTTTTCATTGCTTCAATCTTTTTTTTATATATCTCTAACAATTTCAAATTCTTGTCTCTAGGGATCAGATACATTTTACAGTTACAATTACCTCGAGGGCGCACAAAGACTTAGACATACACACTGTCACCGCATTCTTGTATTTCCCAGCTGAGCTTCATATTTTTGGACTAATAGACTTGCTGTAGTTTGCCAAGTTCCTTATCAGTATTTTTACTGTGCATGTCCTACATTCCATTCCTTCATTACTACTCTTTTCCTTTGTTCTCTCTGCCAGGAATGGTCCGGCAGAGGAATGCTGCCAAGATGTAGCTAATTAGATAGATAGATGTTTTGTTACTTTTATAAATAAAAGAGTTTTATTAGAGAATACTTCTTTGGGTTTTATTTCAGAATATTGCAACTTGGAGAAAGCCACGGTCCATCCTCTAATAATGGTGAGATTATCCCAGAGCCAAAAATGGGATCGATCAAAACCCTGACACACACATAAAAACAAGGAGGACAAAGAGATGAAAGCAGAACTCTGAGATTTACACACACACACTGATCATTCCCGCCATAAATCTCAGTCTCGGCTTGTTGTTTGTTCAGAACCGCGATAGTAAATAATCACCAGTAACGCACAGAGAATCAGGGTTTACTTTGGCAATGGTAAGTTTGCAGTCAAAAGTAAAGTACAAGTCGGTGTTTTGGTTCAAAGTCAGCGCTGGGTGTAACCACACCACAGCGCTATTTAACAAAACTCAGCCCCTTAAACATACATCCGGTGATTATCAATCAAGCACCCACCACTCCCTTAACAGTAACAGCTGCGGTGATTATCAATCAAGCACCCCCCACTCCCTTAACAGTAACAGCTGCGAGCGCCAGAGCAGCGGGGACAGCAGAATCGGAGAGCCCGGCAACGTCATCAATCATCGCCATGAATGCCGCTATCCAGGAACTGATTGTGTGTTCGCTGCGGCTGCTTATCTCCGCTCCTTCGTCTCCCATACCCCCCATCGATGGCGAGCTCTGGTAGGACTCGACAGGCGGCCCCCCCTACCAGGAGCTCACCTATAAATAGAAAGCATACAAATGTTAGTTACTGTTATGATCCTGCATTAGGTTTGTCTGGGTATTTCAGATGGAACCGTTGTATCAATCGGGCAGCGTGAACGTCGGGTGCTGCCACCCACGAGGCCTGTGTTACAGGGTATCCTTTCCACCACACAAGATATTGCAACATCCCCCTACGAACCCTGGAGTCCAATATTCGGTCTATCTCATATTGGTTGGTATGCACGGGACCTGGTGGAGTAGTCGAGGTACCTGGCCTTTCTATCGTCACCGGTTTCACCAAACTGCTATGGAATACGGGATGTATCCTACTGAACAGAGGGGGAAGTTTAAGAGCTACGGTTACGGGATTGATGACTTGTGTTATAGGAAATGGTCCTATATATTTAGGTCCTAATTTTCTACTGGGTAGTCGGAGTTTAAGGTATTTCGTAGACAAGTATACTTTGTCTCCTATCCGGAATGGTTTTGGATCAGCCCTTTTCTTGTCTGCATATTTTTTGTACTCGTCTGCTGCCTTTTGTAATGCTGTTTTTACACTTGGCCATACATGACTAATTTTATCGGCCCAACCGCGTGGCGTGTCACCGTCTGTCATAGGGGGATCTAACTCTGGAATGGCTGAAAACTCTCGGCCGTATATTACTTGGAAAGGGGAGAACCCAGTACTGAGGTGTGGTATGTTGTTATATGCGACTTCGGCGAAAGGCAGGAGTCCTGACCAATTCGTCTGCTGGTAGGAAACGTAGCATCTGATATATCTTTCGACCATGGCATTGGCCCATTCAGCCGCTCCGTTAGTGCTCGGGTGGAATGCTGAACTTAACCCTTGAGAGGACCCAATTAAACGGACAAATCGTCTCCAAAACTTAGAGGTGAATTGAACACCACGGTCGGATATAATCCTCTTAGGTGCTCCATGGAGACGATAGATATGTTGCAAAAAGAGTTCAGTTAATTGTCACGTGGATGGTATGCTTTTACATGGCACAAAGTGGGCCTGTTTCGAAAACAGATCTACCACCGTCCAAATTACAGTGTGGCCATGGCTAGAGGGGAGATCGACTATGAAATCCATAGCGATCTCTTCCCACGGCCTGCTAGGATTCGCGACTGTTTGTAATAATCCTAATGGTCGTCGAGACCAGGGTTTGGCAGTTGCACAGGTTGTGCAACCCTTTACGTATGTTTCTATGTCCTTACGCATTCGTGGCCACCAGAATTGCCTCCTCACAAGGTGTAGAGTTTTTAAGTACCCAAAATGGCCTGCTGATTTGGCATCATGGCACCTGCATAACACCACGTTCCGTAAACGTTCCGGAACATATATTCTATTCTCCCTCCACGCTATCCCATCATTATAGCTAACCATAGAGGGGTTTTGGATTACCCATTGATCCTGTTGTAAAGCTGTTTTAAACTCAGTACGTAAGTGACCATCTACTTCTGTAAGTCTTAATAGGGTTTGGGAAGGTGCAATTAGAGGTTCTATCACTTCCTCTCGCTTGCTATTATACTGTGGCATCCGGGACAGCGCATCAGCCAGGAAGTTTTTCCCAGCAGGAACATACCGCAACCGGAAAGAGAAACGCTGGAAATATTGTGCCCACCTTATCTGTTTGGGAGATAGTCGCCTGGGCGTTTGTAAGGCTTCTAAGTTTTTATGGTCCGTCCATACCTCAAAAGGATGAGACGCCCCCTCCAAGAGATGTCGCCATGTCATCAACACCCAACGGACCGCGAATGCCTCTTTTTCCCAGATCGCCCATGCCCGCTCTGTCGTGGTTAACTTTTTAGATGTATAGGCACAAGGTTGTAACCCTCCCTGCTGTGTTCTTTGTAGGAGTACTGCTCCTACAGCCACGTCGCTAGCATCTGCCTGGACTACGAATGCCTGTGTTGGGTCTGGATGTTTGAGTACTGGTTCTTGAGCAAAGAGTGTTTTTAACTGCTCGAAAGCCGTTTGACACGCTGACGACCACGTCAACGCTTGTCCCGGCTTTGGTTTAGCCGTGGCCGGTTTGGTCCGTAACAAATCCGTTAGTGGTAGGGCTATTTCAGCAAATCTGGGAATGAACTGCCGATAGAAGTTGGCAAAGCCAAGAAAGCTCTGTAATTGCTTTCTAGTTCTAGGGGCCTGCCATTCAAGCACTGCCTGGACTTTTCTGGGATCCATCTCTACCCCGCTCTCTGATATTCTATAGCCTAGATAGTCTATCCTCTTTTTGTGAAGCTCACATTTGGATAGTTTCACGTACAGCCTAGCAGCTAATAACTTGTCTAAGACCTGTCAGACCAGAGATATATGTTCCTCTTCAGATGTCATCTAAATATACAAGGACACCCCTGTACAGATGTTCATGCAGCACTTCATTGATGAACTGCATGAACACCGCAGGGGCGCCCTGTAGTCCGAACGGCATGACCTGGAACTGATAGCTTCCTAAGGGACAATTGAATGTTGTTTTCCACTCATCCCCTGGTTTGATTCGTATCCTATAATACGCTTCGCGTAGGTCGAGTTTCGTAAAGATTTGACCGGTGGCTAGGGCAGCTAACAGGTCCTTCATTAAGGGAAGTGGATAGAGGGGCTCCCCACACACTGCATTGAGACCCCTGAAGTCAACGCATAAGCGTAAACCCCCGTCTTTCTTCCCCCAAAACAGGACAGGGGCAGCCATCTTTGATCGACTAGGTGTGATAAAACCCCGGGCCAAATTCTCGACTATATATTTTCTTAATTCTTTTAGTTCGGGTTGTGTCATTGAATACATCCGGGGCTTGGGTAGCTTCGCCCCGGGTATTAACTCAATACTGCAATCCGTAGGCCGGTGAGGGTGCAAGGTCTCACATTCCTCCTCACTAAAGACCCTGGCGAGATCCCTATACACATTAGGATACGTCGTGTCTGATGGTGGGCTCTCTGCTTCTATTCCCCCTGCTGGCTCCTTTTCCTCATTGGTAGGGGGAGGTCCCAATGGTAATCGGAGTTTGCGAAAACCCCCTTCCCACCATATCGTAGGAGCCCACTTGTCCAACCATGTCAATCCTAAAATCACTGGTTCTAACATTTTCTCCACTATAATAAACCAAATAGTTTCGGTGTGCTCCCCAATATCGAGGTGCACCTTTTCTGTTATATGAGTCACTGGTGCCCCTCCCAGCAATGAACCATCCATTTGTTCAAAGGTAATAGGGGTTCTCAACCGCACAACCCGCAGCCCAAGTTCGTCAACTATTGCCCTACGAATTAAACAACGAGTACACCCTGAATCAATCAATGCCTCATATCGGCGTCCAGTGGTTGCCCGTGGGTTTCGGAGTACGACTGGTACCACGAAAGGTTGGATGGGGTCACTCACCATCGGGTCGTGTGGGTCCTCATCGTCGTCATCACTATCCCCAGCTACAATCGGGAATTTTTCCGCCACCACTTTCTTAGTATCTGTAGCTAGGGGATCCCTCTCCGTACAGGATGTTCGAGTCATTTGGGACCGTTCGGATGTTGGTCGGCCTCTGCCTCTCAACGCAGCTCTAGGAGGGGGGTTCTGGTCCGAGCTGCGGGGCATGGGATGAGGACAGTCGGCTGCTCGATGACCAAGGCGATTACATCTGAAGCAACGAAACGCAGGCCGCTGGATCCTTTCTCCCAAGCCGGAACCAGCATTTGGTTTAGTCTCCTTGGGTGTTTGTGTGCATTCTGCTGGTCGTTTTCCTTGACTTGTAACCCCTTCACCCCGTATACGGAATTCTCGGAGACCGACGTCCAATTCGATGGCAGCCTTGTACCACACACTCAACTTGGGGGGCAAGCCCCGGTACACGCAGGTTTGCCGTAAATCACGGTCTAGTCCTTTATGGAATTGGTGCACCAGAAGATGTTCTGGCCACCCCACCAACCGAGCCGCAATCTTTCGGAACTCCTGTACATATTCCTTTGCTGGTACGCCCCGTTGCTTAAGCGCAAACAAATCCCCCTCTGCAACCTGGGTGCTTGTTTCGTCTTCAAATCTGGCATGAAGAGCCTCCAGAAATCGTCCCATGTCCACCAGTTCTCTTGCATGTTTAGCATGGAGGCCTGCCACCCACTCAGCCGCTTCTCCCATCAGGACCCCCGTAACAGCAACCACCATAGCCCACTGGGAGGGATACCACTGTCCATATTGGTCCATATGGCTTATCACCTGGCTTAAGAAAAGAGCCACTCGTTCAGGGCTTCCGTCAAAGGAAGTCTGCAGGGCAGGCGGTCCCCAAACGGCCTGAGGGACCCACAACCCTGGTGGGGGCCCCGGAGGCCAAGGCATGGGGCCTGGGGTCCTCGCTGCACCAGTCGCTCTCCTGTCCTGCCTAGGTCGGTCCCTCACCGCCCCGCGACCCCCAACAGGTAAGCCCCCTGCCATTTGCGTTGGTTGGGGCTCAGGACCGGCTCCAAGGTCTCCCGACGAGGCACTTTGGTCTTGTTCTGGAGGGGGTTGGTCCATGGATCGTATAGAGGTCCGCTCCATCCTCAATTTAGGACTTGTGAGCCGGAATTGGGTCTCCGAAGCGGTCACCCCTGTATCCTGCCAAGAAGAATCTGGAGGCTCCAGCCCTGCAACCCAGGGCTGCCAGGATGGGGCGTCACGAAATCCAGATTCCCCAAAACACTCACGCAGCATATCCATAGTACTGGGACCGGATGAGGCAGGATGCCCCCAATCCCCTTCATCCTCATCAGTCCATCGTCTTTCCCTCCAGCCCTGGAAAGACGCTCCCAAGCGAGGGGGCGTTGGCATCTGCGGCCCGAGGAGAACAGAGCTGTGCCACCAATCCCCCATCCGACCCCGTTGTCCTGGAAGACTCTCCTCCTCTGTTCGGGGCGGGGCGCTCTTGGGTTGCTTGACTTTTGGTTTCACTGCCAATTGTTCCACACTCTCCTTCGCCTCCTCTATCAGCAGTTCCTCCCCCTCCACATCTCCACCGCACTCCTGCTCTTCCAAGGCCGTCCCTTCTGCCATATCCCCCTTTGCTGCAAAGCCACAGGGAATCCTCACCTCTTGCGAAAAGGAACCAAGCGCTGACTTTCTCTCGGCTTGTCGTTCGTTCAGAACCGCGATAGTAAATAATCACCAGTAACGCACAGAGAATCAGGGTTTACTTTGGCAATGGTAAGCTCGCAGTCAAAAATAAAGTACGAGTCGGTGTTTTGGTTCAAAGTCAGCGCTGGGTGTAATCACACCACAGCGCTATTTAACAAAACTCAGCCCCTTAAACATACATCCAGTGATTATCAATCAAGCACCCCCCACTCCCTTAACAGTAACAGCTGTGGTGATTATCAATCAAGCACCCCCCACTCCCTTAACAGTAACAGCTGCGAGCGCCAGAGCAGCGGGGACAGCAGAATCGGAGAGCCCGGCAATGTCATCAATCATCGCCATGAACGCCGCTATCCAGGAACTGATTGTGTGTTCGCTGCGGCTGCTTATCTCCTCTCCTTCGTCTCCCATACCCCCCATCGATGGCGAGCTCCAGTAGGACTCGACACTCAGTTAAATTAGGGAAGGCACAAATCTTAAACATACCACGTGGTTGCATAGAAGACAGAGAAAGAGACAAACAAACAAAACAAACAAAAACCCCCAACATTCCTATTTATATATTTCCCTTTTCTTTTAAGTACCTTTATTTAGCCAAATTTGTCTCCCAGTGTTATTTATTTATTTATTTATTTATTTATTTATTTATTTATTTATTTATTTATTTATTTCAATTTGTATACCGCCCTTCTCCTAGTGGACTCAGGGCGGTGAACAGCCAGAACTAAAACACATGCCAATACAAAATTTAAAATTATTAAAAGAATTACATAACTGGCCCAATTTAAAACAATTCAATTAAAACCCAATGACAATTTAAAAACTAAAAAACTAAAAAAGACTAAAAAAGGGGGAGGGGGTTCACGCCAGACCTGCTTGATGGAAAAGAAAAGTTTTCAGGGCACGGCGAAAGACGCGGAGATCCGATATCCTTCGTATCTCCGGGGGCAAATCATTCCAGAGGGCAGGAGCTGCCACAGAGAAGGCCCTCCCCCTGGGGGTCACCAGCCGACATTGCCTGGCTGACGGCACCCTGAGGAGTCGCTCTCTGTGGGCGCGTACTGGTCGGTGGGAGGCTATCGGCGGTAGAAGGCGGTCCTGCAAATACCCAGGTCCTATGCCATGGAGTGCTTTAAAGGTGGTAACCAACACCTTGAAGTGCACCCGGAAGACAACTGGAAGCCAATGCAGCTCACGCAGGAGAGGTGTCACATGGGAGCGCCCCC
Source organism: Pituophis catenifer annectens (assembly GCF_029215685.1). Classification (NCBI taxonomy): domain Eukaryota; kingdom Metazoa; phylum Chordata; class Lepidosauria; order Squamata; family Colubridae; genus Pituophis; species Pituophis catenifer. The sequence continues at coordinate 18,826,544 of NW_027256885.1, forward strand.
TAGCTCCCATAATCCCCCACACGGCCGCATTCTGCACCAGTTGGAGCCTCCGGGTGCTCCTCAAGGGGAGCCCCATGTAGAGAGCATTGCAGTAGTCCAGGCGGGAAGTGACGAGTGCCTGAGTGACTGTGCGTAAGGAATCCCGATCCAGAAAGGGACGCAACTGGCGAATCAGGCGGACCTGATAAAAAGCCCCACTGGCCACGGCCGTCATATGCTCTTCTAAAGACAGCCGTGTATCCAGGAGAACGCCCAAGTTGCGAGCCCTATCTGTGGGGGCCAATAACTCACCCCCAATAGCCAGCGATGGCACTAGCTGGCTATATCGGGACGCCGGAAACCACAGCCACTCAGTCTTGGAAGGGTTGAGTTAAAGCCTGTTACTCCCCATCCAGATCCGCACGGCCTCCAGGCACCGGGACATCACTGCAAAGGCATCGTTGGGATGGCCTGGGGTGGAGATGTACAGCTGAGTGTCATCAGCGTACTGATGGAACTCCACCCCAAAGCCACGGATGATCTCACCCAGCAGCTTCACATAAATGTTGAACAGAAGGGGCGAGAGGACTGACCCCTGAGGCACCCCACAAACAAGGCACCTCGGGGTCAACCTCTGCCCCCCTGCCAACACCGACTGCGACCGGTCGGAGAGATAGGAGGAGAACCACCGCAGGATGGTGCCCCCCACTCCCAACCCCTCCAACCGGCGCAGCAGGATACCATGGTCGATGGTATCAAAAGCCGCTGAGAGATCTAACAGGACCAGGATAGAGGAGCAACCCCTATCCTAAGCCCTCCAGAGATCATCCACCAACGCGACCAATGCCGTTTCCGTGCTGTGCCCAGGCCTGAAGCCGGACTGTTATCCCTTAGCATAGCGAGTACATAGTGAGTACTGGCACCGCCTCACACGATCTCTGCGTCTGGGCTTTCGTACTTTTAGACACACTGGGATTCCCTTCTACAGTTTTATTACCCATTTCACTTTCGCTTGGCATTCGCTCGGCTTCTGTTCCTTTTAAACACAAAGTTCCACATTCGGCAAACCCCCCCTTGCTTTCTCTATCCTACCAGTCACAGCTCGGTGGAGCTAGCGGTAGGCAGAGGTGTGGCTAGAGGTCGTTCAAAGAGGTGAAATCAGACTGTTTTCCGGGTGGAATCCCACAAACACACTTCCTCCTTCCCTAACAGAAGGTCCTGTGCTCTGGCAAAACCCCCATGCTCTCCAGACTGTTGGTCTTTCTGCGGTTAGGAAATGCACGGAGGAAGCAAGATCCAGCTGTGATTGGGAGAAGGGCCCTCACTCACACACATGCAGGCATACACACATTTCCCATGCTTTTCCATGCTTTAAAATTAAAATTTAGAGGTACTCACCTTCTTTCCAAGCAGCCTTTGAGCTCAAAACTCAAAACCCCTTTAAAACCTAGTTCCAAATGGCCAAGGTCCACGAAAACATACCCACAGACTCAATGGGTCTGCTGCTAGCAAGGGAGGCTTACCTGGGCCAGGTCCATTGGTTAGGTTAGCTTGGAGTCCCATCTGGGGTGCCAAATTGTAGGAAGAAATATCCTTCTGGGTTCAGCTCCAAGTGGGGAAAAAGACACTGGAAACATGGAGACTGCTTGGAAAGATGGTTTAATGGTGGACAGGATCACATGGTTTGAGTTCTTGAACAGAAAAGGGGCGAGATACAGCGAGTCCCCGAGTTTTATGCCCTCTCTGGCTTTGAACTTCCTGGGGCCCCAAAAGAGTATCCTGATTGGTTGTCAGACTCCCAGGGGGTGGGGGTCTTAGCTAGCCTTGCTGGCTGATGTAAACTTCCCAGGTGCCATGTGGTGAGTTTCTGCTGCTAGATGGGTCCCATTATGTTAGTTTCTGTTGCTAGATGGGCCCTATTGTGTTGCAGATGATGATCTTTTGACAAAGGATTGAGTTTCTGCCTCTGGCCCATTGACAAAGGGTGGGGCAGGAAGGTGGGAGCTGCTTTGTCTTTAAAACATGTTTCTCCGTTTCTCAACCAGGGAAATATAATATTCTGCCTTTTTAATATTTCCTAAAATATTTCATTCTTCTAGGAAAGGGGTGGGTGCTAACTTCCTACAATTATATCTACTGAGGTGTTTATTTTTTATTTATGAAATTTGTTTGCTGCCCATATTTCCATGAGGTAACTGCCTTACTCAACAGATGCTGAAGAGATGTGCCCAGATGCTGTGTGCAATGCATCTTTCACCAGACACGGAGATGGATGGATGCATTGGATGGGGCAATGACAATGGATGCCCCACTTGACATATGTGTCAGAGGCATGATTTCTGAGGTGTTTCCTACCTCAAAATAGGTGAGCCACACTGCTGATTTTGCAAGGTAGGGCTCCACAAAGAGGTTCAACTTTAGAATGAAAATAACTGTCTTACTTGGTTCCTTTTTAAAATTTGTGGTAGAAATAGCTCAGCTCTGAAAGTTTGGGGATGGATTGCTTTCACTTTAACATCAAACTGCATTGTAATATGACAAATGGATTCTGTGCATCCTAAATTAGGTGTCCTGTTTCTTCATGTCTTAAACTGGTCTGAAGGTAACATCTTTTCATATTCTTATATGTTGTCTGACACGCAAAAGAGATGGTAATAGAGTGATCTAAGGATATGGTCAAGGAGTTGTATATGCCCAAGAAGTTGTAGAATTAAATATTGTAATAATCTTGAATCTGAAAATGGGACTGTAGTGGTAAGTTCAGAATACATATTTTGGAAAATGTAATAGTTCATAGAAATCTACATTTTAAATGTTTATTTTTATTGATTTACATTTGAAGATGCACATTCTTTGCTTAAATTTTAAATATCCAAGCCCTGCAATTATTCTTTTTTTTAAATCAGTGTTTTCTTTTATTCTCATGGCATTTATTTTTATGACATTTACCTCTCCAAATATGGATTCAACTCAGGAGTGGGTTCTAAAAATTTTTACTACCGATTCTGTGGGCATGGCTTATTTTGTGTGCGTGGCTTGATGGTCATGTGACAATTCTTTAGGATTTAGCAGAGGTACTGGTCTACCAGGCTTTTAACTGGTAGACCAGTAGCCCCAGACACCCTTGGGATCAACCTGCAGCCCTCCCCTGCTTCCTAAAGCGGTGGAGCGTGTGGTGGGGGATGCTTTTCAAGAAGTCACAAGGAGGGCTGAGAGCTGGTTTCTGTCCCACAAGTAAGATTTGGTCCAGAACCAACCCCAACATGAAGGTCTTTTATTTGCTCCTTGTACTCTTTGTCTTTGCATTTTTAACAGGTAATAAATTAAATTTCTGATGACGTAAAAATAGCTCATAACTCACCTTTCTAGACAGCTATTATCATGTCTAAAAGCAAGATACTCTTCTCCATCTTTTGTCTGGAGTACCATTTAATCCAGAGCCTTTTAATTCCAGAAGTCCAAGTTTAAAGAATGGACTTCTGGAATTAGAGCTCCATTTTTTAGCTAAAACTTAATTCACACCTGTTAGTTTTGCTTGAGCAGTGTCAACAATTGACAGTGTGATCCTCCAAAGGTCTAAAAAATATATCATTGATTTTTCTTTGGCATTTAAACTAGATAACCAATGTGAAAAAGTGCATCAAGGAAGGACTGGAAAGCCAATTCATACTGAACTGTATTGGGTTTTCTGTTGTTATTTGAATAAAATGAAAAGAAATCAAATATCCCTAGCGAATCTAGTTTGAATTTTCGCATAGGACCACCAGTCTATGTCTAATCCTCTAGTTTGGAGATCGGCTCTAGGTCTAAGTCTCCCGACTTCATCCAACAAGTCACCATAAACCCAGTTCCTCTTTATATTGTGCACAGTCGGAAGGGTCACTGCCTCTAACGGAGACACCCACTTAGGAATCTGTGTGTAAACTTGCTTTTTCACCGTTTCCCAAACACTTAATAAAATTCCTCTAATATAATGATTAGTAAAATGTTTGGATTGTTTGTCTTTCTGAGACCACAAGAAGGAATGCCATCCCTGCTGCAAATCATATCCTTCAATTGCCAAAATGCGCTTTCTTGAGAGGCTCACCCAATCTTTTATCCAAACCAGGGATGAAGCTTGGTGTCAGGTTTTCAGGCCGTCTTCAAATAAATTGGACACTTGGTAATAAAGCTCCCACATAGGGAGCCCCAAGCCACCCCTTGTTTTGTGCTCTTGCAGCATTTTTCTTTTTATACGGGGTTTTTTACTCTGCCAAATAAATTTGCTTAGAATTTGATCTAATTTCCTAAAAAGTTTTTATCCAATCTTGCAGGAGCCGTTTGGAATAAAAAGATCCATTTCGGTAAAACATGGGCTTTTATCGCGGCAATTCTACCCAAAAATGAGATCTGAATATGCCGCCATCTTTCCACTTCATTTGCTGTATCTATTAATAATTTGGAATAATTGAGCTCTTTGATAGAAGAACATCTATTTGTAAGCCAAATACCTAAGTATTTAAGTTTTTTGACACAATTAATCCCCATAATACTTTGGATCTGTTCCTTTTGGGCACCTGACAAATTTTTTGTTAACATTTTGGTTTTGTCCTTATTGATTTTTAATCCCGCTACCTCCCCGTATTCATCTAATTTAGTAAGTAATTTTGGTCCCGTAATAAGGGGATCTTCTAATATGAAAACCAAATCATCGGCGAATGCTTGGAGTTTATATTCTTCCCCTTTAACTTTTAAGCCCTTAATTTCCGAATCCTGCCTAATCGTCTTAAGAAGTGGTTCAAGTGTTAAAATGAAAAGCAGCAGTGAAAGAGGGCATCCTTGTCTGGTACCTTTATAAATCTGTATCTCATCTGATAGTGATCCATTAAACAGTAACCTTGCCGACTGTTTAGAATAGATGGCTTGAACTGCCCTTGTAAATTGAGACCCAAAACCCATCACTTCCAATTGTTGTATTATAAAATTCCAGTTGACTCTGTCAAAAGCCTTTTGGGCATCCAGAAAAATCATTACCATTGGTTTATCAGGGTGTGTCTCATAATATTCTAAGGTGTTCAGTACTACCCTTAAGTTATCTCTTAGGTGCCTATGAGGTAGGAAACCATTCTGATCTTGGTGGATAAATCGGGACAGGAACATCCAGAGTCTCTCAACTAGTATTGTCACAAAAATCTTGTAATCCACATTAAGGAGCAAGATTGGCCTATAGTTCTGGATCAGAGTTTTATCTGTATCGGGTTTCGGGATTAGGAAAATGTAGGCTTCCGTCCAGGACCGGGGTATCCTAGAGTGTAATAAAACCTCATTAAATAGATCTTTGATGTACAAACAAGTGAGTCAAAGACTCCTTTATAAAATTCACTAGGAATCCCATCCGGTCCCGGAGTCTTGCCATTGGCTTGTTTCTTGATAGCTATTGCTCTTTCCCCAACTGCCTTGGTAGTACAGTGGTTTAATGCACCCTGTAATTAACACAGCTGCCTGCAATTTCTGCAGGTTCGAATCTTACCAGGCTCAAGGTTGACTCAGCCTTCCATCCTTTCTAAGGTAGGTTAAATGAGGACCCAGTTTGTGGGGGCAATAAGCTGACTTTGTATAAATATACAAAAGTATGAAGGCTATTGCTTAACGCATTGTAAACCACCCTGAGTCTCCGGAGAAGGGCGGCATATAAATCAAATTAAAAAAAAAACAAAAAAAACCTGTAATTTCTGCATTTAGAATTTCTTTACAGTAATCCGGAATCAACTCCAATTGTAGGTTCTGGAGATAACTCTTGACTTTATCTTCCTGATGAATTTCTTGGCTATATAAGGAGGTATAAAAATCTTGGGCCACCTTTGCTTTTTGCTCTGCAGTACCTACCAAATTTCCCATAGAGTCCTGTAAAAATTCAATCTTTCTAGATTCTGCCTCTTTTCTTAATCTGTATGACAACCACCGGCCCGGCTTGTTAGCATGCTCAAATTGGTTTTGTCAACATTTCCGAATTTTATTCGCCAAATTGTTTTGATCTAGGATAGATAACTCATGCCTAATCAAATCAATTTTCTCCTTAATCAAATTATTATGCGGATCTAAACGCAGCTCTCCTTCAGCTTTCTCCAATTCAGCCATTAACTCAATCCGTTTGGCCTTCTCCTTTCTCCATTTGGTAGCTGTATTTTTTATTACCAATCCCCTAACTACTGCTTTGGCAGTATCCCAAATATTTTGAAGGGAAGTATCTTCTCTCTTGTTTTCGGCAAAAAAATTATCTAATTCTTTTTTAATCATATTTATAAATCCCTCATCTTTCATGATCTCAGCCCTCATAGACCATCTCGCTCTTCTAGTGGACCCCTTCCATTTTATTACCAGAGGGTGGTGATCTGCCCATATATTCATCCCTATTTCAACTGAATTTATGCCTTCTTTCAAATCTGATGTTGACCAAACCATATCTATCCTGGACCACGATCTATGCCTGGGGGAGAAATATGTAAAGTGCTTTTGCATAGGATGGAAATCTCGCCAGACGTCTCTTAACCCTATTTCTGTTCTTAGGTTATCCCATGTTTTGGGGAGTACCTTCCTATGCCCTTTTTTGTATTTAGGAAAACCCCTTCCTGGATCATAATCAATTGAAGTATCAGCAATTGTGTTAAAGTCACCTACTATGCATACATGCTCGTAATTTAATTCATTAATTTTCTTATGCAAATCTTTAAAGAAACCCATTTGATTGACATTAGTGGCGTATATATTTACTAACAATACTATTTTTTGGCCAATACTAATCTCTAACATCAGTGTCCTACCCTCTGTATCTGCATATACCTGATGTTTCACCAGGCCTCTCCGATCGTAAACAACAACTCCCCTTTTCTTCTGGTCAACCAAGGATACATACAACTTCCCCAGTTTAGGATAAATTAAAATCTTAGAATGGTCTTTCCTTATATGGGCCTCCTGCAAACATATAATATCATAATTATCCTTTTGAAGTTTAGCCCAGACCTTTTTCCTCTTAGTGGGAGCATTTAGGCCATTAATGTTAATGGAGAACAGGTGGAACACCTCATCCATACCTCTACTTACCTGCGTTCTTGAATTTCTGGGATCTGGTCTCGATTTGGAAATATGTTCCTCTTTCTTCTCCAGATTGGGCTGTATCTTTGTCATGTCCAATATGCTCTGTGGCTGTTGTTTCCTGGGTTACCTCTTCTTGGCTCTTACCTAGGTTACCACCTTCACTCTCTTGGTCACTAAGATTAGTATAGGCCTCCGTGAAGTCCTGCGCTTCCTGTACGGTTTCCAGTCGTAACCTCTGCTCTTGCCAGGTAAACATCAGGCCTTCCAGTAGAAGCCAGCAATAACGTATCCCTTGTTTCCTCAGCCATGTTGTCAAAAAATTATATTTCCTCCGAATGTCTCATACTCGTCTTGGGAGCTGGGGCAATACTGTTAGTCGGTTATCTTTGTAGGTAAAAGCTTGGTCCCTCGTTTTCTGAAACACTTCATCCCTTAGTGCTGTTCTGGTAAATTGAACATGGATCTCTTTAGGGAGCTTGTTGCGCCGAGCATAACTAGTATATACTCGGAACACATCATCAATATCTCTTGAAACTTCTGCAAAATATCTTCCAGTAATTCCTGCAACGATCTCTCCCATTAGTACATCCAGGCGCTCACCTTTCTCTTCAGGGACATTCTGAAACCGTAAGAAATAGCCAGAACGATCCATTTCGAGGAAGATAATCTCTTCCTCAATTTTTTTATTAGCCAAGGCATGCCAGAGTTTGAGCCGCTCCATCCTACAGGTCACCTTCTCGGTCTTTATCTCAGAAGCTTGAATCCGTTTCTCGTGATTAGTCAAAGTATTTTGGACCTCCTCAAACTTTGCATGAAACAGCCTTGTCTCAGTAGTTAACGTTTCGACATTCCTCTTCAGCTCTTCCAAGGTCTTTGACGTTGACTCTTGATTTTTAATTAACGTCTCCTGTATAGACTGGAGAATATCTTGCATCAATGCTTTGCCCGGAGTAGCCACGTCTTCAAACGAACTTCGTAATGTTACAGAGGTGGTGGCTGGAGATGAGGCTGAAGAGGTCGTAATTGCCTTCTTCTTCAAGGTAGTAGTCGTGGTAGCCATTTTGGATATTCCTAAAAAGTCTTTCCAGGCAATCATACAACACCAAATGGTTTTACCGCCTGTTATCAAAATTCACTCTTGCTTCGCTATGTCCAAACCACACTAGGGGTAAATTTACTCACTAATTCCTACTGGCTATCTAAAAGGAAATAGGAAAGGAAAAGGAAAAAAAAAAAAGAAAAAAAAAGTCCAACTGTGATGAATCTAGGTGCAGTTAGCAATTTTGGTCACTAGATGGCAGCGAACACCAACTTTTCCAGTTCTCCAGATCTTCTTGCAGTCGAAGCAAATTCAAAAGTGACGGCTCATGCAAATGGCGTTCTTCGCAACAGAAAATGTTAATGCTGAGTCAAAGACAGGAAAATCAAAGGAAGCACATCACTCTTTCATTCAAGGTCCATGGAGAATCACATTCCCAAACAGTGGGTCAAAATTCAAAATTCACCAGTCATAAAAACAGGATGGAATCAGATCACAATAATTACTTATAATCCAAAATTGATAATCTTCTCAGACTGCCAACCAACTTCACTGCCACCTCACTCAGTTTAGGCTCTGGGAGTAGGAAAAATTTTAAACTCCACTACCTTGCGGCTTCCATTCGAATCACAGTCTCAAATTACCGTTCGAGAGTCAGTCTTTTAGTTTGGCTGGGATGAATAGACTTCCTCAAGCAGTATAGCCACAGCCTCGGGGCGCCATGGCAGGCATCCTCTCACTGTGCCAACATCAGGGAGGTTCTTCAGCTTCTTTGTGCAGCCTGCACTTTCCGCACAGAGCTGGTAAGCTCCCCTCTTTTCCACCAAGCTTTCTCGCTCAGTGGTGGCTTCAAAGAAGCTTCAATGAAGCCACTGGGTACAGCGAACGGTGAATCAGCTTGGGAGAAGAGTCCCTTGCCTCCTCCGGCTGCTGTGATGTCACAGGAAGACGCTAGGGATAAACAGGAACATGGTATTTCCCTTCATTTACAAACATTTGACAAGCTTCTCCTAGGTGGCCGAAGGAAATTTATTTCCAACATTTACAATCTTCTTCTGTCCAATTTTATGGCGGATGAGATTGTAAAGGACACGATGATTGCCTGGGGGAGAAATATTGGAACAACAATTCAGCTTGATGCATGGCAAAATGTATGGAACAAAACTATGAAACTGACCCTTTCTTCCCCGTTCAAAGAAAACTTTTATAAAATGATCTACCGTTGGTACCTCTCCCCCACCAGAATCGCTAAGATGTTCCCAGGATCTTCTGATAGATGTTGGAAATGTGGGTCGGCCAAGGGTACTTTCTTCCATCAGTGGTGGATTTGTCCGTCAGCTAGACGCTACTGGGGGAAAATACAGCAGTGGCTGTTGGAAATAACAGGTGTGAGCTTCCCTCTTCACCCAGACCTCTACTTACTCGGAATAAGACCGGACTACATCGATAAGAAGGATTGGTATATATTTGTCCATGTCTCAACAGCGGCGAGAATGGCATTTGCTCAACTGTGGAAAGATGCAGATACGCCCCCTGACCATCTGATAATAAACAAGATTCTTCAATGTGCTGAGATGGACAGGCTAACGTATATCTTAAAAGACAAGAAAGATTCAGCATATAACAGAAGCTGGGACAGATGTTTTGTTTGGCTCAAAAGAAGGTTAAACTTAGGAGAAGGGTGATAAGATCGTCTAATTAGATTAACTAGATATTTACTAGGCTTTATAACTCTTTATAATTTTGATAAAAACAGACCAATTGTTTTGTAGTTAGTAAAAAGAAATTGATTGCATTGAAATGTTTGGCTAGGATGATATTAGTTAATATTAATTGGAGAGTGAGCTTAACTCTCAGTTAGTCATGTTTGTTGTTTGGTTTTAGTCCTGTGTTTACGTGTTTCTATATTTCGCTTCCTATATTGCTTTTCAACCATTATTGTGTGTTAATTTTATTGTAAATATTTAATAAAGATTATTTTTAAAAAAAGAAGAAATCAAATAGTGGTACCTAGTGCAGAAAAAGAGACGAAATAATGGGTCATTCTCAACACTTGAATTCTCTACACTTAAAATATCTAGAAATTATTATGGTTAAGTGAGTTTTGCCCCATTTTATGATTTTTCTTGCCATAGTTCAAATCAAAGTTCAAATCAAAGATTTGATAGTTCAAATCAAAGATTTCTGAGACCAATGTTGAATACTTAAATATCAGTAGTCACCAATCCCAGTCTTAAAATGAGTTTAGAATCAGTGGGAGTCACTGATAACAATGAACTAACTAGCTACTGATAATGAGTCCAGTCCTGCCTTTCTTTTCCTTCTGTCCAACTTTTGCAAGTACTTTTTCCAGGTATATGTTTTATTCCAAAGTATACAAACCATTATTGTTAGGGAAAAAATGGGTCTTCCAAGCAATTTTAAAAGACACTGTCAGAATGACTCTGCTTTCAGCCCCCCTTGTGGCTCTTTGAAAAGCATCCCCCCCACATATGTAAATGAAAAGAATAAGCTTAAAAATCCTAGCCTTTTAAAATTGAAAATATGGAGAATTGGGAGGATGAATATGAGACACTAAGGGAGATGTTTCAAAAAGTAAGGGAGGCATTTAAGGGAAATAAAGAAGCAGAGAATTGGTTAGCTTGCAAAAAAAAAAAAAAAGAAAGAGAAAAGATGAATGAGAAGCAAAAGAAACAAGGAGATAATATTGAAAAGGAAATAATTGAAAAAAAGATAAAGATGATTACACTGGGTTCAATAGAAAAAATGGAATAAGATGAAATATACTGCTAATAATTAAAAAGATGAGGGGAAATTTTGAGAAATATACTTGATAAATGAAAGAAAGACCGGGGACTCCATAGTGGAAAATATAAAATTGAAAATGAATACAGCAATAGAGAGGGATGAAGGAAGGAGAAGAGAGATGGAAGAAGGAAAGAGAGAGAGGGAAGGAAGGAAGGGAAGGGAAGGGAAATTAGAGTAGGAGTGAGGGTAAGGGAGGGAGGAGGAGAGGAGGAGAAGGAGAAAGGAAGGGGAAGTAGGGAGGAGAAAAAGAGGGGGGGGGAAGAGAAAGTAAGAAGGAAAGAAAAGAGAGAGGTGGTAGGTTTGAGGAGAAAGATTGCTGTACAATAAAAAAGATGAAATGGAAGAAAGGCAACCCCAAACAAATATAAAGATATTAAGATAAAGAATGAATTGTTAAACTTTAAAGAATAAAAGAGAACAAATACGAATAAATAGCAATAATTAGAAACACACATACAAACATACAATGTATTTTCTTTGAACAGAGTATTTGGCCGGTTCACAAATTTAACCAGTGTTTAGTCATTTCAATTAAATTTACAATTTCTATATTTCCTTTTTGCCATATTTATTCCTCATCTATTTTTTTAAAAAACCAATCTTACCCTTCATCCTCATCTCTAATCTTAATCAAATTCAATTTTTCCCTTCTATTCTATATTGTTAGGAAGTGGGGTTGAGGGGTACCCCGGACCGTGAACCAGCTCATGAGCAAACACACTAGGACTGAAATAAATCTGACAGAGGCGTCTTGTGTAAAAATATAATTTACTTTAAAACATTTAAAAGCACTATGTCTTTAAAAAAGCACATTAGTAACAAAGTCTTATCTTGGTTATGTGAAGCCAGGCTATCTCCCTAGATTCCTCTCCACAATACCGAAACAGTTCACAAGAGAAAAAGGTTAACATGACAATAAGCAGCTTCGGTGTCGATACATCATCGAGGTAGTAGAAGGGCGGCAGCATAAACTTCACAGCTAAAAAAGTCACCTGAAGAAAAAACAATTTCAATCAGCAAACGTAGCTTGAAGCTTGTGGGAGGAAGAATGTCCAGCAGCAGCAGTTCTGATGATGGCTTGCGTGCTTCAAAACAGCAAAAGGCAAGCATCCGTAGGAGTATCTCTGCAACAGCGTCTGGAGTCCTTATCTGTGTTCTCCTCCCTTCTGTAACGTTGCACTGAGCTCTGCATCCAGCTTCCAGCAGGAGCTCTGCATCTAGGCCTAAACAGCGTTTAGGCCCAAGTAGCAAGCGAAAAGGTCCTTGCTTATATGGGGAGTTAACCTGCAATTGACTAGGGCGGGGAAGGCTTGCAGGTAATTGCAAACAGGAGATGGCTTGATTGAAACCATACTGTTTGTGACTGATCAAGTAGTCACAGCAATCCTGAAAACACTCGTGACATATATTATACTCCTTCCCATTGTCATCTATTTTTATATCCATCCTCACATTGGTTAATTATTTAATATTACAGTTGTTTAATACAAATTCAACATTTTAATATAAATCAATTAGTTATATAACTATCTTTTTTGTATATTAATCAATATGAACATGAATATTCCAATTATTTTCATGCCATCCAATTTCTTACAAATCAATTAATTATATTTACCAATAATAATAAACCAAATAATTTCCCCCATATATTCCTCCAAACCACAACTTAACCATTTCTGCTTTCAACACAATATACAATTAATAGTATCTCAATTATTACAATTCCCTAGTTAAATAGAGCTTTTTTTCTTTTGTGTTTTAAAATCTTGAACTCTCTTCTTTTGCCCTAAATTTCCCATTGTTTGCACCTACCTTTTTTGGTGAGAAAAAAGAAAAGAAATCTGCCTCTGCCTAATTTTCCAACGTTGCAGCAAACAGCAAAGCCAACAGCCTGCTTTACTTTCAGTTTCGCTTTCAGCTTGATTTGCACAAGGAGAAAAAAAAATCTGCTCCAGCAATTTAGCTCTTTGCAGCAAGCAGCAGAGCCCTGCGCAAAACAGCTGAGAGCAAATCAGATGAGAGTCGGGAGGCCGATCCAATCAACGGGCTAATTAGCCTATGCTGAAGCTGAAAGGAGTTGTTTTTTCTTGCTGTTTGCTTGCAAGGAGGTAACTGCACAGGCCAAAGGGTGGGGGCCACCCTCCTTGCCACTTAGCGCCCCCCTGCCACCCCCTTTTGCCTCTAGCGCCTCCCCGCCGCCCCCCTTGCCTCTTACCGCCCCCCTAAGGCATCCACCCACTTTGGGAACCACTGGTCTACTCATTTGTTTTCTTTTAACACTGATCAGCTGTAGGGCGGCCCTTTGAAGCCCGGCAGCAAGAGTTTAAACAGTTTTTTCCCCTCTAGCCGATCAGCTGGGACTCAGGAGGCAGCAATAGATTGGGGGTGGGGGCAAATAAAAGGTAAGATGGGGTGGGGGGGGCGGGGGGGCAGAACCGGTTCGGTGATGTCATATCGTTACCGCTACCGGCTCGGTGGAACCAGGCCGAACCGGGAGGAACCCACCACTGATTCAACCACTGCACTTTATTAAACTTAATGGTCTAGAGCAGCAATTCCCTCACCCCCATCACTCTCATGTTAACTCATAAACAGAGAACAACATTTTGCAGAGTCAGCTACCATGGGGTGGGGGAGGGGGTATGTTGTGTCTTGGGATTGGCTTGCCTGGCTTCCGGGTTGTAACGGCCCCGCCCTGTGGTTACTTGTTCTACCAACAGCTGGCCGGGGTTTTTGGCCCAATCAGCTTTGCTGGTCAATTACTCCACCCAGTGGCCAGCCTGTAGCAGCAGCCTTAACAGTATATATTCTTGGTCTGTTTCTGGTTAAGTAAGCTTGTTCTAGCCTTTTACTACTTGCTTTTACCATGTAATAAAGAGATGCTGAAGTCACTTGGAGTTGCCTGGCTCATTGGAACCCACTACATTTCAGGGTAATTACTGTGGATGAATGAATGAACGGAGACTACAGATTTGATCTGGTGCTTGTGCTCAGCTTCTGACTTGTTGGAAGGCAGCGTTCAGAGCAGCAGGTGGCCAGATAAATATTCAGCTCACTCCTACCTTCCTGAGCACATGCTACTGTATATGTTATCAGATTTTCAGCTGCCACAGTCAGAACTCTGTTATTTTGTTAAAACTACCGTTTCTTCTGGCGGGTGGCCAGAGAATGGAGGAATAGGATGTGTGTGTATGTGTGATTCCCAGAAATAGGTTAGGGAAAGAACGGACCGCTGTGTCTCCTTTTTCTCTCGGTGAAGATAGCGTATGGGTTGGGGTGGGCTGACCAGCCTGTGGAAGGTGGCGAGGCAGCGGGGCAATCAGTTGAAGAGATGTGGGGGGAGGGCAAGACGGGTGGGGAATCGAAATGGGAAGTGCCTGGACAGCTGCGTTATTGTGGAACGAAGGGGCAGATTTAAACGGATAGGAAGGGTACCAGGGAGTAGCGGGACCTGGAATACTTGGGGAAGCGGATTATAGGGCGTGGGGCGAGAGAAGAGGGGAAGCCCGTGGTGCCTTGTTCTGATCCCAGCCCGGCGTCGGGGCCGATCTTTGGGTAATTTTAAAATCTGCGTCCCCCGAGCGACACTAAGCCATTGGCTTTCTGCTGGGTTTTTCCCAACTCGGATCTACGGAAGAGCGGAGTGGTTGGCGGGTGGGCAGGTTGCCTAGTTTGCAGATCCTTATATTGGGGGGGTGGGGACGGACGGGGGGGACAGAAGGAAAAAAAGGGATGGGGTGAGGAATGGAGACGCGGAGGGAGTAAGAAAGGAGGGAAGGCGGAAGGAGAATTACAGAAAAAGGTGGGAAGGCTTGTGGGAAAGGAGGAGGAAAAGGAAAGAGAAGACTGCCCTCCCCCGTTCCCATATTCCCTTCCCCAATCGCGCTGCCGCTGGGAGGATGCGCTATGCCCCCCTCCCCGCCCCCCCGCCCCCCATCCATTCGCGGCAGCTCCTGCATGCCGATCCCCTTCCCCTCCGCTCGTCGAGGGGTGAAGGCTGATTCATTCCCACCACCCTTTCCCCTGCCGGGTTAAGAGACAAAGGGAGAGCACGGCAGCACTGGCGAAGGAGGAGATGGTGAGCAGTTGCCATGGGGATGCGGCGCAGATGGAGGTGGGGGAGAGTTGGGTACCAGGGATGCAGGAATGGTTGGACCTGGGATGGAGGAGAGGCTACGCCAGGACCAGCGACGGAGAAATTGGCTTGCTTCGTTTCTCACCATCTTTGGATCATCCAAGCTTCCCAACACACTGCTAGGATTTGGGGTACATTTATTGTGTCTGTCTTTTGATGCTTCCTTCTCCTGTTCTCTCGTAGAATGCCTTGAGCACCCAGTTGTAGTCTGGTGAAACTCTGCAGCTTTCCTGAACCTTCTACATTCTGCCTTTTCTCTCTGCTTCACTCTATCCCTCCTCTTCCACACCAGCTCAGCCTTTTAGCTTTTATGCCATCCTATCATCCCTCCCCTAATTAAAGGCGTACTTGAATCTTGGACTAGCTTCTCCCTCCAAGTAGCCTTCATGCCCATTTCTCCCATATCAGGTGCAGCTCTTAAGATTGCATCCATAAACCTTGTTTTGCACCTTCTCCCAGCTATCTGGTTCCTTGGAGAAGATTTGGGAAATAGTGGACACATTTTGTTTGAGTCAAGACCCTCTCTGACCTTGGGAAGGAATTTTATCTCTCCATGTTGCTCAAAGTAAACTACAAAAACTGCAGGGAAGAGGCTGTACTTTGTAGAGGAAAGTTACTTGGCTTGCTTACTTGAGCTGAATTTCATGGTGAAGACAGAATTAAAACCAGCAGATTATATGGCACATTAAGCAAATTAAATGTTTAATATGAGTATTCATAGGCCACAACTTGTTTCATTAGACAGATAATTGTTTTTTTCCCCTGAACTGTCTTCCTTTACTATGGAATCCTGTGGTTCTTGCTCTTGTGCTAATGCAGAAATGGAGAATACAATTCCTTCACAATGTTACTGAATTATACCTGCCAGCATCTCTCATCAGTGTGGCCAATAATGAGAAGTTCTGGAACTACAGCACCACAACATCTGGAGGACCACATATTTGCCATCTTGTGTTAGTGACTGGATGGCTGAGCTATCTCTTATAGATTTTGATTGAGATTAGAACTTTAAAGGGGTCAAAACACAAAATAGCCATTCTTTTAATGCCTGCCAATTTCCTAGACCATTATTCCAGAGCATCCTTCTCTCCAATTCCTTTCAGTTTATCCTTGGGGCACTTTGCCCTGCTTCCAAACTTTTGATTTCTTTTGTGTACTTTTGTCCCTTACCTACCAACAACTAATGTTCCATAGTTATCCTCAAAAGATTCAGTGCTTTGTTTACAGAACATCCTAGATTCAAGTTAAAAGGATCAGTGGAATAAATAAAAAAAATAACACTTCTTTCTGCCTAGAATGCACCTGCCAGCTTAAACAAAGCAGTCTTCCATCATGGAATCTTCCAGATGTGTTGAATTAAAACTCCCACTACCATCACCATAGGAACAATACCATTCAGGGAAAAACTACTCATTTCCATTCAAGTTCCCATCATTGTATGAACACTAGACCAAATCTGCTCTCTGCCTATTTTGATTTCTCTACAATGCAAAACTGAACCTAATGTCAATACCATGGGGTCTTCTTATTGTATGCATGTAATTTCAGCCTTTTCTGTGATGTCTACAGCTGTCTCACCTCTGGGATCAACAACTGAAATTCAGTGGCAATTTTGGTCTTTTCAGTGGTTGAGCATAAACAGACAAACCTGAATTACACCTTAAAATAAATACGTTAAGCTTTTAATGCTTGTAAGCTGCCCAGAGTTGCCTCCGAACAAGATGGGCAGCAAATAAATAAATAAATAAATAAAATAAAATAAAATAAAATAAAATAAAATAAAATAAAATAAAATAAAATAAAATAAAATAAAATAAAATAAAATAAAATAAAATAAAATAGACCATTTTTGTGTAATGCCTTCTCAAATTCCAAAAGGAAAAACAAATTGAAAAGTCCAGCTTCACCTTTTTTGCTGAAATCATTATCCATCCCCTCCCACTGCAATTCCCCAAAACTAACGATACCATTCTTTTACTACTGCTGCTGCTACTACTACTACTACTAATAATAATAATACAGCCAAGGAGAAAAAAGTTATCCAGGTATGTTTTAGATCACACATGATCCCCCCCATAACTTTCTAATTCATTGGTAATAGATGTAAAGTATTATTTGTTATCAATAGTCAGCCAGACTTATGTACTTACACCATTGACTTGGACTGATGTTATAATTCTTCCTATGCTTTTACAATTAAATATCCTTAACATGGGAAGCTTGATCATAAAGGAATTTTATTAAATTTTTTTCATCCTTTCCCTTTTCCAAGGACATTTTCTCTGTTTTATTTTCACAATTATCTCATAAGATAAATTAAGATGTGGAACAGTGGCTCACTGAATGTGGATTAAGCATGAGGAATCCTTGGTCTAGTTTCTGATATATTTGTTCACACTATCATATGGATTTACATATTTTGTTTAAAAAGCTTCATAGATTAGCCTTTTATGATCAGATCCTCTCAAGGTGGCTTCCTGTATGTTTACCCACAGTATAAATCTAAACAAGTTTTAAAAACATAAAGCATAAAGTTTAGCATCCAGTGTAGTAAGAACAATAAACTCAAATAAATCCTGTGGTGACACCATAATTATAGTATTGTGACTGTTGCAAATAGATCCATGTTTACAGTTTGACTGAATACCTATAATGATGTTATATATTTCCATCTGAACAGATTTTCACAGCCATAAGGATATAGCTGTTAATATATACTGGTGGCATATTCTGACCACCGAGTTCCCACCATACATGACACTATGTTTTATCTCATTTGAGCATTTAAAATTAACTGTCAAAACAGTCCAAACTCTTCAGAATTTGGATGTGATGAATATTGTTTTCTGTTTGCTACTGTGATACAGTGTTAAAGTGTTGGCTTACAATCAGGGATATCCAGGTTCAACACCATCCTGCATAACTCTCATTCCACATTATATGGGTTGTGGAGAAAAAAGGAGAAAGTGAATACTATTTAAGGTAGCTCCCAGAGAAAAGTCAGGATATGAATAAAAAAAAGTAATGAACTCTAAAATTATTCACAGTACAGGTAAGACCTTGCTTAATGACCGCCCTGTTTAGCAACCATTCAAAGTTATGGTGTTGAAAAAGTAACTTTACAACCAGTCCTCACAGTTATGACCATTGCAGCTTCATGTGGTCACATAATTGCCATTTGCGCAGTTCACAGCTGGCAAGCAGAATTAATGAAAAAGCTGGTAGTAAAATTGCAAGTCACAGTCATGTGATCTCTTGCTTAACAACCTGTGATGATAGATTTAACAACCAAATGGGAAGTGACATTGTCAGCATGTCGCAGTTGTGCAATGTTTCACTTAGCAACCATATTGCTTAGTGACAGAGTTGCAGGTCCCAATTGTCACTAAGCAAGGACTACCTATACAGTTACAGGAGGGTAGGTGTATATTTATTGTCAACAAGGATGGTTTTGCTGAGCATATATGAAGATGTCTTCACTCACTTCAGATTGCTAATACATATATATATATATATATGTTTTCTCAGGTTTTCGCGGGTGTTTGTATGTAGGTCTTTGGTTATTCGGGTCTTCTCCCACGTAAAATTGGAAGTGTCTTGGCGACGTTTTGACGAAGTCTCATTCGTCATCTTCAGGCTGGTGTTCTCGGCTTCGTGCTTCCAGGAGCAATGTGAGATCGCAGCTGTCTCTTCCTTTTAACTGCTAGTGGGGGTGTGAGCTGATTGGGTGGGAACTTGGCTGTGTTCTGATTGGGTGGAGGTGTGTTCTGATTGGTTAGGGGCTTGGCTGTGCTCTGATTGGATGGGGGGTTGGTTGTTCTCTGATTGGTTGGGGGGTGTTCTGTTTGGGTGGGGGCTTGGTTGTGCTCAGCTTAGTCTGAGTTGCAGGGGGATTTGAGCTGGTGAGCTGCGTTGTTGTTGTTTGGCTTCGTGTTTGTGGCCGTGCGAGCTCTTCATGGTGGGTGTCAGTCTGCTTCATGTATGGATTGGAGGGGTTTAAAGTGGCTAATGATGCAGCTGCAGTTTGGCTTCTGGTCCTTGGTCGTGGCTCATTATCAGTGTGGGTTTGAGTCTGCTTTCTGCGTGGATGTGTGGTGGTGACATCCTGTGTGGCTCTCGTGAGTGTGGGTCTGGTGTCATTCGTCGTGTTAGGGACTCGTTTGTCAATAAGGGCGGGTTTCCAAATGGCTGGTAGGCGGGAGGTATCGTCTCGTTTGTTCATGCTGTGTGGGCGTTTTTCTATCTCAATGGCTTCTCTGATTATTTTGTTGTTAAAGTGTTCAGTTTTGGCGATAGTTCTGGTCTTTTTAAAGTCAATATCATGTCCTGTGGCTTTAAGGTGTTGGACCAGGGAAGAAGTTGGTTCCTCTTTTCTGACTGAGTTCTTGTGTTCTTCTATGCGTGCACTTATTCGTCTGTTGGTTTGTCCGATGTATGTGGTGGGGCAGGCGGTGCATGGGATTTCATATACTCCTTGATTTTCTAACTCAATTTTGTCTTTGGGGTTCCTTAGGATGGTGGATATTTTTCGGTTTGTGCAGAATGCTGTCTTGATGTTATGTTTGTGGAGGATTTTGCTTATTCTCTCTGTGGTGCCTTTTATGTATGGGAGGAGGGCTTTGCCGTTTTCTTGTTCTCTGTCTTGGATTTTAGTGGGGGTTTCTTTTTGGATTAGGTTGGTGATCTTATTTCTTTGGAATCCATTGGATGTTAGTACGTTAGTGAGAGTGTGTAGTTCGGTTTTTAGGTGTTGTTCGTCAGCTAAGCGTTTTGTTCTGGAAATGAGTGTCTTGGCTACAGAGTTGATCTGGGCAGGGTGGTGGTGTGAGAGTGCGTGCAGATAGCGGTTTGTGTGTGTTTTCTTCTGGTAGATGGTGTGTCCTAGGGAGCCATTGGATTTTCTGTAGACTAAGACATCCAGGAAGGGAAGTTGGTTGTTCGCTTCTGTTTCCATGGTGAACTGTATTTTGGGGTGTAGGCTGTTGAGGTGTGTGAGGAAGTTGTCCAGTTTTTCTTTCCCATGTGGCCAGATTATGAAGGTGTCGTCCACATATCTGAGCCAGAGTTTGGGTTTGTGATCAGATTTTTCTAGAGCTTGGGTTTCAAAGTATTCCATATAGAGGTTGGCAATGACAGGTGAGAGGGGTGATCCCATGGGTGCTCCTTCTGTTTGTTTGTATTTCTGTCCATTATAGATGAAGTATGTGTTGGATAGGCAGTGGTTGGTCAGATCTAAGATGTGCTTGGGAGGGTTATATTTGTTTTGGATAACTGTCAAGGCTTCTTTGATTGGTACTTGGTACTTCACCCAATCAGAACACAGCCAAGTTCCCACCCAATCAGCTCACACCCCCACTAGCAGTTAAAAGGAAGAGACAGCTGCGATCTCACATTGCTCCTGGAAGCACGAAGCCGAGAACACTAGCCTGAAGATGACGAATGAGACTTCGTCGAAACGTCGCCAAGACACTTCCAATTTTACGTGGGAGAAGACCCGAATAACCAAAGACCTATATATATATATATATATATATATATATATATATATATATATATATATATTTATATATATATATATATAAAAACATTCCATCTTTCCTTATGCAGTGTGTCGTCTGGGTACATACATCTTTGTGCTACATCGTTCCTCATTTATCACATCTTTCACATTCACATTCACATTAATTTTATAATATGTTAAGTACATCAAACATTTAAATATTGTAAAATTCCCCATTTTCTTCTTAGCATCTTTCAGTAATAATACCATATTAACATCAAATATCATTATTCTCTTCATACATATACTAACAATTTTCATCTTATTTATAACTCTTTCTTAATATATTTTCTACTTATTTTTGGTCTCCTTCATTTCCAAACTCCATTTTTATTCTCCAACCATTGATAAAATACTTCCCATATCATATAATATTCCGTTTGCTCTTTCTCTTCAATTGCTAACATTAATCTATTCATTTCTGCACATTCTAATATTTTCCTTATCACCTTCTCTTCAATAGGAATCTCTCCACTTTTCCAATGTTGTGCAAATACAATTCTAGCTGCAGTTAATACATGAATAATTAAATACACGTTCTCTTTATTATAGGTTTCCGGTAAAGTCCTAACAGAAATATTTCTGGTTTCAACACAATACGTTGTTGTATCATCTCTTCCAACCATGTCTTAATTTTTTTCCAGTACTTCTTTGCTTCTTCACATGTCCACCACATATGATAGTAAGATCCAGGTAGTTGGTGACACTTCCAACATTTAGCTGATTTATCTTTAAACATCTTTGCCAACCTCACTGGTGGTAAATGCCATCTGTAAAACATCTTATACAAATTCTCTTTATATGCGGTTGACATCATTAATTTATAATTCCTATCCCACAATTTCTGCCACTTATCCAATTCTATTGCATAACCAAAGTTTTTCGCCCATGCTATCATTGTCTCTTTTACTTGTTCCTCCTCCAATTTCATACCCAATAGATAATTATATAATTTCTTTATTTCCCTCTCTTCTGTTCCTGTTAGGATTTTATCTAACTCCGTTAATTCTTTATAAAAGCCCTGTAATTTAACATCTTTCTCATATCTAGACTGTATCTGTACATATGAATACCATGTTATATCGATCCCTTGCTCGCTCATTTCTTCTTTTGTTTTAAGTCCCCCATCTTCGTTTAAAATATCCTTATATCTTACAATTTTTCCCATATTAATAATATTTGGATGAATCAATGCTTCCATTGTTGAAAGCCAAACTGGTATCCTCAGAAAATGTTGTTCTTTAATTTTCTCCCACACTAATAATAATGCATTCCTTATATAGTGTCTTTGAAAATATCCATGTATCTTATTTTTCCCATACCATAAAAATGCATGCCACCCCAGTTGTAAATCATGTCCTTCCAAGGTCAATAGTCTTATATTCTGCAATACAATCTGTTATGTATGTAGATTTGGGTGGGCAGTTTGAATTAACTGACCGTCGGCTGATTGGCTGACCACCACAGCTGCAAGGTATATAAAGGGAGCTGTTTCCCCTGGTCAGTTGCTGGGTTCTCACCCTACAATAAAGAGCTGTTGTCACTCACTGCCTGGCTTGCTGCGTCCTCATTCACCCAACTTAACATTGGCAACGAGGATGGGATTTTGAGGCCAGAAGCCATGGAAAGAGCTGAAGCCATGAGCCGACGAGAGAGCTGCAAACCCGAATCCAGCCAGGCGAGCGAGCGGAGCACTTGGAGAATCTACCGACAATGTCTACCTATGTGCCACCAGCAACTTTCAACCCAGCAGAAGAGAAGTGGGGATCCTACGTGTCCCGCTTCGAATGCTTCCTGGTGGCCAGCGACCTACAGGGGCTACCCAACGTATGGAAGAAAGCCCTGTTCCTGAGCCATTGTGGACCCAAGGTGTTCGATATGGCAGAGGCCCTGTCGGAACCGAACTCAGTCCACACCATCTCATGGCAGATGATTCAGACACTGCTGAAGGACCACTATGCCCCAACGCCATCGAAGTACGTCCAACGGTTCGACTTCCGGCAACGGCTGCAGCACAAGGGAGAATCGATCAGCGAGTACATCGCTGCCCTGCGCAAGGCCACAAACCAGTGCGAGTACCGAGACCTCGATGAGATGCTGCTAGAGCAACTAATCTGCAGCATGAGAGATATTCGCTTGCAGAGGAGGTTGCTCGCAAAGACAAATCTCAGTCTACACATCGCACTGGATGAGGCGAGGGCTCAAAAATCCTCATCCAAGGCAGCCGAGAGACTACAGGGGATGACGCAGAGCAGAACGGCACAGAAGTCAGCCCTGGTACACCAGGAAACCATTGGCACGGGGAGCGAGGAGGAGTCGGACGAGGAGGTCTGCCAGACCGAACAGTACCGGCAGGACTGGCGATGTCAGGGCATTTATTAATCCCATGTTTGGCTCTGGGACTAATTACCCTGGTTTAGAGGAGATGGGTCGTGGCTTAATCCAAGTTGTCAATAATCTGAAAAGAAACGCGAGGAGGGTTTCTAATAAAACTCATTTATTTGTTATAAAGAAAATAAAACACCTCACTAACTAAGAAAAGTTAATTGTTACATTTTGGCAAACGAGGTCTCCTGCCGGTCCAAAGCCGGACCTTGCTGGCAGGAGAACAAAGGAAAGAGAAGGTGAGAAGCAAGAGAAGGAATGTGGGTGGATGCGGAAACACGTAGCTTACTGATAACAATTCTTGGCAAGCTACGGAGGGTCAGATAGTCCAGAAATAATGAGCTCAGCTGGTAAATAAAATAACGCAGTGACATTCCCCTTCTTTTGCCAGTTGAGCGAATATCAGTTCATCATCAAATAAGGCACATCTTCTCACGCAGATACTCGTGTTGAGCTGCTGGAAGTGGTTTGTTGAGCATATCAGCAATTTGATCATGTGTAGATACATACTGCATTTTGACAAAACCTTTTTTCACTAAACGCTTTATGTTTTGGTAACGAATGTCAATGTGTCTGGACCTAGAACCTGTGAAATGAGATTCAGAAATATAAACCACCGATTCATTGTCTTCCATCACTGTGATCGGTCGGATCGGGTGTGTCCAGATATCTGTGACTAAAGCATCAAACCAAGTTAGGGAATTACATGCATCTGAAACACAAGCATATTCAGCTTCAGTAGATGAACAAGAAACAAAATTCTGTTTTCGTACTTGCCAATAAACAGGACATCCATTTAAGAACATCATATAACCTGAAGTACTTTTACGTGATTTCTTATCACTTGCCCAATCAGAATCTGCATAACAACATAATTCTGCATAATCAGTATGTGTTGGTTCTAACAATAACTTCATGTGTTTAGTGTATTTTAGGTATCTCAGTAATTTCTTAATACATGTCCAATGAAACTGTTTTGCCTTACCTACGTGTCGAGATAAGAGGTTAACACTAAGTGCAATGTCGGGTCTGGTCCAACTACTAATGTACAACAGTGACCCAATAACTGAACGATAAAGTGTTTGATCCTCGAACTCAGGACTTTCTTCTTGTGTCAAGTTGTGAAAATCTGTTTGCATGGGTGTCTTTGTTGTGTTAGCATCTTTCATGTTGCAATGATGCAAAACTTGTTCAATTTTATCTTCTTGTGAAAGACTAAACCCCTTCTGTGTTTTTTCAATCTGAACACCTAAATAAGTGCTAATGTGACCTAATGATTTCAATGTGAAGTATCTCTGCAAAGCTTTGGCAAAAATTTCACTCATTTGCTTATTTGGACCAATATAAACAATATCATCAACATAAACAAGAACTATCTCATATGCATTGTTAGATCTTTTTGTGAACACGCACTCATCAGTTTCGGACTTAATAAAGCCCATTGAATTTAGTTTGTCAGTAAGACATAAGTACCACATTAAACCAGATTGTTTCAGACCATAAAGACTTTTGTTTAGAAACCAGGTATCCCCTTCTTGCTGTCGGAATCCTGGAGGACTTCTCACGTAGATCTCTTCGTCTAGGTCTGCATGTAGATAAGCCGTGTCAACATCAAACTGGAAAACTTCTAAACCAAGGATAGTTGCAGTTGCTAAAGCAATTTTTACACTCTCAGTTCTGACTGTCGGTGAGTAAGTATTTGTGTAGTCCTCAGGATAACGTTGAGCGAAACCCTGAGCTACAAGTCTGGCTTTGTACAGTGACTCACCATTTGGTTTCTTTTTGATTCTGTAGACCCATCGAGTGCCAATGACCTTTTTGTTTGCTGGAGGTTTTGCAGGTGTAAATACTTTAAGTTTCTTTAGACTTTCCATTTCAACCTGCATTGCTTCATACCATTTGTCTTGCTCTGAATCAGGGAGCTGCTTGATTTGTGTGAAATTATCAGGTGGAAGTGTGACATTGCAAATCAAAGGCAAGGGTGCTTTTGTCAGTTGCCAAGAATATCGTTGTGGAGGGATCCCTTTTGTGGCCCTCTTGGAACGTCTCGGAACAACTGTCCAGTCTTCTTCTTCGTCCTCGTCCTCACTTTCGTCGCTAGCGTCAGCATCCGCGGCTTGCGAAGACGGAACATCGAGTTGAGAAGAATCAGTGGAATCTTTTTTTTTTTTTTAATAAAAAAGTTTTTATTTTCTGATCAAACAAGTATACAATATAAACAATCATTCATACTATCATCAGAAAAAAAGAAAAAAAAATCAATTTGGTAAACTCAATCTTCAACCCCTCCTCACCACCCCCCACCCCCGACTTCCCAGAACAAAAACAGGGCATAGATTTCACCAAACATTCGCTAAAATAAACTAGCTAACTGCAAGATTTAATAACTCCCAAGACCCCTTAACTCCCCTTTTACAATTTCATCAACCTCCCTTTATATAAACACAAAGTAACATGTAATCCTATAACTCTAAGAATTTTAAAACCATTAACAAATCTTAAACATTCAAACCTAAAAACATTTTCCCCCTCCTACTTTTCTCAAAGTTCAGATATTTTGAAATCTCATAACAAAAAATAAACCTTAGATATTCACTAATTAAATTTCTACATTTTTATAATTAACCATTAGTACATTAACTAGAAAACCAAAAAAGATTAATCAACCATTAATACATCATATTTAAAAATCAATATTCAACTTTATACTTTTTCCCCCTCAGTAGTTATAACACCTAAAACATAATCAATTTAAACCATGAATAGAACAACTGCAAAGCCAAAAAAAAAAAAAAAAATTAATCTTCCATTCTTGGTTTCTTATTTTGAAATCTCATAACAAAAAATAAACCTTAGATATTCACTAATTAAATTTCTACATTTTTTAAGTTTCTAAATTTCCCCCCTTCATTATTCCTCCCTCCAATTTTTAAAATTTAAAAGATAATCAACAACATAATTAACCATTAATACATAAACTAAAAAACCAAAAAGGATTAATCAACCATTAGTACATCATATTTAAAAATCAATATTTAACTTTATACTTTTTCCCCCCCTCAGTAGTTATAATACCTACAACATAATCATTTTTAACCATGAGTAGAACAACTACAAAGCCAAAAGAAAAGGTTAATCTTCCATTCTTGCTTTCTTTTTATATTTTTTCCAATCTTTCTGCATCCCTCCTACTTCTATTTTGAGGAGGTTTTTCATTTTAATTTGAGGTTGATATAACTGCAAAAATTGTCCCCTTTTTAAAAAAGTTTCCTCTGATTTAGAGCCCCCAAATCGCCTCTTCATGCTTATATAAATCAGTTCATTCCTTCGTCTGTAAAACCAAAGTTTGTCAAGAGTTTGTGAAGAAAAGTTCAATTGTTTCTTTTCTATTAAATGTATAGATGCCACTGACAAGTCTCCTTCATCTTCTGAAACTTCGAAAGTCTGGTCATTTACTACTTTTTTCCAAACCAAGTCATAATTTTGAAGGATTCTATCAATTTTTCCGAAAAGAGCAGAGAGTAAGCTCGAAAATTCTTGAGAAAATTCTTCCACCCTCTCTGCTGCAATATCTCCTGAGTTGTCATCATGCTCCGTAGTTATTTTGGTTTCCTCAGTCATTTCTGTTGTTATCCCTTTAAGAATTGCTATTTGGTTACTTATAGCTGCAGTATGATTATTCATGGCTTCTTTTATAAATTCTGTAAGTTCTGCATCAAAATCCTTACAACTCTGTAAATCAGACAACTGTTTCGTTTCTGACACCTCCAAATAGCATCCAGCACTTTCAAGATCTCCTTTCTTAGAAGCCATTTTATTTTAAAGAAATTTTCTTTCTTCCCACAACCATAAAATCATAAAATCAGAGCCATCCTTTTGAGCAGCATTCAGCAATTTCTTTATAAACAATCTTTTCCCAAACAGCTCTTCAAAATCTATTCCAGCAACTTAAAGCCAGTCTCTGAGCACGAGTCTATTAGCAAAAACTTTTTCTAACTTTCCCTTTTAAAATCGCAACAAAGAAACGCCATCTTAACTTCCAGCTCAGAAAATCCAATTAGAAACATTGTATCCCCGGAGTTAAGTGTTATACTTGCAAAAAGCTTGTCCTCCTGCTTCTGTTCCGCCTGCTTTTTTGAAATCATTTAATCTTCTGTTTGACAGCAGAAATTGGACGCAACACCTAGCTCTGTAAAAAAAAACAGAGTCCCCCCGGATCCGGAGCTTCAGTGGGCTGAACGGGGAGCTCTCACCCTCCTAACCCCTGGAATTAATCCAGGGGTTTTCAGGGAGCTCTACCCTCACCCACCTGCTCTCCTCCCCTTCTTTTCCTGAAGGGGAGATTTTCAAGCCGTTTGACAGCTGATTAACGCTGTCAGAACGGCTCAACGGAATCACGGGGGCGGCGGTCTAAAAAGACCGTCAATGGTGCTGCGGAGCCAACCCGGAAGTCCTCGAATCAGTGGAATCTTGATCATCAATCTGCGTGGCATCAGCAGTATCATCTCTGGGAAAATAAACTCCAGGATCATTGGAATGAATCCTGGACCAGTCAATATCTTCTTCAAAATTAGCAGATTGGGAAATCACAATTGCATGTTTAGAGTCAATAAATTTGCTCCATTTTGAGTTATCATCAATACCCATAAATCTCAGTCTCTTTGCTGTTGGACCTCCTTTTCTTCTTTGAGCTAAGGGAATGTTCACCATAGCGTATGAACCAAAAATATGAATGTTTTTAAGATCGGGCTTGTAGCCATACAACATGAAGAAAGGAGTCTGATTTGTTACACTGCTCCAAGTACGGTTGACAATGTAATTTGCGTACTTGATAGCTTCACCCCAGTATATCATATCAAGATTGGCGTCTTCTAGAAGACAACGCATCATGGTTTGCAGTACCCCTTGTCTTCGTTCTGCGACTCCATTATGAGCTGGTGTGTAAGGAGCCGAAGTCTGATGAATAATTCCATTCTTACGCATCCAGTCCTGGAAACGCTGAGACATGAATTCGGCACCACGATCACTCTGGATTCTGGCGATGCGAACTTGGTGTTGGGTAGAAACAAGGGTTGCAAAGTCTTTAAAGATCTGAAAAGTCTCTGATTTTTCTTTCATAGGATATACATATCCATATCTAGAGTAATTATCAACAATTGTTAGAAAATATTTTCTACCACCAAATGATGGCGGGAATGGACCAACTATGTCAATGTGAACCAAATCAAAAATGCGTGTTGACAGGCGTGTAGCGTGTTTGGGAATGGCTGCTGCTTTGGATTTGGTCTTCTTGCATACAGCACAATCCAAAAACACCTTACACCCTTTTAGATCCAAACCTTTTGCGAACTCCGGCATCTTCCTAAGAACACGGAAACTGGCATGCCCCAATCTTCTATGCCATTTATGGATACACCTAGAATGCAAAGGTTTACCTGTTAGTGAATTCTCAACATTAACATTTTTATGCGGAACCTCAGGCTTGCTCTGAGCAACCTGTTTACCAATTCTATTTTTGTTGGCTTTAGGAGCCTTAGGAATAGCAACAGGATCTCTTTCTGGAGCATCTGTGCTCTCCCCTTTTGGAGTTTGCATACTTGCCTGTGTTTGTTTTTTAGGCTTTGGCTTTAAATAATAAACACCACCAATTAATATGGTTTCAGCAACAATATCTCCATCTTTAACTATGTAACTTGCTTTTTCAAGGTGGTGAACTTGGAACTTTAACATTCTAGACAAGTGATACTGACTAAGCAAATTACTGGTTGCTGTTGGTATGTAATAAACATCAGGAATGAATGCATCGAGCTCTTCAACATAAACAGTTCCTTTTCCTTTGACCTGACAAGGATGATTTGAGAAAGAATAAAGTTCACGTAGTTCTGGTTCAGGCTCGTGCATTTCTGTGAAAAGTTCCTTTCTATAGGTAACATGCAATGCTGCACCACTGTCCAAAGTCCACAGGAGTCGTCTGTCGTACTCTGGTTGAGGTTGTGGATCATTGGTTAAAGCCAATGTGGCGAGTGGAGTTTGTGGATCACGCCGGGGACCACGACGACCTTGTCTTCCGCCTCTGCCTCTGCCTCTGGAATCTGTTCCTCTGGGCTGGTACGTGACGGGAGCTGGAACTCGTTGGGGACAATCCCGGGTGGCATGTCCCACACGATTGCAGGTGTAGCATCTTGGCATCCTTGGAGCATAGGTCCTTCCTCGGAAGGGGCGCCTAGCTGGAGCTCTTGATGCGGGTGGTCCTCTCAAGTGTGGAGTAGCTAGCATGAATGCCTCTTCTTCAATTAAAAGTCTACAAACATTGTCCACTGTGCGTTGAGCAATTGGGACTTGGTTAATTTTTGTAACAGCATCTTTCCATTCATAATTCAAAGAGTTAATAATGATGCTGATCATTTGAATATCTTCAATGTTATGGCCTCTTTCTCTCAATTCTGTTCTCAGACCTTTCAGTTTGGTCAAATGTCCTCCAATTTGTTCACCAGGTTTCAATCTCGAACCGTGGAGTTCAGACATGAGTAAACATGAAGATTCAATTGAGATAGGCCTGTAGCAATTTTCCAATTCAGCCCAAATTTGTCGGACCGTTGTATTTGGTGGAAAAGTGACCTGCAGTTCAGTATCCATGGACATCAATAATGTTGTGCGAGCCCTTATCTCTAAATCTCTTATTGCATAGTCCCATGGTTGTGCAGGAGGGTTAAAAACCATAAAATGAGTACCTTCTCTAAGAAGCAATAGTGTAATCTCACTGACCCAGGCTTTGTAATTGTGTCCTGACATTTTTAGTTTTGACTCACCAGTTAGTGGAGAGACAGAAAATGTCTGGTAAGGAGCCTGCACTTGGTATGCTGGCTGTGCTGGCAGAAATGCCTGTGGTATTTGCTGTGCCTGTTGTGGACCTAAAAATGGTCTTGGTTGTGCCATTGGAGGCGGGCCAGGAGGTGGCCCCATTTGCACTTGTGGCTGTGGCACATATGCAGGCATTTGTAGCTGCTGTGGCTGATGCACTGGAATCTGCTGTATTCCAGTTGCCATTTGTGCTTGAGCTGCAATATTGGCATGACCTGCTGGAGATGCAGTCATTTGCCTTTGCTTCATAAAGCATGCCTGTGTTCCATCTAAAAGGACACCAACACCGCCAGGGGGTGTTTGAGTTTGGGCCTGTGGAAACACTTGTGGCATTTCAGCTTCCTGTAGTAAATTACTTTTGCCAGCAGATGGTGCTGCACCTTTGGGCAGCTTTGCAGACGTGGCATGTTTATATGTAACTTGATCAGGGAGACTTTCATGTGACGTGTGCAGTGCTCTTTGCCTTAATTGGCCTGACACAGGATCCACCAGGGGGAGTGTCTTTGGCTCTGGAGAAGAAGGCAATATGGCGCTTTTAAAAAAACTTAAGTCACGGGATTCTTCCTTATCATGCTCAAGCATAAACAAATCTCTCTTAAATCGAGACAGTTCATTTTCATAATATTTTACATGCTCACGATAGGATTTGATGGCCATCTCACGCTGGGTGAGCTCAGGGCTTTGAGAAGAGTAATGAATTACTTCTCTCTCTGCGTGGGGGTGAAAAAGCTTTGCCGTTTGTGGAAACTTTCTTGGCCTGGCACCAAGCACATCGTAATCTGTGGGCTCTGGTAGAATAGATTCATAGCATGCAAATTGAGAAGAAAAAGCTACCGACCTCAGTCGCAGTTCATTATCTTCAAAAGCAGCTGTTCTGATATCTGTCCTTTGATGTGTTTCCGAAGGCATTTTCAGATCTTCTTCACCCATGGCACCTTCTTGTTCCAATTGCGTAGCCGTAGCAAGAGGCTGGAATCTTGAGGGCGTTACTATCTCCTGTTCTTCTTCCAAAGAGGATAAAGCTCTGTGCTTCATTTTTCCTTTTTTCTTCTGTTTCGGCATCTTAGCAATATAATTAGCGTACCTCAGTAGCTAAAAACTAATTGCCTATGCGCTCTTATCAGAAATAATAAAACAAGGAAAAAGCCATAAATCAACCATCCTCGTGCTAGCAGTTGTCAGGGCATTTATTAATCCCATGTTTGGCTCTGGGACTAATTACCCTGGTTTAGAGGAGATGGGTCGTGGCTTAATCCAAGTTGTCAATAATCTGAAAAGAAACGCGAGGAGGGTTTCTAATAAAACTCATTTATTTGTTATAAAGAAAATAAAACACCTCACTAACTAAGAAAAGTTAATTGTTACATTTTGGCAAACGAGGTCTCCTGCCGGTCCAAAGCCGGACCTTGCTGGCAGGAGAACAAAGGAAAGAGAAGGTGAGAAGCAAGAGAAGGAATGTGGGTGGATGCGGAAACACGTAGCTTACTGATAACAATTCTTGGCAAGCTACGGAGGGTCAGATAGTCCAGAAATAATGAGCTCAGCTGGTAAATAAAATAATGCAGTGACAGGCGAGGCCAGCGAGATGCCTGTGCAAGTTGTGGGGGACCCCATCCGCGCCAGACCTGCAAGTTCCGAGACGCCATTTGCCGGCAATGTGAGCAGAAGGGGCACATCGCCAGAGTCTGCAGAGCCAAGCAGAACCCCCATTACAAGCCGCGGAGCAATGCTAGCCAATCAGAGATGGCGCAGCAGACGAGAACAAATCCAAAGGGCGGCTACAGGAAGAGCGCAAAATCTGAGGATCTTGAGGCCTGCACCATCTGAATCAGCCGGACCTGCACATCCCCCGGGGAGAAGACCTACACAACGGTCAACATCGAGGGGCAGGAGTGTGTAATGAAGATTGACACTAGATCCCCAATTACCATCATGTCCTGGGACAAGCTAAAGAAGGCCATCCCCAGCATCCAGAGACGGCAACTATGGCACCAGCGGCTGGGACTGCGCGATTACCAGGGGAACCGCATCCCCGTGGAAGGAATCGGTGAGTTCCAGGTGGAGTACGGGGAATTCCGGGAGAAGCTTCCCCTCACCGTGGTCAGCGGAAAGCTCCCAAGCCTCCTGGGCATGGACTGGTTCAGAGCCCTGGGCATGGGATTCACCGGAGTCCGCAACGTGCGAAGCACCCTGAAGGACGACCTGATGCAGGAGTTCCAGGACGTGTTCGACGAGCGGCTCGGCAAGTATGTGGGGACCCCTATCTCATTCAACCTCGACCCCAATATTGCCCCCATCCGGCTGAAACCCAGGAGGGTACCTTTCGCCCTAAAGCCCAAGATCAACGTGGAATTGGACAAATTGATAAAGCAAGGGGTGTTAGTGCCAGTCGATCATGCTCGGTGGGAGACCCCAATTGTGACCCCCGTTAAGCCGGACGGGTCTGTGCACATCTGCGCAGACTATAAGTGTATGATCAACAAGGCCCTGCAGCAGAGCGCCTACCCGGTTCTGATCGTACATCACCTTCTGCATTCCCTAGGGCCAGGCAAGATCTTTGCTAAACTCGATCTTGCGCAGGCGTACCAGCAGCTGCCGGTAGATGGCGCTACCGCAGAGGCACAAACTATAGTAACGCATAGAGGTGCCTTCAAGTGTACCAGACTCCAATTCGGAGTCAGCATAGCTCCAGGACTGTTCCAGAGCACCATGGAGCAACTGTTACAGGGGATCCCCGGGGTGGTCCCATACTTTGATGACATGCTCGTCACCGCAGAAGACGAACAGCAGCTAGGGGAGAGACTGAGACAAGTCCTAGGGAAGTTCAGGAGTGCAGGACTCAGGGTCAAATGCAACGAGTGCATGATCGCAGTCCCTTCCGTGGAATTCTTGGGGTACCGGGTAGACGGAACCGGCATACACCCCACCGAAAGCAAGATTAGGGCGATCCGAGAGGCTCCCACCCCCAAAGATAAGGCGGAACTACAAGCGTTCCTGGGACTATTGAACTTTTACGCATTTTTTCTAAGGGACAAGGCAACAGTAGCGGAGCCCCTGCACAGACTGTTGGCCAAAAAGTCCAAATGGGTTTGGGGAAAGGCTGAAGCTACCGCATTTGCTGCTGTAAAGAAACTCCTGTCGGCTGAGAGTTTCCTAATTCAGTACAATTCTACGCTTCCCTTAGTGCTAGTCTGTGACGCGTCCCCCTTTGGCATGGGGGCCGTCCTGAGCCATAGACTACCGAACGGTCTAGAGGCGCCCATCGCCTACTACTCCCGGACTCTTTCAAGCGCCGAATGGAACTACAGTCAACTTGACAAAGAGGCCCTGGCAGCTTTTAACTTTCTTTATCTTTATCTTTATCTTTTTATCTTTTATTGGATTTGTATACCGCCCTACTCCCGAAGGACTCAGGGCGGTGAACAGCCACAGAATAAAACACATAAATACAAAATTTAAAAACAGAATAAAACCGAATTAAACAATTTGGCCGAGACAAATTTAAAACACCCAATAATTTTAAAAACAAATTAAAATTTACATTTTAAAGGGGAAAGATTTAGGCCAGGCCAGCTTGATGGAATAAAAAAGTCTTGAGAGCGCGATGGAAGGTGCGCAGATACAGGATCCTCCGTATCTCCGGGGGGAGCTCATTCCAGATAGTAGGTGCCCCCACAGAGAAGGCTTTCCCCCTGGGGGCTGCCAGTCAACATTGTTTGGCCAACAGCACCCGGAGGAGCCCCTCTCTATGAGAGCGTACCGGCCGGTGGGAGGCTATTGGTGGTAGCAGGTGGTCTCGTAAATAACTAGGTCCTAAGCCATGGAGTGCTCTAAAGGTGATAACCAAAACCTTGAAGCGCACCCGGAAGACCACCGGGATCCAGTGCAGCTCACGCAGGAGAGGTGATACATGGGAACGCCACGTCGCTCCCATAACCACCCGCGCGGCCTCACTCTGCGCCAGTTGGAGCCTCTGAGTGCTCCTCAAGGGGAGCCCCATGTAGAGAGCGTTGCAATAGTCCAGGTGGGAGGTGACGAGGGCATGAATGACTGTGCGTAAGGAGTCCTGATCTAGAAAGGGATGCAACTGGCGAATCAGGCGGACCTGATGAAAAATCCTCCCGGTCACGGCCGTCAAATGCTCTTCTAAAGACAGCCGTAAATCCAGGAGGACACCCAAGTTGCGAGCCCTCTCCGTGGCGGCCAGTGATTCACCCCCAATAGTCAGTGATGGCGCCAACTGACTATATCGGGATGTCGGAAACCACAGCCACTCGGTCTTGAATGGGTTGAGCCTGAGCCTGTTTCTCCCCATCCAGATCCGCATGGCCTCCAGGCACTGGGACATCACTTCAAGGGCATCGTTGGGGTGGTCCGGGGTGGAGATGTACAGCTGAGTGTCGTCAGCGTACTGGTGGTACTTCACCCCAAAACCACGGATGATCTTGCCCAGCGGCTTTACATAAATGTTGAACAAAAGGGGTGAGAGGATCGACCCTTGTGGCACCCCACATATGAGGGGCCTCGGGGTCGACCTCTGCCCCCCTGCCAACACAGACTGCAACCGGTCAGAGAGAAAGGAGGAGAACCACCGTAGTACAGTGCCTCTCACCCCCAACTCTTCCAACCGGTGCAGCATGATACCATGGTCAATGGTATCAAAAGCCGCTGAGAGATCTAATAGGACCAGGACAGAGGAGCAACCCCTGTCCCGAGCCCTTCAGAGATCATCAACCAATGCGACCAATGCCGTTTCCGTGCTGTACCCAGGCCTGAAGCCCGACTGGAACGGATCCAGATATGTCGTTTCATCCAGGTGCTGGGGGAGCTGTCGCGCAACCACACTCTCAACAACCTTTGCCATAAAGTGAAGGTTGGAGACCGGATGATAATTAGCCAATACAGCCGGATCCAGGGAAGGCTTCTTGAGGAGAGGCCTCACCACCGCCTCTTTCAGGGCGGCGGGGAAGACACCCTCGCCCAATGAAGCATTTATAATCCCCTGGAGCCAGCCTCGCGTCACCTCCCGGGAAGCCAGAACTAACCAGAAGGGACACGGGTCCAACAAACATGTGGTCGCGTTCAGTCTGCCCAGAATCCTGTCCACGTCATCAGGAGTCACAGGATCAAACTCATCCCAGATAACATTCTCAAGACCTGCCTCTGTCATCTCCCCTGGATCTACCCAGTCGGAGTCCAGATCTTCCCAAATCTGAGTGATTTTGTCATGCAGATACTGAACAAAATCCTCGGCTCTTCCCTCCAAGGGGTCCTCCCGCGCTCCCTGGTGGAGCAGGGAGCGGGTCACCCTAAACAGGGCAGCCGGGCGATTATCTGATGACGCAATAAGAGCAGCAAAATAAGTACATTTTGCTGCTTTTATCGCCACTAGGTAATTCTTAATGTGAGATCTTACCAGTGTCCGGTTGGATTCAGAAAGACTGGCCCTCCAACTACTCTCTAGGCGTCTTTTCCGGCGCTTCATCTCCCTTAGCTGTCTCAGGAGTCAAGAAGTTCAATGAATACCTGTTCGGCAGAGACTTTGAACTCATCACAGACCATCGCCCCCTTCTGGGTCTCATCGCAGGGAACCGACCCACCCCGGCAGCCCTATCTCCCAGGATGACACGCTGGGCCATCTTCCTGGCAGCATACTCCTATCGCCTGGTACATCAACCAGGGGTGAGCATGGGCAACGCCGACGCCCTCAGCCGTTGCCCGTTACCGGACAGGATAGAGGACCCCACACCTGGAGTTCCAATCCTGCTGATTGATGTCTTGGACTCGGGGCCCATCACTTCAGCAGAGGTGGCGAGGGCCTCAACCAGAGACCACATGATTAGGAAAGTCACGAGTTGGGTCACGAGGGGGTGGCCGGAAAAGACTGAGGGTGGGGAATTCAAACACTTCGCTAACAAAAAGGGCGAGCTGACAATGCAAGGGGGTTGTCTTTTGTGGGGCGATCGGGTTATTGTTCCCTTGTGCCTAAGGGAAAAAGTTTTAAAGCTATTGCATGAGGGGCACCCCGGGATTGTAAGGATGAAGGGGTTAGCTAGGAGTTACGTATGGTGTCCCCTAATGGATAAAGACATCACTGAGTGGGTGGGGAAGTGCCAACCCTGCCAGGAGTCTAGGCCAGACCCCCCCACAGCACTGGTCAGGGAATGGGAATGGCCCCAGGGTCCCTGGTCCAGGATCCACATAGACTTAGCTGGCCCATTCCATGGGCAGGTATTTATGGTCATCGTGGACACGTTCTCGAAGTGGTTGGAGATCAGACTCATGAAAACCACTACCACCGACACCATCATTAGGGAGCTAAGGCAGTTGTTCGCCACCCATGGCCTACCGGACACCTTAGTCTCAGATAACAGGCCCCAGTTCACAGCCACGCAGTTTGAGGGGTACCTAGCAGAGTTGGGGATCCGACACGTGCTCTCCGCCCCGTTTCATCCGGCTAGCAATGGATTGGCGGAGAGATTTGTGAGAACAGCTAAGGAAGCCATCTCACGCCTAGGCCCCGGGGACTGGAAGGAGAGAATAGATAGATTCTTAATGGCCCAACACGCCACACCATGCACCGCCATAGGCAGGAGCCCGGTGGAACTCCTGATGGGTAGAAAGCTCCGAGGAATCCTAGACAGGCTACACCCCAGTTATTCCCCTGACAACTTCAGAGGAACAGGGAAAAGACTTAGGGAGTTCACAATAGGAACGCCAGTATTCATTAGGAATTACGGGAACGGGCCCCTCTGGGAAACCGGGACAATCACGGAGGTAACCGGGCCCAAGTCGTATAGAGTAGACATGGGAGATGGGAGGATTTGGCGCCGACACATTGACCAGTTACGGAAGCGTTGGGCCACCGACACAGAAGACACATTCAACGAACCGATCCCTAGCTACCAACAGAACTCTCGACCTAACTCAAACCCGAGTCTAGCGGAGGACTTAGTTGTCAGCCCCGAGATCCAGCACCGCCCCATCGCGGAAGATCGACCAGCCACAGAAGTCGCCACCCACAACGAATTCTCGGAGGTTCCATTGGCGGAGCAGGGAGAAACAGGGAGTTCCTCCGACCTGCTCAACACCACACCTCCGACTGAACTGCGCAGGTCATCTAGGGTGCGGACATGCCCTGGTCACCTGAGAGACTTTGTATGCTAATGTCCACCCCAAGTGACTTCTGGGAGGGGAGGAGTGTTATGTATGTAGATTTGGGCGGGCAGTTTGAATTAACTGACCGTCAGCTGATTGGCTGACCACCACAGCTGCAAGGTATATAAAGGGAGCTGTTTCTCCTGGTCAGTTGCTGGGTTCTCACCCTACAATAAAGAGCTGTTGTCACTCACTGCCTGGCTTGCTGCGTCCTCATTCACCCAACTTAACACAATCCACTCTTTCATCCATGACAAAGTTGCTGCCTGGTAGTACAGTTCCCAGTTTGGTAGTCCAAAACCTCCTCTACTTCTTATATCTTGCATCATTTTCAAACCAATTCTTGCTTTTTTCTCTTGCCAAATATACTTATGTATTATTTTGTTAAGTTCCTCAAAGTATTTCTTTTCCAATTTTATCAGAATTGTCTGAAATAGATACAATAATCTTGGTGATATATTCATTTTAATTGTTGCTACTCTTCCTACCAAAGATAATTGCAGGGACTTCCGGCAGTGACGTCATCATGAAGGGGGTGAGGAAACGGGGCGCCGTTTCTGGAACCCAAAAACTCTCCGTTAGAAGCTCTTCGAGAGCACTCCCGAACCCGTAGAGATTGGGAAATAAAAGAGGAAGTCTTGAAGCCCCCAGGCGTTGCACTATCGTCAGGGGGGGCATAGGACGAACTTCTTTAAAGCTGGTGGAGAGGAAGTCAGCCTTTAAGGCAGATAGGAGCGATGGCGGCCGTCTAGAGTAAAGCAAAGAGTGAAAGCAGTTTCGAGTGGCAGTGTGAAAGAGCCCCAAATGGAGCGGGCGAGCAATACAGAGAAGCGTGGACTGAGGTGGGCACAGAAAGATGGACTAATAAACGGCAGCGGAGCAAAGGGAAAGCGCAACAGGAGGAAAAGAAGGACAGCACGAGGAAGAGGAAACC
Organism: Pituophis catenifer annectens; assembly: GCF_029215685.1. NCBI lineage: Eukaryota > Metazoa > Chordata > Lepidosauria > Squamata > Colubridae > Pituophis > Pituophis catenifer. The sequence continues at coordinate 18,864,480 of NW_027256885.1, forward strand.
CACGGAGTGACTAAGCAAAACCGGAGGACTGACAAACTTAAGACCCCAAGATGGAGGCGGAGATGGAGAGAATTGGAGAAGGAGATAAACTGGATAATCTAAACAATACCAAAGGGAAAGAAGAACCCAAAGAACTTTTGAAATACCTGTGGGATTTAAAAAGAGATTGGTGACTGTACTGAACTTAAAGAGAGAGACTAAGATCTGGGGGGAAAAAAAAAGACTGATACGAATGGACGATAGAAAATAGCTACATCTACACTTACAGACGAGACCGGAGAAGGAACGTCAAGTATTAATAAGGAAAGAATAAAAAAAAATTTTTTTACCCTTATACTTAATAAATTATATATTTAGTAAAGTAAAGTAAAATATAGGGGGGGAAACGGGAATTATACTATAGTTAAAACTGTATATGGTATTGTGAATTTATAAAATTTGAAAAGGGGGAAGATGAATGAGTTATAATTCAGATTGATTGAAAATGTTGTAAAGTAAGAATTGAAAAGCTGCAAAACAATAACTAAGTATAGTGTTACATACTAAGTATACAGTTAAAGTGTTGAAATTTTATATTTATACAAGTAAAAAAGGGGTGTGGATACAGAGGGAGGAAAATCAATGATTAATACTTATATGTTAGTGTGGGAAAGCTTTACTCGAGCATTAAAAATGTCAACAGTATGCACCATAACGAAAACAGGGAAAAAAACAACAGTAAACACCACAGCAATGGTGGCATCACCGTTACAGCAAAAAACAATAGACACCATGATAGGAAAAGAAAAGGAAAAAGAAAAATCGGAATTGACATTAAATGCCATGCAGAGTATGTTTTCAATGATCCAGGAAACATTACTGAAAACACAAGAAAAAATGGCAGAAAACCAGGAAGAAATGAGAACGCTTCATGCAGAGATCAAAAATGAAATAGGAGACTTCCGGTTGGCTCCACGCACCTCGTAGACGCTCCTCCGTGAGCGCCCGATCCCCGGCACCGTAAAAGCCTCCAGAACAGCAGAAAAACAGCTGTCTGGAGGCTTGGAAACCTTCTCCCCGGGCAAAGGGGAGAGAGGAGAGCCGACAGGCAGAGGTAGAGCCCCCCAACTGCCCTAGGAGAAATTCTGGGGCGCGAAGGGCGAGAGCTCCCTAGAAGCCTGTCAATCTGCTCCGGACCTGGGACGTCTCTGCTAATTAGCGGAGCAAGAAGCCGCGACCAATTCTGCTAATAACAAATGAGGGGATTTCCAACATCCTGAATTGCTGCAGGCAGAACAAGCCAGGAGAAGTCAGACTGCAAGTATTCAAACTTAACTCCAATGTTTATTGCCTCCTTCGGAAGTAACAATTTAGTAAATTTGCAACAAAATGGCGATTGAGGCTTGAAAGGGCGTGGAAAGTGAAAGTTAAAGGAAAGTTTCGTTTTGCTGGTAGCCTCTTGCCTGAAAAGAACTTTTGTAATGAGAGAAGGAGGATTTTAAGACATTAACTTAAGACTGGGGAAAACTTTTGACTTTGATGAACTTTTCCTTTTGGCTTCTGATTAAAATATAAAGATTAATCCAAACTGAGAATGGCCTCAAAACCTGTAAAGACTGTTCCTATGTTCTGGGAAGTCTAGGGAGGGGGGTGGGGGGGGAAGAGGGAGGGGGAAAGGATGGGTGGGAGGGCAAGGGGGAGGGATGGGGTGAGGGGGGAAGCGGGGGAGAAAATGTTTGTATTTCCTATAAAACTTTTCAATAAAAAAAAATGAAATAGAAGTTTAGGAGGACATTAAAAATATGAATGATAAAATTGGGGATATCCAACAATCAATATCCGAAAACGAACAAAGAATTAGAAAAGGAGAAACAAAATAGATCAAGTAGAGACAAAAGTAGAGGCAATAGAGCAAAAAGCCTTTCAATTAAATAAGGAATTGTCTGATTCAATAGCAATGCTCGAGATGGAGAAAGCTTCATATTTTTTGCGCTTTCAAAATATAACAGAAGAAAAAGATGAAGACCTGGGAGAAAAAATGGCGGAGATAGTATCAGAAATTATACAAAAGGATAAACTAGAAATAAAAGGACAATTGGATGAAACATATCGCATACACACAAATTATATAAGAAGGCACCGACTGGTGAGAGAAGTACATGTTAAATGCTCAAAACGATCAATTAGAGATGAGGTATACAGAAAGTCTAGGGAAGAAACGTTGACATACAAAGGAAAAGAAATTATAATACTAAAACAAATACCCTGGAGAATTAGAAACCAAGGTCAACAATACCAGTTTTTAACAGCCCAATTGATCAGATATAAAATAATGTTTAGATGGTTAACATCGGAAGGGATTTTGGTCACTTGGGAAGATAAAAAATATAAAATAGACACAATAGAGAAAGCAAGGGAATTCTATAACTTGCACTTCAACCAAGAGGAGGAACAGGAAAGTAAAGAAGAAACAGAAAGTAGAAGCCAGGAAGAAGAGCAAATAGAAGTGGTGCAAGAGAAAGAAATAAGAAAAAGTCAAGAGAAAGAAAGAGAGGAAAGAGAAGGTGCGAAAACCAAATCACGGATGGAAACAAGATACACCAAAAAACAATTACATTAGGCAATGGAAGAGGAAATCAAACTTTTCTCTGTAAATATAAATGGATTAAACACACCGAAGAAAAGAACCCAAACATTTACAAAACTACGAAAATTAGGTGCAGATGTGGTATGCCTTGAGGAAGTACATATTAAAAAAGGATATCAAAAAATATTAGACAACCCAAAACTAGGAAAATTATATACATCTCTGATTCAAAAAAAGAAAAGAGGAGTAGTGGTTTATGTAAAAGAAAGGATAGATTCGAAATTAATATATGCAGATGAGGAAGGTAGAACGGTGATGGTTGAGTTAGAACTAGAAAAGAGAAAAATATTATTAGTAGTAATATATGCCCCTAATCAAAGTCAACAGGAATTTTTTAAAGGAATACATAAAAAAAATAGTAGAATTAGAATATGAAGACATTTGCCTAATTGGAGACTATAATGTGATAGTAGATGTGAAAAAAGATTACAAAAGTGGTAAAAAAAATAAGAAAAAAAAATACTCCGAAAAGAATTCTTTAATATGGCTGCGGAAATAAATTTGAGAGATGTTTGGAGGGAAACACACGAAGATGAGAATCAATTCACTTTCTACTCTCATCCTCATCAATCCTGGTCCAGAATTGATATGGCCTGGATGACTGCGAACATTAGGTCTGGGGTAGATAAAATAGAGATAGGAGTAAACCAATGGGCAGATCATAATCCAATCCTTGTAAAGTGGAAAGGGAAAAAAAGGTTTAGGAGGTGGACAATGAATCAAAAAATATGTAAAGAAAAAGAATTTAAACATATGTTAGAAAAGGAATTAGAATTATTTTTTTAAAATAAACAAAAAAGAGGATATCTCCTTACAGAATACTTGGGATACAGCAAAAGCATACATAAGGGGACATATACAGGGAAGAAAAACAAAGAGAGGAAACAACAGTTAGATAAATTATATGAAGAGTTAAAAAACATAGAACACAAACTACAAAAATATCCCCAAAACAAAAAAATAAGAGGAATGGAAAACAATCAAACATAAATTGAATTTGATAAACCAAAAAGAATTAGCCCAGAAAATAAAAATGGCAAAACAAAACTATTTTGAGTTTGCGAACAAAACAGGTAGATGGTTGGCGTACAAATTGAAAAAAGACAAAGATAAAAGAACGATACACCAATTTAGAGATGAAAAAGGGGAAATTTAATAAAGAAGAGAGGCAAAAAAAGAAATTATCCAGAAATTCTATGCAAACTTATATAAACAAGAAGTAGAGGAAGAAAGGATAAAACAATATATAGAAAGATCAGAAATGCCAATGATCACAGAAGAACAAAGAGAAATACTAAATAGGCTCCCCAAATGGACGCTCCTTTAGGAGCTCCAGCCCCGCGATTCCGTTTGCCGCTAGAACAGCGAAAATCAGTTGTTCTAGCGGCTTGAAACTCTCCCCCAGGGAAAAACGGGGAGAGACGAGCAGAAGGGTCTGGGTAGAGCTCCCCTAGACCCCCAGGCTTTTTTTTTAAGCCTGGGGTTTGCAGGGTGAGAGCTCCCTGAAAGCCCTTCAGTGCTCCAGATCCGGGACGATTCTGCTTTAAGCAGAACAAGGGGTCGCGACCACACCAGCAGCGCAATTTTAAGGACTATGAGAAAATTCGAACCTGGATGCTGGCAGAGCAAATCAGGAGAACAAAAAATGCAAGTATTAAACTTTAACTCCGTTTAAAAGAAAAAGGAAAAAAGATGGCGCTTAAGGGCGTTTAAAATGAAACTTATAAGTGAAAGTGATCGTTAAAGCTGCAACATTGTAAAAGCTACCAGATTACGCGGCAAGAAAAAGATTTAAACTGCTAGTGAAATGAAAAAGACTATGGTATTGTTATAGAAATGAAAGGCTGTAAAACATTCCTGGGTCAGACAGATGCATTTATTTGCGCAAAGGTTCAGTGCAGTTTTTGGTTGTTGCAAAACTGAACAAGGATGAATTATGATTTCACGATTTATATATGTTTTCAAGACAAAGAATTCTATGAGCCCTTCCGGCTTCCATATATGGTTACATTATAAGTACATTATACTTACATTACACTTTACTAATTACCAAACCATTACATACTAGTTAATAAAATTATTTTGGCTACACATTTTTACTCTCCATCATTTACTAATTATTAAACTATTACAACTTTACTAACCCATCACTTTATAGTTTACAACTTTCCTTTAAGTGCTGTAATGTTTAAATGCAGAAATTATGGCTATACTTTAAACAATAAGTGACTTTCTATTTCCCATGTATGTCCTTTCAGATGTTCACATATATCTGAATTTCTGTAGTTTTTGATTCTATTAAGAAGATGTATAGAATCAGTGTGTTTGACACAGTGTCATAGGTCAAGTAATTATGAGGAAATCCATGAACTAATTGCTTAGCTTCTTTTCTTTATCCGAGTCAGTCATCTACCAGAACACCATTCTTAGCTTTCCTGATGGATGACAGCTGGGCCTCATCAGAAGATATATTTACCAATAATGAAGTTCAGCTGCCTCTAACAAGCACATATACTAATGTGAATAGAGAGGTTCTCTCAAAGTTCAATAGAGAAGGTTATTCAGAGTTCATAGATTTGATCTGACTTTATGTATCTGACTTGGTATGATTATTTCTTTTATTCACCTTATTTCTTATTTGCTATAATTACCTCAGTATTGACCTTAACTACTTTATACCTCTAAATTGAGTGGAAAATTATTGGATTTATTGACCTGATAGCTGAACAAACTTAAACTGGGAATTGAAATATGGTTGACATCAAGGATGGAGGATCATTACTATATGAGCCAGCAAATTCACAAGTTGTGACTGTAGAGGTTTTACAAGAACTTTTAAATTTCTATACTTCTGCTATACTGGAATCAATTGAAAGGACTTTTCAAAATTATAATCTGGAGAACAAAAATGATTTGCTGGCTGGAAAAGAGGAAGGAAATCAAATTAACTTGTCTTTGGAGCAGGGAAAAGAGTCTGTCAGGGACACAATGGAAGTTACCACATTGAAAACAGAAATTTTGGCAGAGGCCTTTACGCAGTTAATTGAAAAGCAGCAAATAGACTCTTTCCTGCAGACTGATAAACTTTATCGTGACAATTCTTGGTTTTACAGACAGAATCAACTTTTAAGAGAGGAAGTGACTCATTATATAAGTAGGAAGAGTCGAAATGGAGGTTTCTAAATGAAGGAGATAACTTTTAGGAGAGAGCGATCTTCAAAGATGTATCAGTCTCAAATCTACATCCAAAATTTTTTGAAAATAAAAGCAGGGGGAGGAGCAATGCTGAAGGAGAAAGTATTATTGAAAATAACTTTACAAAAACTTTCAAAGAGACATCAACCTCAAATCCAAATTTTAAAATTTTTGAAAATAAAAGCAGGAGGAGGAGCAATGCTGAAGAAGAAAGAATTATTGAAGAAAAAGGACTGGAAAAAATACAGAAAGAAGGGAAGAATTGAAGATTATTTTTTTGGGGGGGAGGATTTTGGCTATAGGTTGAGAAGCTTAATTAAATTTGTATTTTTAAAGTTTACTCTAAGATAATAATATAGTGTGTTATTACAATTGGTTTTGAATATAAAAATTATAGCTTTTTAAGAGTTATCAAGGTAAAAATGATAGCTTTTTAAGAGGTATCGAGGTATTAAAATGGCTAATTAAAAATTTGAGGGATATTTTTTTGAAGGGCTTGAAATTTATATTTTGAGAAATGACTTAATGTCTTATTGATGTATTAAGAGATTTTTAAAATGTTTAATATAAGATTATAGTATTTTAAGAAGGTATATGAGACAAAATGTTTAAAGTATTAAAATGTTTAATTTTATGAAGGATTAAAGAGGATAAATGTCTAATTTAGAACTTTATTAGGGACCAATGTTGATTGAGGAAGAAGGACTGGAAAAAATATAGAAATGGTTAATTAAAAATTTAAGGGATAGTTTCCTGAAGGTTTTGGAATTTATATTTTGAGAAATGAATTAAGAAGGTCTTATTGATGCATTAAGAGGTTTTTAAAATGTTTAATATAAGATTATATTATTTTAAAAGGTATAGGTGATACAATGTTTAAAGTTTTAAAATGTTTAATTTAGAATTTTTAATGCTGAATAGTTAGAAATTGATAATTGGTTTATGAAGGAATAAAGAGGATAAATGTTTAATTTAGAATCTTATTAGGGAGCAATGTTGAAAAAGAAAGGTGTTTGAGGGATGAAAATGAAATTTATCAGTGTTTGTTAATGCTTGTAATATTGGTAAAGTTACTGGATTATATACCAAGAAAAAGGCTTTTATATTTAGGAAGAAAGAATTTAACCCAATTGATTTTGAGAATTTGCAAAAGGGAGGTTGATGAATTTGTAAAAGAGGGGTTAAAGAGTGTGAGGGAGTTTTAAACCTTGTAGTAGGTTAGTATATTTTAGCTTTTGCTTGTTAAATGTTATACCCTGTTTTTGCTCTGGGAAGTAGGGGGTGGGGGTGGGGAGGGGGGATAAAATTGTTGAATAAAGGTACAAATATAAAAATAGATGTGGGGAAAATGTTACAACAAATGAAATGATAATATTAAGATATGATAAATATTGGAGGAGTAAGAGGAAAAAAGATGTATTCAGATGATACACTGACTGATTGATTATATATTGTATGTATGCTTGTTTATAAAAAGATAAAAACTTTTCAATAAAAAAAAGAAAAGAAAAAAAGACTGGCAAAAATTCACCCAAAAATAGTGCATTATGTTGGAAATGCAAGAAATCACAAGGTACTTTTTACCATCTATGGTGGACATGCCCGGCAGCAAAGAAATTTTGGTCTAATATCAAGAAATGGTTGGAACAAATAACAAAACTACAAATAGACAAGAAACCAGAAACCTTCCTGCTAGGAATTTTCACAAAAACATATCACAAAGAAATAAAATACCTGATGATACATATTCTAACTGCAGCGCGAATAGTATACATGAAAAATTGGAAACAGGAAAAAATCCCAACGGAAGAAGAACTAATAGACAAAATTACACAGTGTGCTGAAATGGACAGATTAACAAAAGAAATCAAGGAAAAAGAAGAGACAGACTACTATAGAATATGGAACAAATGGTATCAATGGCTTAACACCACCAATAAAGAAACATAAATGTAAGAAGAACAGAATAAAGATGTAAAGATGTATATAAATAATGTATATAATAACTGTATATAAATAACCCCATATAGGTATAGAAATATCAAAAGGGAAATCCAAAATCCAAAAAATAATGGTATAATCTATAGCTCTCCAAAGGGGGAAACCCAAGGGACATTATATATATATACATACATATATATGAAAGGAGGGGAAGAGGAAAAAAATCACTAGACTAAGAAAAAGGGGAAGAAATACAATAGTATTACTTGTCTTGTGCCTTTCATAATCCTTACTTTCTCCGTCATTTACTATCACTTTTGCAGTTTGTTTATGATATATCGCCTTGATCATTTTAACAAATCTCTCCCCAAAGTCCATCTTTTCTCACTGTGCCAGCATAAATTGCCAATTCACGTTGTCAAACGCTTTTTGTGCATCTAAAAAGATCAATGCCATTTGCTTCTGTGGATGTGTTTCATAATACTCCAAGGTGTTCAGAATTATTCTCATATTATCTTTAATTTGTCTCTTAGGTAAAAAAACCATTTTGATCTGGATGTATGAATTGGTTTAAAAACCGTTTCAGTCTTTCTGCAATTACTGACCCAAATATTTTATAATCCGCATTTAACAAGGATATTGGTCTGTAGTTTTTTATTTGTTGTAGGTCTGCTTCTTCTTTTGGTATAAGGGTAATATATGCTTCCATCCATGAATTTGGTACCTTTGCCTCTAACAAAAGTTCATTAAATACTTCCAACATTGGCTTGCTTAAAATTTCTTGCAATTCTTTATATAGTTTATTTATTTATTTTTTATTTATTTACAAATATTTATAGTCATATTGTATATTTACAGGTATGGTATCTAATCAATTATCTAAATATTATACAAATATTTATATGCCGCCCTTCTCCCAAAGGTCTCAGGGTGGCGAACACAAGTTAAAAAACATACAATAATAAAGGAAAATCCTAATTAATTAGTTCAACTGGTAGACCATCCGGTCCAGGTGTCTTCCCAATTTTTTTGCCTCTTAATTGCTTCTGTTAACTCCATCATAGTTATACATTTGTCTAGTACAGTGGTTCCCAACATTTTTTTGGTCTAGTGCTATTTTGACTGTTTCAGGTATTTTAGATATTTCCGCTTTTTCCAGATACTGTTTTATTTTCTCTTCTGATATTGACTCTTGCTCATATAGCTTCTTATAATAATTTTGAATCACTTTCTTTTTCGCTTCATTTTGGTATTGAATTTCTCCTTCATTGTCCATTAATTTGTCTATCAATTTCTTTTCTCTCTCTTTTTTTTTTAACTTATACGTCAGCCATCTTCTTGGTTTGTTAGCATTTTCAATGAGGACGCATTTCTTGCCAGATATCTTGAATAGCTATTTCTTCTGCCATTGTTGAAAAGGCTTTAGGAAGTGTTTTCCTTGCCTTTTTATTTGCTTTTCTAGTTTTATAGTCCTTTTCTACATCCACGATTGCATTAAAATCTCCCAGAATACAAATGTTATCATAATCAAGTTCTGTTATTGTTCTGCCCCAGCTACGGATCCCAAAGAACGCAGCACACACAAACTCTGAACAAAACTTAGTTTACTCAATAACACAGTTTTAGCAAATTCCGGCTGTTAATATGCGTTCTTAACAGCCTGCCAGACTTCCACAGATAAGATAGTCAGAGTCTTACTGGAGTTGGCAGAAAGCCCAGAAACAATGTTGCAGAGAAATCCACTCGATGATTAGTGAACTGAAGTTGTTTCCTGCAACTTGTTGCAAGCTGCGTTCTTTCTTAAATAGGCTAAGGGAGTGGCCAATTAGCCCCAAGCCTTAGCCTCGAGGAGACCTCCTCCTGCGGAACAACTCCTGCCTTTTGGCAGCTCTGCGTGCCCGTGCATTGAGAAGAGGCTCCTCCTCTGCGTGCCCGTGCATTGAGAAGAGGCACCACATCTTCTTCAGCCTCCTCGCTGTCCGACTCGAGCGCCGGCTGAACAGGCTGCTGGCGCAGCACCACACCAGCCTCCTCATTGTCGGGATCAGCAACAATCCGCGCAGGCCGCTGGCGGGCCACAACACTATCCCTCACCGCAGGGCCCTTCCCCCAAGTCTGTTGATCCTCCCATGTGAAGTCCTCCGGCCCATACCCCTTCCACTCGATGAGGTATTGGAACCGACCCTTCAACCCCCGGGAGTCTCGAATCCTAGCGACCTCATACTCGAGTGATCCATCTCTGACATGGGGCGCTGGCTGAGGACAGTCAAGTTGATGGAACGGACAGTTAGGCCGTTCGGGAACCAGGAGGGATCGGTGAAACACAGGGTGTATCCTCAACGACTGAGGCAGGGTCAGACGGTAGGCCACTGGATTGATGACCGCCTCTACAGGGAAAGGTCCAATGAAATGATGATCCAGTTTTCTCACTGGCCGGTCTGAGGGGAGATGCTTCGTTGACAACCACACCTGATCCCCAACAGCCAACTGTGGTGTTGCCCGCCGAGAGCAGTCTGCGACTCTTTTATAATCATCCTTGGCCTTGTTGAGATAACGTTTCACTAGCTGATGAACGGCCTGTAACTCAATCAAGAAGTCATCCGCTGCGGACTTCCGGTTTGGTTCCTGTCGCCGACAGACGGTCTTTTCTTGGACCGCCAGCCCCGTTGCCTGTAAAGAGCCGCTTCGACAAAGGAGAAGCGGCTCAGAAAATTCTGAATCCTGCAGGAATCGAGAATAGAGCCGGCGAGAGTCAGATAGAGCCCCTGTGCAGCCCCCAGATTGCATCCCTTTGCTTCTGGGGAGGAAACAGGCGAGGCTCCCTATTCAGCTCGCCGAGGCTCCGGACAGCGGTGACAATTCTACACCCCGTAGAACAAGGCGGCGGGACCAACCTTCCTATTGAAAACAAAGTGAACTTTCCAAACGAACAGGGTGAAATCGGGACTTGAACTACAAAAAAGCAAGTATTTGTGATAGCCCTGTGACTAACTTTAAAACGAAAGATTGAAAGTCTCCTGAAAATGGCTCCCGGCTTCAGCGTTAACAAAAGCTGAAAGTGAAAGTGGATTTGCATAGCTATTTCAACACGTTACAAAGTAGCATTGCTGGTAACAAGTGAAGGAAAAGGGAAATTCTTTTAAAGCAAGCCTGATTCTGATTTAATCTCATCCTTAAGTTGACTAAACCTGGGGAAATTCTTCAGAGGATTTGGTGGAGGAGGAAAGGGAAAAAAGACTTCCTTTTTTGAAAAAGTCAGAATACGTGGCAGAATGGCTTCTAAACAGACTAAGCAAGATGGGAAGGCAGCAGGGGGGGGATCCCCCACACACAAACCTCAGCAACAGCCTCCCAGCCAGCAGAGCCAGAAAAAAAAATTGATCTTGAAAATTTAAAGGATTTTATTGCTCAGGCTTTGATGAGGCAAGATGAATAAAGCCCCCCTCATTTGTGATCTTATTTCGGAGGGGGGTGCGGACCTGGCAGATATTACGGAGACCTGGTTGGGCCAAGAGGGGGGGTACCCCTCGTCGAAATGTGCCCGCCAGGTTTCCATGCATTTCATCAGCCAAGGGCCCAGGGGAGGGGTGGGGGAGTGGCGGTGATTATTAGGGAAAGTCTTTGTCCGAGGGAGACCACTGTTCCTCAGATAGCCGGATGTGAGTCTCTTTGTGTGAAGTGGGGCCGTAGGGTGCAGATGGGTTTGCTGGCCACGTACCTGGCTCCCTGCCACGTGGCAGCGACCCTGCCCGAGCTACTTGACGTCATTGCCGGGGTGGCAGTTGATACCCCCAGACTTATTGTCATGGGGGATTTCAACCTTCCATCTGCGGGTGAGGCGTCAGAGGTGGCTCGGGAGTTCATGGCTTCCATGACGGCTATGGACCTGACCCAGGTAGTTCAAGGCCCCACTCACATAGGAGGACACACTCTGGACTTGATTTTCATCTCTGGTCAGTGGTTGAATGATCTTGGTAGAGGGGATCTAGACATTAAACCCTTGTCATGGACAGATCATTCGCTCCTTCACTTGGACTTTCCTACCGCTTTCCCCCACCACAGGGAGACGGAACCGACCAGATGGTTCCATCCCAGACGCCTGATGGAACCCGAAAGGTTCCTGACGGAGCTTGGGCCGTTTCCTGAGACTTTGACACACGACTCGACTGAAGAGCTGGTGGCCGCCTGGGAAAGGGCGGCCGCTGGAGCTTTGGACCGCGTCGTGCCTTTGCGGCCTCTGACCCGATGCCGATCTCAATTGGCTCCTTGGTTCTCTGAGGAGCTGAGAGAGATGAAGCGTCGGAAAAGACGCCTAGAGAGCATTTGGAGGACTAGTCAATCCGATTCCGACCGGACACAGGTGAGGTCTTATATCAAGACCTACCTAGTGGCGATAAAAGCGGCAAAATCTAATCATTTTTCCGCTCTTATCGCATCTGCAGAGAACCGCCCAGCTGCCCTGTTTAGGGTGACCCACTCCCTTCTTCGGGGGGGAGTGCGGGAAGATCTCTTGCAGGGTCGTGCTGAGGATTTTGTGCAATTCCTGCATGATAAAGTCGCTCGGATTCGGGATGGCTTGGACTCCGATTGGATGAGTCCACGGGAGGAGACGAGGGCAGGTCTTGAGAATGTTATCTGGGAGGAGTTTGATCCTGTGGCTCCCGAGGATGTGGACAGGGTTCTGGGTAAGATTAGTGCCGCCACGTGTTTATTGGACCCGTGTCCCTCCTGGTTGGTAGTGGCCTCCCGGGAGGTTACACGAGGCTGGCTCCAGGGGATTATAACTGCTTCTTTGAGCGAGGGTGCCTTTCCTGCTGCCTTGAAAGAGGCGGTAGTGAGGCCCCTCCTCAAGAAGCCTTCCCTGGACTCGGCTGAATTAGCCAACTATCGTCCGGTCTCCAACCTTCGTTTTGTGGCGAAGGTTGTTGAGAGCGTGGTGGCATGACAGCTTCCCCGACACCTGGATGAAGCTATCTATCTGGACCCGTGCCAGTCGGGCTTCAGGCAGGGGCACAGCACAGAAACGGCATTGGTCGCGTTGGTGGATGATCTCTGGAGGGCTCGGGACAGGGGTTGTTCCTCTGTCCTAGTCCTATTAGATCTCTCAGTGGCTTTTGATACCATCGACCATGGTATCATGCTGCGGCGGTTGAGGGGGTTAGGAATAGGGGGCACCGTTCTGCGGTGGTTCTCCTCCTTCCTCTCCGACCGCTCGCAGTTTGTGTTGGCAGGGGGACAGAGGTCGACCTCGAGGCATCTCGCATGGGGAGTGCCGCAAGGGTCGGTCCTCTCGCCCCTCCTGTTCAACATTTATGTGAAGCCGCTGGGTGAGATCATCCGTGGTTTTGGGGTGAAGTGTCACCTGTACGCTGACGACACTCAGCTGTACATCTCCACCCCAGACCACCCCAACGATGCCCTTGATGTGATGTCTCGCTGCCTGGAGGCCGTGCGGGTCTGGATGGGGAGGAACAGGCTCAGACTCAACCCTTCCAAGACCAAGTGGCTGTGGCTTCCGGCGTCCCGATATAGTCAGCAGGTGCCATTGCTGACTATTGGGGGTGAATCTTTGCCCCCCACAGAGAGGGCTCGCAATCTGGGTGTCCTCCTGGACGCACGGCTGTCTTTAGAAGAACATATGACGGCCGTGGCCAGGGGGGCCTTTTATCAGGTTCGCCTGATTCACCAGTTGCAGCCCTTTCTGGATCGGGACGCCCTGCGCACAGTCACTCACGCCCTTGTTACCTCCCGGTTGGACTATTGCAATGCTCTCTACATGGGGCTCCCCTTGAAGAGCACTCGGAGGCTCCAACTGGTCCAGAATGCAGCCGCGCGGGTGGTTATGGGTGCAACCTGTTGCGCCCACGTGACACCCCTCCTGCGCAAGCTGCACTGGCTCCCAGTGGTCTTCCGGGTGCGATTCAAGGTGTTGGTCACCACCTTTAAAGCGCTCCATGGCATAGGACCCGGGTACCTTCGAGACCGTCTTCTGCCACCAATAGCCTCCCACAGGCAAGTTCGCTCCCACAGAGAGGGTCTCCTCAGGGTGCCATCGGCCAATTCATGTCAGCTGGCGACACCCAGGGGGAGGGCCTTCTCTGTGGGAGCCCCAGCCCTGTGGAATGAACTGCCCCCGGAAATTCGTAAGATTTCTGACCTCCGGGTATTTCGCTGCGCACTCAAGACCCTATTGTTCCGCCAGGCTGGGTTAGCAACATAATTTTTAATTGGATGTTTTAAATTTTTGGGGTTTTTAAATTAAGCCAAATTTATTTAATACTTTTAAATTATTTTAAATTGATGTTTATTCTGTTTTTAAATAGGCTGTACACCGCCCTGAGTCCTTCGGGAGAAGGGCGGTATAGAAATAAAATTATTATTATTATTATTATTATTATTATTATTATTATTATTATTATTATTATTATTATTATTATTATTATTATTATTATTATTATTATTATGAATATATGGATGAGAAGTTTAAAAAGTCTCAACAGGAAATTAAGCAGGAGATTAAAGAAATTAAAGAGGTGGTACAAGAAAAATATGACAAGGTGACCAAAAAGTTAATGACAGTGGTGACTGGATTGTCAGATGCAGTTATCCAAACTGATAAAAAAGTGGAGGAACTCAGATCAGAAATAGATGTTAAAATGAAGGAGGCTGATTACAAAATTTTCAATGCTGACAATAAAATGCAAAGACTTGAAAATGAGATGACAATGATGCAATTCAGGTCTATGGAGTTTGCCATAAGGCTGAGAGGCTTAAAAGAGAATACTAGGGAAGACCTGAGAAGGATCTGCGCTGATGCTTTGGCTGTGATGTTAAAGATTAGTCCTGAGGAGATTTTTTGCAAAATGGATAAAGTGTACAGAGTGAATTCTTGGGTGGCCATACAAAGACAACTGCCTAGAGATGTGGTGATATATTTTACAGATAGAATAAGAAATGATATTTTGCAAAGGTCCTTTGTCTCTACTGTGCAAGTGGATGGAAAGGAAATTGGAGTTTATGAAGAGCTGCCACCTAAGATGTTAAAAGATAGGAAGGATTTTGGATTTTTAGTGAATGAATTAAAGAAACAACAAATCCAATTCAGGTGGGATGCTCCAACTGGCATAATATTGAGGTTCAAAGGAGAAAGATACCGATTAAATACTGTTGAGAAGGCGGAAGAATTTTATTCTAATTTTTTCAAAACAAGTTCAACATCCCCACGTACATCCTCTGTGTTGGAGATAAAGGAGAGTGATAAGGAGAAGCAACTTGAGCAAGAGACTGAAGAGCAGTGTAAGCAGTTGGAACTGGAGGCAATGGAAATGCAGGGAGCTACAGGAGGATTTTTGGATGCGCCTCTGATAGACCTTCCTTCGGAAATTGTAACTGGACCACCTAAAAATACAAGAGAAGTGGCTTTGGACCTAGCATGGATGTGTGAAGCCAAAGATCAGCGTATAACTCGAGCAGTTTCTAAGCAAATCAAAGAAAAACAGCAACAGGAAAGGACCAAGCCACAGCAACACAAGAAAGGAGTTAAGGGCAATGCACAAGAATGTGAAGCCATGGGAGGAGCAAAGCCGAAGACTACCAACCTGGGAAGCCTTCAGCAACTGTTCTTATCGCTTCGAGAAGATTTAGATGACAACTAAGTTTTTATCTTGGAATGTGAATGGATTAAACTCACCACAGAAAAGGAAAAAATTATTCAATTATTTGAGACAATTTAATAATGATATCATTTGTCTACAAGAAACTCATATCCGAATACAAGATCGAAAATACTTGATAAATTCAAGATTAGGAACACAATTTATAGCCTCGAATTTGGAAAAAAAAGAATGGCGTAGTGATTTATATAAATAAAAGATTGTCAGCTAAAATTATAGAAGCAGATGATTGTGGCAGGTTTATAGCAATTGAACTTTATACAGCAAATGGCCCAATGCTGGTGATTGGAATTTATGCTCCTAATCAACAACAAGAACATTTTTACAAAACTTTGCATTCTAAAATATTGCAATGGGATTATAGATCTATTTTAATTATGGGAGATTGGAATGAAGTAATTGATCCTAAAACAGACAAAAAGAGCTTGGCAAAGTCAAGGATTAGATTACCACAGACTTTTTTTTGATATGAAAGAAGATTTGGAATTAAAAGATATTTGGAGAATACAGAACCCAAAAGATTTGGATTTTACTTTTTTCTCAGATAGACACAGATCCTTCTCTAGGATTGATTTTATTTTACTATCATCTGATTTACTTGTAAAAACAAAAAGAACAAAGATTTTTCCAAGGACTCTAACTGACCATAGCCCGGTTTGGATAGAAATTGAGATGGGAAAGACTGAGAGAAGATCATGGAGAGTAAATGAACATTTGTTCAGATATGAAAAGAATGTAACTGAACTTAAAAAGCAGATGAAAGAATTTTTTGAAATGAACTTGAACAAGGGTACCCCTATTGAAATTGTGTGGGACATATATGAGAGGGGTACTCATTTATATGAACTCTAAACATAAATTAAACCGACAAAAGAAAAGATCTGAAATGGAAGTAGAAATAAAGAACAAAGAACAGTTACTTATAAAAAACCCAACAGATGAAAGAATACGAGGGGCCATAAAACTCCTGAAAGATCAATTTCATATGCTTATGGCGGAACAAACAGCAACAAATTTACAATTTGCGAAACATAATACATTTTGTAACGCTAATAAACCGGGCAGATGGCTGGCCTATACATTAAGGAAGCAGCAGAGTACACGGGTCATTGATAGTATTGAGAGTGGAGGGAAGGAAATTTTTCAACAAAAATTAATTAAAGAAGCTTTTTTAGATTATTATACCAAATTATATGCCAAAGATGATGTAAAGAATGGACTTATAGAGAAATATTTAGAAAAAAGAAGAGTTACAAAAATTTCTAGTGAACAAAAGGAGAGAATGAATCAACCTATAACAGCCGAGGAGATTATTGCCGCAATTAAACAATTGAAAACAGCTAAAGCACCAGGGACGGATGGTTTAACTGCGGTGTATTATAAAACTTTACAAGCAGAAATGATTGAACATCTTAAAGATCTATTTTGTAGTATACAACAAGGGGGCAAAATACCCCCTTCATGGAAAGCAGCTTACATTTCATTGATACCGAAAGAGCAAACAGGTCCTAAAAAACCAGAGAATTTTAGACCAATATCTCTTCTGAATAATGACTATAAAATATTTGCAAAAGTATTAGCCAACAGGTTAATGCCAGTTATTCAAGAGGTGACTCATCATGATCAAGCGGGATTTATAGAAGGCAGATATATGAAGGATAATGTAAGGCAAATTATAGATTTATTGGAATATCTTGAGAAGAACAAACAGGTCTCTGCAGTGCTGGTGTTTTTGGATGTGGAGAAGGCCTTTGATAGAGTGGATTGGAACTTTCTATTAAAGACTTTAAGAAAAATGGACTTTGGGGATCAGTTTATACAGGCGGTTTCAGCAATTTATCAAGAACAAACGGCACAAATTATTATTAATGGAAGCTTAACTACGAACTTTAGTATTGAAAAAGGAACAAGACAAGGTTGTCCGCTATCCCCATTGTTGTTTATTTTAACATTAGAAGTCTTGTTGAATACAATACGGGACTCGAGTACTTTGAAGGGAATAGTGATAAGGCAAGAGGATTATAGAACAAGGGCATTTGCAGATGATCTGGTTGTTACCCTAACACAGCCGATGGAATCAATAATCCAGATGAAAGACATTATAGAAGAATATGGTATCGTATCAGGATTTAGACTGAACCAGAAAAAAACTAAGATGATATGACACAAGATCGAAAACAGGAACTTGAAAGTAAGGCAGGCTTTGAAATAGTATCAAAGGTTAAATATCTAGGAGTTCAAGTTGCAGATTCAAATATAAAATTGTTTCAAAATAATTATGAGGTGTTGTGGCGAGAGGTACAAAAGGATATGGAAACTTGGAAAAAACTGCAGCTGTCTTTACTTGGAAGAATAGCAGCAGTTAAGATGAATGTTTTGCCAAGATTTCTTTTCTTGTTTCAAATGATTCCGGTGCTTAAAAGTGATAAACAACTGAGAGAATGGCAAAGAGGAGTGAATAAGTTTGTATGGAATGAGAAAAAGCTGAGAGTTAAGCTGAAAATTATGCAAGATGTTCCAGAAAGGGGAGGCCTTAAACTCCCAAACCTACAATTATATTATGAAGCAGCAGCCTTGACGCAAGCAAGTGATTGGTTTGGAAGGACAAAGACTGGAATATTGAATATAGAAAGTTATGATCTTGAATTTGGTTGGCATGCATATTTATTTTATGAGAACAAAGTGGATAAAGTATTCAAAAGCCACATACTTAGGAACTCTTTGATGAGAGTTTGGAAGAAGCACCGATTCAAATGGGATTATAAAATACCATTATGGTTGGATCTTGGTCATATCATGTGGAATACAAATATAATGTCACTCGGGGGTTTTTTATATAAAGAAGTTCTTTTTATGGATGGAGGCAGATGACAATTAAAGACATTAAAAACACTGTTGGAAGAAGGGACTAATTTAACTTGGTTACAGTATAATCAACTTCAACTGAGATGGAAAGAAGACCAAAAAACTGGTATAATGATGCATGAAGAAGAATTGGTTAGACATATAAAAGAGAAAGGTCCAATGCATATTAAGAGGGTTTACAATGTTTTGTTAGAAAGAGATTCGGAAAATGAATTGGTTAAAGATTGTATGATAAAGTGGGCGCAAAATTTTGCAGAGCCAGTGATGTTGGAAACATGGGAAAAAATATGGGTCCAGAATGTTAAATTTACACAGTCGCAGAATTTGAGGGAAAATTTTTATAAAATGTTTTATAGGTGGCACTTAGATCCTAAGAAATTATCGTGTATGTATCCTAATGTTCAACCAAAATGCTGGAGATGTGATTGCTTAGATGCCACATATTACCATATGTGGTGGACTTGTAAGAAAGTGAAGGCTTTTTGGATAAAAATTTGGTGGATTATGCAAAATGTTTTGAAGAAAAAACTACAGTTTTCTCCACAATTGTTTTTATTGGGTATAGTTAAGGGTTTCACATTGGATGAAACAAAGTTGATACTGTATATGGTGACAGCAGCGAGATTATTGATAGGTCAGTACTGGAAAAATGATGTTATGTCTACTATTGAAGAATGGACTATGAAGATGGCCAGTTTTGCAGAAATGGCGAAGATCTCAGCATATTTAAAAGATCGGACTCAAGAGACTTATGTATGGGAGTGGAAAAAATGGATAGATTATGTGCAGAATAAATATCAAACTAGGAAATATCAGATAGCTTTTAACTGAATGTACTATATAGGGACAGAATAATTGAATTTTTATGAAGATTTGAATAATATACAGGGGCTGGAAGGGTTCAAGTTTTACAAAATGTGATTTTGATTTGGACTATATTCTGAGGAAGTCATGGGGGGAGGGGAGGGTTAGGGAGGGCTAGGGAGGGTGGGGGGGGAACTGGGGAGAAAATGTATTTGTAAAACTTTTTAAATAAAAAAAAAAAAGAAGTCATCCGCTGCTGGAACCAGGGAGTCAAAGGGCGTGAGCGGAAAGAAACGTGGGTGATAGCCCAGATTGGCTAAGAAAGGGGTGGTTTGAGTGGAGGTGTGCTGGGAATTATTAAAGGCAAACTCCGTGACTGCTAAGTATTCTGTCCAATTGTCCTGTTGTTGATTGACAAAGCAGCGCAGGTATTGCTCCAATATTCCAATGACTTTTTCAGTCCCGCCATCAGTTTCGGGATGATGAGCCGACGATAAGCAGATCTTGACATCTAAGGCCATCATCACCCCTTTCCAAAACTGGGCGGTGAACTGGGTCCCTCTGTCCGACACGACCCTATCCGGTAGGCCATGAAGCCGAAAGACATGTTGGATGAACATGCGGGCGGTGGCGTGAGCCGTCGGCAATCCCCAACAGGTTATGAAATGTGCCATCTTCGTCAACATATCCACCACTACGAACACAGTTGTGAAACCCGAAGAAGGGGGTAAATCCGTGAGAAAGTCCATCAAGATGACACCCCAAGGTCTCTCTGGTGTCGGCAAGGGCTGAAGTAGTCCTGGGGGAGCGCCCGTGGCCGACTTGGCCTGTCGACAACGGACGCAAGATGTCACATAAGTCTGGACATCGGGACGGAGACGAGGCCACCAGAAGGTCCACGACACGAGATTCAGCATTTTAAACAAACCAAAATGTCCCGCCACAGGGTTGTCGTGGCACTGGGACAAAATAAGACCCCTAAGTGGCCCTGATGGTACATAAAGTCTCTCCCGGTACCTCAAGAGATCATCGGTAAATGTCCAGGGAGAGTCGGGCCCTATTTCCTGCTTCCGAAGGTTGACGTAGGCATCCTGCCGCTGTGCCTCCCGGATCTGAACCCATAGGTCAACAGGTTCCTGGATGGCAGCGAACAACTTGACAGGAAGAATTGTCCGAGGCAGAAGCGGGTCCTTGACTTGGGCATATTCGGGTTTCCTCAAGAGCGCATCTGCTCGTTGATTGCGCCCACTCGGAGTGTATGTCACTTTGAAATTGAAGTGGTTAAAAAAGAAGGACAACCGGATCTGTTGTTGATTGAGTTTCCGCACGGTCTGCAGAAACTCCAGATTCTTATTTTTTCTTTAATTAAAAAGTTTTATCAAATATTACAACAATTTTTCCCATCCCTCCTCCACCCCCCGCATCCCTCCTCCCCCCTCTCCCCCCCACCCCCCACCCTGGACATCCCAGAGCAAATACAGGGTATAGCATTTAACAAACATAAACTAAAATATGCTAACTTTCTATAGACTCCAAACTCCCTCTTGCTCTTTAACTCCCCTTCCAACTAACAAAACATAATTCAAAAAGAAAAAAATAATTCTGTTTTTCTTTTTCTTTTTCATTCATAAGCTATTTGAAACTTTTTAGTCCGATATTTGTTTTGAATATAGTCAATCCATCTTCTCCATTCCGATATATATTTTTCATTTGAATGATCCTTCAAGTATGCTGAAATTTTTGCCATCTCTGCTAAATTCACTACTTTTAATGTCCATTCTTCAATAGTAGGTAAGTCTTCCTTCTTCCAATACTGCGCCACCAAAAGTCTGGCTGCTGTTATTAAATTTAAAATCAATTTGGTCTCTATAACCGTACAATCTGTAATTATTATTTATTATTTATTTTATTAATTTAATTTGTATACCGCCCTTCTCCCAGAAGGGACTCAGGGCGGTGAACAGCCAAAATTAAAAAACATACAAATGCAAAAGTTAAGATAATTAAAAGAATTAAATCATTGGCTACCCAAATTTAAAACCCCAAATCCATAAAATTTAAAATCCCAATTAAAAAACCATTTAGGCTAGGCCGGCTTGATGAAATAAAAACGTCTTCAGGGCTTTACGGAAGGTCCGGAGGTCCGGGATCAATCGTATTCCAGGAGGCAGCTCATTCCACAGGGCGGGTGCCCCCACAGAGAAGGCTCGCCCCCTGGGGGCCGCCAGCCGACATTGCCTGACCGACGGCACCCCGAGGAGGCCCTCTCTGTGAGAGCGTATTGGTCGGTGGGAGGTTATCGGTAGCAGCAGGCGGTCTCGCAAATACCCTGGCCCTAAGCCATGGAGCGCTTTAAAGATGAGAACCAACACCTTAAAGCGCACCCGGAAGACCACCGGGAGCCAATGCAGCTCGCGCAGGAGAGGTGTTACGTGGGAGCGCCACGTCGCTCCCATAATCACCCGCGCGGCCGCATTCTGCACCAGCTGGAGCCTCTGGGTGCTCCTCAGGGGGAGCCCCATGTAGAGAGCATTACAGTAGTCCAGGCGTGACGTAACCAAGGCATGAGTGACTGTGCACAAGGAGTCCCGATCCAGAAAGGGGCGCAACTGGCGTATCAGGCGAACCTGATAAAAAGCCCCCCTGGCCACGGCCGTCATATGCTCTTCTAAAGACAGCCGTGTGTCCAGGAGGACGCCCAAGTTGCGAGCCCCCTCTGTGGGGGTCAGTGACTCGCCCCCAATAGCCAGCGATGGCACCAGCTGGCTATACCGGGACGCCGGCATCCACAGCCACTCGGTCTTGGAAGGGTTAAGCCGAAGCCTGTTCCTCCCCATCCAGACCCGCACGGCCTCCAGACACTGGGACATCACTTCGAGGGCATCATTGGGGTGGTCTGGGGTGGAAATGTACAGCTGAGTGTCATCAGCGTACAGATGGCATCGCACCCCAAAACCACGGATGATCTCACCCAGCGGCTTCACATAAATGTTGAACAGGAGCGGCGAGAGGACCGACCCTTGCGGCACCCCGCAAGCAAGGCGCCTCGAGGTCGACCTCTGCCCCCCTGCCAACACAGACTGCGACCGGTCAGAGAGATAGGAGGAGAACCACCGCAACACGGTGCCTCCCACCCCCAGTCCCTCCAGCCGGCGCAGCATGATACCATGGTCGATGGTATCAAAAGCCACTGAGAGGTCTAACAGGACCAGAACAGAGGAACAACCCCTGTCCCGAGCCCTCCAGAGATCATCCACCAATGCGACCAATGCCGTCTCCATGCTGTACCCAGGCCTGAAGCCGGACTGGCACGGATCTAGATAGACGGTTTCATCCAGGAACTGTGGGAGCTGTCGCGCAACCACACTCTCCACAACCTTCGCAACAAAGCGAAGGTTGGAGACCGGACGATAGTTTGACAAAACGGCCGGGTCCAGAGAAGGCTTCTTGAGGAGGGGCCTCACCACCGCCTCTTTCAAGGCGGGAGGCAAGAAACCCTCTCTCAGAGAAACATTTATAATCCTCTGGAGCCAGCCTCGTGTTACCTCCCGGGTGGCCAGTACCAGCCAGGAGGGGCACGGGTCCAATAAACATGTGGTTGCGTTTAACCTCCCCAGGATCCTGTCCACGTCCTCAGGAGTCACAGGGTCGAACTCATCCCAGGTAACATTCTCAAGACCAGCCTCAGTCACCCCGCCGGGATCTACCCAGTCAGAGTCCAAGCCTTCCCGAATCTGAGCGATTTTATCGTGCAGATACTGTGCAAAATCCTCAGCCTGCCCTTGCAAGGGGTCTTCCCGCGCTCCCTGATATAGGAGGGAGCGGGTCACCCTAAACAAGGCGGCTGGGCGGTTATCTGCCGATGCAATAAGAGCGGAAAAGTGGTTACGCTTTGCCGCTTTTATCGCCACTAGATAGGTCTTAATATGAGACCTAACTAGTGTTCGGTCGGATTCGGAGCGACTAGCCCTCCAACCACTCTCTAGGCGTCTTTTCCGGCGCTTCATCTCCCTCAGCTCCTCGGAGAACCAAGGGGCCGGGCAAGTTCGGCGTCGGGTCAGAGGCCGCAAAGGCACGACTCGGTCCAGAGCACCGGCGGCTGTCCTATCCCAGGCAGCCACCAGATCTTCAGCCGAGTCGTGAGCCAGAGTTTCAGGAACTGGCCCAAGCTCCCTCTGGAACCTATCAGGATCCATCAGGCGCCTGGGGCGGAACCACCTGGTCGGTTCCGCCTCCCTGCAGTGGGGTGCAGCGGTCAAAAGGTCCAGTCTCAGGAGAGAATGGTCCGACCATGACAGGGGTTCAATAACTATATCCCCTATATCCAGACCACTCCGCCACTGACCAGAGATAAAAACCAAGTCCAGAGTGTGTCCTCCCACGTGAGTGGGGCCATGAATTAATTGTGTCAAGTCCATGGCTGTCATGGAAGCCATAAACTCCCGAGCCATCCCAGACGCCCCACCGGTAGATGGCAGGTTGAAATCCCCCATGACCAAAAGTCTGGGGGTATCAACCGCCACCCCGGCAATAACATTGAGAAGCTCGGGCAGGGCCGCTGTCACGTGGCAGGGAGCCAGGTACGCGATCAGCAGGCCCACCTGCATCCCATGGCCCCACTTCACCAGGAGAGACTCACATCCGGCTATCTGAGGTACAGTGGCCTCCCTCGGATCAAGACCTTCCTTTATAACGACCGCCACCCCCCCCACCCCTGCCCTGGGCCCTTGGCTGATGGAATGCGCGGAAACCTGGTGGGCACATCTCTACGAGGGGGACCCCCCCTCTTGGCCCAACCAGGTCTCTGTAATACCTGCCAGGTCCGCACCCCCCTCCTGTATTAGCTCACAAATGAGGGGGGCCTTATTAACCACGGACCTGGCGTTGCACAACATCAGTCTAAGGCCTGGGCTCTGAGACTCTGGACAGCCGGGGAGACGAGAAGAGTCATGGGGGCCGAGGCATGCCACTGCTTGAAGATAGCGGGTGCGTGCCCCCACCACCTGATGTGGCCCCCTACTCCCGCCATATCTGCCCCTCCCAACCACGGTCTTGATAGAACTGCCCTCCACCCTATCCACACTGAGCTCCTCCACACCCCGCTCCCCGCCTTCTGTTCCATGCCCCTGTAACGGGCCTGACCTATGCCCCTCCCTCCCCACCCCCCGCCCTAAGCCCCTTAAAAGATTACAAAAAGACAATTTTAAAAAACCCCACAACCCCCTCTTTGCGGCATGCCACCTCTCGGGGTTCCAAAGCCCGTCATCGAGGTAGGCCCTCGATAGAGTGGAGGGCCAAGCCTGCGAGAGGGGGGAGTCTCGCAGACCAAGAAGCTCCGCTGCGGAATACATCTTGACCACAGAGGATGGGAGCAACCATATCCTAGGGGTCCATATAGAAGGTCCAGGGGAGAGACATGGAATGGGAGTCTCAAGAACATTTTCAACAGGACCGGTCCACTGTCCCCTCACAACAGAGGACGAAGTCAAGTTCCAGGTCGACCACAGTCCAAGGGGGGGGAAGGGGGAAGACCCAACCACCCTCTCACGGTGGTTATTATACCCAACAGAAAGAACTGTGGAGTAAATTTTATCTTCTTGAGAATATTTTGAATAATCCACCATATTTTTATCCAAAATGCCTTAATTTTTTTACATGTCCACCATATATGATAATACGTGGCATCATCACATTCGCATCTCCAACACTTAGGTTGCAAACTTGGATACATACAGGCTAGCTTTTTAGGATCTAGATGCCATCTATAAAACATTTTATAAAAGTTCTCTCTTAAATTTTGGGCTTGCGTAAACTTTACATTTCTAACCCATATTTTTTCCCACATTTCCATCATTATTGGTTCTTCAATATTTTGTGCCCATTTTATCATACAGTCCTTAACTAGCTCCGTTTCTGAATCTATTTCTACCAATGCATTATACAACCTTTTTATATGCATTTGACTTTGGTCTCTAATTTGTTTTACCAAGTTCTCCTCATTCTGCAAGATACCAGTTTTCTGATCTTCTCTCCATCTAGCTTGCAGCTGTCCATACTGAAACCATGTTTGAATCTTTTCTTCTCTTAATTGATTCAAAGATTTTAGTTGTAGTATACCTCTTTCCTTATTAAGAAGCTCTTTATAAGTAGTCACATCTTGTTTTTGCTCTACACTTATATTCTCTATCACGTGTCTGGGTATTGCCCACATTGGTAACTTATCATTTAATTTATACTGATACTTTTTCCAGACACGCAATAAAGCATTCCTTAGTATGTGACTTTTAAAAGTCTTATCCACTTTCTTGTCATATAATAAATAAGCATGCCACCCAACCAAATCATATCCCTCAATATTCAATATTCTTTCTTCTGTTAAGTTCATCCAATCACTCATTGCTGATAGGACAGCTGCCTCATAATATAATCTTAAATTGGGCATTTTGAGACCTCCTCTTTCACGTATATCCTGCATTATTTTTTGTTTTATTCTCGGCCTCTTTCCTGCCCAGACAAAATTATTAATACCCTTCTGCCATATCTTCAAATTTTCATCTTTTTAAAGTATTGGTATCATTTGAAAAAGAAATAAAAACTTAGGCAAAACATTCATTTTTACTGCTGCTATTCTTCCTAACAAAGATAATTGTAATTTTTTCCAATTTTCCATCTCTCTCTGTATTTTTTGCCACAACGGATCATAATTATGCTTAAATAATTTCGCATTTGATGTCATAATATAAACCCCTAAATACTTAACTTGTTTTACAATTTCAAATCCTGTTAGTCTTTCTAATTCTTCTTTTTGATTTGTAGTCATGTTTTTAGTTATTATCTTCGTTTTCCCTGCATTTATTTTAAATCCAGATACTTGTCCATATAGATTAATTATATCCATTAAACCTACAACCGACTGTAATGGTTGGGTTAAAGTAACAACCAAGTTGTCTGCAAATGTTCGTAATCTGTAATCATACTGCCTAATTTTAATTTCCTTTATTTTATCCGACCCACGTATTTTACTCAACAAAAATTCCAAGGTCAAAATAAACAATAATGGAGACAAGGAACATCCTTGTCTTGTTCCTTTTTCTATATTAAAAGTATCTGTTAAACTACCATTAATTATTATTTGCGCTGTTTGTTTCTGATATATTGCCTTAATAGATTGTGTAAAATGTTCTCCAAACTGCATCTTTTCTATTATTTGCAATAAGAAATGCCAGTTCAATCGATCGAATGCTTTCTCCGCATCAAGAAATATTAGCACCGCAGGGATTTGGTTGTTCTTCCCCAAATACTCTCATAGGTTAACCACTTGCCTTACATTACTTTTCATTTGTCTACCATTTATAAAACCAGTTTGATCCTTATGAATCATTTGTTGCATGACTGTCATTAACCTATTTGCTAGTATTTTAGCAAAAATCTTATAATCTGTATTTAAAAGTGATATAGGCCTGTAATTTTTTGGCTGGGTGTGGTCTTGGTCCTCCTTTGGAATCAGAGAAATAAAAGCTGTCCTCCAGGATGGGGGTACATCTCCTCCAGATTGTATATTAGTAAATAGTTCCTTAAGTGGTCCCACCATTTCTAACTGCAAGTATTTGTAATAAGCAGCTGTCAAACCATCCGTCCCAGGGGCTTTACCCACTTTCAACTGCTTAATTGCAAACATAATTTCCTCAGAAGTTATCGGTTGATTTAAACCCTCCCTTTGCTCTTTTGTAATTATAGAAATATTCTCTTTCTGTAAATATCTATCTATATCTATACTTGAAATTTTATCACTAGCATACAACCTCGTATAAAATTCTAAAAATGCTTTTTTAATCATATTTTGCTGATAAACCTCTTTACCTTTATATTCTATTTTCTCTATAGTCCGTAACTTTTGTTTTTTCCTTAACAGATATGCTAACCATCTGCCTGATTTATTAGCACTGCAAAAAGTATTGTGTTTAGCATATTGCAAGTTAGTTGCAACCTGATCTGCCATTAACATATTAAATTGCCCTCGCAGTAAGTTAATTGCCTCTTTTGTTTTCTTGTCTGCTGGATTCAATATCAAGGCTTGTTCTTTTTTTTTAATTTCCTCTTCTAAGTCCTTCCTTTTTTCCCCGTTTATGTCTATGTTTATTATTCAAATATATCAAAATACCTCTCATATATGCTTTACTTGCGTCCCAAACCATTTCTATAGATGTACCCTTATGCATATTCATAATGAAAAATTCTTTCATAAATTTTTTACATTCTTTTACATTTTCCTCATATCTAAACAGTTTTTCATTTAACCTCCAAGACCTCTTAAATCCCTTTCCATACTCCAATTCCATCCAAACTGGACTATGATCCGTTAAAACTCTTGGACATATCTTCGTCTTCTTCACCCTAGAAAAGAGATCATTGGTAATTAATATGAAATCAATCCTAGAAAAAGATTGATGTCTGTCAGAAAAAAAGGTAAAATCTTTTTCTTCAGAGTTCCTCTCTCTCACCAGATATCACTCAACTCCATGTCATCCATCATTTCAAAAAACGATTTTGGCAATCTGGCGCACGTTGAGATATTTTACAAGAGCCCCTTCTTATCTTTTTTAGAGTCCAAAACTCCATTCCAATCACCCAATAAAATGCATGATTTATAATCCCATTGTAGTAACTTGGAATGTAAAAGCTTGTAAAATTTTTCCTGTTGTTGGTTCGGTGCATATACTCCAATTAAAAGTATTTTTCCCCTTTTATTAAAAGTTCAATTGCTATGAATCTTCCTTGATCATCTGCTTCAATTAGTTTAGCAATTAAGTCTTTTTTTAGGTATATAACTATACCATTCTTCTTCTCTGGAGCAGATGCAACAAAATGTGTACCTAGCCTTGCGTTTATTAAATATTTTTGATCTTTCATTCTAATATGAGTCTCTTGTAAACAGATTACTTCATTTTTAAACTGTTTCAAATAATGAAATATTTTCCTCCTCTTTTGTGGTGAATTTAGGCCATTAACATTCCAAGTCAGAAATCTAGTTGCCATTTTTGGCACCCTGAAGCTTCTGGAGCATCTGCTGGAAATCTCCATGCATTTTGCTTTTTGGCCTTGCTCCTCCCACTGCTTCTGTTTTTGTAGTTTCTTGAGTTGTCATCTGGAGTTGTTGCACTCTTAATTCTTCTTTACGCTTGGCTGCCGCTCGGGTCTGTCTTTGATCCTTAGGTTCTTCTATTTTTTCGAATACATCCAAAGCTTGAGCAGTAGTCGAAAGTTGTATTAAATCTTCTTGAATAATCAAAGCTCCCCTTTGGGCCTGTGCCAGCGATTCTTCCTTCTCCCCCTTTCTTGCCCTCTCTGCTTCTGTCTTCCTTCTAGCTTCTGGGGACTGTGGGCATCCCGCCTTTAGTACATTGGTGTAAAAATCTCTTGCCTTCCACACTGAATTAAGACGATATCTTTCTCCTGAAACCTAGTCCAGCTGGAACCTCCCACCTGTACTGTATCTGACGGTTTCTCAGTTCTTCCACCAGAAAGGCATAATCCCTTCTGGCTCTCAACATTTTGGGGGGGATTTCTTTCAATATTAAAACCTCCTGCCCCTCCACTTGAGGTTTATTTTTAAAAGTGGCTTGTAAAATTTCATTGCGTATCCTCCTTGTAGTAAAATAGACTACAATGTCTCTTGGTAAATGTTTCTGTCTGGCAACCCATGAATTGACATGATAGATTTTGTCAATTTGCCATTCAAAATTTGCTTTTTGTTCTCCCATTATCTGTGCAAATGCTTCTGCAAAAATCTCTCTCAAATTCTCTTGCTTATTCTCCTTCAGACCTCTTATTCTCAAAGCAAATTCCATGTCTCTATATTGTATCATTGTTAGGTCGGCCTCTGCTCTTTCCATCTTATTCTGAACCTCTCCCATTTTATTTTCCAAATTCACATTAGACTGCTTAATTTCTTCCACTTTTTCATCTAATGATTCAATATGGCTTGCCAGACCTTGAACTGCCATGACAATATCTTCTCTAATTTCCTGATTTCAAATTTGAATAAACTCTTTAATTTCAGCCATCTCATCAGCGACATCTCGAATTTTATCCTCAAACACAGAAATAATTTTTTTCTCTGTAACAGAGGCTTGTGTTTTAAGGGCTTCCTGCAACATTTCAAGTGTTAATATTCATGGTTCCGTTGGAGCAGAGAGAGACTGCAATTTGGACATTTGAGCTGGTGAACTCCCAGCACTTTTAGGGACAACAGTCTTTATTTGTTTTGAAGCCATTTTTAGTTTTCAATTTGAATTTATTCAGCAACCAGAACAACAAATCCACCAGGTCCAAAAATTTCCAGTCCTTA
Organism: Pituophis catenifer annectens; assembly: GCF_029215685.1. Taxonomy (NCBI): domain Eukaryota; kingdom Metazoa; phylum Chordata; class Lepidosauria; order Squamata; family Colubridae; genus Pituophis; species Pituophis catenifer. Next base: position 18,893,932 of record NW_027256885.1, read on the forward strand.
AATAATATCAATCATTTTTTAAAATCACTACTATAGTCTTTTTAGCCTTTAAATCTTCTTTCTTTCAAAACAAAAATCTCTAGTTTTAGACAGGGGCTGCCAGCGCTAAACAAAACTTTCCTTTTAGCTTTCACTTTCCACGCCCCATTAGAACTCAATCGCCATCTTGCTTTCACTTTCTTCCCTTAATAACTCAGAAGGAAGTAATACACATTTAGAGTTAAACTTTAGTACTTGCAAATCTGATCTCTCCTGGCTTTGCTCAGCCTGCTTCCAAATCCAATGTTTTATTCAAAGCATTGTGTGGAAATTGGGATCGTAGAAACACCCAGGAGCATAGAAGAGTCCAAAGGCAGATGCATGAATAAATGTGATAAATGTATTTATTCATATAACAAAACATATTAACTATATACAAAGGCTGTCTTAATATCCATTAGGATAGGGGGCACACAGCGTGTGTGACTACCCCTATCAAAGATCATGTCTCCTGGAGAACAAACGTAAAAAGAGAGCTTGGTGGAAAGGTTAGAGGGGGTTTTATACTCAGTGTAAGCCCCTCCTCTCCACATAGGGGTGGGGGCACTTTCTGCCTCCACTAGTGTCTGTATGATATATGTGCCAATGGCTTGCAAATACTTGACACATTGTTTGCAGGGGTGGTCGCGGCGTCTTGTTCTGCTTAAAGCAGAAACACCCTCTCACCCTTCGAGCCCCAGAATTGTTCCTGGGGCTCTTGGGGAGCTCTACCTACACCCATCTGCTCTCTTCCTCCCCTTTTCCCGGGGAGAAAGTTTCCAAGCCGCTAGACAGCTGATTTGCGCTGTTCTAGCGGCTTTACACGATCACGGGGCTGGCGCTCACAAAGGAGCGTCTTCAAAGCCTACAGTGCCACCGGAAGTCCCAGAAACTCCAGATTCTTGTGGTCCGTCCGGACTTCCACTTGATGTCGGGCCCCCTCAAGGTGATGTCTCCAGGTCTCGAACGTGGTCTTAATGGCCAATAGCTCTTTTTCCCAGATGGTATAATTGCGCTCGGAAGGATTCAATTTCCGGGAATAGTATGTGCAAGGGAAAAGAGTACCGCCATCCACGTGAGCCTGGAGTAACACCGCTCCAACCGCGATATCCGACGCGTCCATTTCCACGACAAATGGACACTGAGGGTCAGGATGCTTAAGGATAGGCTGTGTCATGAAGGCCTGCTTTAAGGCCAGGAACGCCTGCTGCTCGGGGGTGCCCCACAGGAAAGGGACTTTATTCTGCAGGAGTCGAGTGAGGGGCGCGGTCAAAGTGGCAAAGCCAGGGATGAATGTCCCGTAATAATTGGTGAACCCGAGGAGTCGCTGAACATCTTTCACCCGACGGGGAGGTTGCCAACTTCTCAACACCTCGACCTTGCTCCGATCCATCGCAATGACCTCGGGAGAAATGTGATGGCCCAAAAAGTCGATGGTCATCTGGTAGAATTGGCATTTCTCCAGCTTGGCATATAACTGGTGTTCTCAAAGCCATTGCAAGACCAGACGGAGATGTTGGAGATAACTTTTCTGGGATGTGGAGTAAATCAAGATGTCATCGAGATAAACCACAACAAACAGGTCCAACAGATCCCGGAAAATATCGTTCATAAAATGCTGGAAGACAGCGGGAGCGTTGGTTAATCCAAACAGCATGACCGTATATTCAAAATGGCCATACCTGGTGCCGAACGCTGTCTTCCACTCATCCCCTTCTCGTACTTGAACCAGATTGTAAGCACCGCATAGATCCATCTTGGTAAACACGGTAGCCACCCAAAGTATCTCTAAGCATTCAGGAATCAAGGGTAAAGGATACCGGTTATGCACCGTAATGGCGTTCAGCTTACGATAATCGCAGCACAGACACAAGTCTCCGGTTTTCTTCTTGACAAAGAGGACCGGAGCAGACAAGGGCGATGACAAGGGCTGGATAAAACCACGGGCCAGGTTTTTGTCCACAAATTCCCTTAATGCCACCAATTCAGGGTCCGACATAGAATACAACCTCCCTACAGGGAGCGGTGCGTCCGAGATTAAGTCAATGGGACAATCATATGGCCGGTGTGGGGGCAATTGGTCCGCCTCTTTCTTGCTAAAAATGTCCGCGAAGTCAAAGAGGTCGGCCGGCAAAGATACCGCAGGTGGACCCTGCACCTGGCCTGCGCAAACTTGGCGAGTATGAGCCACACATGGGAGGATCCACTGGACACAGGGGAATGGCAAAGTGATTGGCAAACGCCTCGTCCATGAAATTCGTCGTTGCACCGGAGTCCACCAAAGCATGAGCTGGGATCCCTTGGGGGTTATCGGCAATGAAGATTTTGGTGTTTAAAATCAAATGGCGAGGGGGTCCAGAATCCACCTCCGTAGGGCGTGAGCCGGAGTTGGTACATGCCTGACCCAGGGTCTCCCCTAGATTGGGCTCCGGCTGTTTCCTGACAGGTTAAGCGGTGACTGTGGTACGGGACCAGGAGCTGATGGTCCGCGTTGCTTCTTGGGGCAAGAGGCAGTGAAATGTCCAGGCTCCCCACAATATAAACACAACCCCCCTGCCCGTCGTCTGTTCTTCTCAGTTATGGACAGGCGGGGTCTGGCTGCACTGATTTCCATGGGCTCCTCCCTTGGAGCCGGAGCCTCACGTACAACTGGGTTCACACGGGGTTCCTGAGGGGCACGATGAGAGGGCCGGCGCTGTAACCTCGCATCAATCCTGAGGCACAGACGATACAGCTTGTTAAGAGTCGGAGGAATGTCCACTCTGGCCAACTCATCCTGTAACGCCTCCGACAAACCCTCCTGGAATACATCCAAAAGCGCTGCCTCATTCCAAGCTGAGTCCTGGTTTAACAAACGGAATTCGCTAATGTATTCCTGTAGGAGTAGCCTGCCTTGCTTCAAGGACTTCAACCGTCTGGTGGAGGTTTGGGCTTTGATAGGGTCCTCATACATTTGCCACAAGTGCTCACAAAACCCCCGAAATTCATTAAGCAACGGACTGTTCTGGACCAAGAGGGGCATGGCCCAACGAGCTGCAGAACCAGAGAGCAGTCTGATAAAGAATCCGACTTTATCTCGGTCCTGGGGAAAATCTTCAGCTCGCAAACTCATAAATAAATGGCATTGTCCAAGGAAAGCCGGAAACATTTCCAAATTACCGGCAAACTTATCAGGCACAGCTACCGGGCAGTTTCTCCAAGGAGGAGGTGGAGGCAGAGAAGGCAGAGGAGGAGATGAAGCCATTTGGCCTTGAAGCTGAGCCAGCTGGGCAGCCATCATAGTTAACTGCTGCCGAAGCTGCACATTCTCTTCCCTCAGCTGCTCCATCTTATTCAAGGTTTGTGTGTGTGTGTTTTTGGGCAGGAAACAAACTGTTCTGCCCCAGCTACGGATCCCAAAGAACGCAGCACACACAAACTCTGAACAAAACTTAGTTTACTCAATAACACAGTTTTAGCAAATTCCGGCTGTTAATATGCGTTCTTAACAGCCTGCCAGACTTCCACAGATAAGATAGTCAGAGTCTTACTGGAGTTGGCAGAAAGCCCAGAAGCAATGTTGCAGAGAAATCCAAACTCGATGATTAGTGAACTAAAGTTGTTTCCTGCAGCTTGTTGCAAGCTGCGTTCTTTCTTAAATAGGCTAAGGGAGTGGCCACTTAGCCCCAAGCCTTACTCTCGAGGAGACCTCCTCCTGCGGAACAACTCCTGCCTTTTGGCAGCTCTGCGTGCCCGTGCATTGAGAAGAGGCTCCTCCTCTTCATCCTCTTCATTTAAAGGAGCCTCTGGAGGTTCTGAAGGCCCTGACTGAATCCCTGCCTCTGGCACCACATCTTCTTTAGCCTCCTTGCTGTCCGACTCGAGCGCCGGCTGTACAGGCTGCTGGTGCAGCACCACACCAGCCTCCTCGTTGTCGGGATCAGCAACAATCCGTGCAGGCCGCTGGCGGGCCACAACAATTATTTTATTACGAAGTTTTCTATAAAAATCCTCTTGGTTGGCGTTTGGTGCGTATATTGCTACCAAAAGCATCAATTTATTATTCATCATTAATTCCACCATCAAAATTCTGCCTTCCTCATCTGTAAAAACTTGTTTAGCATTTATTGTTTCTTTTATATATAAGGCTATTCCTCTTTTCTTTTGTAGTGATAAAGCAGTATGTAACTTCCCAATTTTAGGGTATTTCAATACTTTCTTATGTTGTTTTTTTATGTGTACTTCTTAAAAACATATTATATCCAATTTTAATTTTTCTAATCTATGAAAAATCTTTTTCCTTTTTATTACCGAATTCAGTCCATTTATATTGATTGAAATTAATTTGAGTTCTTCTTCCATAGTTATTTTTAGATAGGATTTGTTGTTCTAGTCATTCTTATCACCCTTGGTTCTTTTCCTCTTGCTCCCTCTCTTAACACTATTTCCTCCCGATCTCTTTCATCTTCTTTTCTTTGCATACTCTTCTCTTCCTTCCCTTCTTCTTGACGTCTTGGTTCTTCTTTGTCACTTATTTTCATTTCCTCTTGCATTCCAAAATATTGTTCATAAAATTGCTCTGCTTTCTCTTTGGAGTCCCAGTCTGTGTCTTTGCTCCATCCAAGTGGATAACCATTTGTCTGAAGTGGTGTAGGGTTTCCTGCCTGGGCAGGGGGTTGGACTAAAAGACCTCCAAGGTCCCTTCTGTTATTCTATTTCTATTTCTAAGTCTCCAATATTCACTCCGGAATCAACCACCTGAAGTTAACTCCGTGCTTGATTAGTTGTCTTGTTAAAAACTGATATTCTCTCCTTATTTCTCTTACTCTTCTCGGCACCTGTTTTAATACTACAATTTCCTTCTCCTTGTATTTTAATGGGTCGTCTCTTGCTCTTTGTAAGATTTCTGCTTTCATTGCTTTTTATGTGAATCTCACATGGACTTCTCTAGGAAGTTTATGTCTTGCCGCATATCTGATATTGAATCTAAATATCTCATCAATATTTTCCAATATTTTTTCTGTGCATGTCCAAGATGGAGGATCTAGCCTGAGACGCTCCCGGCAGATGGGGTGATTCCTGGCAATTTCGGGAGGTTCCTGGGGGTGATTGTCCACCATGGCCCCCAGTCCTAGAGAGAGGAACCTTTCCCCGACCCATTGAGGGGGTTTTTGCCCTCCGGAACATCGGGTCGAGGAAAAAAAAACGGCTGCTGAAGGCTCCGCGGGGTGACGTCAGTAGCGATTTGACTGGCGGCACTTTTCTCGGCCTCCGGCATGGACCGACCGCGGCAGCAGCTCTGCGGTGGTGGTGGTGGCGGCAGCGGCTCCCCTGGATTCCTGGCTTCTCCGGGGCTTTCTGAGGCTCCTGGGGACCCTGGAGTATGGTGGGAGCCATGGTGGAAGCGGCGCCGGCGCTGGCAGTGGGCGCGGGGCGGTCGGCGGCCATTGGACGATGGCAGAGGCAAGGGGGCGGCAGCTGGCTGCTACTGAAGAGGACGCTATGGTGAGAGGCTGCTGGCTTCTATCTTGAAACCCCGGACCTGCTAGGGGGCAGCCTATTTCTGCTGTCCCACTTTGCTGCAGGAATCCGGAGGCCCCATTGGAGACTGGGGCTGTAGACTGGGGGTATAAAATGCTGGAAGACCTGGAAGACCTGGGGAGTGGGAGAGGTTGGAAGACGGCCGAGGGTTGGCCTTGGGCTGCCTCAGGCCATTCCCCCCTCCCCCCCTTTTTTGTTGGCCTGTATAGGCCTTATCATGATCACCACCCCACCTACTTTCTGCCTTGCAAGCCATCTCCCTTCATTGCTTTCCATGTGTCATCTGTTCCCCGGGTTTACTATTCTGCCTTCTAGACTGGCTCTATTCCACCTATGCCCTTGATGGTGTGGAGAATGGACAATTCTGATATGGACTCTGAGGGAGTCCGGTTCAACTGCCGTTTCCCTACCAGAGTGGATAGACTATCGAATCTCTCCATTGCCAATTCCATCTCGGATAGCCATCGTGAGAGGATGGCCTGGAGAGAGCACCTTCTGAGTTTTGTTGAAATGGCACGAGACTTCTTCCACTGTCGTGAGAAGACAGTGGAGCCCAGTTTTTCCATGTCTTGAGTTGCTGCCTCTCCATGCCCTAGGACGATTAGACTATTCTATGGAACCTCAGCCAGAGGATATTTCACCCTTCCCGGTTCTTGATGCACTCGGCCGCTGAACTCCTTGCGCTGCGAGACTCCCCCCTCTCGCAGGCCTGGCCCTCCACGCTATCGAGGGCCTACCTTGATGACAGATTTTGGAATCCCGAGAGATGGCATGCAGTGAAGAGGGGGTTGAAGGGTTTTTTATTTAAATTTTTAAAGAAAATTTTAAGGGGACCCGGGAGGAAGGGAGGGGGTTGTGAAAGTGGACCTGGGGGGGTCCAGATAGCTACTGAGCGGGGTGACAGGCTGATTGGCTGCAGCAGAGGGGTCAGGAAAGAAAATTTATCCGGGGAGCAGGGGGATAACAAGAAGGGCAATGCAATTAAAATAATGAGTGGGAGGGGCAGGTATGACGGGCGCAGGGGACCATATCATGTGCCGGGGGTGCGCATACACTGTTTATGAGCAATTGCGCACTCCGGTCCCCAATGCGCATCTCGTGGCCTGGGTTGTGCAGAGTCTCAGGCCCAGGGTCCACGGCTGATGTTATGTAATGCCAGGTCGGTTGCCAATAAAGCCCCCCTCATCTGTGATCTTATATTGGAGGGGGGTGCGGACCTGGCAGGTATTACGGAGACCTGGTTGGGCCAAGGGGGGGTCCCCCTCGTTGAAATGTGCCCACCAGGTTTTCGTGCATTTCATCAGCCAAGGGCCCAGGGGAGGGGTGGGGGAGTGGCGGTGATTATTAGGGAGAGTCTTTGTCCGAGGGAGACCACTGTTCCTCAGATAGCCGGATGTGAGTCCCTCTTTGTGAAGTGGGGCCGTGGGGTACAGATGGGTTTGCTGACTGCATACCTGGCTCCCTGCCACGTGGCAGTGACCCTACCCGAGCTACTCGACGTCATCGCCGGGGTGGCGGTGGATACCCCCAGACTTATTGTCATGGGGGATTTCAACCTTCCATTCGCGGGTGAGACGTCAGAGGTGGCTCGGGAGTTCATGGCTTCCATGACGGCCATGGACCTGACCCAGTTAGTTCAAGGCCCCACTCACATAGGAGGACACACTCTGGACTTGATTTTCATCTCTGGTCAGTGGTTGAATGATCTTGGTAGAGGGGACTTAGACATTAAACCCTTGTCATGGACAGATCATTCGCTCCTTCACTTGGACTTTCCTACCACTTCCCCCTGCTGCAGGGAGACGGAACCGACTAAATGGTTCTGTCCCAGGCGCCTGATGGATCCCGAAAGGTTCCTGACGGAGCTTGGGCCGTTTCCTGAGACTCTGACACACGACTCGACTGAAGAGCTGGTGGCCGCCTGGGAGAGTGCGGCCGCCGGAGCTTTGGATCGTGTCGTGCCTTTGCGGCCTCTGACCCGATGCCGATCTCAATTGGCTCCTTGGTTCTCTGAGGAGCTGAGAGAGATGAAGTGTCGGAAAAGACGCCTAGAGAGCATTTGGAGGACTAGTCATTCTGATTCCGACCGGACACAGGTGAGGTCTTATATCAAGACCTACCTAGTGGCGATAAAAGCGGCAAAATCTAACCATTTTTCCGCTCTTATCGCATCTGCAGAGAACCGCCCAGCCGCCCTGTTTAGGGTGACCCACTCCCTTCTTCGGGGGGGGAGTGCGGGAGGATCCCTTGCAGGGTCGAGCTGAGGATTTTGTGCAATTCCTGCATGATAAAGTCGCTCGGATTCGGGAAGGCTTGGACTCCAACTGGGTGAGTCCGGGGGAGGAGACGAGGGTAGGTCTTGAGAATATTATCTGGGAGGAGTTTGATCCTGTGGCTCCCGAGGATGTGGACAGGGTTCTGGGTAGGATTAGTGCCGCCACATGTTTATTGGACCCGTGTCCCTCCTGGTTGGTACTGGCCTCCCGGGAGGTTACACGAGGCTGGCTCCATAACTGCTTCTCTGAGTGAGGGTGCCTTTCCCGCCGCCTTGAAAGAGGCGGTGGTGAGGCCCCTCCTCAAGAAGCCTTCCCTGGACCCGGCTGAATTAGTTAACTACCGTCCGGTCTCCAACCTTCGTTTTGTGGCGAAGGTTGTTGTTGAGAGTGTGGTGGCACGACAACTGCCCAGGCACCTGGATGAAGCTATCTATCTAGACCCGTACCAGTCGGGCTTCAGGCAGGGGCACAGCACAGAAACGGCATTGGTCGCGTTGGTGGATGATCTCTGGAGGGCCCGGGACAGGGGTTGCTCCTCTGTCCTAGTCCTATTAGATCTCTCAGCGGCTTTTGATACCATCGACCATGGTATCATGCTGCAGCGGTTGAGAGGGTTAGGAGTAGGGGGCACCGTTTTGCGGTGGTTCTCTTCCTTCCTCTCCGATCACTCGCAGTTCATGTTGGCAGGGGGGCAGAGGTCGACCTCGAGGCGTCTCGCATGGGGAGTGCCACAAGGGTCGGTCCTCTCGCCTCTTCTGTTCAACATTTATGTGAAGCCGCTGGGTGAGATCATCCGTGGTTTTGGGGTGAAGTGTCACCTGTACGCTGATGATACTCAGCTGTACATCTCCACCCCAGACCACCCCAACGATGCCCTTGATGTGATGTCTCGCTGCCTGGAGGCCGTGCGGGCCTGGATGGGGAGGAACAGGCTCAGACTCAACTCATCCAAGACTGAGTGGCTGTGGCTTCCGGCGTCCCGATATAGTCAGCAGGTGCCATCGCTGACTATTGGGGGTGAATCTTTGCCCCCCACAGAGAGGGCTTGCAATCTGGGTGTCCTCCTGGATGTACGGCTGTCTTTAGAAGAGCATATGATGGCCGTGGCCAGGGGGGCCTTTTATCAGGTTCTCCTGATCTGCCAGTAGCAGCCCTTTCTGGACTGGGACGCCTTGCGCACGGTCACTCATGCCCTTGTCACCTCCCGGCTGGACTATTGTAATGCTCTCTACATGAGGCTCCCCTTGAAGAGCACTCGGAGGCTCCAACTGGTCCAGAATGCGGCCGCGTGGGTGGTTATGGGCGCAACTTGTTGCGCCCGCGTGACACCCCTCCTGCGCGAGCTGCACTGGCTCCCAGTGGTCTTCCGGGTGCGATTCAAGGTGTTGGTCACCACCTTTAAAGCGCTCCATGGCATTGGACCCGGGTATCTTCGAGACCGTCTTCTGCCACCAATAGCCTCCCACCGACCAGTCCGTTCCCACAGAGAGGGTCTCCTCAGGGTGCCATCAGCCAAGTTATGTCGGCTGGCGACACCCAGGGGGAGGGCCTTCTCTGTGGGAGCCCCAGCCCTGTGGAATGAACTGCCCCCGGAAATACGCAAGATCTCCGACCTCCGGGTGTTCCGCTGCGCAGTGAAGACCCTGTTGTTCCGCCAGGCAGGGCTATCAATATAATAATTTTAAATTGGGGTATTTTAATTTTTAGGGTTTTAAATTTTTAGGGCCAAATCTATTTAATTATTTTAATTTTTAATTATTGTTGTGTCTTGTGTTTTTAAATTGGCTGTACACCGCCCTGAGTCCTTCGGGAGAAGGGCGGTATAGAAATAAAATTATTATTATTATTATTATTATTATTATTATTATTATTATTATTATTATTATTATTATTATTATTATTATTATTATTATTATTATTATTATTATTAATCTATCTCTAAGGCTCCTGTCAATAACTCTGCCATTATTTCTGGTAGATTTTCTCCTTTTTCTTCCTCCATGTTCTGAAATCGCAAATAAAAGTCAGCCCATTCCACCTCCAGAGAAATTATTGTTCTCTCTTTGTTTTTATCTGCCAATGTAAATCTATCATCAACTTCATTCATTTTTTTCTCTACATGTTCAGCTTTTTCTTCTACTTTCTGTATACATTGTTCATTTTTTTCCATCATTTGTTGAACTTTTCCTAATTTGTCTTCTATTTTCTCTAATCTGTCATCTACTTTCCCGATTTTTCTTTAACATCTTTAAAATCATCATGCAGCGCTTGGATCATTTCTTTCAGTTCTGACTGCATTACATTCATTTTCTCTTGTTGAACTAGAGCAACCAAGGTCTTCTGTCCCGCAGGGCTTGAAGTTGCTGAAGAGGTCGCTGACGATGGTGCTGATACTGTTTTCCTCATCTTGAATCTTTTCAAATCCTTTTAATATTTGTAATCCACCACAAAAGGAAAAAAGCAAAAAAAGCAAAAAAAAAAAAAGAGAAATAATAATAATAATCCAATAGTAATCCAAAGTAGACAAAGATTAAACAAAAAACCACAAAAGAGAGGTCACAAATCACTTGTATTCAAAAAATCCAAGACTTCCAATAATTCAAATCTCTTAAACCCCCCCCCCTTCTTCTATTTGTTATTTATTCTTTGTTGCTTTCTTCAGGTTCTTCAGACCCTAATCCTTTAATATCCAGCCACAAGGGATATTAAATTGTAATACAATTAGGCCCACCAAACCCAATTGTTTTTTAATTGCCTTAGGAAAAAAAAGGAAAGAAAAAGAAAAAAAATCACAGAGTTCACAGAGCCAGAGAAAAGAAAAAAAAGAAAAATAGAGTCTTTTTGCTATCTATGTTCCCTCTGAGTTCCAAGAGCAAAGCTATTTAATAATAAGTTTCACTCTACACTCTCTATCTAAATTTTGGGTTCCAGTCAGACCAGCTTATACTGCCAAGATTATTTCTAATAGTCACTTATCTTTGTTTACACAGTTTCTCAAGGCTGTTTCTACAGCTTCAGGTGCAGCTCCCAATCTCCACTTTCAATTTCTGCCAGTAGATGGCACTCTGGCTCTGCTGCTCTCTCTCCTCCTAGCTCTTTTGGACTATATTTCCTGTTCAGTCTTTAAGACAAGTAAAATAATATAACATAAAATAGAAACAAAAGGCAGTTCAGCTTCTCCAATTATTATGGGGTTCAAAAACTTAATGTCAGTGTTCCAGAAAACCCCAACTCCAATTAAGAGTCAAGCATTTCTCAAAGTTCCATTTATTAGAGTAGGTCCCCCTCTCCCCCCTCCCAGAGGACCCTTTGGCTTGTCAGGGAATTTATTGTGAAATTGTTTCACTAGTCTATCAGCTTTCACATCCCAACTTTTTATCCACGTAGCTTCTGACAAAGGGTACCCTTTCCAGAGTACTAAATATTGTAACCAACCTCATTGCAACCTAGAGTCAAGAATCTTCTTGACTTCATAATGAGTTTCACCTTGTACTATCATAGGTGGTGGGGGGGGAGCAGCTGGCAAGGGTCTCAAGGTAGAGCCCACTGCTGGTTTTAAAAGGCTGCTGTGAAACACGGGATGTATTTCCCCTAGGATTTGAGGGAGGCTGAGCTGGACAGTTACAGGGTTAATCACCTTCACTATAGGGAAAGGACCAATGAATTTTGTTCCAAATTTCTTGCTAGGTAGCCTCAATCTTAGGTACTTCGTTGACAAATACACCTTATCTCCTATTCAAAAAGGTGGCTGGAGAGACCTGTGTTTGCCTGGGTTTTATATTTCTCAGCTGCTTCTGCTAGAGCTTTCTTAGTATTCTCCCAAACCTTTTGCAAGGAGGTTATCCATTCTGTTAGGGATATGGAAGTGGGTGGTTCTCTAGACAATTCAGGCATAGGCACAAAATCCATGCCAGTAGTTATTCGAAAAGGAGGCAATCCTGTACTACTGTGTACTGCATTATTATAAGCCACTTCTGCGAATGGTAATAAGTCCACCCAGTTTTCTTGTTGATAATTTATATAACATCTAATGTATTGTTCCACCATGGTGTTCACTTTTTCAGTGGATCCATTAGTAGATGGGTGGAAAGGCAAGCTAAGCCCCTGGGACGACCCAATGGACCTCAGGAACTCCTTCCAGAATTTAGCAATAAATTGGACCCCTCAATCTGATATTATTCTCCGAGGAACCCCATGTAGCCTGTAGATGTGCTTCACGAAAAGTTTTGCCAGCTTTTTGGCAGAGGGCAGTCCGTTACAGGCATTGAAGTGTGCTTGTTTGGAGAATAAATCAATGACAGTCCAAATCACTGTGTTTCCTCCACTTTTAGGAAGTTCGACAATAAAGTCCATTGCAATCTCCTCCCATGGTTGCATAGGTTCTGCCACTTGCTGGAGAAGACCAGGGGGCTTCCCCGATTGGAATTTCATGGTGGCACAGGTAGCGCAGCTTCTAACATAGTCCTCTACGTCAGTTTTCATTCTTGGCCACCAGAACTGCCTTCTAACCAAATGAAGGGTTTTTAAGAACCCAAAGTGGCCCCCTAGTCGGGAGTCATGACTACGTTTTAGCACTAGCAGTCTCATGCAGCGGGGCACATAGATCTTACTCCCTTTCCAAGCCAGTTCCTCCCGCAACGTTAAGTCTGGTTGGTTTTCTTTGAACCAGGCATTGTCTGATAGCACAGCTTTTAACTCCGCCATCAACTTGTCTTCGGGGAGGTCAGAACGGAGTCTGGTTTGTGCCCTAGTGCATGCTTGGGCAGATGGTTGAGCTTCGGAGGTCATGGCATGTACTACCTCTTCTCGTCGGCTGTCAAATTGGGGTTTCCTGGACAAAGCATCGGACAGCAGGTTTCTCCCCCCCAGGATGTATTTTAGCTTGAAGTTAAAGTGTTTAAAATACTGAGCCCTGTGAACTTGCTTGGGGGAAAGTTTCCGAGGGGTCTTTAGCACCTCGTGGTTTTTGTGATCAGTTCATACCTCAAAAGGCTCCTTAACCCCCTCTAGGAAATGTCTCCAGGATAAGAGAGCCCATCACACTGCAAAAGCCACCTTCTCCCAAACCACCCACCTGCATTCCATGTCCGTTAGCTTTTTCTACACATACGCACAAGGCATTAATTCATTTTGAGCATTCCTCTGCAGCAGGACAGCTGCGACCGCTACGTCACTGCCATCGGCTTGGACTATGAAGGGCTTGTTTGGGTCAGGGTGTTGGAGGATTGGCTCCACCGCAAACCGCCATTTTAATTGTTCAAAGGATTTCTGACAGTCCATGGTCCAAGCTAGGGATTGGCTAGGTTTTGGCTTGGTCGGAGATGGACCGGTTTTTAGTAATTCTGTCAAAGGGAGCGCAACCTCGGCAAAGGAAGGGATGAATTGTCTGTAAAAATTTGCAAATTCCAGGAAGCTTTGAAGTTGCTTATGTGTTCGTGGTGGTTGCCAGTCTAGCACCACCTTCACCTTTCCCGGGTCCATTTCAATTCCTTGATTAGACACCCAGTAGCCCAGGTAGTCCAAGGACTCCTAATAGAACTCACAATTTGACAGCTTTGCATAAAGTTTGGCTGCTAGGAGTTTTTTCAGTACTTGTCTGACTAGTTTGATGTGTTCTTCCATATTCTCGCTGAATATAAGAATGTCATCTAGGTAAACTAGGACTCCCTTATACAGGTGTTCATGCAGCACCTCATTGATCAGCTGCATGAATACTGCAGGGGCCCCCTGAAGCCCAAAAGGCATGACTCAGAATTGGAAGCTGCCCAGGGGGCAGTTAAACGCTGTTTTCCATTTGTCTCCCTCATTTATGCTGACTCGGTAGTAGGCTTCCCTTAGATCTAGCTTAGTGAAGATTTTGCCTTTTGATAAGTGGTTCAGCAAGTCCTTCATTAGGGGTAGGTGTTTTGTATGCAAATTGCATTGACATTGTGAAAATCAACACATAATCTCAGCCCCCCATCTTCTCGTTAAACAAAATGGGGGCTGCCACTCTGGATTTTGCAGTCTCGATGAATCCTCTGGCTAAGTTGGTATTTTTTTATATATATAAAATTTTATTAAGGCATTTTGTTGTAATTCCAAAAGCAAAAATTAATATACAATAATTTTGTTATCACAGTGTAACATCACCAAAATATCCATATATATATATACACCAATAATCAGAGAGTAAAATTAGAAAATATTTGCAAATTCTTATATACAAATTTACATTTCCCATACTTATAAATTACCATAAGTATACCATCATCTATAATTATAATCCAACATTATCCTTTGTCTCTCTCCCATCGTTTCTGGATCCAATCATACCACATATTCCAACTACCATTAAAGTCTGAGTCTCTTTTACCCTTGATCAGTTTTGTAAGTCTATCGGACTCCGCACATCCCATGATTTTATATATTATTTTTGAGTCCGTTGGTAAGTCCTCATTCTTCCATTCTTGTGCGAATGCCAGTCTCCCTGAAGTGATTATGTGCAGCATCAAATACCATTTAGTCATTCCAATATTTACGGGTCTAACCCCCAATAAGAAGGTTTCCGGTTTCAGTTCCACTCTACAGTGTGTAATTTCAAGCAACCATCGTCGTATTTTCATCCAATATTTAGCTGCCAGCAGGCATGTCCACCATTGGTGGAAGTAAGTTCCATTGCTATGCCCACATTTCCAGCACTGTGAAGATGTCCCGGGGAACATTTTAGCTAATCTTGCTGGTGTCAAGTTTCGGTGCTATCTTGAATAAACTTCATTCTCAAGTGCAAACTGTCTAATGAATCATTTTTATTTTAAGAATAGCAATATCCGACATTTCTGATTCAAATTGCAGCCAAACTGGCCCCTCCTTCCAACCCCCTCCTCTTCCGCTCTCCAACCCCAATGTCCCATTGGCCATCATACAGATCCATCTCTACATCCCAGCACGTTCTTTTCACAGGAATGTAGCCCCCATCCTCGTCTCCCAGGAAACACTATCTGTAACATACAAAACTAGGTAAAAGTTTATCTTGTTATGTCAGCGCTGGAAGAAAGCCTAATTTGGAACGCTGACATCCGGCCCCTCTCCCTTCACTTCTGCGACATCACCTATCCCATAGGGAAAACACAACAAGATTAGTCTCATCAGCCCCTCCCTGGCTGTGCACCCCCCCTCCCGGCTTTCCCGGGTGGTCTGCATGGAATTTTGCTATAAGGCGATCAGCTTGAATGTTTGCGCTCTTCACCCAGGAAGCCTCTGACAATGGGTAACCCTTCCATTTAATTAAGTACTGAAGGCGCCCCCTGTGCCATCTTGAATCAAGAATCCGCTGCACTTCGTAGTGCGTTTGGCCCCCAACAACCAGGGGCCCAGGGGGTTCACGTGGCGTTGGCCTTAAAGTAGACCCTACTACAGGTTTTAGAAGGCTACTGTGAAAAACGGGGTGAATTTTCCCCAAAAGCCGTGGCAACTGCAATTGCACTGTAACGGGGTTGATTATTTTTATTATAGGAAATGGTCCTATAAATTTTGGGCCCAATTTCCTGCTCGGGAGTCTATGTCTCAAGTACTTGGTGGAGAGGTAAACTTTCTCTCCCAGCTGAAATGGTCTTTGGGGAGTTCGGTGCTTGTCTGCTTGTTCCTTATAAGATTGAGCCGCCTTTGCCAGCGCCCTCTTAACATTTTCCCAAGTTTGTCTCAACATTGCCATCCAGTCGGTCAAACTGACTGAGGAAGGGGGCTCCCTTGGGTATTCTGGCATGGGAACAAAATCCATGCCACTCACTATTTTGAACGGGGTTAGCCCCGTGCTGCTGTGGACAGCATTATTATATGCAACCTCCGCAAAAGATAGGAGGTCTGCCCAATTGGACTGCTGGTAGTCGACGTAGCATCTTAAATACTGTTCTATCATAGCGTTCAGTCTTTCTGCCCCCCCATTGGTGCTCGGGTGAAATGCTGAGCTGAGCCCTTGGGATGAACCTATGGATCGTAGGAACTCCCTCCAGAACTTTGCTGTGAACTGGACCCCTCTGTCGGAAATGATTCTCCTGGGGACGCCATGTAGGCGGTAAATGTGTTTCAGGAACAGTTTGGATAACTGACGGGCTGAAGGCAGTCCACTACAAGGAATGAAGTGTGCCTGTTTGGAGAATAAGTCTATTACAGTCCAGATCACTGTATTTCCACTGCTCCTCGGTAGGTCTACTATAAAGTCCATTGCAATCTCCTCCCATGGTCTTGTTGGCTCAGCTACTGGTTGCAACAATCCAGGCAGGCACCCTGGCCTTGTCTTCATCGTGGCACAAATGGTGCAGCTTTTTACATAACTGTCTACGTCCTTTCTCATGTGTGGCCACCAGAACTGCCTTCGTACTAGGTGCAGAGTCTTTAGGAACCCGAAGTGTCCTGCTGGTTTAACGTCGTGGCTCCTCTTGAGAATCAGGATGCGTAAACTCTGTGGGACATAGAGCTTTGTCCCCCTCCATGCTAGTTCATCTCTTTTTGTCAAGAGATGTTGATTGTCCCGATACCAGGGGTCGGTCAGCGTTTCATTTTTTAATTTTGCAGTTAAGTCGCTAGCAAGTTGGCCTTGCTGGTCACGTCGTTGCCGTCTGGTGATCACTTGGGCTGCAGCTTGGGTGGAGGGGATGATGGCATTCACTACCTGCTCCCGCTCACTGTTGTATTGGGGCATCCGGGAGAGGGCATCAGCCAGGAAATTTCTCCCTCCTGGGATGTGCTTAAGCTCGAAATTGAAACGATTGAAGTATTGTGCCCACCGCACTTGCCTGGGTGACAGTTTTCGTGGGGGTTTTAGAGCCTCTAGGTTTTTATGATCAGTCCAGACTTCAAATGGTTTCTGGCCTCCCTCTAGAAGGTGCCGCCAGGTCAACAAGGCCCACCTTACTGCAAACGCTTCCTTTTCCCACGCAGCCCATCGCCTCTCCGTATCGGTGAGTTTGCGGGAGGTGTAGGCGCAGGGTTGTAGATCACCTTGGTTGTTCTTTTGGAGTAACACGGCTCCTACTGCCACATCACTTGCGTCTGCTTGGATGACAAAAGGCTGTTCCGGATCCGGGTGTTTTAAGACAGGTTCTTTTGCGAACAGTCCTTTTAGCATCTCAAATGCCTGTTGGCAGGTCAGGTCCCACTGTAGGGGTTGTCCCGGGCGAGGTTTCATCGCTGGGCTTCCTGTCTTTAGGAGGTCCGTCAAAGGTTTGGCAATCTTCGCGAACGAGGGGATGAATTGTCTGTAGAAATTCGCAAAGCCTAGAAAACTTTGCAGTTGTCTGCGGGTGCGAGGGGGCTGCCATTGTAGAACTGATTGGACCTTGGCTGGGTCCATCTCTATCCCCTCATTTGATACTCGGTAGCCCAGGTAGTCTAGCCGTGATTGGTGGAAATCGCATTTTGGCAGTTTGACATATAGGTTTGCCCGTAGCAGTTTTTTCAGTACTTGGCGGACGAGGGGTATATGTTCATCTATGGTCTCCGTGTAGATAAGAATATCATCCAGGTAGACGAGGACCCCGTTGTAAAGGTGTTCATGTAAGACTTCGTTTATTAACTGCATGAATACTGCCGGGGCTCCTTGCAATCCAAAAGGCATTACTTTAAACTGGAAACTACCCAGGGGGCAGTTGAATGCTGTTTTCCATTCATCTCCTGCCTTTATGCGTACTCGGTAATAAGCTTCTCGAAGGTCTAGTTTGGTGAAAACCTTCCCTTTAGCTAGGTGGGCTAACATGTCTTTCATGAGGGGAAGGGGGTACAAGTTGTGTACGCAAACAGTGTTGATACTTCGAAAGTCGACCACCAGTCTCATGGAGCCGTCCTTTTTCTCTTTAAACATGACCGGCGCCGCTACCCTTGGTTTCACTGGCTCAATAAATCCCCTTTGTAAGTTTTTGTCTATGTAGTCCCGCATTTCCTGCATTTCTCGGGGCGTCATGGCATGCATTTTAGGTTTGGGTAGTTTTGCTCCTGGGATAATCTCGATGGCACAATCGGTCTCGCGGTGGGGGGGCAGAATGTCACACTCGGCTTCGCTGAATACCCCCGCAAGGTCTTGGTACTCCCTTGGGATCTGGTTTGCGTTACAAGCGGTGGTGGGTGCGGCTGCCAATTGCTTTGCTGCACCTTCTGGGAGGGACCCTTGTGTTGGTGGTGTTTTCTTCTGTAGTGGAGGGCTGCTTTGGGGTTTCAGCGTGGGAGGGAATTCTTCTGGTCGGGGCGGCAGGGGTTGGGGCCCCTTTGCTATTCTCAGCCTGCGGGTTCCCTCTTGCCACCAAATGATTGGGCCCCATTTGTCGAGCCATGAGAGTCCCAATATGACTGGTTCTGTCATCTTGGGGGCTATTATGAAGCGGATCGTCTCCCAGTGATCTGCGAGTTCTAGACTCACGGGTTCAGTCAAGTGTGTGGCGTACGTTCCTCCCACTAGGGACCCATCAACTTGCTCGAAGCGAATTGGTTGTTTGAGCTGTTTAGCTCGGATTCCCAGTTTTAGAACTGTGGGTAGGTTGATTAGGCACCGTGTGCTACCCGAGTCTATTAGGGCTTGGAAAGTCTCTTGGGCCCCTGTTTTGGGGGCTGTTAGGCGTATGGGGAAAAGAAAAGGATGGACGGGTCCACTCACCATCGGGTCATCCTCGCCTTCGTCTTCCGTGTCATAGGGTTCGGGGGACTGATCTCCCTCCTCTGGGATTCCTCTGGTTTCGGTCAGATGAGCAAAAAACTCAGGGATTTGGGGAGCTTCCCGCGGTACGTGGGTGACGCGCTTGGGTCCTCGTTCCGGTCGTGCTTTGGGCGGTGGAGCTGGTCCCGGTCTAGGCGTTCCACATCTTGCTGCTATGTGGCCGCTTCCTCCACATCTGTAGCATTTCAGTGGGCTCCGTGGGGCAGTTGGTCTGTAGGAGGGCTGTGATGTTGGGGTTTCTCGTCTGTTGAGTGGCCCCTGGTCTGGTCGGCCTCTCTCCTTTTCCTCTGGTGGTTTTGACGTGTCACTCGCCCGCAGCCCTCTGTCGACTTTTATCGCTACCCGGAACCATTCAGCGAGTCGGTTTGGGATGTCACGATAGGCAGTCACTTGGGAAATTCTTTTATCTAGGCTTGTTCTAAAAAAATACACCAGCAATCGCTCTGGTAGGGGAGGCAGTGTCCCAATGACTCTCCTGAATTCACGGATATGCTCTCTGATAGGCTTCCCCCTCTGCATTAGGTTTCTGAGCTCGTCTTCCACATAGGGGTCCTCCTCCTCCTCCTCATAACGGGCTCTCAATAGTTGCAAGAACCCATCCGCATCTTGTAGCTGGGGGGCCCTGTATTTGTAGAGTGATGCTGACCACCTCTTTGCTTCTCCCTCCAGCCCTTCCGAGATAGCATTCACTAGGGCTCTGGGGAAAGGGTAGAGGTGTCCGAACCGCTCTATGTATATCTCAGCTGAATCGAGGAATTGGGCGAGGTTGTCTGGGTCACCATCGAACTTCCCTCTGAACTGGGGTGGCTCCTCCCTCTCTGCCCTCTCCTCTCTGTGCTGAGCTCTGGAGGGCCAGCCTTGGTGTTGATAGTCCTCTGCCTCGTCTCTCATCCTGGGGTGGAGAGGTGCTGCCTTGTCTGGGCTTCGCTGCCATTCCCATCCCCAGCTCACCTTTCCCAATTCACTTAGGGGTTTTTCTTTATCTTTTACATTTGCAAAAGGAAATTCCGCCTCTAAGGCTTTTGGCACAGTCCCCGGGTACTTATCTGCCTCACGTTTCTTTGCTTGAAGTTCTGCGGGGAGGGAAGGCGGAGAAAGTTGAACCTTTGTATTTTCCAAGTTGGCTGAAATCACGACCGCTTCTGCTCCTCCCGTTTCTTGAAGCAGGCTTTCCTCCGAGAGCTTGGCTTCAGCCATAGTCCGTCCGACCAGATGTCTGGGAGGGAACGGGATGATTTAAACTCAGCCAGCCTGGATTTGGAGGAGAGTTTGGCTGTCTGTCAGGTTTCGGTGCTATCTTGAATAAACTTCATTCTCAAGTGCAAACTGTCTAATGAATCATTTTTATTTTAAGAATAGCAATATCCGACATTTCTGATTCAAATTGCAGCCAAACTGGCCCCTCCTTCCAACCCCCTCCTCTTCCGCTCTCCAACCCCAATGTCCCATTGGCCATCATACAGATCCATCTCTACATCCCGGCACGTTCTTTTCACAGGAATGTAGCCCCCATCCTCGTCTCCCAGGAAACACTATCTGTAACATACAAAACTAGGTAAAAGTTCATCTTGTTATGTCAGTGCTGGAAGAAAGCCTAATTTGGAACGCTGACAGCTGGAGGTAGGTGCCATCGATAAACCATCTTGTATTTACTCTCTTTATAAGAGGATGCCATAGTTAATTTTAAGTTTTTAAACCAAATCTCCTCCCATTTTTGAAAATGCAATGAGTTACCCATATTTTGCCCCCAGGCAATCATGGAGTCTTTAACGACATCCTCTCCCACTTTCAATGATAATAGATAAGAATAGCATTTCGATAAAACTTTCCTGTCATTACCTAATAAGATTTTATCCAATTCTTGTTTTCCATAATATATCCCTTCACTCTCCTTATCTTTCTTCCACCTTGAGTGTATTTGGGTGTAGGCCCACCAGTCTATGTTACACCCCTCCGACCTCAGTTGTTCCCGTGTCTTCAATCTGCCCTGAGTATCCAAAATATCTTCATAGGTCAAGACCTTCTCTCCTTTATATAACATCGGGTATACCAGGGCCTCATGAGTCAAGATCCAACATGGTATCTTCAGATACAACTTTCTCCTAAGCCTTTCCCAGGTATCCCCTAGGATCTTACGTAAATAATGATTCCAAAAATACCTAGGTCGGGCTGACTGTCCTGGCCATAAAAAGTGGTGCCAACCGTGTTGAAGGCCGTGGCCTTCTACCGCCAATAGCCGCCTCCTTTTCAGGGCGATCCAATCCTTCACCCATATCAGAATGGCTGCCTGATGGTAAAGTTCCCAATTTGGGAGTCCAAATCCCCCTCTAAGTCTAGGTTCCTGCATCATCCTGAGCTTAATCCTTGATTTTTTATTTTGCCAAATAAATTTAGAAATAACTCTGTTCAAGGTGTTAAAGAATTCCCTATCCAGACTTACCGGGGCAGTTTGGAACAAAAACAGCCATTTGGGGAGAATGTACATTTTGACGGCAGCTATCTTTCCCATAAGTGATAGCTTTAAATTTTTCCACCTCTCCAGATCTCTAACTGTCTGATTATAAAGGGGAACATAATTATCCTCCTTTACCGAAGAACATCTTGCTGTCAACCAAATTCCCAAATATTTTATTTTATTAGTTATCTGCATCCCCAGGAGTCCCTCCAACTGACATCTCTGCCTCTGCTTCATGTTTTTAGCTAATATTTTTGTTTTTTCCTCGTTAATTAATAATCCTGCTACTCTCCCGAAATCCTTCAGTACCTGTAATAGCTTCTGATTCAGAATTAGTCCTAATTCTGATGGGTCCTCCAGTATGAAGACTAGATCGTCCGCGTATGCCTGAACTTTCACCTCCTCGTGCCTAACCCTCATTCCTCTTATTTCCGTGTTCCTCCTAACCTCCCTAAGCAATGGTTCTAGTGTTAGCACAAATAATAGCGGGGAGAGTGGACATCCCTGCTGTGTACCCCTACCAATCCAAATCTTCTCTGTTTCCTCTCCATTGATTAATACTTTTGCTGTCTGTTCACGGTAGATTGCATGCACTGCTCCCATGAACCTCTCCCCGAAATCCATATATTTCATCTGGGAAATCATGAAGTCCCAGCTCACTCTGTCAAACGCCTTTTGGGCGTCGACAAAAATCATGGATAACTGTTTGTCTGGATAATTTTCGTAATACTCTAAAATATTCATCACCATTCTCATATTATCTTTTTTTTTTTTTTTAAATATAGATTTTATTATTGCAAATAGTGATACACTCAATACATTTTCGGTTCAGTGGTGCAAATATATGCATACATACATACATACATATAAATATCTACATGCATTTTTACTTGTCTTTTGTTTGATATTGTTTCTTAAAGCTAAATTTTGTTTTAAGACAGTTAGAGATAATAGTACTCCTATCTCTACAGATAGATATAATACTGTTCATTTCTCTGCGTACTTTGTTAATTAGTTATTACTTAATATCTATACTCTATTTCCTTCTTTATTTCTTTTCCCCATCCATTCATACCACATGTCCCACACGCTATAAAATTCCGAATCTTCTCTGTCATTGATTTCTGAAGTCAGTTTGTTCATTTCAGCGCACTCCAGTATCTTCCCAATAACATGTTCTTGAGGTGGTATTTGTTTTTCTTTCCAGTACTGGGCAAAGGAAATTCTAGCGGCTGTCAGAATATGTATAATTAAATACTTTTTCTTTTTTACATATTCAATTTTCAAGATTCCCAAGAGAAAGGCCTTTGGTTCAAAATCAAAATTTTCTTTTATTATTTCTCTAATCCACGTCCATATCATCCTCCAAAATTTTTGTGCCTGATTACAAGTCCACCAGCAGTGATAGAAAGTACCCTGCTGGTGATCACATTTCCAACATTTAGGGCTCGAATTGGGGTAGATCTTCGCAATCCTAGCTGGGGCCATATGCCATCTGTAAAACAACTTATATTGATTTTCTTTGTAGGCCGTCGCCTTCGTCATTTTAAGATTATTTATTTTATTTATTTTATTATTCAAATTTCTATACCGCCCTTCTCCTTTCAGACTCGGGGCGGTGAACAGCCAAGATAAAAACATCTATACAAACATCACAGTTAAAAATAAAGTTAAAATAATTTATAAATTTGGCCCATAATTTAAAACTTGTCAATTAAAATCAATATTAAAATTTTAAAACTAACCCTAAAATGAAGACAGACCGGCTAACTGAAAAAAATAAGTTTTTAGGGCCCGACGAAAAATCCGGAGGTCGGAGATCACTCGTATCTCTGGGGGTAGATTGTTCCATAGGGTAGGTGCCACCACAGAGAAGGCTCTCCTCCTGGGGGTCGTCAGCTGGCATTGTCTGGCTGACAGCACCCTGAGGAGGCCCTCTCTGTGGGAGCGAACCGGCCAGTGGGAGGCTATTGGTGGCAGAAGGCGGTCCCGTAAGTACCCTGGCCCTAAGCCATGGAGCGCTTTACAGGTGATCACCAACACCTTGAAGCGCACCCAGAAGTCCACCGGAAGCCAATGCAGCTCGCGCAGGAGAGGAGTCACATGGGAGCGCCCCGTCACTCCCATAATCCCCCGCACAGCCGCATTCTGCACCAGTTGGAGCCTCCGGGTGTACCCCAAGGGGAGCCCCATGTAGAGAGCGTTACAATAGTCCAGACGAGAAGTGACGAGTGCTTGAGTGACCGTGCGTAGGGAGTCCCGGTCCAGAAAGGGGCGCAACTGGCGTATCAGGTGAACCTGACAAAAAGCCCCCCTGGCCACGGCTGTCATATGCCCTTCTAAAGACAGCCGCGCATCCAGGAGGACACCCAAGTTGTGGGCCCTCTCCGTGGGGGCCAATGATTCGCCCCCAATAACCAGCGATGGCGTCAGCTGGCTATACCGGGACGCCAGCAGCCACAGCCACTCGGTCTTGGAAGGGTTGAGTCGAAGCCTGTTTCTCCCCATCCAGACCCACACGGCCTCCAGGCACTGGGACATCACTTCCAAGGCATCATTGGGATGGTCTGGGGTGGAAATGTACAGCTGAGTATCATCAGCGTACTGATGGAACTCCACTCCAAAACCACGGATGATCTCACCCAGCGGCTTCACATAAATGTTGAACAGGAGGGGCGAGAGGACCGACCCTTGTGGCACCCCACAAACAAGGCGTCTTGGGGTCGACCGCTGCCCCCCTGTCAACACGGATTGCGACCGGTCGGAGAGATAGGAGGAGAACCACCGCAAAACGGTGCCCCCCCACTCCCAGTCCCTCCAGCCGGCGCAACATGATACCATGGTCGATGGTATCAAAAGCCGCTGAGAGGTCTAATAGGACCAGGATAGAGGAATAACCCCTATCCCGGGCCCTCCAGAGATCATCCACCAACGCGACCAATGCCGTTTCCGTGCTGTACCCAGGTCTGAAGCCGGACTGGAGCGGATCCAGATAGACAGCTTCATCCAGGTACTGGGGAAGCTGTCGCGCCACCACACTCTCAACAACCTTTGCAATAAAGCGAAGGTTGGAGACTGGACGATAGTTAGCCAAAACAGCCGGATCCAGGGATGGATTCTTGAGGAGAGGCCTCACCACCGCCTCTTTCAAGGCGGCCAGCAGGACACCCTCGCTCAAAGAAGCGTTAATAATCCCCTGGAGCCAGCCTCGTGTAACCTCCCGGGAAGCCAGCACCAACCAGGAGGGACACGGGTCCAATAAACATGTGGTTGCGTTCAGCCGTCCCAAGATCCTGTCCACGTCCTCGGGAGCCACAGGATCGAACTCCTCCCAGATAACACTCTCAAGGCCTGCCTCAGTCATCTTGTCTGAACTAACCCAGTCGGCGGCCAAGTCTTCCCGAATCTGAGTTATTTTATCATCCAGATACTGTACAAAATCCTCAGCTCGGCCCTGCAATATTATTCCATATTGAATCCCATTCGTTCAAGTTTATATTCTGTCCAATATTTTTGGCCCATGCTAGCATCGGTTCTTTAACTACTTCCTCTGCCATGTCATACTCCAATAGATAATTATATAATTTGGCTAAAATTTTGTCATCTGTACCCATCCATATCTTGTCAAATCCATTTATACACGTCTCTATGCCGAATTCCTCTATCTTTTTTGTATCGGGATTTAATTTGATTATATGGCCACCAGTCTATAGAAATACCTTGTTCTATCAATTCTTCCCTTGTTTTAAGATTCCCTCCCCCATCTAATATCTCATTGTATCTGACCGTTTTACCCATTTCTATTACATTTGGATATATCATGGCCTCCATGGTAGAAAGCCATCTTGGAATTTTCCTATAGTGCTTCTGTCTCATCTCTCCCCATAATTGTATCAAGATCTCCCTTATTTTATGTCTATGGAAATAGGTTTTCATCTTCCCAGTATCCCAGAGATATGCATGCCAGCCCTTTTGTAGATTGTGCCCTTCTAACATTAACAATCTTTTATTTCTCAGGGTCACCCAATCTTTCAGCCAGACTAGGTTTGCAGCTTTTCGATATAACTCCCATTTAGGTAGTCCAAAGCCCCCTCTATCCTTCTTGTCCTGTAAGTTCCTAATTGCTATTCTTGGTTTCTTTCCCTCCCAAATAAATTTTCTAATGATAATATTAAGCTCCAAGAAGAATTTTTTATCTAATTTAACGGGAACTGTTTGGAATAAACACAATAACTTGGGTAATATACTTGTTTTTATTGCCGCTATTCTACCTAATAGCGATATATGTAGTCTTCCCCACTTTTCTAAATCCTGTTTAATATTTCTAATTAATGGTGAATAATTCTCCTCTCTGAGGGCCGAACACCTTGATGAGATCCACACCCCCAGGTATTTCACCTTCTTGGTGGTTTGGATTTCCATTAATTCTTCCAGTGCTTTTTTTCTTACCTCCGTCATGTTTTTTGTTAATAATTTAGTTTTGGTTTTATTTATTTTAAGGCCTGCTACCTCTCCATAATTACCCAATTCTTCCAAAATTTTAGTGCCTGATTCCAATGGTTCTTCCATGATTAATGCCACATCATCTGCAAATGCCTGTGTCTTATATATCTCTTTTCTGATTGTTAAACCCTTTATTTCATTATTATTTCTAATCTTTCTCAAAAGTACCTCTAGCGCTAAAATAAATAAAAGTGGGGATAGTGGGCACCCTTGTCGGACCCCTTTTCTAATTTGAAATACATTAGTTAATTCTCCATTCAATAATATATTTGCCTTTTGATTTTGATATATTGTGGATATCGAATTAACAAAATTTAGTCCAAATTCCATTTGGGTAATTTGTTGTTTCATAAATTGCCAATTAAGATTGTCGAATGCCTTTTGTGCATCGACAAAGACCAATGCCATTTCTTTGTTCAGATGTTTCTCATAATATTCCAATACGTCTATTATCATCCTTGTATTGTTCCTGATTTGCCTCCCTGGGAGGAATCCATTTTGATCACTGTGTATTAGTTTGTTCAGAATTATTTTTAGCCTTCCTGGTAAAATGCCCATATAGATTTTATAGTCTGTGTTCAGGAGAGAGATCGGTCTATAATTTTTAATTAATTTAGGATCCTCTCCTTCTTTTTGGAGGAGTGTAATATACGCCTCTCTCCACGATTCTGGAATTTTAGATTCTATTAGGGCCTCATTATAAATTTCTAAAAGCTTTGGTAATAAAATTTCCTCCAAATCTGAATTTTTATAGAATTCTCCTGGGAGTCCATCTGGGCCAGGGGATTTGTTCTTTTTGAGTTTTGATATTACCATCCTTAATTCTGTCATCGTTATTTCTTTATTAAGTATCTCTTTATCCTCATCCCCGATCTTTGGGAGATTTTCCTTTGACAAGTATTGGACCACCTTTTCGGTAGGGATTTGTTCTTCCGCATACAGAGTCGCATAATACTCTTGAGCAATCTCCAATTTATCTTCCTGTTTATTGTTAAGATGGCCTTCCCGGTCTTCCAATTGATGAATTATGCCTTTCTCTTTTTCTTTTTTTAATCTATAGGACAGCCACCTGCCCGGTTTGTTTGCATTTTCAAAATAATATTGTTTAGTCCGTTTCATTTTATACGCCAATTCCTCCTGATCGATAATATTTAATTTGTGCCATATAACCATCCAATTTTCTTTAACAGCCTTATTATCCGGTTTTTGTTGTAATTCCCTCTCTCAGCTCTCCCTAATTCTTCTATCAATGCCTTCTGCCTCTCTCTTCTTTTCTTATTCCTATATGCACTATACGATATTGCTAGTCCTCTTATGTACGCTTTCATTGTATCCCATATGATACCTCGAGATGTTGCTTCCTTTTCATTTACTTCAAAAAAGAAATTTAATTCTTTTTTTACTTTCTCAACATTTTGCTTGTCCTTTAAAAATTGATTATTTAGTTTCCATCTTATATTTCCTTTCTTGTGCATACATTCCCATTTAACCTCTAGTGGATTGTGATCTGCCCAAATGTTGGGCATAATTTCCGTCGACTTGATATCTAACCCTATGTCTCTGCTTACCCACACCATATCGATCCTAGACCAAGATTTTTTAGGGTTAGAATAATATGTATATTGCCTCTTATGTGGGTGCAGAACCCACCAAATGTCCACTAGATTAAGCTCTTCTACCATATCAAAAAATGATTTTGGTAAATTTTTCCTTTTTTTCTTTTTACCTTTGGTCCCCTTGTAGTCTCTATTCGAATCTATTACCCCATTAAAATCCCCAATTATGCAAATCTTGCTCTTATCCATCATGCTTAATCTCTCTCCTAATTTTTTATAAAAATCTCCTAAATTTTCATTCGGAGCATAAATTGCTGTTAATAAAATTGGATAATTGCCTCTCTTGACTTCCACCATTAATATCCTTCCCTTTGGGTCTGCATATTTTAGTTCGGCTTTTATTTCCTTCTTAATGTACAATACTACTCCCCTCTTCTTTTTGTCAGCTAGAGATGCATAGAGATTCCCCAATTTCTTATATTCCAAATATGTTTGATTTTCCTTTTTGATATGAACCTCTTGAAGACACACTATATCCATGTTTTGTTTAGCTAATTTTGTAAAAAAAAATTTCCTCTTTTTGTTATCATTCAGGCCATTTACGTTAATCGATATCAATTTCCAATCATCCATCTCTTAATTCCTTTTTACTATCCTAATACTTGTTGGCGCGTGTAACTCTTTGTGGTCTTTGGTCTTTCTTTGTTTCTTTACTATCCTTAACTTCCGCCTCCTTCTCCTTCGGTGTCTCTTCTTTCTCTCTTTTCTGCTGAGTTACTTCTTCTTCAGATGTTATCGCCTCTAACTCCTCTTTACTACTTTGATCTTCTTCAGACGCTCGTAATTGATCCAAAAACTCTTGAGCTGCTACTAAGCTATCTATCTTAACTTTATTTCCTTGCCACGTAATCCACATACCTTCCGGTAACGTCCACCTGAAGAGGATATTCCTTTTGTTTAGTTGGGTGGCCAAAAACCTATAATCTCTCCTTATCTCCCTTACCCTCCTTGGGATTTGCTTCAATATAATCACCTCCTTTCCCTTGTACGTGACTGGATCATCTCTTGCCATACTGTAGAAGATATCCTTTACCTTCTTTCTTGCAAATCTTATATGCACCTCCCTTGGCAATTTGTTTCTTCATGCATAATTTGTCTGGACCCTATATACCTCATCTATTTCCTTTATAATATCCAATTTATCTTGTTGCAACACCTCAGCAATTAATTCTGCCATCACCTGGCCCAGATCTTCTTCCTTATCTTCTGCAATATTTTGGAAACGGAGATAGAAGGAGGCTCGATCCATTTCCAATTGGGTAATTGAGTCTGCCAATTCCCTGTTTTGTGCCATCAGTTTTTGGTCAACCGTATCTAGGTCTTTTCCCTGTTGTTCCATTTTAGCTTCCATCTTTTCAATCTTCTGTGTATTGGTTTGTATCGATTCCTGTATGCCAATCATTTTTTGATCTAATGCTCTAATATCCGTCTTCAGTTCTGTATGATTACTAGACATTTTTTCTTGCATCATAATCATCGTTTCCTGTATTGCTGTCAGTGTTGTTTGTATTGCTTGCATTGTAGGAATCATTCCTGATTTCTCCATTTTAGAAAGGCCTTCAGTCGATTTCTGCATAGCAGGTGATGTCATTGTAATCGAGGGGTTTGAGGGTGTTTTCTTTCCTGTTTTTGTCACCGTGGATGAAAGACTCGTCATCTCCTTTAACACCCTTTTCTGTTTTCTTATTATCTTTTCAATATTTTTCCAAATTGTCATCCACCAATCTTTAACTGACCCTATCAGATATTGTCTCTTTTTTTCCCCACTCCAAAAAATATCAAATGTATTTATATTAAGTTGTACTATTCCACTATTCAAAATTGTTTAGTAATGCAATAATTCAAATTTTTATCCGTTGTACAAATCTATCCTATAGTAAATAATCAATTAGCCTTTGAACTAATTTAAACTAAAATAACCTTACCACCTGCTATTGCTGCTTAAGAAAATGAGTTTTGCCAGTCCTAATTTAACACTTATTTAACACTTAAGCACTGATGATATTCTAATATATATTAAATGGTCAAAGTACACAAATAAATAATTAATTGCCGATTTATAAAAAACTATCAAAGTTGAGAAAGGAGAAGAAAAAAAAAAACCAGTTATAGAATATATAAGGATATGAAGTATATAAATTCCTCAATATAGAAAAAGAAACATCTAAAAGGTACTCACAATTAATTTAAATTATATGAAATGGAATATATAATATATATGATATTAGTGCAAATATATAATTATAGATATATAGATTTTCTAATGTTTTTTTTGTTATTGTTATTTACCAAACTCCTTAATTACTTAATTGCTCAATAACTTCTCTCAATCATAAAAGGGAAAAAAGGAGGAGAAACCATAAACATAAGAACGTTCTTTTACAACAGTGCTGCAGGCACGCTTTGCTATATAATCAGGCTTCTCGTTGCTCTTAAGTTCAGTCACTGTCCATTTGCATTGTCATTCAGATTTCATCAGCCACGTTGTCTTCCCCAAGGGCTCCTTCTCACTCTCTCAATTCCAATCAGCCTTATTATTAGTCCTGACAATTACCGCACTTCCAAAGTCCAGATTCCTTTGTTCAGTTAGTCTATTCCACACATTCAGCTTTCAAAGTTTATTTGCTCGAAACAAAGTATCAATCCTATCCCCTGGAAACACTGTCTCCCGTTCAAAAAGTATCCTCCATCTCACTGGCTCATCTGCGACCTCACTTCCCACCGATCTCCTCCGCCCTTACAATCGCCGCCAATTCCTTCCAGGATCCTTCTTCTCCAACGCAGCCAGCACAATCCAGTTAGACTCACTCCAAGCGTGTTCGGGGGAGAGTGGGAATGGACGTTTATAAGCACCAACTTCACCGAAATCTTGCTTCCTGTCCTTTGTTGGCTATCACAGCTTCGAGTCTGCCATTGAAGGCAGACGCGCTGCGTTAGTTTGACAGTGGCTGTCGGTCCAGCAGAGGGTGCTTGCTCCTCACTGCTCTACCTGCCGACACCCCACTATTGTCCACAGAGCTCTCTGAGCTCCCACGCCTCGAAGGGACCCCAAAACACAACGAAAAAGTGGCGCTGAGAGCAGCGATCGCTGTCACAACGCCATATCGCTGGGATTCACCAACCGGAAGTCACCTCCATTCTCATATTATCACGTAGCTGTCGGTTGGGCAGGAATCTATTCTGATCTGAGTGTATAAATTGGTTAAGGAAACATCCAAGTCTCGCGGCCAGAAGTGCCGTAAATATTTTATAGTCCGAATTTAGCAATGAAATCGGTCTGTAATTTTTAATAAGGGTCAAATCAGTGCCTTCTTTTGGTAGAATAGATATATAGGCCTCTGACCAAGATGCCGGTATTTGGGAATCTTTCATCACCCCATTAAATAATTCCACCATGTGCTTACCCAGCACTTCAAAACCCATCTTGTACAATTCTATAGGTAGTCCATCCATCCCTGGTGTCTTCCCATTCGCTTGTTTTCCCATAATCAATTCTACCTCACCCTCGGTAATTCTGCGTTAAACAATTGTTTCATTGTCCCAGTGATTTTTGGCAAATCTGCGCTCTCTAAATATGTCCAAATATCTTGCTCCCTTTCTTCACCCCTTTTATACAGCTGAGTAAAAAATTCTTGCACCACCCTTCTCTTACCTTCCATGTTAACATGCAACCTTCCAGCCTGATCTTTTAGCCCCTCTGTTCTTCGATTTTCTCTCTCCTTTCTTAGACGGTAGGCTAACCACCTCCCTGGCTTGTTGGCGTTCTCAAAATGATTTTGCTTTGCCCATTTTATTTTATTGGCTAGCTCTTCCTGATCCAACAGCCTAATTCGATGTTGCCAAAAATTCCTCTCTTCTATCCAATTTCCAGTTTCCTGACCCCTTTGCATTGCCTCTTTGGCTTTTTGTAAGCTGTTCAGGAAGACTTCCCTCTGCTTTCTTTCGGCCTTACGTTTGCCAGCCAAATATTTAATCGCCAATCCCCTCATCACTGCTTTGGCTGTGTCCCAAGTATTATATATTGAGGAGTCTTCCTTTTTATTTTCATTAAAAAAAAGCTGCATCTCTTTCTTGAACATATTTATAAATTCTTCCTCTTTCAAAATCCCTACATTCATTCTCCATCTATTCCTTCTTTGGCCCAATATTTTCGAGGTCAACATTAAAGGGTTATGGTCAGCCCATTCATTAACGCCAATTTCTACCTCTGAGGTTATCTCATTCGAGTCAGGTGACATCCAGATCATATCGATGCATGACCATGAATGATGCCTGGGGGAGATGTAAGTATATTGTTTCTTTCCCAGGTTCTGTAGCCTCCAGACATCATATATACCAAATTCCTCTCTTATATTCTCACATATCCTTGGTAGTACCCTCTTCACATCTCTCCCTCCTCCTTTCCTTTTCCCCAGGACATAATCTTTGGCCTTGTCTATAACAGCATTGAAATCACCCAGCAGACAAATATATTCATATTCCATTTCTGCGAGTTTGTTATATAAATTTTCATAAAAAGGCGGCTTTAATTAGCCATCACAAGTCGTGGAGAGGTTTGCGAAGGAGAGGGGATACTGAGGCGTGTGTGGAGGTGGCATCTTCCATATGCTGAAGAACCCCTCCCCCAGGGTGCCTTTGTAGGAAGAGGGCGGCAAATGGTCGCTCCGAAGCAGTGACTGATCCTCTTGGAAAGGGAAGCCAATCTATCATGGTGTAAACAATTGGATTGAGATTGCTGTGCTGAGTGAGTGGAAGAGAAGAGAAAGATACTAGCCTCTTTGAACTGTTTTGGCCAAGTGAAAGTGAGCGGCTGGAGTGGAGACTGGCCATATCTGACTTTTGTGGTGTGGAGCCAGCTGTTAAATTCTTTTTCAGAAATAGCGGAGGAGGAGTGATTGGAGTTAGCCGTGGATATTTACTTTGGGTTCTTATTTGGGCTTTTGGAATCATTCCCTTTGTGTGTTAAAGATTGGAGACGTTTGATGATCGTCTGACTGCTTCCTATTTGAGACTCTCTTGAGATTTCCCTGTTTAGAGAGCTCCTGCTGCGTGCTGGACTGAGAGATAAACAGTGACTTGATATTTTTTCCTTTCGCTTTCTGATTGCTATTGCTGGAGCTGTCTATAATTGGAAGAGCTCTTTCCCCATCTTGTGGCTGAAGCTGGTACAGCAGGGAAGAAGGAAATCTTACTGAGTTACTGAGAAAAAAAATTTATCTGGCTTGTGTTACTTGGATATTGTCGCTCTTGTTATTAATTAGGATTTGGGGGTTGATATATAATTACTTATTTATTTACTTATAACTGATACAGAGGTAAAGGGGAAATAGTTTTTATGGACTATATCCTATGCTGATTTGGAAGAAATTCTGGCGTGACTTAGAAATGTCCACAAAGTCCACGGTTACTAAAGTGAATAAGAAGATCCTATCTTTCCCTGCATCTGCATCTCCAAGCTCATCCCCATTGGCTTTAACAAGATCGGCTGAAGATATGTCATTGGTTGGAAAGTCTCCCTCTATGCAGGCTCTTCAGGTTATGCTCCAGACCATCCAGGATTCAATGACCAAGAATCAGGAAATGATGTCTAGGAATTTCGAAGACTTGAGAGTGGATGTTAAGAGTGAGATGGGAGGACCCAGAGAAGAGGTTAAACAAATGGGTGAGAAGCTTGGAGAATTGCAACAGGCAATAACTAAACAGGAGGAAAGGATGAGGGAGGTGGAGACAAGGACAGAAAGGTGTGAACAACGGATAGACGGATGGGGAAAAAAACAAGTGATGGCCAACAGGGAGCTTGAAGACTAGATCATTTTTCTTGAGATGGAAAAATCCTCCTTTTTCCTAAGGCTCCAGAACGTGGCAGAAGATAGGGGAGAGAGACTGGACGAGATCGTGGGGGAGATGGTAGCAGGAGCCCTGGAAGTAGACAGAGCCTCAGTACAATGTGATATCAACGAAGCATTTAGGGTGTTCACTAGTTACGCGAAGAGGCACAATCTCCCCCGTGAAGTTCATGTGCGTTTTAATAAGAAGGCCCTATGCGAGGAATTTTTCTGATGCACGAGAGACCAGACTATTACTTATAGGGGTCACCAAGTGACTATCCTAAAGCAAATTCCGAGACGGGTCAGAGAGCAGAGAAGGAGGTACCAATTCCTCACCTTACATCTGAGGAAGAATGCAATCCCCTACCATTGGCTTCTACCGGAAGGATTGCTGGTGACTTGGCGTGATAGACGAATTAGAATAAGGAACTGCAGGATGCGAAAGAGTTTTTTGAACAACAACTTAATATGGCGGATTTGGATGTGGAGGAGGAAGTAGAAAGTAGAAGCTTGGAGGAGTCTCAGGAAGAGGATAACATGAGAACTGGTGAAGGTAAAAGCGACAGAAAGAACAGAAAGGAGGACTGAGGAAGAGGAGGAACAGTGATGGCACAAAGAGAGACAAGACAGATGAAAAAAGTCCAAACAGCAGGAAAGTAAGGGCAGATTAGGAGGAAAGGGATGGGAGAAACTGTATGCTTGCTATCGGTAAATATTAATGGTTTAAATGCTCCCATCAAAAGAAAAAGGATAATGAATAAATTAAGAAAATGTAAATATTGTTAGATCAGGCGCAGGGAAAGAAGACGTGACCAGCTCGATACATTTAGTAACTTTATTGCAACAGTAACAAGACTGGCGCTGCGCTGCCAGAGCTCTCCTTATATTCGCTCCAGCAGACGCACCGCCCCTAAGACAGCTATTCAAACTTCCCGCCCGAGGCTGGCAGCCAATCCAGATGGATGTCCTTATAAGGACATAACACTCCTCCCCCCTAGTTCTTAGTCTGTCCATCCATCACGTAATCGCGCAGGTACGCGGGACGTCGCGAAGTCCTAGATGACCTGCGCAGTCCCATTCTGGTTTGGCCGTCTTCGTGGATGGAGGGAGCTCCTGCGTCTCCCGGTCCCCTCTCGGGAACCGGGCAGGATCCGGCCGTCGAGTGCGTGGGCTGGGTTCCCACGCCTCCGGCCGGGTCTTGAACCTCCGCCCGCTGGCGATGCTGGTCTTCTTCCCCACCTGGGTTGTGGATTACTTGCCGCTGGCTGTCGTCACCACCCAGTACGGAACTACTGAATCCCGGTAAGTCACTACTGTGCCATTTGTCTTTTACCGGTTCGGTGGTGGCTGGTTCCGGTCGGGGGTTTGGGTCTTGCGGCTCCATCTGGTTCTGGTCCGGGTGTCCCTCGGTTGAGGCCGGTGCCCTCCCATGGTGACTGCCGGGACGTGGTGGTTCTTGTCCGACCTCGCCGGGGTGGTGCTGGCCTCCTCCGCAGGGGTGGTGTAGGCCCTCTCCGCTGGGGCGGCGTTCCCCGGGTGGTTGATGATGTCTGCTGCCGTTGTGCTGGAGTTGGCCGTCCCTGTCGGGTTGGTGCAGGCCTCCCTCGTGGGGGTGGTGTAGGCCTTCCTCGCAGGGTTGGTTTGCGTCTTGTCTGGGGTGTGGTTGGTCTGCCTGGTAGGGTCGCTGTAGGTCTCCCTTCCCGGTGGGTTGGGTGCTGACCTTGCTGGGGCGATGTGGCACTCCCTCTGTGGTTGGGTACCGGTCTACTGGCTCCTTTCGGTGGGGGTCTCCCTTCTCTGGGTGTTGTTGGCCGACCTCCCCGGGGCGTTGTGGGGTGCGGCTGACCTCTGGGTTCCGGTCTACTGTCTCACGGCTGCAGATCGGTTGGTCTCTGGGTCGGGTGTCGATGGCCGCCCTCACCGGGGTGTTGTGGGGTGCCCCCCGTGGATGGTCCCCGGTCTACTCGCGCCGCATCTCGATCAGTGCTCAGTCTGGGTGGCAGTCCTACCTCGGCGGGGTGTGGTAGGCCTACCTCGTTGGGGTGTTTCCGGCCTACCCTGTCTGGCTGAGGCAGGCCTACCTCTTCGGGGTGTTGCAGGCCTACCTTGTCGGGTTGGTTTTCTTCCACTCCCTTCCACCTTTTCCGGAGCTGGTCGATGTGACGTCTACAGACCTGTCCATCTTCCAGCTCTACCCGATAGGACTTCGGGCCAGTTGTGCTCTCGATCTTCCCCTTCAGCCATTTCGGAGAGCCGTGAAATTTCAAAGCAAAAACCGGGTCTCCTATGGCGAAGGTGCGAAGTTGGCGGCTGGCGGTTGCGAGTACCTCTGAGTCGTATTGAGGGTGCAGTCTGTCCAGTGGTGACCGGAGTCTTCTGCCCATCAACAGCTCCGCCGGGCATTTTCTTGTGGTGGCATGCGGGGTGATGTGTTGGGTGAGGAGGAAGTTATCAATCCGCTCCTGCCAATCACCCGTGCCCATTTTGGTGAGCGCTTCCTTGGTGAGCCTCACCATCCCTTCCGCCTGCCCATTTCCCGCCGGCCTGTATGGTGCTGAAAGGGCATGGCATATGCCCAGTCCGGCCAGGAATGCCTCCATGGCCAAGGACGTGAGTTGGGGCCCGTTATCTGAAACCAACACGTCCGGCAGTCCATGAGTGGCGAAGAGTCGGCGTAGAGCCTGGATCGTTGCTTCGGTTGTGGTAGATGCCATGGGTACCACCTCGAGCCACTTGGAGAAGGCGTCAACGATGATGAGTAGGTGGCGCCCCTGCATCGGACCCACAAAGTCGATGTGGATCCTCGACCAGGGGCTGCTGGGGGTCTCCCACTTCGTCGGTTCGGCTTGGGGTGGCGCTGAACATACTTCTTGGCACGGGTCACATCTGGAGACCCATTCCTCGATGTCTCTGTCCAGTGATGGCCACCAGACGTAACTCCGTGCCAGGGCTTTCATGCGGACGATGCCGGGGTGCCCGTTGTGCAACGTTTCTAGCGTTCTTCGTTGCAGAGCGCTGGGAATCAGCACTTTGTCTCCCCATAGTAAACAGCCTCTCATGGTGGACAGCTCCTTTTGCTTCCTGGCGAAGGGGCTGAATTTCTCTTCTGCCTTCTCCGTCGGCCACCCTCTGAGGATCCAGGACTTGACTTGGCGGAGTGTGGGGTCCTTTTGTGTGTGGACGGCCACATCTGCAGATGTGACTGGGCAGCTGTTGTCGTTGTTGATGTGGAAGAGGTCGAGCGTGGGAGCTGGGTCTTCCACTGGGTCTTTGGATGGACATCTGCTCAGCGCGTCGGCGTTCCCAATGGACGTGCCTGGCTGGTGCACAAGCCTTTATGAATAGCCGGCTAGGAAGATGGCCCATCTTGTCATCCGCGGGGACATGAAGGTCGGGGTTGGTTGGTCGCCTGCGAGAAGCCCCAGCAGCGGCTTGTGGTTGGTCACTATGGTGAAGCTCCTCCCGTAGACGTACTCGTGGAATCGTCTGACTCCTGCGACGATAGCCAGAGCCTCTTTGTCCAGCTGGCTGTAATTGCGTTCCGCGCTGGACATCATCTTGGAGAAGTATGCTATAGGGGCTTCTGAGCCATTCGGTAGTTCATGGCTGAGTACTGCTCCAACCCCGTATGGTGATGCATCGCAGATGAGCTTGATTGGGAGCGTCTCATTATATTGTATGAGGACGCTTTTGGATGTTAAAAGTCCTTTGATGGCCTGGAATGCTGCTTCCTCCTCTTGGTCACACTTCCAGGGAGCCGCTTTCCCCAGTAGGTGGTGGAGTGGCTCAGCAATCGTAGCTTTCTGTTTGAGGAATATGGCATAGAAGTTAAGCAATCCAAGGAATGCCTGAAGCTCCGTTTTGTTTTTTGGGCTGGGAGCTTCATGGATAGCTTTAACTTTTGATTTGGTGGGGTGGATGCCTGTGCCATCTATGAGATAGCCCAGGAACTTGACCTCCTGGACCCCTAAGATGCATTTATCTCTCCTGACTCTCAAACCCTTGGCCTTGAAGCGCTGCAGGACAAGCCTGAGTCTTTCAAGGAGTTGGGCTTTGGAATCTCCAGAGATTAGTACATCATCAAAGTACGGCACCACCCCTGGAACGCCTTGAAGAAGGCGTTCCATCATTGATTGAAAAATTCCTGGGGCAGCGCTGACTCCAAATTGGAGATGGTTACATTTGAATGCCCCCCTGTGAGTAACGAACGTTTGGGCCTCCACCGTTTTTTTGTCCACTGGCAGCTGCTGGTAAGCCTGGGCCAGGTCCAGTTTGGCAAAAATTGAGCCAGTTCCTAGGGAATGCAGCAGATGCTGCACCACTGGGACTGGGTATGCGCTCTGCGGCAACGCCTTATTGATGGTACACTTATAGTCGGTGCAGATGCACACAGATCCATCATGCTTCATTGGGGTCACAATGGGTGTTTCCCATGAAGCATGATCGATAGGTTCCAGAATGCCTTGGGCGATCAGCTTATCTAGCTGAGCATCTACTTTTGGCCACAAGGCAAATGGAACCCGGCGGGGCTTCAGCCTAATTGGGGTGATTCCCTTGTCCAGGTTAAAGGAGATTGGCTTGCCCACAAATCTACCAAGCTTACCATCGAAGACTTCCTGGAACTCTTCGATGAGGTTGTCGAGTTCGTCCTTCTGTATCTGGTGGATGCCTCTGATTGATAGCCCTAGTGGTTTGAACCACTCCATTCCCAGCAGGTTCGGGTGGCTGTGTTCCACGACTGTGATGGGAAGGTTGCCTTGGAATTGCTTGAACTTGATGCGGAGCGTGGTTCTGCCCAGGACACCGATGAGATTCCCGCTGAAGTCCACTAGCCTTGACCGCAAGGGCTTCAACTGGTTCTTCTCACAGGCTGGCTTCAGGCGTTTCAGTTGCTGCCAGTCCATAATGGAATAGGTGGAGCCTGAATCTACTTCCATTGTGCACGGTGACCCCTCTGCCAGCAGTGTCACATTGAATTTAGTGGCACCGTCGTCACTTGTGTGAGCGATTGTGGTTTGGTGCACTGCTCCACTGTGAGGGTATTCCTCATCTCCGCGCCTGGACTGGTATGAGGACCATTTGGATGTCCTCTGGGTATCTTTGCGATTTTCGCGGAATCTTGGCCTGGGTGGTTCGGGAGCTGGATCTGCTGCTCTGCAGGCCTCGGCTATGTGTCCCCTCTTCAAGCAGTGATGGCAGGTTGCGTCCCTCCATCTGCAGTTTGCTCTGGGGTGGTCACCTTTGCAGCTGCCACAGCGTTCCCCCCGGTTGCCATGTTGGGGATTTTCCCGCCTGGAGGGGCGGGAAACCTTGTGTACGGCCATTTCCTCATCAGATTCGGATGGCATGGCGGAGTCATCTGAGGAATTGGGGCCCGACTTGTGGATCTTGTGGATCCCCCTCGCCTTCATCATTGCGGCAGCCGCTTTCTCGGAAGTCTCAGCGGCTGTGGCTTCTTCAAGGACTTCCTTGAGTGGGATCCTCTTGTGGCTCAGGAACTTCTTCTGGAGACGCACATCCCGCATCCCGAAGATGATGCGGTCTAGGATGGCGTTATCAACGTTGTCAAATTCGCAGTTGGCAGCGATTTGACGAAGTGCGGCCACAAACTCTTTGATGGATTCACCTTCCCGTTGATTCCTCTGCTGGAAGGTGAATCTGTTTGCAATCAGGGTGCCTGTGGGTGCATAGTGTTCCTGCAGGACTTCCTGCAGGTCACTCCAGGACATCTCCTCAATATCTCTGGGCGCCACGAGGTCGATGGCCATCAGAACTGCAGTGGGCCAGGAACAGGGCTCTCTTGCACTTGTCGTCGAGGTTTTGGTAGCCGTTTCCTCGGAGGAATTGCTGGAATCTGACCATATACAACCTCCATTTCTCTCTTGCCGGGTCGAATGGGTTCAGCGAAGCGATCGGTGCTTGCGGGGTTGCCATTCTGTAGGATGTCGCGGTTGGGTGACTTCAGCTCGGTTAAGGCGATCATGTCACGCGTCTTGCTCAGGTTCTCTTCTCTAGTCCTTCGTCGCCAGTGTTAGATCAGGCGCAGGGAAAGAAGACGTGACCAGCTCGATACATTTAGTAACTTCATTGCAACAGTAACAAGACTGGCGCTGCGCTGCCGGAGCTCTCCTTATATTCGCTCCGGCAGACGCACCGCCCCTAAGACAGCTATTCAAACTTCCCACCTGAGGCTGGCAGCCAATCCGGACGGATGTCCTTATAAGGACATAACAAATATGATATTATTTGTCTACAAGAGACACATATAAAAAAGTCTCAAGATAGTTTATTAGAAAATTCTAGATTAGGTAAAAAAATTACTTCATTAGCTGATCAAAAAAAAGAAGGAGTGGTGATTTATGTGCAGCATCATTTGGTGGCCAAGAAAGTATTTGCAGATCAGGAAGGTAGAGTATTAATGGTGGAATTGGAGATTGGCCAGCGGAAATGTCTATTAGCTTGTATTTATGCCCCCAACTGTAATCAATGGCTAAGTTGGTATTGATGTACTTCCTCAACTTGGTCATTTCCGCAGGCATCATGGAGTACATTCTGGGTTTTGGTAACTTGGCCCCAGGTTCTAATTCGATGGCACAGAGACTCGATGAGGGGGAAGGATATTACATTCCTCCTCACTAAATGCCTTGGCCAGGTCTTTATATTCCTTACGAATCTGGGGCTCACCTGGAGGGCAGTCTGAAGCGGCTGCTGTGGCTTCTGGCATTTGTCTCCTATAGTTTGGCAGTCTCTTGGGAGGAGGGACGGGGGGCAGTGGGCCAACGCCAATTATGTTCTTCCGGTACCCATCTTCCCATTTGATGGTAGGGGCCCATTTGTCAAGCCACGCAAGGCCTAATATGACAGATTCTGACATCTTTGGTGCTACTATAAAGTGTATAAGTTCACGATGTAACCCCATTTCTAATTTCACCAGTTCTGTAATTTAGATGGCTGGAACCCCTCCAATTAATGTTCAATCCACCTGTTCAAACTTAATTGGGCATTTAGGGCTCTAGTTTTTATTCCCAGTTGTTCAATGATTGGACGGCCAATTAAACATCTAGTGCAGCCTGTATCTATCACTGCTGATACTTCTCCTTCCTCCCCAGTCTCAGGCACCACTAATTTCACTTTAACTGAAAAAAAAAAAGGGGGGGGTGGCTGCACTCACCATTGGGTCATCGTCATCGTTTGGCTCGCCGGGAGGGGCTCCTTTGGCCGGAGGTTCCTCGCTCTCTTTGGTGGGGAGGGGAACCTCTATGGCTTGTCGGGCAAATTGGCTGGTGTCTGGGGGCTTTTGTGAAGCCCTTCTGCCTCTGGTGGCTGTGGGAGGATGTGGTTGAGGAGCTGGTGCAGGAGCCAGGCACTCGGAAGCTCAATGCCCCATTTGGCTACAATGGTAGCACTTGATAGCCCCCATAGGTTGAGAAGGAGGGGACTCAGTAGGTTTCAAAAGAGGACAGCTAGCCAAAGCCCTCCAGGGTGGCTTCTCCACTGAGGGCTTGCGGTGTGGGTTGATTTCTCTATCCAAAGCTATGGATATGGTATACCAGTCCTGCAGCCACTCTGGCACCCTTCGGACTCAACATGCTTTCCTGACTTCCTGATCAATTGCTTCTTTAAAATAGTGTAGGAGTATGTGGTCCGGCCAATGGGCAAGTTTCCACACGACCCGTCTAAAGTGCCATAAAAAGTCTTTTATGGGTCGATTACCTTGCTTCATCTCCTTTATTGTAGCTTTGTTCTCATTGATCCGGTCAGGGTCATCGAATCTGGCCCGGAGCAGCTCAACAAACCCTTCAGCATCATTTAGTTCAGCAGCTCCCTCGTTGTTGAGCTGGGCTATCCAGTCCCAAGCATCTCCTTCATTCATCCCCTCTGAAATTGCAGATACTAAGTCACGATCAGTTTTGTATTGTTCCCCATACTGATCAATATGGGCCCAGATTCGGCTGAGGAAGTAAGCCAGTTTAGAAGGCTTACCATAGAAGGTGGCCCTAAAATGGGGTGGAGGTGGCCTTGCAGATGGATTGGCCCCAGCAATGGGCGGCAGGGCTGGGACCTGCTGGTGTGCCCCAGCAGGCGGTGGGGTGAGCGCTGGTGGCTGAACTGGAATCTGCAGCAGAGCTGCTGGTGGTGGCTGGATTGCAGCTGGAGGAGGGACGGGATGGCTGCTGTGCTGCTTGTTGGGCTGCAGAGGGTGGGGGAGCTCCAGCTGGCTACTGGATTAGCCCCCACTGATGTGCCGGGTTCATTGGGGCATATTGGGCCCATGGGGATCCCTGGAAAATTGGAGCAGAAGGTGCTGGCGACCACTGGCACTGGACCCACCCCTGGCCGGGATAGAATCCCCAGCCTGGGGGGATACATTCTGCAGGGGGTAGCACAAAAGCAGGCTGGCGAGGTCGGGCAGCAGGCAGGGGTGGCAGCCCCCATGCCAGCTGCGTCTGCTGTCTCCCAAATGCTGCTTGGCCCGGCTGCGCTGAACCACTCCTCCTGTCATCCCTGGCCAGGTAGAAAGGTACCTGCTGGCCTCTATTTCTTCCGCCAGGTCCTGGATCAGGAAAAGTGAAAGTGGGCTACGTTAAGCTCCATCTCACTTGAGGAGGTTGTGTGTGGGGGGCATAACTTCCCACTTCCATCCGTTCAAACCACTCCGGGAGTCCGGTTAATGATTGGCTTCGAGACAGAGGCAACAGGTTCCAGTCTCGGGAATCCCCGGATCCCAAAGTTGTCACACCTCTCCACTCTGGTTCGTGGGGCGACTTCATTGGGCTGGACATGGCACAAAATCCAGGCAGTCTCTCCTCCTGTCCCCTTTCTGAAGTTGGATCAGACTGGCAACTTTTCCAGGAATCCAACTCCTTGGGCCAAGCTCCTAGCCTTCATGTCGTCTCTGCAGCTTCAATGGCTCGCACCACTTCTTCAGAAGGAGAATACCGGGTCTTGATAAGTCCTTCAGTATCAGTCCCCATGGCTCCCTCTGCAATCTCCTCTTTCTCCTCCATCTTCGCTGAGTCTTCGCACCACCCGAGTTTTAAGTCGATGCTGTGGCTCAGCACCCCAGACAGCCCCCCTTTGGGGTGCCGTTATGATTTTAGGGATTTGGGTTATTGTCAGCGTTCCAGAAAACCCCAACTCTAATTAAGACCTCTGAGGCAGGCATTTCTCAAAGTTCCATTTATTAGAGTAGGTATACTGGCACATCTGGGAAAACCCGAATCTGAGAGTTCCGGGTTTTCCCTCAGTAAATCAAAACTCCAAATCCAGCCCCTGCACCCATCAGTTCATCACATGGCCCAATCATCATCCGTCTCAACCTGAGCCATCACTGAAGACACTCCTCCTCCAGAT
This sequence comes from Pituophis catenifer annectens, assembly GCF_029215685.1. Lineage (NCBI taxonomy): Eukaryota > Metazoa > Chordata > Lepidosauria > Squamata > Colubridae > Pituophis > Pituophis catenifer. Next base: position 18,936,186 of record NW_027256885.1, read on the forward strand.
GCAGAAACACCATGACCTTGACCGAAGGGAAGAATGCTATTATGTCTAACTACAATCGCTCTCCTGAATCCCCCCTCTCCTACTTTCCCAAGCACAAGAAGTTGGCAGTGTGGAAGCTTCTGGTGCTAATATGGCTTCCAAAGCTGACACTTTATACAGTCCAATGATATATTTGAGACATCCAGTCCAGTTTATAGTATCTAATATTTTCACTCCTTCTTAAAAGTTTCTCCAGCCTCACTTCCTGTTTTAGAGCAACTCAAAAATGCTCTCCTCGCCGCTGCACAGGGGTGGGTGGGGAAAAAAAACACAAATCCACCTCCTTCTTGGAGTCCCACTTCCACCAGCTATTTCCCAGGGAGACTCTTAGTTCTACTCCTGATAAAAATTGTAAGTTGGAATTCTCTCACCCAGATCAATCACACTGAGAGTCTCTCATTTCAGCACTTCTCTTCTGTGGCTGCGCCAGCTTTGGTCTGGTACACAATGTCCTTCATTTCCATTCTGTCAGGTTTAAGACCCTTCTCTGAACCTATCAGGGAGTTTGTGGGCTCCCTGAGCTCAGCAGAGCACGCTCTTTCTTTCCTCACTCCTCCGGGGTGATTCCAGTCCAAATGGACCGTCCCAAGCAGATGGATTCGGCGCTATCCCCCACGAGTTCCCAGGAGATGCGTTGTCTTTGCCGTGAGGCTAGCCACGCCCCTCTGATTGCTAATATTTATTTATTTATTTATTTATTTATTTATTTATTTATTTATTTATTTATTTGTTTGATTTATATGCCGCCCTTCTCCGGAGACTCAGGGCGGCTTACAATGCATTAAGCAATAGCCTTCATACTTTTGTATATACCTGCTTAGTAGGGTTTTTTTGGCCCCCCCAAGCAGTGTTCTATTTTATACAAAGTCAGCTTATTGCCCTCACAAACCGGGTCCTAATATTCTGTTTAATCCAAGAATAAAGAAGTTATGGTCTTCCTGAAGTTGCTGAACATCTCAGCAATCCCAACAGTATGATAATTAGCGAGGGACCCTGGTGTGGTCTCCAGCAGGCCTCCGCTTTCATGCTGCACGGTAAGAGTTTCTTCTTTCTCTTACCAATGATCTACTGATTTCACTAGTTCTTTGGCAGTGCTGCTCCATGGGAGCGCTTGGGAGTGACCTAAGACGACTTTTGGACTGATTGTGGACCCAGTGGGCAAGGGGGGTCTTGAAGATTCCAATTCCCTCTGGAAGCAATCGAAAAGTCATTGGGCATATCCATCTTCCTGTCAAGCATTTCATTTTCTAAGCATGCCAGAATTTTAACTTTCACTTTTTGACTTCATTGCTTTATTTTGCTTATTGTTTTAAAAGTTGATTAATGGTTGGGTGCTGATTTATTTCAACCCCTTGCTGGACTCTAATTGCTTTTTCTCTTTTTTTTTTCTTTTGATATATGTTGTTCAGAGGAACAGAGGAAGAGTCCTCTGTCTCTTCCGTATGGAAAGCACGGTAACATTCAGGGGTGGTGGTAAAGAGTTCTCAGACTCTCACCACTGGATTCTGTATTTTTTGAATTTGAAAAACACCTGGAGTTTATTTCCATTGAACTTTTCTTATAATCTTGGATTGAAATATAGAGAGAAACATACTTGTTTTTTTAAAAATAATTTTTATTAAACAGTTTTTTAAAAATTTTTTGACAGTTTTCTTCTTTACAACATTTCCACATACTTCTATTGTGTGTTCATTTCCCCCCTGTTCAATTTACCTTTAGCTATACATGTGGTTCCATTATTTTTTATACATACTGATATATTAATATATTACATTACAATCATACATTTTGTGTCGTTTCCATATATACAAGTTTGTTACTAATTTCTAACTCCTATATCATCTTCATTTAGTCTTTCTGTAACCTTTACATCTATCCTCTAACCATTTATACCATTTATCCCATACCATGTAGTATTCTGTTTCTTCTTTATCTTTTATTTCTTTTGTGAGTCTGTCCATCTATGCACACTCTAAGATTTTCCTTATTAAATTTTCCTCTGATGGCACATTGTTATTCTTCCAATTTTGTGCGTACATTATTCTCACTGCTGTTGTGATGTGTAAAATTAAATATTGTATTTTTTTGTCATAGTTCCCTGTAAATATTCCTAATAAAAATAATTCTGGTTTCATATCTATTTGTTGTTTGGTTATCTCTTCCAGGCATTTTCTTATTCTATTCCAATATTGTTTTACTTTTGGCCACGTCCACCACATGTGGTAATATGTTCCCTGATTTTGTCCACATTTCCAGCAGGCTGGTGATGTATTCGGGAACATTTTAGCCAGCCTGGCTGGTGGAAGATGCCATCTGTAGAACATTTTATACATATTTTCCTTATAGGCTACAGACATCGTCAATTTATAGTTTTTATCCCAAATTTTCTCCCATTTCTCCAATTCAATATTATAGCCAAAATTTTTGGCCAGGTTATCATAGTTTCTTTAACTACCTCCTCCTCCATTCTATATCTCAGTAAATAATTGTAAATTTTCTTAATCAATTTGTCCTCTGTGCCTAATAAAATCTTGTCTAATTCTTGTAGTTCTTTTTGGAATCCATATTGTTCTAAATCTTTCTTATGTCTAGTTTGAAGCTGTATATATGGCCACCAATCAATGTCTATGCCCTGTTCTTTTAGTTCTTGTCTTGTTTTCAGTTCCCCTTGGTCCTTTAATAAATCTTTGTATCTTTTTATTTTATCCATATCCAATACGTTTGGGTAAATTAATGCTTCCATTGTTGATAGCCAATTTGGTATTTTGATATAATGGTTTTTAAAAATTTTTTGCCATACTTGTAGCAACGCGTCCCTAATTAGATGCAGTGGTGGGATTCTGCCGGTTCTAGGTGGTTCGGCCGAACCGTTTGTTAAATTGCTGACTCACTCCACCCCTTGCCCCGCCCCTCCGCACCACTGGGCGAGGGGTGGGTGAGCCAGCAATTTAACAAACGGTTCGGTGTTTTTTTATAATTTTATTGGCCTTGCAGCTGCCGTGGGGCTTCAAAGAGCCGCCCTACAGCTGATCAGTGTTAAAAGAAAAGAAATGAGTAGACCGACTCCTGCAAAAATAAATGGGTAGACCCAGTGGTGGGATTCTACTTCGGTAGAACCGGTTGTTAAGTAGTTAAGTAGTTAAGCCAGTGGTTGCCAAAGTGGGTGGTACCGCCCCCTGGGGGGCGGTGGAATGCCTTAGGGGGTGGTAAGAGGCAAGGGGGGTGGCAGGAGGGGCTAAATGGCAAGGAGAGTGGCCCCCACTCTTTGCCTGTGCCTCGCAGCACTTACCTCCTTGCAAGCAAACAGCAAGAAAAAACAGCCCCTTCAGCTTCAGCATCGGTTAATTAGCACAAGTTGATTAGATCGGCCTCCCGCCTCTCAGCTGATTTGCTCTCAGCTGTTTTGCCAGGGCTCTATTGCTCTCTGCAAAGAGTGCTCGAGCAGATTTTTTTCCCCCTAGCCTAGCAATGCTGAAAAAGCGAAACCGAAAGTAAAGCAGGGTCTTTGCTGCAACGTGACAAAATGAGGCAGAGAGAGATTTCTTTCTCTTTTTCCTCACCAAAAAAGGTAGGTGCAAACAATGGGAAATTTAGGGCAAAAGAGGAGAGTTCAAGATTTTAAAACACAAAAGAAAAAAAGCTCTATTTAACTAGGGAATTGTAATAATTGAGATACTATTAATTGTATATTGTGTTGAAAGCAGAAATGGTTAAGTTGTGGTTTGGAGGAATATATGGGGGAAATTATTTGGTTTATTATTATTGGTAAATATAATTAATTGATTTGTAAGAAATTGGATTGCATGGAAATAATTGGAATATTCATGTTCATATTGATTAATATACAAAAAAGATAGTTATATAACTAATTGATTTATATTAAAATGTTGAATTTGTATTAAACAACTGTAATATTACATAATTAACCAATGTGAGGATGGATATAAAAATAGATGACAATGGGAAGGGGTATAATATAGAATAGAAGGGAAAAATTGAATTTGATTAAGATTAGAGATGAGGAAGAAGGGTAATATTGGTTTTTTAAAAAAATAGATGAGGAATAAATATGGTAAAAAGGAAATATAGAAATTGTAAATTTAATTGAAATGTCTAAACACTGTTTAAATTTGTGAACCTGCCAAATACTCTGTTCAAAGAAAATACATTGTATCTTTTGTATGTGTGTTTCTAATTATTGCTATTTATTCATATTTGTTCTCTTTTATTATTTAAAGTTTAACAATTCATTCTTTATCTTAATATCTTTATATTTGTTTGGGGTTGGCTTTCTTCCCTTTCATCTTTTTTATTGTACAGCAATCTTTCTCCTCAAACCTACCACCCCTCTCTTTTCTTTCCTTCTTACTTTCTCTTCCCCCCACTTCTTCTCCTCCCTACTTCCTCTTCCTTTCTCCTTCTCCTCCTCTCTTCCTCCCTCTCTTACCCTCACTCCTACTCTAATTTCCCTTCCCTTCCTTCATCCCTCTCTATTGCTGTATCCTTTTGTGCATATGGACTACTCAGAGGGCTGAAAAAGTTATTTTTGATTGGTCCTCGCACTTTTGACCGGTCCTCGAACTTACGACTGTCCTCACATTTTACGTTTTTGCTCTATCTTGTCACCATGATAAAGAGAAGCAATTGTGAAATGAGTGACACGGTTGTTAAGAATGCCGCAACGGGCATAAATGTGAGGATGGTCATAAGTGTGAGGACCGGTCAAAAGTGCGAGGACCTGTCAGAAATGACTTTTTTCAGCCCTCTGAGTAGTCCCTATACACATAGCCACGGCCACCCGGTCACATGACCAGCTAGCCACGCCCACCCGGTCACATGACCACCAAGCCACACCCCCAACTAAACCACGCCAACAGAACCGGTTGTTAAAAAAAATGAATCCCACCACTGATTAGATGTCTCTGGAAGTAGCCATGAGATTTATTTTTCCCGTCCCATAAGAAAGCATTGTTGAGGGTAAAACTGCCCTCTGCAAAGTGGTGCAACGGACCAGACAGCGAATAGATAGGTTGCTTAGCAAAACACACAGATACTCACAGACGCTGAACATTTAAAGAAAAATAAACAGTCTTTACTTGTAGTAAGAAAAACAAACTTGGCTTCTCAAAACAAAGATAACACTTCTTCAAATAATCACGGTTCAACACAAAAACATAGTTTGCTTACAATTCCAGTTCTCTTCAGTAACACAGACACAGTTCCTTTCAGCAGTTCAACCTTCTAATAGCAGGAGCAGAAGTGAATGAACTTCCTGCCTTCTTTTATGTCTTCTTAGCACAGCCAATTAGTCATCTGGCCTAGCTTAAATGGTTTTAAAGGGGTTTTTAAATTTTTGATTTTATTGATTCTGGGTTTTAAATTGGGAACTTTTCGATTTTGCAGATTTGGGATTTTAAATTGGAAATGCCGATGATTTAATTTATTTTAGGTTTTTCTTAACTTTTGTACTATATGTGTTTTAAGTTTGGCTGTCCACTGCCCTGAGTCCCCCTGGGGAGAAGGGCGGTATATAAGTTGAATTAAAAAAATAAAATAAAAAAAATCTTGTAGCAGTTAAAGTTACAGAACATAGTTTTCTATATATTACCTACCCAACCGTAGGATAAGCATCCAACATTCTCCCCTTTGGGTAGAGTAATATATTTACAATCTTAAGCCATACTGTTCACATGTATCTATATGTTTCCTACTTCCCTGTGCTTTTGTGAAATGATCAGCCACATTGTCTTCTGATGCACAATATACAAGTTCTATCATCTTGTTCATTATACATTCTCTTACATTGAGATACCAAAGTTTTGTATGTTTTGTTCTAGTCTTTACAGCTATATTTGTCACCATTTTTTTTATTGAAAAGTTTTACAAAGAAAATTCCCCCCCCCCAGTATTCCCCCCCCTCCCTCCCTCCCCCCCAGACTTCCCAGAGCAAAATACAGGGCATTTCAATTAACAATCATAAACTAAATTAACCTAACTTATTCTTTAACTACCAAATCCCCCCCTGAAACCTTAACTCCACTATGGATAACATAATACTTCTAAAGTTTAACATTCATTCATAAGCTATTTGATATTTTCTTGTCTGATACTTATTTTGAATATAATCAATCCATCTTCTCCATTCCGATATGTATCTTTCTTGTGTATAGTCCTTCAAATATGCTGAAATTTTTGCCATTTCAGCTAAATTCGCTACTTTCAATGTCCATTCTTCAATAGTAGGCAAAGAGTCCTTCTTCCAATATTGCGCTACCAACAGCCTAGCTGCTGATATTAAGTTCAAAATCAGTTTAGTCTCTAATGCTGTACAATCCGTCGTTATACCCAATAAAAACAATTGAGGAGTAAATTTCAACCTTTTTTTCAGAATGTTCTGCATCACCCACCAAATTTTTATCCAAAATGCCTTAATTTTCTTACAAGTCCACCATATATGATAATAAGTTGCATCATCACATTCACATCTCCAACATTTAGCTTGCAAATTCGGGTACATACATGATAATTTTTTAGGATCTAAGTGCCATCTATAAAACATTTTATAAAAGTTCTCTCTCAAATTTTGTGCTTGCGTAAACTTAACATTTCTAACCCAAATCTTTTCCCATGTTTCCATCATCACTGGTTCCTGAAAGTTTTGTGCCCATTTTATCATACAATCCTTAACCAATTCCGTCTCTGAATCTATTTCCAATAAAGCATTATACAACCTTTTAATATGCATCTGACTTTGATCTCTAATCTGTTTTACCAGGTTTTCCTCATTTTGCATGACACCAATTTTTTGATCTTCCCTCCATCTAGCTTGAAGCTGACCATACTGAAACCAAGTATAGATTATCCCTTCTTCTTTCAATACATTTAAAGATTTCAATTGCAGTTTACCCCTTTCCATAAAAAGAAGTTCTTTATAAGTAATCACCTCCATTTTTTGTTCTGTACTTATATTTTCTATTGCATGTCTGGGATTTGCCCATATAGGTATCTTATAGTTTAGCTTATATTGATACTTTTTCCAAACCCTCAGCAACGCGTTTCTAAGTATATGACCCTTAAACACTTTATCCACTTTTTTTTCATATAACAAATAAGCATGCCATCCATATAACAAATCATAACCTTCTATATTTAACATTCTCTCTTCAGTTAGGTTAAACCAATCGCTAATTTGTGATAAAACAGCTGCTTCATAGTACAATCTTAAATTAGGCATTTTAAGACCTCCTCTCTCACGTATATCCTGTATGATTTTCAATTTCACTCTTGGTTTCTTCCCACCCCAAATAAAAGTATTAACCCCTTGCTGCCACTCCCTCAAATTTCCATCTTTCTTAAGCACTGATATCATTTGAAACAAAAATAAAAACCTGGGTAATACATTCATTTTTATTACTGCTATCCTTCCCAATAGAGATAGTTGTAACTTTTTCCAATTCTCCATTTCTTTCTGCACTTTTTGCCAGAGAACTTCATAATTGTTTTTAAACAATTTCGTATTAGAGGCTGCAATATATACTCCCAAATATTTAACCTTTTTGACTATTTCAAACCCCGTTATTCTTCCTAAGTCTTCTCTTTGAGATATAGACACATTTTTAGTGATCATCTTTGTCTTATGTTGATTTACTTTAAATCCAGATACCCTACCATATTGACCTATTATATCCAACATATGTGGAGCTGATTCTATAGGTTGAGATAAAGTAACAACCAAGTCATCTGCAAACGCTCTTAATCTATAATCTTGCTGTCTAATTACAATTCCATTTATTTTATCAGAGTCACGTATCTTATTCAACAAAACTTCTAAAGTTAAAATAAACAGCAATGGAGACAAAGGGCAACCCTGCCTTGTTCCTTTCTCAATTTTAAAAGCATCTGTTAAACCTCCATTAACTATTATTTGTGCTGTTTGTTCCTGATATATTGCTCTGATTGATTGTATAAAGTACTGTCCAAAATGCATTTTTTCTATTAACTTAAATAAAAATTGCCAATTCAGTCGATCAAATGCCTTCTCTGCATCCAAAAATATGAACGCTGCAGGGACTTGGTTGTTTTTTTCCAAATATTCCAGTAGATTTACAATTTGTCTAACATTATATTTCATTTGCCTCCCTTTTATAAACCCTGACTGATCATTGTGAATTGTTTGTTGCATGACTGGCATTAATCTATTCGCTAATATCTTGGCAAAGATTTTGTAGTCAGTGTTCAAAAGTGATATTGGCCTAAAATTCTCAGGTTTGGCACAGTTTTGGTCTTCCTTCGGGATCAATGAAACAAAAGCTGTTCTCCATGAGGGTGGGACTCCTCCCCCTAATTGAATTTTACAAAATAAAGCTCTAAGCGGTTCTACCATTTCAGACTGTAAATTCTTGTAATAAACAGCTGTTATTCCATCTGTTCCCGGAGCTTTACCTGTTTTTACCTGTTTAATTGCTGCAATGATCTCCTCAGAGGTTATTGGCTGATTCAATCCTTCCCTCTGTTCTAACGTTAATTCAGGAATATTCTCTTCTGTTAAGTATCTATTTATATCTATACCTTGTATTGAGTCACTGGCATATAGCTTTGTATAAAATTCTAAAAAAGCCTTTTTGATCATATTCTGTTGATAAACTTCCTTACCTCTAAATTCTATCTTACCAATAACTCGTGATTTCTGTTTTTTCCTCAACACATAAGCCAACCACCTGCCTGGTTTATTAGCATTACAAAATGTATTGTGTTTAGCATATTGTAAACTAGTTGCCACTTGACCAGCCATTAACATATTGAATTGCTCTCGTAATATATTTATTGTTTCTTTTACTTTCTTATCTCCTGGATTAATTATAAGTAATTGTTCTTTCTTTTTTATTTCTTCCTCTATCTCTTTCTGCTTCTTCTGTTGTTTTAATCTATGTTTATTATTCATATGTATTAAAGCTCCCTCTCTTGCAAACAAATAACATCATTCTTAAATTGTTTCAAATAGTGAAATACTTTCTTTCTTTTTTGTGATGAGTTTAAACCATTGACATTCCAGGATAAGAATTTAGTTGCCATCTTTGGCCTTTCGAAGCTTCAAGAGCATCAGCTGAACATCCTCCTCCACCTTACTCTTCGGCCTAGTCCCCCCCCCCCCACTGCTTCTGTTTTTTGGACTTCTTGAGATGAATCTTGAGATTGTTGCACTTTTAGTTGTTGTTCTTGACGTTTATAAGTTGCTCGGGTCAGTCGTTGTTCTCTTGGCTCTTCCTTCTTAAATGGTTCCAGAGTTGGGGGTGGGCCCCCAAGATCCAGATCTTCTTCCATGGTGGTTCCTCCAGCTGCAACTTCAGCATAAGTTTGTATCTGCTTTCCATCTTTTTCTTGTTGTAACATCTCCATTTTCTTTCTACCCCCCCCCCCCCCCGGTGAGGGTGGATGTCCAGCCTTTAGAACATTAACATAAAAATATTTTGCCTTCCAAACTGTGTTTAACCGGTATCTTTCACTATTAGACCAGTTGGAACATCCCATCTGTACTGCACTTGTTGGTTTCTCAGTTCATTTACCAAAAACCCAAAGTCCTTTCTGCTTCTTAACATTTTTGGAGGGATCTCTTTCAGGACCACCACTTCTTGTCCAGCCACTTGAACCTTATTCTTTTTTTTTTTTATTGAAAAAGTTTTTCAAATACAAATTTTCCCCCCTCCCCCCCGCTCCCTAACCCCCCTCCCTCTCCCCTCCCCCCATGGCTTCTACAAGATGAAATCCAAATTAATATCACATTATATAATACTTTACCACCCTTTTACACCACCCCCTATGTGCTTAGCATTTCTTTCTAACATTATTATTATGTCCCCCGTATACTATACATTTCAAAACAGCATTCGGCTATAAAACTATATAATAGATCCTAATTTGGCATTTATTCTGCTCACAATCTACCCATTTCCTCCACCCCCATACATATATCTCTTAATTCAAATCTTTTAAGTATATTAATATCTAAACATAACATCCCTTTTCCTAAACTAAACAATCAGTAACGTTACCTATCACCTTATACCATATCAATTTTATTTCACCCACTTTCCTACAGGTCTACCATACATAATATATTTAATATCTTTATTCTTCTGCCCATATCACTAAAAGATATTTCCATATATAAGTAAAACCCTCATATGACTTTAAATTTGTATTCCATATAGTATCTTCTGTAATGTCTTTCAACTAGATTGTTAATTCCATCGACCATGTTAGGGTAACATCAAGTCCTGCTTCCAACAGTATTTTCAGTATCTTCAATTACCATCTGCCCCCATCATTAATAAGTATTTCTGTATATAAAAAAAAAAAAAACCCGATTGACTTTATATTTATATTCCATATGGTATCTTCTGTGATGTCTTTTGTCTAGATTATTAATTCCGACAATCACGTTAGGGTAACAGCCAGATCATCTGCATGCCCCAATTCCATAGTTCTTTTGCCTTATAGCTCAACATATACGTAATCCATTTTTCAGAGAGTCCAAAATAGAAAGTTCCAATCTGCTCAATCACAGGCCATCTTCCACATCCTAAAAACATCAGCACTGCAGAGATCTGTTATTCTTCTCAAAATAGTATAAGTCTGTAATTTGCCTCAACTGTATTTTCATGTGTCAGCCTTCTATAAATCCCGCTTATTTTATTTAATCGTCTCTTAAATAACTGGCATTAGTCTGTTGGCTAAAAAAAAAATTGTAGTTTAAAATTTGTTAGTTTTGTAGAACCTGCTTCTTCTTTTCTTAACTTGTGGTTTAGGTCTCCACCCTGGTTGCCTTTCTAGGACGTGTATGTCAGCTGATTGAATTACATGCTGGTCTTTAACTTGATAAGACATCAAATCGAGATTCAGGAGGCTTCTTTTAATGAACTCAAAGAATTTATAAAAGAAGTCATGAATAATCAAGCTGCAGCTATGAATAACCTAACAGTAATTGTGGAAGGGAAATTCTGTCTTATTGAACGCCACCATATCAAAGATTTTCCCAGAAATACAGCGATTCCTGAGGTTGATTTTCTTGTATTCACATCTGTTGCGAAACTAGCATCTGCATAAGCAGTTACATGCAATTCTTCTGATGGTTGTAGATATAATGCATGATGCATGGTATATTTCAGATATCTAAGAATACGTTTTGCTCCTTGCCAGTGTCTTTCTGTAGGTTCCATGTTGAATCTAGCTAATTGGTTCACACTATAAGAAATATCGGGTCTAGACCAATTGCTAATGTATGATAAACTGCCAATCAACGATTGGTATATCCCTTTATCAAACAATGGACTTTTCACATCAGTGTTGCAATAATCTTGAACCATAGGTGTCTTTGATGGTTTACACAATTCCATTCTGAACTGTTTTAATAGATTATTAATTTTATCAGTTTGGGATAATTTAAATCCTCCCCTAGTTTTTTCGATCCTTACACCTAGGTATTGTTGTATCTCCCCTAGATTTTTTTTTTTATTGCAAAAGTTTTACAATTACATTTTCACCCCTTTCCCCCCCCCTCAACCCACCCCAACCTTCCCAACCTCCCTAACCCTCCCTAACCCTCCCCTCCCCCCAGACTTCCACACAGTATACTCATATCAAATAAAAAAAAACCCTTTATATAAAACTTATATAAAACTTGAACCCCTCCCTCCCCCTTAATTTTCTTTTTTATCTTCGTTACAATAACATATTTCTATCTCAATATATCATTTTCAAATAAAAGCTATTTGATACTTCCTAGTTTGGTATTTGTTCTGAACATAATCTATCCACTTTCTCCATTCCCATTCATAAGTCTCTTGTGAACAGTCTTTTAGATATGCTGAAATCTTCGCCATCTCTGCAAAACTGGCCATCTTCATAGTCCATTCTTCGATAGTGGGCAAAGCTTCATTTTTCCAGTATTGACCTATCAATAGTCTTGCTGCTGTTATCATATACAATATCAACTTTGTTTCACCCAATGTAAAACCCTTAACTATACCCAGTAAAAACAGTTGTGGAGAAAAATGAATTTTTTTCTTTAACACATTCTGCATAACCCACCAAATTTTTATCCAAAAAGCCTTAACTTTCCTACAAGTCCACCAAACATGATAATATGTAGCATCTAAACAGTCACATCTCCAACATTTTGGCTGAACATTAGGGTACATACACGACAATTTTTTGGGGTCTAAATGCCATCTATAAAACATTTTGTAAAAATTTTCCCTCAGATTCTGCGACTGTGTAAATTTTACATTCTGAACCCAAATTTTTTCCCATGTTTCCAACATCACTGGTTCTTCAAAATTTTGTGCCCACTTAATCATACAATCTTTGACCAATTCAGTTTCTGAGTCCCTTTCTAGCAAAACATTATAAAGCCTTTTAATATGCATTGGACCTTTCTCTTTTATATGTCTAACCAATTCTTCCTCATGTAACATAATACCAGTTTTTTGATCCTCTTTCCATCTCAATTGCAATTGATTATATTGTAACCAAGTTAAATTAATCCCTTCATCCAACAGTGTCTGTAGTGTTTTCAGCTGCCATCTGCCCGCTTCTGTAAAAAGAACCTCTTTGTATAAAAACCCCCCGAGTGACATTATATTTGTATTCCACAAAGTATGACCAAGATCCAGCCATAGCGGTAATTTATAATCCCATTTGAGTCGGTGCTTCTTCCAAACTCTCATCAAAGAATCTCTTAGTATATGGCTTTTAAATACTTTATCCACTTTGTTATCATAAAATAAGTAAGCATGCCATCCAAATTCCAGATCAAAACTTTCTATGTTCAATATTCCAGTCTTTTTCCTTCCAAACCAATCACTTGTTAAAGTCAAAGCTGCTGCATCATAATATAACTGTAGGTTTGGAAGTTTAAGACCTCCCCTTTCTGGAACATCTTGCATAATTTTCAATTTCACTCTCGGTTTTTTCTCGTTCCAGACAAACTTATTCACTCCAGTTTGCCAGACTTTCAGTTGTTTATCACTTTTAAGCACCGGAATCATTTGAAACAAAAAAAGAAATCTCGGCAAAATGTTCATCTTAACTGCTGCTATTCTTCCAAGTAGAGATAGCTGCAGTTTTTTCCAAGTCTCCATATCTTTTTGCAACTCTCGCCACAACACCTCGTAGTTATTTTGAAACAATTTCGTGTTTGATTCTGCAACCTGAACTCCTAGATATTTTACCTTTGGTACAATCTCAAAACCTGCCCTCCTTTCAAGCTCGTGTTTACGATCTTGTGTCATATTTTTAACTAACATCTTAGGTTTTTTTTGATTCAGTCTAAAGCCTGACACTTTACCATAGTCTTGTATAATGTCCTTCATCAGGATTATTGACTCCATTGGCTGTGTTAGGGTAACAACCAGATCATCTGCAAATGCCTTTATTCTGTAATCCTCTTGCCTTATCATTATACCTTTCAAGATATTAGAGTCCCGTATTGTGTTTAACAAGACTTCTAGTGATAAAATGAATAAAAGTGGGGACAGCGGACATCCCTGTCTTGTTCCTTTTTCAATTTTAAACTCTGTTGTCAAACTTCCATTAATAATAATCTGTGCCTTTTGCTCTTGATAAATTGCTGAAATTGCCTGTATGAATTGATCCCCAAAGTCCATCTTTTTTAAAGTCTTTAGTAGAAAATTCCAATCCACTCTATCAAAGGCCTTCTCTGCATCCAAAAAAAACAGCACTGCAGGGATCTGTTTATTTTTCTCAAGATATTCCAATAAACCTATTACTTGCCTTACATTGTCCTTCATGTATCTACCCTCAATAAATCCCGCTTGATCATCATGAATCACCTTTTGGATTACTGGCATCAACCTGTTGGCTAACACTTTTGCATAAATTTTATAATCAGTATTCAAAAGAGATATTGGTCTATAATTCTCCGGTTTTTTAGAACCTGCTTGCTCTTTTGGTATCAAAGTTATATAAGCTGTTGTCCATGATGGGGGTATTTTACCCCCTTGTTGTATATTACAAAATAAATCTCTAAGTTGTTCCACCATTTCTACTTGCAAAGTTTTATAATACACTGCAGTCAAACCATCAGTTCCAGGAGCTTTAGCTGTTTTTAATTGTTTAATTGCTACTGCTATCTCCTCCTCTGTTATAGGATGATTCATTCTTTCCTTTTGTTGGTCAGTGATTTTTGTAACTCTTTTATTATCTAAGTATTTTTCTATAAGTCCATTCTGCACATCCTCTTTGGCATATAATTTAGTATAATAGTCCACAAAAACTTCTTTAATTAATTTTTGTTGAAAGATTTCTTTCCCTCCAATATCAATACTATCAATAGTCCGTATACTCTGTTTTTTCCTCAATGTATAAGCCAACCATCTGCCCAGTTTATTAGCATTACAAAATGTATTATGCTTCGCATATTGTAAATTTGTTGCAACTTGTTCCGCCATAAGCATTTGAAATTGGTCTTTCAAGAGTTTTATAGCACCACGTATTCTTTCATCTGTTGGATTTTTAACAAGTAACTGTTCTTTGTTCTTTATTTCTGCTTCCAATTCAAATCTTTTCTTTTGTCGAATCAATCTATGTTTAGAGTTCATATAAATAAGCACCCTTCTCATATAGGCTTTGCTTGCATCCCACACAATTTCAATTGGGGTACCTTTATTCAAATTTATTTCAAAAAATTCTTTCAAGTGCTTTTTAAGTTCTATTATATTTTTTTCATATCTGAACAAGTTCTCATTTAATCTCCAAGAACGTCTTTCAGTCTTGCCTGTCTCGATTTCTATCCATACTGGGCTATGGTCAGTCAAAGTTCTTGGAAAAATCTTTGTTCTTTTTGTCTTGGTAAGTAAATCATCTGACAACAAAATGAAGTCAATCCTAGAGAAGGATCTATGTCTATCAGAAAAAAAAGTATAGTCCAATTCATTTGGATTATATATTCTCCAGATATCTTTTAATTCCAGGTCTTCTTTCATATCAAAAAAGGTCTGTGGTAATCTAATCCTGGACTTCGCCAAACTCTTTTTATCTAATTTAGAATCAATTACTCCATTCCAGTCTCCCATAATTAAAATAGATCTATAGTCCCATTGCAGTATTTTAGTATGTAACATTTTATAGAAATGGTCCTGTTGTTGATTGGGAGCATAAATTCCAATCAGAAGAGTTTGGCCATTTGCTGTAAGCAACTCAATTGCTACAAACCTTCCATCTTCATCTGCTTCTATAACTTTAGCTGTTAACTTTTTATTTACATAAATAACCACACCGTTCTTTTTTTGCGAGGTTGAAGATATAAAATGTGTTCCTAATTTGGAATTTATCAAATATTTTTGATCTTGAGTTGTGATATGCGTTTCTTGTAAACAAATTATATCATTATTAAATTGTTTCAAGTATGCAAATAATTTCTTCCTTTTCTGTGCTAAATTCAACCCATTCACATTCCAAGATAGGCACTTAATCGTCATCTGTATCTTTCTGGAGCAAAGAGCAGAATAACCGAATATCTTCCAGAATCTTCGGTCTCGCTCCCCCCATGGCTCCAGTCTCTTGTGTAGTACTCTTAGCTCCCTTTTTATCTTGTCTTTCCTGTTGTTGCTTTTCTTTAAGTTGCTTAGATTTAGCTCGAGTTATACGCTGATCCTTGACTTCAACCATCCGAATCGGGTCCAAAATTGGAGAAGATAGCAACAAAGGCTCATCCAAAAAACCTCCTTCAGCGCCCTGCATTTTCTCTGGTTCCTGCTTAGACTGTTCTTGCAATTCTTGTTGAAGTTGCTGCTTATCACTTTCCTTAATCTCCAGAACTGTAGATGTACGTGGAGATGGTGTTCTTTCTTTAAGGATAGTAGTATAAAAATGCTCCGCCTTCTCCACGGTGTTCAAACAATGTCTTTCTCCCTTATATCTCAAAATTATACCAGTTGGGGCATCCCACCGAAATGGTATCTGTTGATTTTGCAATTCTTTAACAAGAAAGCCAAAATCTTTTCTGGTTTTCAGCATTTTAGGTGGTAGCTCTTTATAGACTCCAATTTGTGAACCCCCCACTTGCACAGTAGTATGAAAAGATTTTTGCAGGATATCATTTCTTATTGCTCTGTCCGTAAAATATATGACCACATCTCTAGGCAATTGTCTTTGTCTGGCCACCCAAGAATTCACTCTGTAAATTTTATCTATTTTGAAAAAAACCACATCAGGATTAATTTTTAAAATCACAGCCAGAGCCTCAGCACAGACCTGTCTCAAATCCTGTCTGTCATCTTCTCTGATCCCTCGAAGCCTTATTGCGAATTCCATTGCCCTGAATTGCATCATAACAATTTCATTTTCAACTCTCTGCATTTTATCATCAACATCTGAAATTTTATAATCATTGTCTTTCATCTTAACATTGACTTCTGATTTAAATTCTTCCACTTTAGAATCAACTTTAATAATAAATTCTGCAAGGCCAGACGCCACCTCTGATATTTTTTTGGTCACCTTGTTTTGATTCTGTTTCACCATGTCTTTAATTTCATTAATTTCCTGCATAATTTCTTTTTGATACTTTTGGAGTTTATCATCTATCTCCTGTTGGGATTTTTGAAATTTATCATCCAAAGCTTTAGAAATAAATTCTTTTAAATCTCCCACATCAAAATCTTTTTTCTGAGTCTGTAACTGTTGAGCAGGGGGAAGCTGCGTTGCATGTTTATGTGTGGGGGATCCCCCCCCCTGTTGCCTTCCCTTCTCTCCCCTAGATTTTTAATCCTGACATGAGCTTTTAATTCATCAACAATCCTGTTGGCCTCTTGCTCATTCTTTGTAATCAGAGCTATATCATCCGTAAAAAGAAGTAATAACGATACTATACCATCCCTTTCCATTTTAAATAAACATGGATCTGCTAATCCTACTTTATATCCGATATTCTTCAATGTTTTTACAATGCACTGGTTCCATTCATAACCTGACTGTTTTAACCCACACAGACTTTTCTTTAATAACCAACAGTCAGCCTTCCCATTTTCCTCAAATCCTGAGGGTTTCTTTAAATAAATTTCATGCTGTAATGGTGCATGCAGATATGTGGTCCCTACATCTAAATGGTTAACTATATATTTATTTCTAGCTGCCCATACCAACGCTGCTCTTAATGTAATGGCTTTTAAGCTTGGAGTGAATACTTCATCGTAACCATTAGGGGACTGATTAAATCCTTGAGCTACCAGCCTAGCTTTATATATTGGTATCCCATCTAGCCAGTCTTTAATTTATATATCCACTTACTACTGAGTATAGTTTTCCCTTTTGGAATTGTTACAGACTCATACACTTTCAAATTCAGCAAATATTGTAGTTCTTTAGTCATTGCACCTCTCCACACTTTCTGGTCTTCAGGTGGAAACGTGGTCAACTCATTAAATGTAGTAGGGACTTTATTTACTTGATAGACTGTAGTTGCCTGATACCTATCAGGTGGTCTTGTTACTCTACTCAACCTTCTTGGGAGTTCAGGACTTACAGATTGCCTCTCCACCTTTACCTCTTCCTGTACTACGTCTTTCTCTACCTCTTCGCTCTGGATCTCTGGCATTTCATTGGTAGCTTCAGTCTGAGTTTCAATGATAACCTCATTTTCAGTACCTAATTTATTCCACCCTACATGCTCCATAAACCTGGCATTTGCACTGTTAACTACCGTTGCTGTTCCTTTTACCCAAAATCTGTAGGACCTGTGGTTTGAATTATAACCAACAAATATTAATTGTTGTGCCCTACTCTGGCCCTTACGCCTTAACTGCACTGGAATATGTACCCATGCAGGTGATCCAAATGTGTGTATGTAGCTCAAATCCGGCTTCCTTCCATGCCATACGGTATATGAAATTTTGTTAGTGGTTGTATTTATGGTGTTGTTTAAGAGTGTATTTGCACACATAATTGCTTCTCCCCATAAATTAGCCGGTAAACCTGCATCAGCTAACATTGATCTCATCATTGCTTGTAGAATTTGTCCTCTCCTTTCAACATATGAGTTACGTTGTGGTCTATATGGAGCTGAATATTTGTGCTTTATACCAGCATTATCTAACATTGATTTAAACCTTGTGTTTACAAACTCAGTACCATTGTCAGTTACAATGGTAGCTATTTTTTGATTTGTTTTTCTCTCCACAAACTTAATCCATTGAACAAAATACCGAAAAGTATCTACCTTAGTCTTCAATAGGTAGCAAAAACCATACCTGGAATAATGGTCAACTATACTGAGAACATAGCAAGCACCCCCTAAACTAGCCTTCATTGGCCCTATTAAATCAGCAAATACCACTTCCAGTGGTCTCTTCGTTTTAAACATATAAATCAAATTAAAAAAAAAACAAAAAACCCGTCAAACCTATTAGCAGGGATTGTTCTACTTTTCTGCTGATTACAAATATTGCAATTTAAATACTGGTTACATGGTTTCAGCTTCAACCCATCAACTAATTTTACAGTTTTCTGTAACATCTTAAAACTGATATGCCCCATACGTCTGTGAAGCAAGTGAACACATTCATCATGTGGTTTGACATTTGAGTATACAACATTTGTAACATGGTTACTAGATAATACATATAAACCATCTTTCAGTTTTCCAATAATCTTGGTTTCACCTTTTTCAATTAAACAATCATTGGTTCTAAACGTTACTGTATATCCTAGCTTAACCAATACTCTAACCGAAATCAAATTAAAGTTTAGATTTGGAACATATAACATATGCATTTTTTCTTTTACATATGGACATATTGCCATTCCCTCACCACATGCCTTTAGCTTCCACCCATTTGCTAAAGAAACCTTATTATTACTAGGCAACATTTTCACAAAATAGTTTTGTGTTCTGACAATGCATAGCGACGCCCTGTTATCAATAACCCACGAATTGTGGTTAACCAGTTTCTTATCAGACATCGCTACATTACATTGTTTTTTATCTTTAACTATGGTTTTTTGTTTCAGCCTTCTGCAAAACCTGGCTATATGACCCTTCTTGCCACAATTAAAACAATGTTTTACAGCATATACATGATTATTTGCCTTTACATTTACATTAATCGACTCAGGTTCTTCCCTTAGTTGTTTTCTTTCTTCTCTCCTTCTGGCCTCTTCTAGTAGTCGTGAGGTTACATTGGCCAAAGTTAGTTCCTGCTGTGTGAGAACCTCAAATGATGTTACTACGTCGTCGTAGCTCTCATCTAGCGATGATAACAGTATATAAACCTGTTGCTGCTCGGAAAAAAACACCTCCTTCTGATGTAGCTCTTGAAAAATGCTTTTTATGCAATTCAGGTGTGTTAACATGTCACCACCCTTAAGGAGTCGTGTGCGAAACAACCTTCGTGTAATGTTAATTTGCGCCCCCACAGTGTCACGAACATAAAGACGTTTCAAATTTCCCCAGCATCTTGCAGCAGACTGTTCACCCTCGATGTGAACAAGCTGGGTATTGTCTAGAGACAAACCAATAATACACCATGAACTCTCATTCTTCCTCTGGAACTTGGCTATCTTCCTGGCATCCTCGGCATCGTCAGCATTCCAGGAGGTCACATCTGGTGGATTCTGCACTACATCCCATAGCCCTTCTTTGCGCAACAGGAGACTGCACTTGGTGGACCAGGATTTGTAGTTGGTGCCATCCAGCCGGGTAACCAGTGATAAATTGGGAGCTTGACCTTGTGCCATCCTCACCAGGATATTAAATACATATCAGAACATCTGGAGCAATAATGTGTGTCGCAACTCTCTTATTGCTGTAACTGGTACACACACTCTGGTACTGGGCCCATAACCAGTGTTGAGGGTAAAACTGCCCTCTGCAAAGTGGTGCAACGGACCAGACAGCGAATAGAAACGTTGCTTAGCAAAACACACAGATACTCACAGACTCTGAACGTTTAAAGAAAAATAAACAGTCTTTACTTGTAGTAAGAAAAACAAACTTGGCTTCTCAAAACAAAGATAACACTTCTTCAAATAATCACGGTTCAACACAAAAACATAGTTTGCTTACAATTCCAGTTCTCTTCAGTAACACAGACACAGTTCCTTTCAGCAGTTCAACCTTCTAATAGCAGGAGCAGAAGTGAATGAACTTCCTGCCTTCTTTTATGTCTGCTTAGCACAGCCAATTAGTCATCTTGTAGCAGTTAAAGTTATAGAACATAGTTTTCTATATATTACCTACCCAACCATAGGATAAGCATCCAACAAGCATGCCATCCTATCTGTAGGTCATGCCCCTCTAATGTTAGAATCCTTTTATTTTTTAGCTCTATCCAATCTTTGATCCACGTGAGTGCCGTTGCCTGATAGTATGTCACCCAGTCTGGGAGCCCAAATCCGCCTCTTTCTCTACTGTCCTACAATAATTTTATTTTAATCCTTGGTTTCTTCCCCAGCCAAATGTATTTTGTTATTAGTTTGTTCAGATCTTCAAATAAATTTTTCCCTAAATTTACTGTTGCTACTTTGAAAAGAAACAATATTCTTGGTAGAATGTTCATCTTGATAGAGGCTATCCTTCCAATAAGAGACAGCTGTAGTTTTTTCCAGGTTTCCAAATCCCTTTTTATCTGTTGCTTTAATTTGTTATAATTATCTTCCTTGATTGATGAACATTTAGGTGATAGCCAGATTCCCAGATATTTTACTTTTTTGGTCACTAGTATACCCATTCTTTCTGTCAATTCTCTTTCCTGTTTTTTGGTGAGGTTTTTCGTTATTGCCTTTGTTTTGGTTTTGTTAATTTTAAACCCTGCTACTCTACCATATTCTTCTATTTGTTGCACTAATTTGGGTCCTGTCTCTAACGGTTGTTCCAGAATAAATACTAAATTGTCCGCAAATGCTTGGACTTTATATTCTTCTTTTTTTTATTTTCAGGCCCTTTATTTCCTGTTCACCTCTGATTTTTATTAGCAATACCTCTAAGGTTAAGATGAATAATAGAGGTGATAATGTCAACCTTGCCTTACTCCCTTTGCAATGTTAAATTTTTCAGTGATATCCCCATTTATTATTATTTTTGCTGTTTGGGTTGTATATATTTTTTCCACCATTCTTACGAATTTCTCTCCAAAGTTCATGTTCTCCAACTGTAAAATGATAAACCTCCAATTTAGGTTATTAAAGGCTTTTTGTGCATCCAGGAAGATTAATGCCACTTGTTTTCCGGGGTGGGCTTCATAGTATTCCAATGTGTTTATTATAATTCTCATATTATTTTTTATTTGTCTTCTTGGTAAGAATCCATTCTGATCTGAGTGGATAAACTCATTTAAAACTTTTTTGACTCTTTCCGAAATTATAGCTGCAATTATTTTGTAGTCCGCATTCAGTAGTGAAATGGGTCTGTAATTTTTAATCTGTTGCAGGTTTGAATCTTCTTTTGGGATGCGTGTGATAAATGCTTCTGCACAAGAATTAGGTATTTTAGCCTCTACTAGTGCTTCATTAAATACTTCCAGCATTAACACATCTAGTGGTTCCTGTATCGTCTTGTATAGCTCCACTGGAAGTCCATCTGGGCCTGGTTTTTTATTGTTTTCTTTTTTTTTTTTTTTTGCTTCTTTCTCACCTCCACTAGTTCCATTATAGTTATTGTTCCGTTTAATATCTCCCTTTTTGTCTCTGCGATTTTAGTTAGATTCATCTTATCTGAGTATTGTTTGATGCTGTCTTCCGGAATGTTTTCTTGGCAATATAAATTCTGAAAAAATTGTTGTGTTAGGTTCTTTTTTTCTTCTCTTCTGTGGTATATCACTCCCTCCTCATCCTGCAATTGATGTATTATTTTTTTCTCCTTTTCTTTTTTTAATTTATATGCTAACCATCGCCCTGGCTTGTTTGCGTGCTCAAAGGAATTTTGTTTTGCCATTTTGATTTTTTGTACCATTTCATCTTGTGTGACCAAATTCAACTTGTGTTTTATTAGATCTCTTTTTTCTTTTATCTTGTTGTTTTGGGGCTCATTTTGTAAGTCTAATTCTAATCTTTTACATTCTTCCTGCAAATTATCTTGTTTTTGTTTTGTTTTCTTATTTCTTTTTGCCATGTATGCTATTGTAAGTCCTCGTATATACACTTTTGTGGTATCCCACAGATTTTGGAGTGATGTTTCTTCTTTTGTGTTTATCTTAAAAAATGATTTCAGTTCCTTATCAATCATTTGTGTATATTCTTTCTCTTTCAGTATTTCTTGATTCATAGTCCATCTCCTTTTTTCCCCCTGCCCTTTCCATATCACTCTTTAATGGATTATGGTCCACCCAGGTGTTAATCATTATTTCTATCTCTTCAATCTCTTTTCTAAGCCCTGGTGTCATCCATGCCATATCAATCCTTGATCATGATTGATGTGCATTTGAGTAGAATGTGTATTGGTTTTTTTTTCATATTTATTTTTCTCCATGCGTCTTGTAGACTTAGTTCTTGCATCATTTCATTAAATGCATCTGGTAGGGTTGTTTTCTTTGTTTTATTCTTATTGCTTTTGTAATCTTTTTTGATGTCTGTAATTGTGTTAAAATCTCCAATTAAACATAAATTATCATATTCCAATTCCCTTATTTTATCATGTATCTTTCTGTAGAATTCACTTTGATTGTTATTTGGTGCGTATATTGTGGCCAGCAACATTTGTTTTTGCTCTGTTTCTATCTCAATCATTAAAATTCTTCCCTCCTCATCTGTGTATACATGTTTCGGTTTTAGTCTTTCTTTGATATACATTGCAATTCCTCTTTTTTTTTCTTTTTTTTTGTGCTAGTGATACGAAGTGTTTTCCTACCCTTGGGTTTTCTAGTAGTTTACTATACTGTTTCTTGATGTGTGCTTCCTGCAAGCATGTGATATCCATATCCAATCTCTGTAATTTGGAGAGTGTTTGTGTTCTTTTGGCTGGTGAATTTAATCCATTTATGTTTATTGAGACCATCTTAATTTTCTCCTCCATTACCTTGTTTATTTATTAATCGTTCTTAATTTCCTTGTATTTCTTGTCTCTCTCTGTATTCTTCCTCTTGCGCCTTCTCTTTCTATTCGTTCTCTTTCCTGTTTCCTCTTTTCTCCTTGTTCCCCCTCATTCTCCTCTGTTTGGTATTCCTCTTGACTCCTGCTCTCAACTTCTTCTCTGCTCTCTTGGTCTTCTTCAATTGCAAAATGGTGTTAAAAAAATTCTTGTGCTTTATTGAGAGTGTCTATTTTAATTTTTTTCTCCTGCCAGGAAATCAGAATGCCTTCTGGCACCAGCCATCGGAACATCACGTTCTATCTGTTCAATTGTGTAGTTAGGAACTGGTAATTTCTTCTTTGATTTCTCACTCTCCTCAGTATTTGTTTCAGAGTTATTATTTCCTTTCCTTTATAAGATATTGATTCCTCCCTCATTTTCTTATATATTTCGTCCCTTATCGCCTTTTTCGTAAACCTCACATGGACTTCCTTCAGTAATCTGTGTCTGCGTGCATAGTTTGTATGGACTCTGTATACCTCGTCTATATCTCTCCGTATATCCTGTTTGTCTTTCTGTAGTACCTCCGCTAAAATTTCTGCCATGGTCTCACCTTCCTCTTCCTCTTTATCTTCTACGATATTTTGGAATCTTAAGAAGAAGGATGCTTTCTCCATCTCTAGAAACACAATCGATTCTTCTAAGTCTCTGTTGGCAAGCACACATTTCTGTTCCATTGTCTCCATTTTTTTATCTACTTGTTCCATTTTTGTCTCTACTGTTTTTATTCTCTGTTCATTTTTAAGGATAGTTTGCTGGATGTTTCCTATTTTGTCATCCATTCTTCTAATATCTCCTTTCATTTCTCCCATCTTGTGTTTGATTTCTTCATGATTTCTTTTTGTCTCTTCACGGTTATTGGCTATTGTTTCCTGTGTTTTTGTCATTGCCTCTTGTATCATTATTAATGTAGCTTGCATACTCTGGATGTTCAGTGTTGAGCCTGATTTCTCTGTTCCCAACATGCTCTCTATTGAACGTTGGTGTGCAGGCAATGAAGTTGTAGATGCAGGGTTTGGAGCTATTTTCTTACTTATCTTAGTAATAGTTGTTGTGCTCATCATTTTCCCCAC
Organism: Pituophis catenifer annectens; assembly: GCF_029215685.1. Classification (NCBI taxonomy): domain Eukaryota; kingdom Metazoa; phylum Chordata; class Lepidosauria; order Squamata; family Colubridae; genus Pituophis; species Pituophis catenifer. Next base: position 18,960,378 of record NW_027256885.1, read on the forward strand.
CCAAAAAAGGTTTTTCCAAAATAACATACAATATGTTAACTATACAGCCTCCACAATCTTGTATTTCTTATGCACAATTTCTACAATAATGATAAAGCCTTCAATATACCTTTAAATATGTAAATATAGATATAAATGTAGATATAAGTATAGATATAAATATATAGATATATAGGTGTATATATTTTGCTACAAATGTAAAATCCTTATATTCTGTAATCAGTTTGTATAAGTATATACTGTATATATCTTTATAGGTATGCAAATATATAAAGGTTATATACAATTATTAGTTAAATATGATATACATGATATCTAAATTAATGTAGTTATTCTGGTTGTAATAGCCCAAGGTTTAACACTTTAAGACCGATTTATATTAATTTACAAATGAAGATGAATAAATATGAATATATGTACCGACTATATAGGTATAATAATTTAAAGATCCAGTAATTCTATCTTAGATATTTAAAGTTAAACAGTTATTTCACCTTTTACAATCAATTGTTCCTTATATTTCTTATAGTATTATTTATATTTATATCTTTTGTTTCTTTCTTTGTGTTTTATTGTCCTCCAATGTCCTTCAACAAGATTCCTTTTCTTATATTGCTTCAGCAATCTCACCTCAGTCTTGCATTATTCTTTATATGCACTACTTCAGGCATCCTCAAACTATGGCCTGCGGGACAGATCTGGCCCGCCAAAGCCATTAATTTGGCACATGCGGGACCACGAGGCTGCCTCGCCCACATCACCACACCCACCTGCCAGCCCCCCCCTTCAGCCATGGAAAGGGCTTAGGTTTGCGAGGGCCGGCAGAGTGCTTCTGGGGGACGGGGGAGGCCAGAAAATGTGGGGGTGGAGGCCCCGGAAAGTGTCCACGTGCCCTGTTTTTGGCTGTCAGAGTGCTACTGGAGGGCGCGGGGGAAGCCAAAAATGGGCCACGCCTTATGCTAGCCGAGGAAAGAACTCTTTCCTCAGCTGGCAAAAAAGATTTTGGGCTTGGAATGAGAATCAATCAGGAATCAGGTGAACCTCCCTCCTTTCTGTGGATCTGCGCAACGTGGGATTCTTTGAACACCCCCACCCCCATTTCCGTTTCTCTCCTCACACTGCTTCACAGATGCAGTGGAAGGGCTGGTAGTTCCCAAGTAGGGCTGCCCAGAGGGTGACGAACCTGGAGCAAAAGTAGAAGAAAAAAGGTTGCACAGCGCAGAGAAAATGTCAGTGCACAGACGCCATTCTCTTCTGGGGCTTCCGGGTTTTTTGTGCTTCCTGATCTCCCACGTGGGAGAGGTAGAAATGGGGGCTCCCTGCACCTTTACAACCGATGGACTCCAACTCTCAGAATTCTCAGGGCTATGAAAGAATTAGGGCTGAAGCCAAACCGGAGGTGGGGGGGGATAACAAGAAACATTCCGTCAGAATGTTCAAATGCACAATAATCCACTTGTAACAGCTGAATTTCTTCGCTCTTTTTTGGGGGGCTGTTCCGCCCTGCTGCCCCCTCAAATCTCTCATGACTATAGGAGTCATTGGGGTAGCGCTACCAGTGGACGCAAATTCAAATATTCTCCCCCCACCCCCCGCTGATAAAGAGCGGGACTTGTTGGCCTTTGGCCTTTGTTCTAATGATTGGGGGAGGATGCTAGGCTGAGGCTTCAGGAGGTCCTGGAGAGCGGATTCCAAGGAGGATGGAAGAAGTTGGGGCACGCACATCCCACTCCCCTCCCCTCCATTAGGTAAAATGTACTTTCACTCATAAACTCATCCTTCATTCCAGAGTTATCCAGATCGGAGATGTGGAGTTAGTTAAATGGGGGTGAGGTAGGGGTGTTCAAAGAATCCCACGTTGCACAGATACACAGAAAGGAGGGAGGTTCACCTGATTCCTGATTGATTCTCATTCCAAGCCCGAAATCTCTCCCAAACTCAAATTGCCTTACCGTTGCCAGAGAAAATTGACCTTCCGAACAAGCAAAGATTTCCCCCTTGATCTGTGAAGAAACAGTCAGGAGATGTTTGTGACAGTTGAACCCCTCTTCTCCCCCCCTCCCCCAGTTTGAGCAAAGCTGCCATCATGAAGCATTGTGCGCTGTCAGCAAAGGGGCATTATTACATTATTATTATTACATTATTACATTACAACCAGAGGTGAGCCCAGCCCCACTGCCCATGGTGGCTCCTTCCGCAGGTGGATTTTTTGTTGTTGTTTTTGATGGACCAGATCTCCCCCCGCATAAATCTACTGTATTTCCTTTGTGGAATTTAGCTGCCACACATAGATATCAGTCCTGGCGGTGGCCGGTGAGGCAGCCTGCCCCTGGAGAGGGAGGCAGGAAGGGCATGCAATGGAATAGAAATAGGACAGAATGAAATGGGAATAGGGATGGGATGGGATGGGATGGGATGGGATGGGATGGGATGGGATGGAATAACAATAGCAATAGCAATAGGATGAAGTGGGAATGGGAATGGGATGGAATGTAAATGGAAAGGAATGGAATGGAATTCATTGAGGTATCCCAGTGCCCTGCCAGGTTTGAAGGGGATCCTGCAGAAGATGCCCCAGGAGAGAGAGAGAGAGAGGTGGAAAGAGAGAGATATGGAAAGAGAGAGAGAGACACACACACACACACACACAGGTAGATAGGTAGATATAGAGATAAGAGAGAGAGAGAGAGAGAGAGAGAGAGAGAGAGGCTTGTTGATTGTAAGCTCCTTGGGGCTGAGAAGAATTGCTGCAAAATTGAGTATTCTGAAGTGGACCACTAAACAACTTAAAAAACGATCTAGTAAAAAGAAAAGCCAACCAAAAGAGCAACATGCAAACAAAAGCAAATAAAACACTCCCAGGAGCAAAACAAATGAAAGTTTCATGTGTGTGTATTGTTTAATGGACTGCTAAATTGGCCAAATGGACTGCTAAATTGGCCATGCCCACCCAGTCACATGGCCACCTAGCCACACCCACCCAGTCACATGGCCACCTAGCCACGCCCACCCAGTCACATGGCCACTTAGCCATGCCCACCCAGTCACAAGGCCACCTAGCCACGCCCACCCAGCCGGTCCGGCCCCCCAACAGTCTGAGGGACTGTAAATTGGCCCCGTTTAAAAAGTTTGAGGACCCCTGCACTACTTATTTAGTTCTGTCATTTCTTTGGCCTCCAGATGGCGCTCTTTTTCTCCTTACGCGGCACCAATGCTCCCTGCTATTGAAGTTACAAATTAGAAAGTTGTGAAAGTCCTCCAAATCTCTCGAGTTGTAAAAGATAAATCTTTATTCAATTTATCCAATTGTAGCAGTTTTAATCATCAGTCCCATTATATTCCGCTTCTAGACAAAAGACTAAAGAAGCTATGTAAAACCTTGGCCCCCTTGGTAGCAAAGATGTCCTGAAATCAAACACTGCTCTTGATGACTGTATCCATCCAACACTGTTTTTCATAACAGTGTTAAGGAAGTGATTTGACTTCTGGTATGTTTTTGTGACTTTCCACCTAGACTATAGACATTTCTAGGTGATCACCACACAACTCCACTTAGTTTCCAAGGTCAGTCAAGATTGGCTAGGGCTTGATAATATAGGTTAACAATAAGACTGCATAGTCAAAGCTTACTGGCACTTTTGTAGGCATGTCCAGAGTTGTGCAAATGCAGGAAAAGATGTAACTTCTTTAAAGAGTTGCCAATAGATGCAATATGTGCACCTATGTGCATTCTGAATCACTTTTCCCTTTCAAATCTAGATTGTTGCAATGTCCTTGCTAATAAATTCAGTTTGACTCAAGGAAAGATTGGGTTGATCTTTCCATTACTAAGTTGGTATCCAATGCTGTAATACAGGGGTCCCCAAACTTTTTAAACGGGGCCAATTCATGGTCCCTCAGACTGATGGGGGGCCGGACTATAGTTTGATTTGCCTAATGACCAGCTGGGTGGGCGTGGCTAGGTGGTCATGTGACTGGGTGGGTGTGGCCAATTTAGCAGTCCATTTTGCCAATTTAGCGGTCCATTAAACAATACACAGCAGCCCCCTTTTCTAGTCTTCTTTTTAATACTGCATGAAGTTTTTGCTCTACAGGGTTTTTTTATGGGGGGGGAGAGAGAGAGGTTGGCAATGCCTGGGGAAGGAAAGGCATGCTTTCCACAGGTCTCATGGCTATATTTAAAGGGCCAGCTAATGCCATTGGTGTTGGGAGATTCATTGGTGAGGCGATAGTGACTGAATGTGCAATGTTCACTGGACCAGTAACTGGAGTTGGTAAATTGACAGGTGTGGTGAGTGTTAACAGAGAAGTCATGAACAAAGGGCTGTTTATGGTAACAGGGTTGCCTAAGCTCATTGGGCTGGAGATGTTAACCACGTTCACAACATTGGCTAGACTTCTCATATTCATTGCAGCAGCCACAATGCAAGGCGCTGATCCTTCGGTACTCACTCCCCCACCCCCACCCCCAGTTGTCAGCCACTGCACCGCTTCTCCAGGGAAGCAGCCGTGTTCCGAGCGTGTCCTTTTGCAGCCGGGGGGATGGCACACCCCTTCGTTCTGCCCCCCAGGCCGACACCCCCTGCCCTGCCTCACCCGCCTCCAGGGCTTGTACCAGAGTGGCCAGGCACGTCATGCCGGTGGTGCCGAAGATGGCGATTTCCTTGCAGTCTGTGGCAGCCTCCAGTCATGCGGCTTCCCTTCATGCCATCGCCGTTGCCTCCTCGCCACTCCAGCCCAGGGCCAAAGCAAGCCCTTCCACCCGGAGCTCTGCCTAGGGAGGCAGGGCCAGTGGAAGGCGGCACCTCACAGCTTTGGTTCCCCTGGCAGACAGAGTGCCTGTGAGCTGCAGCCAAGGCCAGTAGCTCGGGGTCGCAGCAGAATGAGCAACTGAAGCCTGTCTCCTCCGCCGGTGCGCCTGCCTCCCCTCCCCTGGTCCTTGGAAGAGCCATTCGCTGGTCCTAGGTGCCTGAGGGAAGCACCGGGTAGCCATTTCAAAAGGGGCGGGAGTGGTTTATGCGGTGGGCAAGCCACTGGATATAGTCTGAGTCTCCTCGGTTGGGGCGCCTCCCAGGGAATTGCTGCCTGGCCTGGGTGTTTGGAAAAACAGGACAGTGCAGGAAGGGGAGAGGAAGAGGAGGGGCCTTACCCAGAGGCCAGCCGACATATAAAAGCTGCAAGGCTCTGCTGTAGTTTTTTCGGGCGAGCCATCCCAATGCAGCTCTCCGGCCTGTGCCCAAACACGCGGATGACCGGCACTGGTCAGCCATGCAGGTTCCTCCATCGCACCTTACTCCAATTGGTGTGGTGGGCTCAGTTACCAGCAAGAGCAACCGCCCCCTTGCTCGCACCTTCGCATCTTAAGCTGCCAGGCATTGCTCCGGTTCTTTCTGCCATAGCCATGCAGCATTTTCTTTCAATTCTAGCTACACCTCAGCACTGGCAGCCGCGAGAGTCCAGTACTGTGGTTCCCCTCGCTCCAACCAGCAGCCTCTGCTCATGTCAAGAAGCCAGCAGCTGGGTAGGAGGAGGCCAAGGATGGGTACAAGGTGACACACCACTTCCGGGCCAGTCTGGCCAGCAGGTGGGCAAGTGGGCGGCCCTCAGGAGAGTGCTGCACTGGGGTGCTGTGTGCCTGGACCAAGCACTTTCTCTCAGGCCTCCTGCCCAGAGGCCTCGCAGAAGCAGAGATGGGCGGAAGGCCTGAAAGCGCCTGGTCCGGGCACACAGTGCCCCAGCGTGGTGCTTTCCCCTGAGGGCTGCCCGCTTGCCCACCCACTGTCCGAACTGGCCCGGAAGCAGTGCATCCCCCGGTCGCGAGCTGGATGCGGGGCCCAAGGCAGAGGGGAGGGAAAGCAGGCAGCAGGTGCCCAGAGGCCCCGTGGAAACCAAGAGGCAGGCCCGAAAGGCAGCTGAGCCTTGCCGTTCCCGCCCCCCTGAGGCGGCCCTTCGTCCGAGCACGGCAGGTCCTGGGTGGATTTTTCTTTCCCACCATTGGCCTTACCTTCCAGTTCCAGCCCGCAGGGCTCACACCGCTCTGCTCACTGTGGCTGCCCGTGAAGGTAAGGCCCATGCTCAGCCAAAGGTCGCAGGCCGGTGGGGGAAGCAGGCTGGTGGAAGGGCGATGCGAGCGGTGCAGACTTGTGCTCCCTGACCGCTGGCAGCCGCAGCAGGAGAGGACCAGCAGATACAGAGAGTCTGGGTGGGGGGCGAGATGTGGGCCATGGGGGCGAGCAGCAGTGGCTCCGCCCTGGCTCACCTTCCTCTCTGCCACTAGCTGCATGAGAAAGGGAAGAGCAGGGATCGGGGGTTGCAGCCAGACGGGAAAGCTGAACCACTTCCCAGCCCAGAGCAGGGTCCAAAAGGTGGCTGAGCCTCACCATGTCCACACATACCCCAAGGCGGCCCTTCGGCCAAGTGCAGCAGGCCCGGAGCAGATTTCCCTCCCCCACCTTTTGGCCTTACCTTCCTGTTCCAGCCCACGGAGCTCGCACCGCTCTGCTCACCCTGGCTGCCCACGAAGGTAAGGCCCAGGCTCAGCTGAAGGGAGGGGGCCGGCAGGTGGGCGGGGCGATGTGGGTGGCGCAGCCTCGTGGTCCCGCATGGGTTGGATGAATTGCTTCGCGGGCCGTAGTTTGAGGACCCCTGCTGTAATGCTATAAACAATAGTTCATGCTGAATTACAAATATAAGGTTTCTCAGTTTAATTCCTGATCAGATTTGAATTGAGATCTCATTGCATATTGGGATAGAATAGAAATAGAAATAGGTAAAATAGAAAGAAATACTAGAACTAGAACTAGAACTAGAACTAGAACTAGAACTAGAACTAGAACTAGAACTAGAACTAGAACTAGAACTAGAACTAGAACTAGACCTTGGAGGTCTTCTAGTCCACCCCCCTGCTCAGGCAGGAAACCCTATACCCATGATGGCGAACCGGTGGCACGCGTAGCCATATCAGTGGGCACGCCAGCTCAGCTCCAGCGCACATGTGCACGCCGGCCAGCTGATTTTTGGGCCTTTTGGGCCCACCAGAAGTAGGGAAACAGGCTGTTTCCTGCCTCCGGAGGGCCTGGGGAGGGGGGGAAGGCCTGTTTTTCTTTCTCACCTGGCTCCAGATCCTCTCTATGCATCTGGGGAGGGTGAAAACAGCCTTCCCCACCCCCTCGGAGGCCCTCTGGAGGCCCGAAACGGCCCATTTCCCAACTTCCAGTTGGACAGGAAATGACTTTTTTGCTGTCCCCAGCCTCCAGAGACTCCTAGAGAGGCTCTATGGTGTACAAGTGGTGCTCCAGTTGTTTTGGCATTGCTGCCAAGGCACCTATTACTATTGGTACTACCCTTGTTTGCCTTTGCCATAGTTGTTCTATTTCTATTTTTTTTATTTTTTATTTTTATTTTGATTTATATGCCGCCCTTCTCCGGAGACTCAGGGTGGCTTACAAGGCGTTAAGCAATAGCCTTCATACTTTTGTATATTTTATACAAAGTCAGCTTATTGCCCCCACAAACCGGGTCCTCATTTTACCTACCTTAGAAAGGATGGAAGGCTGAGTCAACCTTGAGCCTGGTGAGAATTGAACTCGCAGTAATTGCAGGCAGCTGGAAGCTAAATACAACCTTTAACAGTAGCATTAGTATGCTGTGCCACTCAGGCTCCTATTTGTAGGTCTTTGTATTTTGTTATCCTCTCCAGTTCTTTCTATTCTATTCTGCTGTCTCCAGGCACTGCGACATCCACTATCCAGACTTTTTTGCCTTTCTTATCGACAACTGTTAAGTCCAGGGTATTATGTGGCAGGTGCCTGTCTGAATTCTGAAGTCCCAGGGCAATTTAACTTCTTCATTTTCTATGACTTTTTCTATTTTATGGTCCCACCAGTTCTTGTTTACAGGCAAATGATATTTCTTGCAGATCTTCCAATGCACCATTGTTGCTACTTTGTCATGCCGCTGCTTGTAGTCAGTCTGTGCGATCTTCTTGCAGCAGCTTACCAGGTGGTCCACTGTTTCTTCAGCTTTGCATAGGCAGCACTTACTGTCTGTCGATGTCTTCTCAATTCTGGCTTTGTATACATTTGTCCTTAAGGCTTGGTCTTGTGCAGCCAAAATTAATCCCTCAGTCTCTTTCTTTAACTTTCCTGCTCTTAGCCATTGCCAGGTCTTGTTATTATCTGCTTTCCCTGCTATTTTTTTTAATGTACTGGCCATGTAGTGCTTTGTCTTCTCATTCCTCCATTCCGTTCTTCATTTGGTCTTCCTGGCATACTAACTTCAGTGCATCTTCTTCATTGTCCTTCAGATATTCTTCCAAAGCCCTTTTTTCTTCTTCAACCATCTGATGTACTTGCAACATTCCACACCCACCTATTTGCCTTGGTAAGTAGAGTCTGTCAATGTCGCTGTGAGGATGAAGAGCGTGATTCATTGTCATTATTTTTCTGGTCTTCCTATCCATTGCTTTTAATTCTGCTTGAGTCCAGTCCACTATTCCTGATGTGTATCTAATGATTGGAATTGCACAGGTGTTGATTGCCTTGATGGTATTTCCTCCATTGAGTTTGGACTTTAAGATCTTTTTCACTCTCTTGATATATTCACCTCTAATCTTTTTCTTGACTTCAGTGTGCTTGATGTTGTCAGCTTGAAGGATACCCAGGTATTTGTAGTAATCATCTTCATCCAGACTCTTAATGTTATTTTCATGGGGCATCTTGATTCCTTCAGTTTTCACTATTTTTCCTTGTTTGATAGTAAGTGTGGCACATTTGTCCAATCCAAACTCCATTGCAATATCTTGGCTATACAGGTGAAACTCGAAAAATTAGAATATCGTGCAAAAGTTCATTTATTTCAGTAATGCAACTTAAAAGGTGAAACTAATATATGAGATAGACTCATTAAATGCAAAGCGAGATAGTTCAAGCCTTGATTTGTCATACTTTTGATGATTATGGCTTACAGCTCATGAAAACCCCAAATTCACAATCTCAGAAAATTAGAATATTGTGAAAAGGTTCAATATTCTAGGCTCAAAGTGTCCCACTCTAATCAGCTAATTAAGCCATAACACCTGCAAAGGGTTCCTGAGCCTTTAAATGGTCTCTCAGTCTGGTTCAGTAGGAATCACAATCATGGGAAAGACTGCTGACCTGACAGTTGTGCAGAAAACCATCATTGACACCCTCCATAAGGAGGGAAAGCCTCCAAAGGTAATTGCAAGAGAAGTTGGATGTTCCCAAAGTGCTGTATCAAAGCACATTAATAGAAAGTTATGTGGAAGGGAAAAGTGTGGAAGAAAAAGGTGCACAAGGAGCAGGGATGACCGCAGCCTGGAGAGGATTGTCAGGAAAAGGCCATTCAAAAGTGTTGGGGACTTTCACAAGGAGTGGACAGAGGCTGGAGTCAGTGCATCAAGAGCCACCACACACAGACGGATCCTGGACATGGGCTTCAAATGTTGCATTCTTCGTCAAGCCGCTCCTGAACAACAAACAACCTCAGAAGCGTCTTACCTGGGCTAAAGAAAAAAAGAACTGGTCTGTTGCTCAGTGGTCCAAAGTCCTCTTTTCTGATGAGAGCAACTTTTGCATCTCATTTGGAAACCAAGGACCCAGAGTCTGGAAGAAGAATGGAGAGGCACACACTGCAAGATGCTTGAAGTCCAGTGTGAAGTTTCCACAGTCTGTGTTGATTTGGGGAGCCATGTCATCTGCTGGTGCTGGTCCACTGTGCTTCATTAAGTCCAGGGTCAACGCAGCCATCTACCAGGAGATTTTGGAGCACTTCATGCTTTCTTCCACAGATGAGATTTATGGGGATGCTGACTTCATTTTCCAGCAGGACTTGGCACCTGTCCACACTGCCAAAAGTACCAAAGCCTGGTTCAATGACCATGGGATTACTGTGCTTGATTGGCCAGCAAACTCGCCTGACCTGAACCCCATAGAGAATCTATGGGGCATTGCCAAGAGAAAGATGAGAGACATGAGACCGAACAATGCAGAAGAACTGAAGGCCGCTATTGAAGCATCCTGGTCTTCCATAACACCTCAGCAGTGCCACAGGCTGATAGCATCCATGCCACGCCGCATTGAGGCAGTAATTGATGCAAAAGGGGCCCAAACCAAGTACTGAGTACATATGCATGCTTATACTTTTCAGAGGTCCGATATTGTTCTATGTACAATCCTTGTTTTATTGATTTCATGTACTATTCTAATTTTCTGAGATTGTGAATTTGGGGTTTTCATGAGCTGTAAGCCATAATCATCAAAAGTATGACAAATCAAGGCTTGAACTATCTCGCTTTGCATTTAATGAGTCTATCTCATATATTAGTTTCACCTTTTAAGTTGCATTACTGAAATAAATGAACTTTTATTTATTTATTTTATTAAATTTCTATACCGCCCTTCTCCCGAAGGACTCAGGACGGTGAACAGCCACAAGATAAAACACATAAATACAAAAATTAAAAATAAATTAAAAAGGAATTAAATAATTTGGCTGAATTTAAAATACCCCATAATTTAAAAACAAATTAAAATTTACATTTAAAAAGAGGAGAAGGTTTAGGCCAGGCCAGCTTGATGAAATAACAAAGTCTTAAGCACGCGACGGAAGGTGCGCAGATCCGGGATCCTCCGTATCTCCGGGGGGAGCAGGTTCCAGATCGTAGGTGCCCCCACAGAGAAGGCTCTCCCCCTAGGGGCCGCCAGTTGACATTGTTTGGCCGATGGCACCCGGAGGAGCCCCTCTCTATGGGAGCATACTGGCCGGTGGGAGGCTATTGGTGGTAGCAGGCGGTCCTGTAGATAACCAGGTCCTAAGCCATGGAGCGCTTTAAAGGTGATAACCAAAACCTTGAAGTGCACTCGGAAGACCACTGGGAGCCAGTGCAGCTCGCGCAGGAGAGGTGTTACATGGAAACTCCACGTCGCTCCCATAACCACCAGCGCGGCCGCACTCTGCGCCAGTTGGAGCCTCCGAGTGCACCTCAAGGGGAGCCCCATGTAGAGAGCGTTACAATAGTCCAGACGAGAGGTGACGAGGGCATGAGTGACTGTGTGTAGAGAGTCCTGATCTAGAAAGGGACGCAACTGGCGGATCAGGCGAACCTGATGAAAAATCCTCCCGGTCACAGCCGTCAAGTGCTCTTCTAAAGACAGCCGTGAATCCAGGAGGACGCCCAAGTTGCGAGCCCTTTCCGTGGGGGCCAATGATTCGCCCCCAATAGTCAGCGATGGCACCAGCTGACTATATCGGGACGTTGGAAACCACAGCCACTCAGTCTTGGATGGGTTGAGCCTGAGCCTGTTTCTCCCCATCCAGATCCGTACGGCCTCCAGGCACCGGGACATCACTTCAAGGGCATCGTTGGGGTGGTCCGGGGTGGAGATGTACAGCTGGGTGTCGTCAGTGTACTGATGGTACTTCACCCCGAAACCATGGATGATCTCGCCCAGAGGCTTTACATAAATGTTGAACAAAAGGGGTGAGAGGACCGATCCCTGCGGCACCCCACATATGAGGGGCCTCGGGGTCGACCTCTGCCCCCCTGCCAACACAGACTGCGACCGGTCAGAGAGAAAGGAGGAGAACCACCGTAGTACGGTGCCTCCCACCCCCAACTCTTCCAACCGGTGCAGCATGATACCATGGTCGATGGTATCAAAAGCCGCTGAGAGATCTAACAGGACCAGGACAGAGGAACAACCCCTGTCCCGAGCCCTCCAGAGATCATCAACCAATGCGACCAATGCCGTTTCCGTGCTGTACCCAGGCCTGAAACCCGACTGGAACAGATCCAGATACGACGTTTCATCCAGGTACTGGGGAAGCTGTCGCGCAACCACACTCTCAACAACCTTCGCCACAAAGCGAAGGTTGGAGAATGGACGATAATTAGCCAATACTGCCGGGTCCAGGGAGGGCTTCTTGAGGAGAGGCCTTACCACCGCCTCCTTCAAGGCGGCGGGGAAGGCACCCTCACCCAATGAAGCATTTATAATCCCCTGGAGTCAGCCTCGCATCACCTCCCGGGAAGCCAGCACTAACCAGGAGGGACACGGGTCCAACAAACATGTGGTCGCGTTCAATCTACCCAGAATCCTGTCCACGTCATCTGGGGTCACAGGATCAAACTCATCCCAGATAACATTCTCAAGACCTGCCTCCGTCACCCTCGCTGGACCTACCCAGTTGGAGTCCAGACCTTCCCGAATCTGAGTGATTTTGTCATGCAGATATTGAACAAAATCCTCGGCTCTTCCCTCCAAGGGGTCCTCCCGCACTTCCTGGTGGAGCAGGGAGCGGGTCACCCTAAACAGGGCGGCTGGGTGATTATCTGATGATGCAATAAGAGCAGCAAAATGGGTACATTTTGCTGCTTTTATCGCCACTAGGTAATTCTTAATATGAGATCTTACCACTGTCCGGTCCAATTCAGAAAGACTAGCCCTCCAACTACTCTCTAGGCGTCTTTTCTGGCGCTTCATCTCCCTCAGCTTCTCGGTGAACCTAGGAGCCAGGTGAGATCGGTGCCGGGTCAGAGGCCGCAAAGGCACGACTCGATCCAGAGCTCCAGCGGCCGCCCTGTCCCAGGCGGCCACTAGGTCTCCAGTCGAGGCGTGAGCGGATTGGCCCAAGCTCCATCTGGAACCTATCAGGTTCCATCAGGCACCTGGGGCGGTACCATCTTATCAGTTCCGCCTCCGTGCGGCGGGGTGCCGTGGTTCGAAGGTCAAGGCGAAGGAGAGAGTGATCCGACCATGACAAGGGCTCGATGACTATGTCCCCTATCTCAAGATCACTCAACCACTGTCCAGAGACAAAAACCAAGTCCAGTGTGTTTCCCCCCATGTGCGTAGGGCCATGAATTAGCTGGGTCAGGTCCATGGCCATCATGGAAGCCATGAACTCCCGAGCCACCTCAGACGCCTCACCCACGGATGGCAGGTTAAAATCCCCCATGACCATAAGTCTGGGAGTATCAACCGCCACCGTGGCGATAACGTTGAGTAGCTCAGGCAGGGCTGCAGCCACGTGGCAGGGAGCCAGATACGTGATCAGCAAACCCATCTGAACCCCATGGCCCCACTTCACAAGGAGGGACTCACAACCGGCCGTCTGAGGAACAGTGGTCTCCCTCGGCCTAAGGCCTTCTCTAATAATAACCGCTACTCCCCTGCCCCTCCCCTGTGGCCTCGGCTGATGGAATGCGTGGAAGCCTGGTGGGCACATTTCTACCAGAGGGACCCCTCCCTCCGGGCCCAACCAGGTCTCCGTAATACCCGCACAATATTCTAATTTTGCACGATATTCTAATTTTTCGAGTTTCACCTGTAGGCTAGTGTTGGGAGCCTCCACCTCCCAGCTGCTTATGAAGGGCTGGAGCCCCGCCCACTCCAGCTGCTCCAGAACGCTGGCAAAATGCTTTCAGCTTCTTTGGTGTTTCCCACGTTGCTCTCCTCTTGCTTGCACTTGCTGCTTGCAGCTTCGCCATCCGGTGCTGTTCATGGCTTCCCCGTGAGTCCCACCACCCTCCTTTCATGACAGGGGTATCCCCCATGTGTGGCAACCCCGAGATGGTGCACAGGAACTTTCGGTTGTTGCCGTATTGGAGGTTTGACAGGCAGCTCCCCCTCTACAGGGGGACTGTATCTGTAAAACGGTAAACACAGACACAGGGTTGCATTAGCAAGTGGTCACGGTCTTCATCCTGTATCCCTTCCTGGATTTTGGGGGTGCTCCCTATGGAACCTATTTATCAGCCATACGGCTCTAACATCCCCACTCTCCACCCACGAGGCCTCTGACAATGGGTACCCTTTCCACCGGACTAGGTATTGCAGTTTTCCCCTATGTAAGTGGGAATCCAAAATCTGGTCGAACTTCTAATGGATATCCCCCTCCCCCCATCCATTGCGATGGGGCCGGGTTCAGGCTGGTGTGTGGGCCAGACATCTGTTCTGACCTAGGCTTCCTGATATAGTAAAAAGCACACAATTAGTCCCCAAAACCTTTTTTTTTTTAACAGCTGTGAATTCCTTTCATTCACAGCACGTGCTGAATCACCAAGAGTTTATAAATAGTCCAACAGAAGTCAGCCACAGTCCTTTGGATAAAGCTGGTAAACACCCACCTTTATCTTCTTTGACACACTGCCACATATTTTTCGGAGTATAAGACACACTTTCCCCCCCCTAAAAGAGGCTAAAAATTTGGGTGCATCTTATACTCCAAATGTAGCTTTTTCAAAGCTTTTTTTCAGCCCTAACGCGCTAGCGAGTGAAGCGATCTCCATGCTTTGCCTGCTTTCCTCATTGCTTCTCTCTCCAAAGATCAGTTGTGCTTTAGAAGCTGTTTTTTATCCCCAAGCAGGGGATAAAAAGTGCCAGCAAACTAATGAGCTGAAGCTGACCAGACTAAGGACACTAACCTTTCCCAATAGATGAGGGAGTTTCAGCTCTACCATGACCAGATTAATCACTCTCACTATGGGGAAGGGGGCAGGAATTTTGGTCACAATTTCTCACAGGGCAACTTCAACCCCAGGTATTTCGTTGAGAGGTACACCTTCTCCCCCACTTGGAAGGGCTTTTGCGGGGCTCTTTTCTTGTTGGCCTGGGTTTCCTGGGTTTTGGCCGCTTTCCACAATGCTGTTTTCACATCACCCCACACCCCTTGCAAGGTTTCCATCCACTCAGCTAAGCTAACAGGTGAGGGAGCCTCTTGAGGATACTTGGGAATTGGGACGAACTCCACCCCATTCACCACTCTGAAGGGGGTGAAGCAGGGGTGAAATGCTCCTGGTTCGGACCGGCTCGGGTGAGTAGCTAGCAATGGCGGCGGGCAATTCGGAGAACCGGTAGCAAAAATCCCTTCCCCCCCCCCAGCCTCCAGCTTGCTTACCTTCGCTCTTCGGACTGAATCCTGAGCCGCTGGTTGCAACGCCTGCCTTGCTTCGCTTGCTGTAATCCCTGCAATCCATTGCATCAGCAAGCAACTGAATCT
This sequence comes from Pituophis catenifer annectens, assembly GCF_029215685.1. Lineage (NCBI taxonomy): Eukaryota > Metazoa > Chordata > Lepidosauria > Squamata > Colubridae > Pituophis > Pituophis catenifer. Next base: position 18,975,399 of record NW_027256885.1, read on the forward strand.
CCCTGCCTGCAATCAAGCTCATCGGTGAGCAGCTCTATCTGCCTGCCTGCCTGCCTGCCTTGTCCCTTCAATTGGGTAAGTTTTTTCCCCCTTTGGGAGCTTTAAAAAAATAGTTAATTGGGGGGTTTTTTTTAGTTGTTCTTTTTTTAGACCTAGCCATTTAAAGTTTAGGAAGTTTTAAATTTAGCTGCTTTTATATAAAAATAAAATAAAATAAAATAAAATAATATTTGTGCAACTTTCTGAGATTTTGTGTGTTTCTGTAGTGTTTCACTCTAACTACACAAACACACAAAATCTCACAAAGCTGTATGTGGAATTTTGTGTGTGTAAAGTGTGAAAGTTGGTTTTTTGGACTTTTTGTGGCTGTGTGAGGTTCCTGCTTGTTGCAGGGGCCATTTTGGGTCTAGCACAGCTGCTTTTACATTGTGGGTGAGCCAGTTGTGTTGTGTTGTGTTTTGTAGGTTAAAAAAGGGCAAAGAAGTGACGTTGACTTGGCCACGCCCACCTGACCACCAAGCCACGCCCACCCAGTCACCTGACCACCAAGCCACACCCACTAATTAAGCCACGCCCATAGAACCGGTAGTGAAAAATTTTAGATTTCACCCCTGGGGTGAAGCCCATGCTGCTGTGCACAGCATTGTTGTATGCCACCTCCGCAAATGGCAGAAGTTCTGCCCAGTTGGTCTGCTGGTAGGTGACGTAGCATCTTAAGTACCGCTCCACCCTGGAATTAGTTCACTCCGCTGCCCCATTTGTACTCAAATGGAAAGCTGAGCTTGCAGCTACTTCCTCTTACAATTTTAAATTTCAAAGACCTTTCACTTACTCCTATCAGTCCCGCCTTCTATTTCTTCTTACTCTGAAGGATCTTCATTATCATGCTTGGAAAATCTTGTAACCATTAACTGTATAATTTCTTCTTTTACTAATTGCTTTTCCTACAGTTTTGGTTAGAGCAGATGCACATAGAGGAATACATTGCTGGCATGCACAATACATAAATCCTATGACCACTAAAAATATCAGGCCAAGGAATATCTGTTTCAGCCATCCTAAATTGGGAAGCCAATTAGTTAACCAACTCCACCCCACATATTTTCATACTTTTGTTCAGGAGCCTTAGCCACTTTCCTAATTCCTTTTGCAATATCCATTACCGCTTCATGATTGTCATCTATCTGTAAACAACAGTGGGTAAAATTAAAATTTCCACATACTCCTCCTTCAAAAGCTAGTATGCAATCTAGAGCCATCCTATTTTGGATTACAGCTTCTCTGATTCTTACCTCGGTAGCCAGCAGTTCTAAAGCTGTAGCTTTTGCTTTCAGAGAACTAAAACAGCCCTCAAAGCATAAAACAGGAGGAAAATTGCCATAACGCGTTCCTGAAAAAGTAAACTACTTCTTCCTTTTTATTACGCTTAAATATACCCTGTTGAGTATTGAATGGCAGTTTCAAACAAGCCAATCAATGAAAGAGACCCAGGAGCGGGAAATTTAAGCAAGCGTCAGTGGCTGAAGCCGCGGACAGCTCCGGGCTATAAAAGGAGCTGCCGCGGCTGGGATTATTTCATTGCAGTTATGGAGTTTAAATAAAGTATTAGTTGCTAACAGAGTGTCCAGTCCTTCTTTGCGCCCTATACTTAACACTGGCGATGAAGGTGGGATACTGAAGGACGAAGAACACAATGATACATCTCCACGAGCAATCATCAGCCACCTAGGTCAACAACTACAGATACCGGTCAGATCATCAGCTAACAAGAATGTCTTCGATCAGCCCACCCGCACCGTTCAACCTGGCTGGAGAAGATTGGTAGTTGTACATGGAAAGGTTCTACATGTACATGGAGGCAAACAACCTGTTGAGTTTGTCGGAACAAAGAAAGAGAGCCCTCTTTCTCACGCATTGCAGTCCAGCTGTATTCAAAATGGCAAAAGCGCTCGCCGCCCCTGCCGAGTTGAGAACCATGACTTGGACGTCCCTACAAGGAATCCTGAAGGCGCACTACGCCTCCCAAGCATCGTCCCTGGTAAGAAGGCACGAATTCTACCGAAGGGACCAGAGGGAGGGCGAGACGATCAGTGAATTTGTGGTGATTTTAAGAGAGATAGCCGCCGCATGCGACTTTGTGAGCCTAGAGGAAGCCATGAGGGATCGGCTAGTGTTGGGACTAAGGGACCTCACACTACAAAGCAGATTGCTGGCCAGGCCCCAAATAACGTTCAAGGAGGCCCTGGAAGAAGCCTCAGCAACGGAGGTGTCCCAGAAATCCGCAGCAGCCATGAAGAAGGTCAAAAAGGGGCTGCAAGGGAAAGAGGACTCCTCGGTCCATTACGAGGAAGCAGAAACTGAGTCAGAGGAAGAGGAGGATGAGGACGAAGTGCACCACCTCAGCCCGGACCGAAAAGGGAAGCCAAAAGGGAAAGGAAAGAAAGACTTTTGGTGTGCGGGGTGCGAAGGCAACCATCCCAGGGCAGAATGCAAGTTCCGTGACGCGATATGTCAGAGATGTGACCGAAAGGGACATATAGCGAGAGCATGCAGAGTGACCCAACCAGCATCCCGGAGGAGCTGGCTGAACTGACCACCCAGCTCACCACAAAAGAGCCGACCATTCCAGACAAGTGGGAGACGACAACCGTTCGGAAGAGGTCGGAAAGGTGAGGATTCTGGATCAGAGAGGGGAGAGACCCACCAGACAGTAATCGTAGGCCATGCGAGCGCGGGAAATTCAAACAAGATGGCGACGACCGTCCTCATTGAGGGGAGACCCTGCAAGATGGAGGTCGACTCGGGGTCACACCTATCTATGGTATCCTGGAAGAACATCAAGTGACTGGTCCCTAACATCTCAACCCGCGCTCTCAAGCCTCAACGACTCACACTAGTGGATTATCAAGGGAACCGGATTCCTGTTCTGGGCACAAAGGACTTCAACATCCAATTCAAGGCATTCAGAGGGAAGCTTCCCCTCACCATCATGGACCGGGACAGACCCAGCGTTTTGGGCCTGGAATGGTTCGAACCTTTGGGGCTAGCTGTAATCGGAATCAATCACATTGGAGGCAACCAATGGGAGGCAGAACTGATGGAAGAATTCACTGATGTTTTCAACGGTGAATTAGGCAAGTACACGGGGTCCCCAATATTGTTCAACCTAGACCCCCAAGTTGCCCCCATCCGAATCAAGCCCCGGAGGGTTCCTTTTGCTCTACAGCCCAAGATAGATGAGCAACTAGATAAGCTAGTCGCCCAGGGAGTCCTAGAGCCGATCGACCATGCGAGGTGGGAAACCCCAATCGTGACCCCTATCAAACCAGACAGATCAGTGCATCTCTGCGGAGACTATAAAAGTACATTAAATAAGGCGTTACAGCAAAGCGCATACCCTGTGCCAGTGGTCCAACACTTATTACACTCGTTGGGCCAAGGAAGAATTTTTGCCAAGTTTGACCTGGCACAAGCCTACCAACAGCTTCCTGTAGATCAGTGGTTCTCAACCTTCCTAATGCCGCAACCCATTAATACAGTTCCTCATGTTGTGGTGACCCCCAACCAGGGGTGGGTTCTAAAATTTTTTACTATCGGTTCTGTGGGCGTGGCTTATTTTGTGGGCATGGCTTGGAGGTCATGTGACTGGGTGGGCGTGGCTAGCTGGTCATGTGACCGGGTGGCCATGGCTATGTGTATAGGGACTACTCAGAGGGCTGAAAAAAGTCATTTCTGACAGATCCTCGGACTTTTGACTGGTCCTCACACTTATGACCATCCTCACATTTATGCCCGTGCAGCATTCTTAACAACCATGTCACTCATTTCACAACTGCTTCTCTTCACCATGGTGATAAGATAGGGCAAAAAACATAAAATGTGAGGACAGTCGTAAATTCGAGGACTGGTCAAAAGTGCGAGGACCAGTCAAAAATAACTTTTCAGCCCTCTGAGTAGTCCATGTGCACAAAAGGACTACCCAGAGGGCTGAAAAAAGTGATTTCTGACAGGTCCTCGCACTTTTGACTGGTCTTCGCACTTATGACTGGTCATCATGCCCATTGTAGCATTCTTAACAACCGTGTCACTCATTGCACAACTGCTTCTCTTCACCATGGTGACAAGATAGGGCAAAAACCTAAAATGTGAGGACAGTCGTAAATTCGAGGACTGGTCAAAAGTGCGAGGACCAGTCAAAAATAACTTTTTCAGCCCTCTGAGTAGTCCATATGCATAAAAGGATACAGCAATAGAGAGGGATGAAGGAAGGGAAGGGAAATTAGAGTAGGAGTGAGGGTAAGAGAGGGAGGAAGAGAGAAGGAGAAGGAGAAAGGAAGAGGAAGTAGGAAGGAGAAGAAGAGGGGGGGAAGAGAAAGTAAGAAGGAAAGAAAAGAGAGAGGTGGTAGGTTTGAGGAGAAAGATTGCTGTACAATAAAAAAGATGAAAGGGAAGAAAACCAACCCCAAACAAATATAAAGATATTAAGATAAAGAATGAATTGTTAAACTTTAAAGAATAAAAGAGAACAAATATGAATAAATAGCAATAATTAGAAACACACATACAAACATACAATGTATTTTCTTTGAACAGAGTATTTGGCCGGTTCACAAATTTAACCAGTGTTTAGTCATTTCAATTAAATTTACAATTTCTATATTTTCTTTTTGCCATATTTATTCCTCATCTATTTTTTTAAAAAAACAATATTACCCTTCATCCTCATCTCTAATCTTAATCAAATTCAATTTTTCCCTTCTATTCTATATTATACCCCTTCCCGTTGTCATCTATTTTTATATCCATCCTCACATTGGTTAATTATGTAATATTACAGTTGTTTAATACAAATTCAACATTTTAATATAAATCAATTAGTTATATAACTATCTTTTTTGTATATCAATCAATATGAACATGAATATTCCAATTATTTCCATGCAATCCAATTTCTTACAAATCAATTAATTATATTTACCAATAATAATAAACCAAATAATTTCCCCCATATATTCCTCCAAACCACAACTTAACCATTTCTGCTTTCAACACAATATACAATTAATAGTATCTCAATTATTACAATTCCCTAGTTAAATAGAGTTTTTTTTCTTTTGTGTTTTAAAATCTTGAACCTCCTCTTTTGCCCTAAATTTCCCATTGTTTGCAATTTTGCACCTACCTTTTTTGGTGAGGAAAAAGAAAAAGAAAAAGAAATCTCTCTCTGCCTCATTTTGTCACGTTGCAGCAAAGACCCTGCTTTACTTTCAGTTTCGTTTTTTCAGCATAGCTAGTGGGAAAAAATCTGCTCCTCTCTTTGCAGCTAGCAACAGAGCCCTCCGCAAAACAGCTGAGAGCAAATCAGCTGAGAATCCGGAGGCTGATCAAATCAACTTATGGTAATTAACCTATGCTGAAGCTGAAAGGGGCTGTTTTTTTCTATTTTTGCAGGCACCGGTCTTCTCATTTGTTTTCTTTTAACACTGATCAGCTGTAGGGCGGCCCTTTGAAGCCCTGTGGCAAGAATTTAAACAGTTTGTTTCCTTCTAGCCATCAGCTGGGACTCAGGAGGCAGCAATAGATTGGGAGTGGGCGGGGTAAGCGAACGGCGAACGGCGATCCAACAGAGGCAGAGGGTGAGGGTGAGTGAAGGCGTGGGGGGAGCGAGAGAGGGCTTTGGCGACCCCTGTGAAATGGCCATTCGACCCCCAAAGGGGTCGCGACCCCCAGGTTGAGAACCACTGCCGTAGATGATGCTACAGCAGAAGCACAGGCCATAGTAACACACAGGGGAGCATTCAAGTGTAAGCGCCTGCGGTTCGGAGTGAGCGTAGCCCCGGGGTTATTCCAGACCCTGATGGAGCGCCTATTACAGGGAATCAAAGGGGTCGTCCCATACTTCGACGATGTATTAATCTCGGCAAAAGACCTAGGGCAACTACGGCAACGGGTGAGAGCAGTGCTAGCCAGGTTCCAGGAGGTGGGACTAAAAGTAAAAAAGGACAAGTGCCATTTAGCTGAAACACAAGTAGAGTTGCTGGGTTACTTGATAGATGGCACAGGAATACATCCCACCTCAAGCAAACTGAAGGCAATCAGAGAAGCACCCACTCCCACTAACAAAACGGAATTGCAAGCGTTCCTAGGCTTATTGAATTTTTATAATATCTTCCTACCGCAGAAAGCTACGATTGCTGAACCACTGCATCGGCTTCTGGACAGAACGAGAGAATGGAAATGGGGAAGACCAGAGATGATCGCGTTTGAAAAAATAAAGAACACATTGACATCAGACAGAGTGCTGGTACAGTACAATGGGACATTACCGATTAGACTAACGTGTGATGCGTCCCCATTCGGCATCGGAGCGGTATTAAGTCACTGCATGCCGGATGGAAGAGAAGCCCCCATTGCCTTCTATTCTCGAACCTTGTCCAAGCCGGAAAGAAACTACAGCCAATTATACAAGGAAGCGTTGGCTGCAGTAGCTGGCATAAAGCGTTTCCACGAATATTTATACGGGAGGAGATTCGAACTCATCACCGACCACAAACTGCTTTTGGGGATTATCGCGGGAGACAAACCTACACCCCCCATTCTGTCACCACGAATGCTCCGATGGATAGAGTTCCTGGCGGCTTACGACTACCAGCTGTTTTACAGACCAGGGAAGACCATTTCCCACGCCGACGCACTCAGCCGATGCCCCTTGCTGGAAAACATGAAAGACCCCGCACCCGCTGCCTACACACTACTAGTTGAGACTATGGAGAACGCGCAAATCTCAGCGGGAGACATCGCGAGAGCCACAGCGAAAGATAGAACGCTGGCACGCGTTTTAATTTGGATCTGGAAGGGATGGCCGGACACAAACCTAGGCACGGAATTCCAACCCTTCAAAACGAGACAGACAGAACTCTCGGGACTAAGGGGGTGCATGTTGTGGGGAGACAGGGTAATCACCCCCGACACATTACGACAGGACATTTTACATACATTACACGAGGGCCACCCGGGGATCGTAAAAATGAAAGCACTGGCCAGGAGCTACATGTGATGGCCAGGGATGGACAAAGAGATAGAAACCTGGGTGGCGACCTGCAAGCCATGCCAAGAAACCTGACCAGCCCCCCACGCAGCCCCCACACATGACTGGGAGAACCCGGGAGCACCCTGGTCCTGGATACACATAGATTTTGCGGGCCCATGCCAAGGGAACACCTTCCTCATCATCGTGGACGCATATTCCAAATGGTTGGAAGTCAGTCTGATGCCATCAACGACAGCAGAGGCAGTCATCCAAGTCCTCAGGAGGCTGTTTGCAACTCACAGGTTACCCAACCTAATAGTCTCGGACAACGGGCCCCAGTTCACGGCAAATGTTTTTGAAATGTTTCTTGCCAATCAAGGGATCCGGCATGCCCTGTCAGCGCCAGGAAAGCCTTTGACGAATGGTTTGGCTGAACAAATGGTGAGAACAACTAAAGAAACATTGACCAGACTGGGGCTGGGGGACATACAAGCCAAAATTGACAAACTCTTAAGCATCCAACACATCACACCGAGTGCCACAACACACCGAAGCCCAGCCGAACTATTAATGGGAAGGAAGTTGAGGTCCACGTTGGACAGACTACACCCACAGTTCAGTACAGAAAAGCCAGCCGACTCAACGAGTAGAACCAGACAGTTCCAGCTGAGGGAAAAGGTTTACGCAAAGAACTTCAGCGGAAACCCCCTATGGATACCAGCGGAGATCACGCAGATCACCGGTCCACTATCGTACAGACTCCAGACAGCGGACGGCAGACAGTGGAAAAGACATGTGGACCAATTAAGGGGACGACTAACTAGGACAGAGCCCGATCCAGAGGAAAGGAACCTCGAACACAGAGAGGAAAGTCCCCCGGATGGAAACACCAATACACCAATACAGGAACGTACAGAACAAGCCTCAAGAAACCCGGGAAATAACAGCAGACACTTACCTGAGAGTCAGGAGGAGGATCCGAGTAACCGGAGCAGCAGTCCATTCCAGTCCGGGGAGGAAGGAGTTAATATCCGAAAGGAGAAGACCACGCCAGCCGCCGAGTTTGAGAGAGTTCCGGAGGCAAGACCAGGAGAGCCGCGGAACTCGACCTCTCACTCGGAGAACGCTGAATGGACTGATCTGCGCAGGTTCAGTCGCGCCCCGAGATGGCCCGCCTACTTGTGAGACTACGTACCCTAGCAGCTACAGGATTGGACAACGCCAATCTAGAGGGGACGGGTGTTGAATATTGAATGGCAGATTCAAACGAGCCAATCAATGAAAGAGACCCAGGAGCGGGAAACTTAAGCAAGCGTCAGTGGCTGAAGCCACAGACAGCTCCGGGCTATAAAAGGAGCTGCCGCGGCTGGGAATATTTCATTGCATTTACAGAACTTACATAAAGTATTAGTTGCTAACGGAGTGTCCAGTCCTTCTTTGCGCCCTATACTTAACATACCCAATTCCTGTTCTTTAATTAAAAAAAGACAAACAAATATGCAGACCAAAAGTGCTTCCTCTTTTTTTTTTTAAATGTGAGGGAAAGCAGATATCAGATGTCACAGTTCCCCTCCCTTCTCAGGCAAAAGTTGTAAGTAAGCAGGAAAAAAAATGGTTAAAAGGAACAGAAAAGCCACGTGCACCTCACTCTCCCATCTCTTGCTTTTCCAGGGCAGAAATTCTTGGGTAAAAAAAAGAGAGAGAGAGAGAAGTAATAAACTAAAAATGTTTAAAAGGATTGCTCAGAAATTTCATCTCCCTTCTCTACTCAGCATACTTTAAAAAAATAGTTCTCTCTCATTCTCTCCCTCTCTCTTCAGTAAATCACTTGCATTTTGCCATGAATTTCTCTCCCACATCTTCAAAGACATTTTTCTTTCTCTTTTTGTCCACTTCATTGTAAACACTTGCTATTGCCTTTCCACTTACTTCACAATGAAGAAAAACTGCAACTTACTATTTCTTTGTAAGAAAGGAAATCAAAGTAACTAGCCCCTTTCATAGTCTGGGGGTGGGGATCAAATACACAGGCATTCATACTATTTAACACTCACAGCACACTCACACCTTCATCAGCCCTTCCACCATGGGTTTTAAATCCATTCTTTCTTCCAATGTAATGCTATACTGTTTCTGGTGAATTACTTCACCAGGGTTCTTTAAAGTCATCTTTAAAGGAGCCATGTGTACCCATCCTCTATTGCCCTCTTGGGCCCATATAAGAGGGTCCACTTTTTCTTGAGCATCCTTGCTCAAGGCCATAATATTTACAATTATTTCCCTTTCATTCCCCATAATAACAATCCCCAATTTACCAAGTAAGTCCCTCCAGGCCAAATTGCAGCTCCAGTTGACTAACGTGAAATCACACCAAACTCCATGTCAGATGTAAATGCCTTATTCTCTAATGTGTAAATAGTATATGAATGGGGTATCAGGGGTTAACTTATTCTTCACTTCTTAATGTATTCATAATTCACCACTCCCACTTATAGCTCCACCCATTGTATATATAAGGAGCCACCTACACCCTTTTCCTTGCTTCTATCTGTGAATATTCAGTGAATATAGAATGCCTATTGTAAATAAAAGGAAGTATATTTAAACCTTCAACTCTCACTAATTTTATTGAGTCTGATCCTGAAAATATTGCAACAAGCTGGTAGCAGAGGATGGTTAATTGACTCAATAAAAAAACTTAAAAAATGTCTAAGAAAGATAGGCCCAACACCAGGGCCTACAGCAAAGAAATGGAAACAGAACAAGAAATAATCAACGAATACACAAACGCAATTTCGAGAGAATCCAAAGAATACACCACTGAAGACGAAGAAATAATAGACGAAAATGATGACCAGGAGGAAATCGAAATAGAGAATAACGAACTCAGGTCAGAGATATTAAAACTATTAAAAAGCCAGAAGAATGATGAAAGCCTCATCGCGAACCTCCAAGAAATGCTGAAGAACAGCGGAGCAGCAAGAGAGAAAAACATCACTAATGAGAAGTCTAAAGACCCAAAAATAGTGAGTGATATGACTGCAGAGAAAGTCATTACGAAGAAGAAAAACAGTGATCCCGCGCGAAATTTTGAATGGCAGCCATCTTGGTTTCAACAGGCCTCCAAGGTGAGCGAAGCAGAGCCAATCAAAATGCTCAATTCAAAATTTCTGGCGCGAAAAACGTTATCAGACAACGAAAATGAAAAAGAAGATTCGAACTCCTCAGAAGAATCAGAATCAGAAAGTGAAGATGACTCAACAAAATCCCAAATAAAATCAGCAATGAAAACACTTTTTGCTGCATTTGGGCCAAAACTAAAAATTACCAAAGAGCCACCGAAGAAGCGAACGAGCAAGCCGATACCTCAAGACCTGCCCGATCCCATCCTGACTTCGAGAGCGACGACGCCCGAACCCAGAGAGCCTTGTCGATTCCGCCCTACACCACAGACCGAAGCAAGTGCCAACGCCCCCAAAAGAAAAAGAAGAGCAGCCGCCGTCGTCAGAACTCCCAAGGTCGAACCAGAGACCGACTCGTCTGAAGCAGAGCAGAGCGAGCGAGCCGCAATGGAGAGAACCTTCCACGACGACTCCAAAGAAGAAATGGACAACGCGCATGCGCGAAACTACGCAGACGGTCCGGGAAGACATGAACTGGCGAAAGAACCACGCAGACTCGTTGCGAGCATCCCCATGCCGTTTTGCAATTTTCTACACTTGCGAGACCACGGACTACCTCAGGTCGTAAGTAATGGACAAAATAATGTCGGAAATTTACCCAGTGACTTCCCAAAACTAAGGGTTGATGGCATTAATTTGCAAGAATGGTATCAACAGCTCCAGGTTGTCTTTATGAAGGAAAATTTACTATTTTTTATCACTAGTCCCCCAAAAAGACCTTGGACTTTAAAAATAGATTGTTTACACCATAGAGCATTTTTCTTAATAATATCTAGTGTGTCTCCTGCAATATATCATAGCATCAAACCTAATCTGACTGTTTCAGAAATTATTCAATGCATGTTTAATTTGTTTCACAGCGATAGTGTGGCTACCACCACAAGAATGTCTAAGGATTTCTTTTCATCTAGAGTGAAACCAGGGGTTTCCATAAGTGAGCATTTAATATCTTTAAACAAAATAAGAGCTGAGCTGCATTTGAGGGGGGAGGTGATTTCAGACCAAACAATGAAAAGTGTTATTATCAACTCACTTGATTCATCATGGGACAGTTTTATGTCACATTTAGACACTATCAATCTAGGATATTTATCCATAGAAAGTCTATCCAATAAATTGATAGCAGAAGACAATTCAAGAAGAAATCGTTCTAGCAATCACACAGAACACAAACCTTATAGGAAAGTAGCTTTCCAAGAAAAATATAATGAAACATTTAAATGTCACAATTGTGGATCCAGGGAACACAATAGAAGAGATTGTCCCAAAATTTCAAAGGAAAGACATAGGTCAGAATATAGGAACAAATACAATTATAGACAGTCTTCCATAGATAGACATAGATATAGAAGCCCACCAAATTACAAAGAGAATAGAGGGGGCAGAGATAATTCAAAGGATAGAAAATCTGGTTCACTGAATGGATTAAATAAACAAGACAACACTAAAATACAGCAAAATGAGAACAATAATTGGCTTATTGATTCTGGAGCAACTAATCACACCACTAATAACAAAAATATATTGTCTTCATTTACAGAAGATAAATTTGTAATAAAGGTAGCTAACCAAGAAAAGGTTCAAGTATTAGGCAGAGGAAATGTAACCTTGCCTGGTCTAGGAAAAATAGAGGGGGTATTGTTAATACCTGAAATACCTCACAACATACTAAGTGCCATAAAACTAAGTAGAGATTCTGACATTAATATAGTTTTCTCAAAGGGAAAAGCGACTTTGGAGAAGAATAAAATAAATATAGGCACTGTGATGATTAAAGGAGGCCTACCTTATCTGATAACGAAGGAAAAATGGTTGCATAACATTGATTCAAATATGGAAGATTGTATTGAAGCAGATGATGAAAATATTAGTAACAGTGACAATGATGAATGTAAAATATCTCATGATCACGCAGATGCACACAATGAAAAAAAACCAAAAATAGGTAAACCAATTCATGATGAGTGTGCTCACATCTTACATAGGAAGTTAGGACATGCCAGTTTTCCTGTAGTACAAAAAATGACTGAACACGTAGAAGGTGTCAAAATAAAAAATTGTGAAAACTATTTGGAATGCTCAGTATGTAAATCTACAAAACTAAAAACTAGTCCCAGGCCAAGAAAATCTACTAGATCAACTAACAAAATTTTTGACTTAGTACACATGGACTTAGTTGGCCCATTAACTCCATCAATCACCTATAGAAAACGTTACTTCCTGACAATAGTAGACGATTATAGCCGTTATGGGTTTGTTTATACATTAAAACACAAAGATGAAACCTTTCAAAAATTTAAGGAATTTTACAAACGCATAGAAACACAACACAATATCAGAATAAAACAAATTATGACAGATAGGGGATGTGAATTCATGTCTAAAGAATTCTCCCAATGGTTAAAGGATAGAGGAATGCTACATTACACGTCTAGTCCATTTTCTGCGTTTCAGAACGGGATTGTAGAGAGAAAGAATTCCACATTACAAACCATGATTAGATGCACATTGGAGGATGCTGGCTTAAGCAAACAATTTTGGTCAGAAGCCTTACATTATTCAAATTACACACAAAATAGAACCTGGTCCAGTATTGTAAATAAGACACCATATGAAGTAATGTACAATAGGAAACCAAAATTAGCACACATGCACATATTTGGAGTCACTGCAGACGTACACATACCTAAGCAGTTGAGAAGAAAGGGAGAAAACGTATCCAGAAGACTCAGATTTATGGGATATGAAACTGGCACCAAAGGGTACAGATTCATTGATAATAATAACAAATTTATAGTTTCCAGAACAGCTGTGTTCCATGAACAGGCCAACTGGTCTAAATTACATCTTAATGAAATATTTCCAAATAAATGTAAAGATACAAAATCTCATGAGAAAGGGACCATAGAAAAACAGGATATCAACAAATATAAAAGCAAAACCAAAACTTGGACAAATAGCCAACACAAAATAAAGACAGACACACTAACAAAAAAAGAAGCAAGATATTTGCATGATAACAATAGCAAACCTGAAAGAGTCATTAGAAACAACAGAAATCAAATGCCAAATAAATACAGAGATTACATAATGCATATGGATGGTGAGCCAATAACACCTAATACTTATGAGGAAGTGTTAAAACTCCCTCGTGAAGAAAAAGAAAAATGGGAATTAGCTATGAAAAAAGAGATGGAAAGTTTACAAGGATTAAATGTATTTACACCTGCAATTGCACCTAAAGATAAAACAATTATTGGTACCAGGTGGATATATAAAATTAAGAACTTAGAAGGAGGCAATACTCTATATAAAGCTAGATTAGTTGCACAAGGTTATGCACAGAAATATCCGGAGGACTATACTGACACGTATTCCCCCACTGTAAGAACAGAGAGTGTCAAAACAGCTCTAGTGGTAGCATCAGCACTCAATCTTGATGTATTTCAATATGACATACAGACTGCGTATCTACACGCAAAACTAGATAAGGAAATATACGTAAGAGCACCTCACAGTCAATACACCAACAAAAATGAAATTTGGCTGTTGAACAAGAGTTTATACGGATTAAAACAATCTGGTAAAAGATGGTATGATTGTTTAGTAAAAGTACTTAAGACCATGGATTTCAACGCTACCACTGCTGATAACTGTTTCTTTGTCAAAAAGGGTGATGATCACATTGAATTTGTGTTGATTTATGTAGATGACATTTTATATATAGGAAAACACAAAGAGAGAAGAGAAACTTTTGTAAATAAGTTAAATGAACATTTCTCGTTGAAATCTCTAGGTAAAGTGAACAAATATCTTGGTGTTCAAATTAATAAGACTAGAAGGGGATTCAAACTTACTCAGAGAGATAAGATTATAGAACTTTTAAATAAATGCAATTTAAACAATGCCAAACCCTGTGATACTCCTATGCAAACTGATTTTCTTAGAAATACTGATGAATCTTCCCCTGAATTCAAGGATAACACGTTTTATAGATCAATCATAGGTTCACTTCTTTATATATCTAATTGGACTAGACCAGATATCGCCTTACCACTCAATTTATTATCCAGACACGTCAGCAAACCAACAATGTATCACTGGGAAGCTGTTAAAAGAATTTTAAGATATCTGAAAAGTACACTAGATTTTTGCTTAGTATTAGAACCTAGTGATAATAAAGAACCAAAGCTTGCATGTTATGCAGATGCGGACTGGGCTGGAGACACATCATGCAGAAAAAGTACATCTGGTTATATTTTTCTCTTAAATGACTGTCCAGTTTATTGGTATACTGGTAAACAAGAACTAGTAGCCACTTCAACGACAGAAGCGGAATATGTTTATCCAAAGCTGCAAATAACCTTGTATGGTTTAATGATTTAATTTCAGATGTTTGGAAAAAACCTGCTTTGCCTTTTGTTATGCATGAAGACAATAAAGCGGCCATTGAAATATCTAGATCTGATGCCATTGGACAAAGGTCCAGGCATATAGATATAAAATTTAAACATGTGAGGCAATTATCTCAGGATGGATTTATTAAAGCAGTGCATTGTGATACTTCAGAACAATTAGCTGACATATTGACAAAGCCTTTACCTTCTAAGCAACACAAATATTTAACATCTAAATTGTATGTCTTGTATTGTCCTGAATCAGAATGTAATTGGTGTTGTATAACGAATCGGCATTTAGAGGGGGATTTGTCAGATGTAAATGCCTTATTCTCTAATGTGTAAATAGTATATGAATGGGGTATCAGGGGTTAACTTATTCTTCACTTCTTAATGTATTCATAATTCACCACTCCCACTTATAGCTCCACCCATTGTATATATAAGGAGCCACCTACACCCTTTTCCTTGCTTCTATCTGTGAATATTCAGTGAATATAGAATGCCTATTGTAAATAAAAGGAAGTATATTTAAACCTTCAACTCTCACTAATTTTATTGAGTCTGATCCTGAAAATATTGCAACACTCCAGGTCCTTTTGCTACAGCCTGGACCATAGCTGTTATGTGGGGTGAATGAGGACGCAGCAAGCCAGGCGGTGTGTAACAACAGCTCTTTTTATTAGAGTGAGAATCCAGCAACTGACCTGGGGAAACAGCTCCCTTTATATACCTTGCAGCTGTGGCAGTCAGCCAATCAGCTGATGGCTAGTTTATTCAAACTTCCCGCCAAAACCTTTATACATAACACCCCTCCCTTCCCAGAAGTCACTTGGGGTGTACATTAACATACGTAGTCACGCAGGTAGCCAGGGCGTGCCCGCACTCTAGTTGACCTGCGCAGTTCAGTCGAAGGTGTGGCGTCGAGCGGGTTGGAGGGACCTCCCGTTTCTCCCCGCTCCGCCAATGGAACCTCCTGGACTTCACTGTGGGTGTTGCCTTCTTCGGCTGAACGTTCCTCCTCGAGTGTGCGGCACTGGACCCTGGGTTCTGCAGCTAAATCTTTGGTTTGCATCGGGCTTGAGCTAGCTGCGGGAATCGGATTGTAGTCAGGGATCGGATCTTCATAGTTACAACTAAGTTTGGCGGCTATGCATTTTCGCAATTGGTCGATGTGTCTGCGCCAAATCCTCCCGTCCCCCATATCCACTCTATATGATTTGGGCCCAGTTATGTCTGTGATGGTCCCTTCTACCCAGAGGGGCCCCTATCTGTAATTCCTGGCATAGACCTGAGTCCCTCTTGTGAATACCTGAAGCTTCCTTTCCGTTTCCCTGAGACTGTCGGGGGAATAGTTGGGGTGTAGCCTATCAAGGATGCATCAGAGCTTCCTTCCCATTAGTAGTTCCGCCGGGCTACGGCCTGTGGCAGTGCACGGTGTGGTGTGTTGGGCTGTTAGGAATTTATCCACCCGTGCTTGCCAGTCCCCTGGGCCGAGTCGTGAGAGGGCTTCCTTAGTCATTCTCACAAATCTCTCAGCCAATCCGTTACTAGCCGGATGAAATGGGGCAGAGAGTACGTGCCTCATCCTCAATTCTGCCAAGTACCCCGCAAATTGTGTGGCCGTGAACTGAGGCCCATTGTCAGAGACCAAGGTGTCTGGTAACCCGTGGGTGGCGAATAGCCTCCTTAGCTCCCTGATCACTGTGTCGGTGGTAGTGGCTTTCATGAGCTTAATCTCCAGCCACTTTGAAAAGGCGTCAACTACGACCATGAATATTTGCCCGTGAAAGGGGCCTGTGAAATCTATGTGGATCCTAGACCAGGGACCCTGTGGTCGCTCCCACTCCCTTACTGGTGCTGTCGGGGGTTCTGGCCTAGACACTTGGCAGGGCTGACACTTCCCCACCCACTCAGTGATGTCTTTGTCCATTTGGGGCCACCACATGTAGCTCCTAGCTAATCCCTTCATCCTCACGACCCCGGGGTGCCCCTCGTGCAACAGTTTCAAAACCTTTTCCCTTAGGCACAATGGGACAATGACCCAATCGCCCCACAATAGACAGCCCCCTTGCATCGTTAACTCATCCCTTTTGTTAACAAATTGTTTGAATTCCCCACCCTCAGTCTTTTCCGGCAACCCCTTCGTGACCCAACTCGTGACTTTCTTAAGCATGTGATCTTTGGTTGAGGCCCTTGCCACTTCTGCGGAAGTAAGAGGCCCCGAGTCCAAAACGTCAAAAAGCAGGACTGAAACTCTGGGTGTTGGGTCTTCTATCATGTCCGGCAGTGGGCATCGGCTGAGGGCATCGGCGTTGCCCATGTTCGCCCCTGGTTGGTGTACCAGGCGATAGGAATAGGCTGCTAGAAAGATGGCCCAGCGTGTCATCCTAGGTGACAAGGCAGCAGGAGTAGGCCGGTCCCCTGCCAGGAGACCCAAAATGGGGCGATGGTCCATGATGAGATCAAACTCCCTGCCGAACAGGTACTCATGGAATTTTTTGACTCCCGAGACGGCTGCAAGGGCCTCCTTGTCTAGCTGGCTGTAGTTGCGTTCGGCGCTAGACAGGGTTCAGGAGTAGTATGAAATTGGCGCCTCTAGACCGTTTGGTAGTCTATGGCTCAGGATGGCTCCCACGCCAAACGGGGATGCGTCGCAGACTAGCACAAGGGGGAGCGTTGCGTTGTATTGGATGAGGAAACTTTCGGCTGATAGGAGCTTCTTAACAGCAGCAAAGGCAGCAGCCTCAGCCTTCCCCCAAACCCACGTGGACTTTTTTGCCAATAGTCTGTGCAGGGGTTCCGCTACTGTTGCCTTGTCTTTCAGGAATATTGCATAAAAGTTTAGGAGGCCCAGAAACGCCTGTAGTTCCACCTTGTCCTTGGGGGGTGGGGGCCTCTTGGATTGCCCTGACTTTGCTCTCTGTGGGGTGAATGCCGGTTCCATCTACCCGATACCCCAGGAATTCCACAGAAGGGACTGCTATCATTTATTATTTGTTAATTAATTACATTTCTATACCGCCCTTCTCCAAATAGGACTCAGGGCGGTGCACAGCCAAAGTAAAAAACAGAGCATACAAAATTTAAAAACAGTATTAAAATAATTAAATATTTTGGCCGTAAATTAAAACAACCCAATTTAAAATCAATTTAAAATTTAACTCAAGCCAGCCCAGCTAGTTGAAATAAATAGGTTTTCAGGGCCCGACGAAAAATCCAGAGGTCTGTTATTGTACATAACTCTGGGGGAAGGTTGTTCCAGAGGGTGGGCACCGTCACAGAAAAGGCTCTCCCCCTGTGGGTCGCCAGCCGACATTGTCTGGCGGACGGCACCCTGAGGAGGCCCACTCTGTGCGAGCGTACTGGCTGGTGGGAGGCTATTGGTGGCAGAAGGCGGTCTCGTAAGTACCCCGGCCTAAGCCATGGAGCGCTTTACAGGTGGTCACCAACACCTTGAAGCGAACCCAGAAGACCACCGGGAGCCAGTGCAGCTTGCGCAGGAGAGGTGTCACATGGGAGCGCCTTGTCGCCCCCATAATCCCCCGCGCGGCCGCATTCTGGACCAGCTGGAGCCTCCGGGTGCACCCCAGGGGGAGCACCATGTAGAGAATGTTGCAGTAGTCCAGGCAGGAAGTGACTAGTGCCTGAGTGACTGTGCGTAGAGAGTCCCGATCTAGAAAGGGGCGCAACTGGCGTATCAGGCGAACCTGATAAAAAGCCCCCCTGGCCATGGCCGTCAAATGATCTTCTAAAGACAGCCGTGCGTCCAGGAGGACGCCCAAGTTACGAGCCCTCTCCGTGGGGGCGAGTGATTCGCCCCCAATAGCCAGCGATGGCGTCAGCTGGCTATATCGGGACGCTGGAAGCCACAGCCACTCGGTCTTGGAGGGGTTGAGTTGGAGCCTGTTTCTCCCCATCCAGGCCTGCACGGCCTCCAGGCACTGGGACATCACTTCAAAGGCATCGTTGGGGTGGCCTGGGGTGGAGATGTACAGCTGGGTGTCATCAGCGTACTGATGGAACTCCACCCTGAAGCCACGGATGATCTCACCCAGTGGCTTTACATAAATGTTGAACAGAAGGGGCGAGAGGACCGACCCTTGTGGCACCCCACAAGCAAGGTGCCTCGGGGTCGACCACTGCCCCCCTGTCAACACAGATTGCGACCGGTCAGAGAGGTAGGAGGAGAACCACCGCAGAACGGTGCCCCCCACCCCCAACCCCGCCAACCGGCGCAACATGATACCATGGTTGATGGTATCAAAAGCCACTGAGAGGTCTAACAGGACCAGGATAGAGGAGCAACCCCTATCCTAAGCCCTCCAGAGATCATCCACCAATGCGACCAATGCCGTTTCCGTGCTGTGCCCAGGCCGGAAGCCGGACTGGAGCGGGTCTAGATAGATAGCTTCATCCAGGTACCGGGGAAGCTGTTGCGCTACCACACTCTCAGCAACCTTCGCAATGAAACGAAGGTTGGAGACTGGACGATAGTTAGCCAAAACAGCCGGATCCAGAGAGGGCTTCTTGAGGAGGGGCCTCACAACCGCTTCTTTCAAAGCAGCCGGCAGGACCCCCTCACTCAAAAAAGCGTTAACAATCTTCTGGAGCCAGCCTCGTGTCACCTCCCGGGAAGCCAGTACCAACCAGGAGGGACACGGGTCCAATAAACATGTGGTCGCGTTCAGCCGTCCCAGGACCCTGTCCATGTCCTCGGGAGCCACAGGATCGAACTCCCCCCAGATAACACTCTCAAGACCTGCCTCAGTCATCCCGTCCAGACATACCCAGTCAGAGGCCAGCCCTTCCCGAATCTGAGCGATTTTTTTTTTTTTAATTTGATTTATATGCCGCCCTTCTCCGGAGACTCAGGGCGGCTTACAGTGCGTTAAGCAATAGCCTTCATTCTTTTGTATATTTATACAAAGTCAGCTTATTGCCCCCACAAACTGGGTCCTCATTTAACCTACCTTAGAAAGGATGGAAGGCTGAGTCAACCTTGAGCCTTGGAGAGATTCGAACCAGCAGTAAATTGCAGGCAGCTGTGTTAATAACAGGGTGCTTTAAACCACTGTAGTACCAAGGCTCTTCATACAGAATACATATTTTGTCATACAGATACTGCACAAAGTCCTCAGCTCAGCCCTGCAAGGGGTCATCCCGCACTTCCAGATGGAGGAGGGAGCGGGTCACCCTAAATAGGGCGGCCGGGCGATTAACTGATGACGCGATAAGAGCGGCAAAATAGCTAGATTTCGCCGCTTTTATCGCCACTAGGTAGGTCTTAATATGAGACCTCACCAGTGTTCGGTCGGATTCGGAGCGGCTGGTCCTCCAACTACTCTCCAGGCGTCTTTTCTGGCGCTTCATCTCCCTGAGCTCCTCGGAGAACCAAGGAGCTAGGTGAGTTCGGTGCTGGGTCAGAGGCTGCAAAGGCACGACACGGTCCAAGGCCCCGGCAGCCGCACTATCCCAGGCGGCCACCAGGTCCTCAGCTGAGTCATGAGCCAGAGTCTCAGGAAATGGCCCAAGCTCCATCTGGAACCTATCAGGGTCCATCAGGCGCCTGGGGCGGAACCCCCTGGTCGGTCCCGCCTCCCTGCGGCGGGGTGCAGCAGTTAGAAAGTCCAGTCGAAGGAGCGAGTGGTCAGACCATGACAAGGGTGCGATGACTATATCCCCTGTATCAAGGCCACTCGACCACTGACCAGAGACAAAAACTAAGTCCAGAGTGTGTCCACCCATGTGAGTGGGGTCATGAATTAACTGAGTAAGGTCCATGGCCGTCATGGAAGCCATGAACTCTCGAGCCACCTCAGACATTTCGCCGACAGATGGCAGGTTGAAATCCCCCATGACTAGAAGTCTGGGGGTACCAACCGCCACCTCAGCAATGACGTTGAGCAGCTCGAGCAGGGCCGTTGCCACGCGGCAGGGAGCCAGGTACGTGATCAACAAGCCCATCTGTACTCCACGACCCCACTTCACAAAAAGGGACTCACATCCGGCTATCTGTGGAACAGTGGTCTCCCTCGGATCAAGACTTTCCTTTATAATAACCGCCACCCCCCCCCCCGCCCCTGCCCTGAGCTCTCGGCTGATGGAATGCTCGGAAACCTGGTGGGCACATATCCACAAGGGGAAACCCCCCCCCCCATGGCCTAACCAGGTCTCCGTAATACCTGCCAGGTCCGCTCCCCCCTCCTGAATAAGATCGCAAATGAGGGGGGCTTTATTTACCACGGACCTGGCATTGCATGACAGCAGCCGAAGGCTCGGGCCCTGAGAGTCTGAACAGCCTGGGGTACGAGAAGGGCTATGGGGACCGGGGCGTGCCACCGCTCGAAGATAGCGAGTGCACTTATGCACTTATTGCGTTTGACTCTGAGTCCTGCACTTCTGAATTTTTGTAAGACCTGCCGCAGACTATCCCCAGTTGTTGCTCATCCTCCGCTGTGATCAGCACGTCATCAAAATACGGGCCCACCCCGGGCAGCCCCTGCAATAGTCACCCCATGGTGCTTTGGAAAAGTCCGGGAGCTACGCTGACTCCGAATTGGAGTCGAGTACACTTAAAGGCACCTATGTGCGTAACGATTGTCTGTGCTTCTGCCGTGGCACTATCTACCGGTAATTGTTGGTACGCCTGCGCAAGATCAAGTTTTGTGAAGATCCTGCTGTTGTGGCCCCGCCCTTTGAGCCTATCCCATCGGAGGAAGAAAGCTCCGAGCATGAGGAAGAGGAGTCAGCCAGGCCTCCCTCTCCAGGCCCCTCCCCTCTGGCACTGTCTCAGGAGCCGGCCGAGGGAGAGGAGATTAGCCGGGAAACAGGTGTCTCGGATGAGAGTGAAGGAGAGACGTCATTCCTGGATGCACGCCACCGAAGGCGTGATAAACGATTGCAGCAGCTCAGGAGGCGTGCTAGGGATTAGAACTGAGTCACTGGACCACACCCCAGAGACTATATAATAGAGGGTGGTGGCCAGTGATCCCTGTGATGAACAAAAATAAACCTTGGATAGTCACTAGAGCATGGTCCGAAACTGCTGAGAGGAATATTATTTAAGTCAGACTCTTGTACGCTGAGTATATTATCTTTCTGTTTCTGTGGAAATAAAAGCACTTGGCAGACGGTGTGTATATCGCTGCCAAGTTGGAGATAAAGACCTGGGTGTGTGCCAAGTGCTTCCTTAACCCTCGGCTGGCTGTGTTTGTGTGTGTGTGTGTGTGGACGGGGACAGATCACCTGCCAGGGCCCAGAGAATGAAGTAAATGGTGTACTATTGGTACCGGGTATGCGCTCTGCTGGAGGGCCTTATTGATAGAACATTTATAGTCTGCACAGATGAGCACAGACCCGTCCGGCTTCACTGGGGTCACAATCGGGGTCTCCCATTTTGTGTGGTCTACTGGCACCAACACCCCTTGTTTGATGAGCTTGTCCAGCTCCATGTCTATTTTTGGTTTAAGGGCGAAGGGTACCCTCCTAGGTTTTAGACGAATGGGGGCAATATTGGGGTCAAGATTAAAAGAGATAGGGGTCCCCACATACTTGCCGAGTCGCTCGTCGAACACGTCTTGGAACTCTTGCATCAGGTCGTTTTTCAGGGTGCTCCGCACGTTTTGGGCTCCGGTGAATCCCATGCCTAGGGCCTTGAACCAGTCCATCCCTAGGAGGCTTGGAAGATTTCTGCTGACCACGGTGAGGGGTAGGTTCTTCTGGTGTTCTCCGTACTCGACCTGGAACTCGCCGATTCCTTCTACGAGGATGCGGTTCCCCTGGTAATCGTATAGTCCGAGTCGTTGGTGGCGTAGTCGATGTTTCTGCAGACTGGGTATGGCCTTCCTCAGCTTGTTCCAGGACATGATGGTCAGTGGTGATCCTGTGTTGATCTCCATCCGACACTCGTGCCCCTCGATCTCCACTGTCATGTAGACTTTCTCCCCGGGGGTCGAGGACGCTTGGCCGATTCGGATAGTGCAGGTCTCAAGGTTTTAGGATTTTCCGCCCTTCCTGTAGTCCTCCGGCTTTTTGGTTCTCCGTCGCTGTGCCGTCTCTGGTTGGCTGGCGGTGTTCCGCGGCTTGTGGCTTACTGGTTGCGTCGATCTACAGACTCTTATGAGGTGACCCTTCCTTCCGCATTGCTGGCAAATGGCATCTCGGAAACGGCAGGTTTGGTGCTGGTGGGACCCTCCACAGCTCGCACAAGCTTCTCGGTGGCTCCTCCGGTCCCGTCGATACTGCTCGGTTCGGAAAACCTCTTCCTCCGATTCCTCCTCGCTCTCGGTGTATGTGGTCTCTCGATGCACTGGCACTGGCTGGTGCGTCACCCTGTTTTGCACCGTCTTCTGTAGCTTTTCTGCCGCCTTGGTTGAGGACTCTTGAGCCCTAGCTTCGTCTAGCACAATGTGAAGCGTTAGATTAGTCTTTGTGAGCAACTGCCTCTGTAAGCAAATGTCTCTCACTCCACAGGTTAGTTGCTCTAGGAGCATCTCATCCAGGTCTTGGTATTCGCACTGGTTTGCGGCCTTGCGCAGGGCAGCGATGTACTCGCTGATCGATTCCCCCTCCTGCTGCATCCGTTGGCGGAACTCGTAGCGCTGGACGTATTTCGAGGGCATCAGGGTGTAGTGGTCCTTCAGCAGCGTCTGGAGTGTTTTCCATGAAATGGTGTGGACCGAGTTCGGTTCCAACAGCACTTCTGCCATGTTGAACACCTCGGGTCCGCAATGGGTCAGGAACATGGCTTTCTTTCTGATGTCCGGCAGCCCTTGTAGATCGCTGGCCAACAGGAAACAGTCGAAGCGGAACATGTATGATCCCCACTTCTCCTTCGCCAGGTTGAAAGGCGCTGGCGGCATGTAGGCAGACATCGTAGGGATTCTCCGGTGCTCCTCTCACTCGCCTGGCTGGATTCGGGTTTCAGTTCTTCCGTGGCTTCTGGCCTCAGTATCCCACCTTCGTCGCCAATGTTATGTGGGGTGAATGAGGACGCAGCAAGCCAGGTGGTGTGTAACAACAGCTCTTTTTATTAGAGTGAGAATCCAGCAACTGACCTGGAGAAACAGCTCCCCTTATATACCTTGCAGCTGTGGCGGTCAGCCAATCAGCTGATGGCTAGTTTATTCAAACTTCCCGCCAAAACCTTTATACATAACAATAGCAGGTTTAAATATCGGTGCTTCTACTACATGTCCCCCAATGCCCTGAGCCTTAATCTTCCCTTCCCCAATTTGCATTCCTGGAGGTATATAGTTCAGGGTAGATCTGGTGGCTCCGGAATTCACAGGAATACCATTTTCTTCCCCAGGGGTCCAACTTTAAGGTTTATCAGGCATTCTTGAAAAGCTGGACCAGAAAACAACCGTGTTCCCTGACACCCCTAATCCTCAAAATTCATCAAATTAGCTAGTTCTTCCCCCTCCTTCCTCTTAGGGCACTCATTTTTCCAGTGCCCTCTTTCTTTACAGATGGCACATTGATCCTGTCCTAACCATGGAGTGACAGGCTCCTTCCCTAGTGCCTTTGGGGAAACCTCTTCTTACACTGTTTTCTGGCAGCCTGTCTAATCATGCCATTCTCCTCTGGTGTGAACAACATGTTAAAAATAGATTGCATTTCTCTCCATGAATATTCCATTGGTCCTAAAAACATCTCCACTTGCTTTCCTGCTTCTATTGGATCTTCTACTAATTTGAGCAGTTCCTTCTTGAACTGTTTGACTTCATAGGCCATCAGAGGGGCCTCCACACAACCCAAATTGCCTTCTCCAATAGGCACCTGTCTAAAGGGTGCCATAAAGACTTGCCCCCTTTTATGTTTTGGGTTCCCATTTGAACATCTGCATGAGATTACCTTGTGGTCCCAAGCAGCTGCATAATGTGATTCCTCTGTTCCTCCCTTAGTCTCATTTATATAAATTTTTAAGTCTTGTATTATAGCCAAATCATTGGTAACGAAGGGAGGCCATATAAAGCCTCTGAATTTATACTTAGGCCAGATATATATACTGTAATGTATCATCCTTCCTCTGCTCAAATGCCTTGTTTGAGGCATTGACTTCCAATACTTCAACATCCTCCCTAAGGGAGTCCATTCTGGAATGTGAATACCTTTCTCTGTTTCCTTATTGGCCAGCACACTGGCCAGGAAGGCGTCCCTCCTCTTCAAACTCTTATTGACCATTGATAGCCCTATGGTATCTAGATAACCCTCTGTCAATTTACCTGTCGGGTGGAGTTGAAGCAGAGGTGAAATGCTCCCGGTTAGGACTGGAACACCTGATCCAGTAGCGATGGAGGCAGGTGGTTTGGAGAACCGGTAGCAAAAATCTCTGCCCCCCCTCCACCATGCCCAGCTGAGCCGCGCAATCATCAGAGGCTTTTTTTAAAAAAATTTAAAAGCATTTTTTCTACAACCTCTTCGGCCGAAAAAATGCTTATAAAAGTAAAAAAAAGCCTCTGATGATCGTGCGGCTCAGCTGGGATTGTCAGAGGCTTTGAAAAGCATTTTTTCTACAACCTCTGATGAGGTTGTAGAAAAAATGCTTTTCAAAGCCTCTGACAATCCCAGATGAGTTGCCTGATCGGCAGAGGCTTTTTTTCTCTTAAAAGCCTCTGACGATCCAAGCTGAGTTGTCTAATCAGCAGAGGCTTTTTTTCTTTTAAATGCCTCTGACGATCCAAGATGAGTTGCCTGATCGGCAGAGGCTTTTTTTCTTTTAAAAGCCTCTGACGATCCAAGCTGAGTTGCCTAATCGGCAGAGGCTTTTAAAAGAAAAAAAGCCTCTGCCGATCAGGCAACTCAGCTGGGATCGTCAGAGCCTTTTGAAAGCATTTTTTTACAACCTCTTCACCGAAGAGGTTGTAGAAAAAATGGTTTTAAAAGTAGAAAAAAAAATTGGCCACGCCCACCCAGTCACATTCCCCCCCCCACCAAGCCACGCCCACAGAACCGGTAGTAACAAATTTTAGATTTCACCACTGAGTTGAAGTCCTCCTTGAGTTGGCTGACTTTCCCTTAGGTTGTCACTGGGTCCTGGCTTTCCGTCTCGGGTCTCCAATTCCCCTTGTTTCGGCATGGGTGATCCAACCTTTAGGGCTGGGAAAGCTTACCCAGGTGTGCACTCCCCTTTGGATGTCCCCGGCTGCCAATGGTGGAATGGATGCAAATCCTGGATGAGCCCCCAAGGCTGTTATTTACTCCTGGCCACTTTCCTTCACAGCCAGTGGCAAACTTGCCTGACCAATAACCAGCCAAGACACAGTGAAGACATTTTGTTTCGTTTATTGCAATAAGTGGGGGAAAGCTATCAAAGCTTGGTTCTCTCCAAAGTTCATCATTTCAAATCAACATCTTTATACATTCCCTACACCAGCCACCCATTCTTTTTCATTCCCCATTAGCTGAGGTACTATGAGGTTACATTCTCTCTGACTGCCTTCTACTTATTTCGTGCTACCCTCCCCAAACATACTAAATCATACATTGCATGTGCATTTAAATGGGGTCTATGACAATTCGCCATGGCCAACTTGCTAGGGCTAACTCGCCATGGCCAACTTGCCATGGCAACTCGCTGCAGGACAACTTGCAACAGCTATCTCGCCACAGGAGAGCTCGCTGCAGGACAAGAGTTACACTAATATCAAAGAAATGGTGGAATAGAATCATTAAAGAAAGGATGCAAAAGGAGGGACAGAATGAAATGTGAATGGCAAAAATTAAAATATTTTTTGTTAGATTGGTGCTGGAAAGAAACGTGACTCAGCTCTGGTCCATTCAGCACTTTATTAGAATGGTGAAAAACAGACTGCCAGCAGTGGCTCCTGAGCCTCCTTATATACTGCTCGGGCCAGCCAGCTGGCCAACGACAGCTGTTCAAACTTCCCGCCTGTGGAAGTGACCAATCCCCCGGTGGATGTCCTTATAAGGACATAACACCCCTCCCCTCTTAGTCCTCAGTCAATCATTCCATGGTGTACGAGAGTCACGTAGTCGCGCAGGTAGGCGGGACGGACAATGGTCCTACCTGACCTGCGCAGTACAGTTCGTTCTCCGGTGCTGCTCCTGACGGGTCTGGCTCCTGCTGGTTCTCGTCCCCCTGGTGGGCAGTCCCGGAAATCGGCCGCTGAGTGTCCGGGGCCTCGCCTAGTGCCTCCGGCTGGAGTGGCCGGCTCACCCCGTGGCTGGTGGATTACCTCATCGCTGCCGGGATGATGTTGGGTCGGTTCCTGTCGTTCGTCGCGGAGTCGGACTGGACAGCTGAATCCCGGTAGGACCCTTGGTTGTTTCTTTTGGTCTCTGGCTTGCTTCTGTGGGCTTCCCCAGTCGATGGTGGTGGGGTCCCCCCCTGGCTGGGGACCTCTTCTGGGGTGTTGTAGTCCTCCCCTGCAGGGCTGGCATTGGGTCCCCTCAGTGTGGTGGTGCCAGTCGACATTGCTGGGGTGGTGGTGGTCGACTCTGCCGGGTTGGTGTGGACGCGGGGGGGTGGATGGTTGATGTCCTACCTCGCTGTGCCGGCTTAGGTCTCCCTCGTCTGGCTGGCTGATGTTGACTCGGTCGGGTTGGTGTTGGTTTTCCGGGTCGGGTTGTCCCCGGTCTACCTCATCCTGGTACTGGTGATGCCGTGTCTCGGAGGGTTGCTGGCCATCATCGCCGTTGGCTTGGTGCCTTGTCCCGCTGGGTCGGCCCCGGTCTACTGGGCTCTGGCTGCGCTGTTGGCGGTTGTCCCCTTCACTGTGAGGTTGCGGACCTACCCTGTTGGGGTGGGGTAGGCCTACCTCACAGGGGTGTTGTAGGCCGACCTCGTCTGGGTATGGCAGGCCTACCTCGCTGGGGGGTAGTAGGTCTACCTCGACGGGGTGTTGTAGGTCTACCTCGTCTGGGTGTGGCAGTCCTACTTTGTCGGGGTGGTTTCCTTCAACTCCCCTCACCCTTTTGCGGAGTTGGTCGATGTGCCTTCTGCATGACTGGCCGTCGTCCACCTCCACCTCGTATGATCTTGGGCCTGTTACTCTCCCGATCCGACCCTTGATCCACTTCAGCTGGCCCTGAAAGTTGAGCGCGAACACCAAGTCTCCGCTAGTGAAGCTTCGTGTCGGTGGTGGGTTGATCGGCTTGTCTTTTGGGTTGTACTGTGGATGGAGTCTATCTAGCGGTGAGCGGAGCCTTCTCCCCATCAGAAGCTCGGCTGGGCTTTTCTTCATTGTGGCGTGCGGTGTGATGTGTTGTGCCAGCAGGAACTTGTCGATTTGTTCCTGCCAGTCTCCTGGGCCCATCCTGGTGAGCGTGTCCTTCGTGAGCCGTACCATTTTTTCTGCTTATCCATTTCCAGCTGGCCTGTACGGGGCGATGAGGGCATGCCGGATGCCTTGGCTTGCCAGGAAATCCTCCATGGTCTTGGCTGTGAGTTGCGGGCCATTGTCGGAGACCAGGACATCTGGCAGCCCATGTGTGGCGAATAGGTGGTGGAGTGCCCTGATGGTGGCCTCTGTCATGGTGGATGGCATCGCGATGACCTCCAGCCATTTTGAGAACGCGTCCACGACGATGAGGAGGGACTTTCCATTCATTGGCCCAGCAAAGTCAATATGTATTCTTGACCACGGGCCGCTGGGCTGCTCCCACTCTGTCGGCTGGGCTTGAGGAGGTGCTGGTCTCGTCGCTTGGCACAGGTCACACCTAGCGATCCACGCTTCTATGTCTTTGTCCAAGGTGGACCACCAAACATAGCTCCGTGCCAGCGCCTTCATGCGAACTATGCCCGGATGGCTGCTATGGAGGGTTTCTAAGGTGCTCTTCTGTAGTGTGGGAGGGATCACGACCCGGTCACCCCAGAGGAGGCAGCCGTTCATGGTGGCCAGTTCGTGCTGCCTCCGTATGAATGGGGTGAATTCTTCGCCCACTCTTCCGGTCGGCCAACCCCTCAATGTCCATGAGAGTACCTGTTTGAGGGTCTTGTCCCTCAGTGTGTGGGTCACCACTGTTGCAGATGACACCGGGCACGTCTGGTCATTGTCTATGTGGTGAAGTCCGAGGGTAGGTGCCGGGTCAACGACTGGTTCTCGCAGGGGGCATCTGCTGTGGCCGTCAGCATTGCAGATGTTCTTGCCAGGGCGATGGATGAGTCTGTAGGTGTAGCCGGAGAGGAAGATGGCCCAGCGTGTCATCCTGGGCAACATGTAAGGTGGCGTTGGCTTGTCCCCGGCGAGCAGTCCAAGTAGAGGCTTGTGATTGGTGACAATTGTAAACGACCTTCCATACAGGTATTCATGGAAGCTTTTAATGCCGGCTACGATGGCGAGGGCTTCCTTATCAAGCTGGCTGTAGTTCCACTCCGCTGATGACATGGTTTTGGAGAAGTAAGCAATGGGGGCTTCGGTGCCGCTGGGCAGCTGGTGGCTGAGGACAGCTCCGACTCCATACGGTGAGGCGTCACAGGTCAGGATCAGTGGGAGCGACTCATGGTATTGGATGAGGATGCTGTCGGAGGAGAGAAGACTTTTGATTTTCTGGAATGCTGCCTCTTCTTCCTCTTCCCTCTTCCAGGGTACTGCCTTCCCTAGCAGGTGGTGGAGCGGTTCAGCAATGGTGGCTTTCTGGTTCAGAAAAACACTATAAAAATTCAGCAGACCCAGAAAAGCCTGAAGCTCCGTTTTTGATTTGGGGGCTGGAGCCTCGTGTATAGCCCTGACCTTGCTTTTGGTGGGGTGGATGCCCTTGCTATCGATTAGATAGCCCAGGAACTCGACCTCCTGGACCCCAACAACGTATTTGTCCCTTCTAACTCTTAGGCCCTTCACCTGGAACCGCTGTAGGGCAAGCCTGAGCCGTTCCATCAGTTGGGCTTCCAAGTTTCCAGAGATTAGTACGTCGTCGAAGTAAGGTACCACCCCAGGAATGCCTTGGAGAAGGCGTTCCATCATTGATTGAAAAATTCCCAGGGCGGCGCTGACTCCAAATTGGAGACGGTTGCACTTAAAAGCCCCCCTGTGTGTGACGATTGTTTGTGCCTCCGCAGTCCTTTCGTCTACTGGCAATTGCTGGTAAGCCTGGGCCAGGTCCAGTTTCGCGAAAATGGTCCCGCTGCCAAGCGAATGCAATAGATGTTGCACCACTGGCACAGGATATGCGCTCTGTGGCAGTGCCCGATTGATGGTACACTTATAGTCGGCGCAGATGCGCACAGATCCATCATGCTTCATGGGAGTCACAATGGGGGTCTCCCATGCCGCATGATCAATCGGTTCCAGAATACCCTGGGCAATTAGTTTATCTAGCTGGGCATCCACCTTAAGCCTGAGGGCAAATGGAACTCTGCGGGGCTTGAGCCGAATGGGTACAATTTTGGGGTCTAAATTGAAAGAAATGGGTTTCCCCAGAAATTTACCTAGGCTCCCATCGAAGACGTCCTTGAAGTCCTCTAAGAGCTGGTCGAGTGCGCTAGCCTGAATTTTGTTGATTCTGCCAATCGTGAGCCCTAGGGGCTTGAACCACTCCACGCCTAGTAGGGTTGGATGGGCTTCCTTGATGACGGCGATGGGGAGGCATCCTTCAAAGTCCTTGAACTTCACCCAGATGTTGGTCCGTCCCAGGATGCCGATGGAGTGCCCTCCGAAATCCACCAACCTCGCTTGGAATGGCTCTAGCTGTTTCCTGGATAGCCGCGGTTGAAGTCTTTTTAGCTGGTCCCAGGCTATGATGGAGTACGGTGAGCCTGAGTCTATTTCCATGGGGCATGGGGCCCCTTCCACGTAGACGGTCACGTGGAACTTGTCGGACCCCTCTGCTGCAGCATGTGCAATTGTTGTCTGGTGGATCCCTCTGCTTTTGGGGTGGCCGTCGCTGTCTCGCCGCAGGTACTGGGACCGTTTGGATGTCCTCTGGTATTCGCAGTCCGTGGGTCTGGGAGGCTTGAAACTTGGCTCTGCTGCCCTGCAGGCTTCCGCAATGTGGCCCTTCCTCTGGCAGCGTCTGCAAGTTGCATCCCACCAGCGACATCTGACGCGTGGATGGTCCCCTTTGCAGCTGGCACAACGTTCCTCCCATCCGCCATCTTGGGTTTTTTCCCGCCGTTGGGGTCTTGTGACCTTATGGACGGCCATCTCAGAGTCAGAGTCCAACCCCGTGGAGGTCTCGTCCGATGATGGCTGTGGGTTCCTGCAGACCTTGTGGATCCCCTTGGATCTTCTCATTGCGGCTGCTGCCCTATTGGAGGACTCGGCGGCTGTGGCTTCCTCGATGACCTCTTTTAGGGACATTTTCTTTCAGCTGAGGAGCTTTTTCTGGACTGTGCTGTCCCTCATGCCGAAGACGATGCGGTCCCGCAGCTGAACGTCCACGTTTTCAAATTCGCAGCTGGCCGCGATCTTCCAGAGCGCCGAAACGAATTCCTTGACCGATTCTCCTTCTGCTTGATTTCTCTGGTGGAAGTCAAATCAGTTGGCCAGAGGCGTGCTTACTGGGGCGTAATGGTCCTGGAGCACTTCCTGCAGCTCGGACCACAGCATCTGCTCGATATCCAGCGGTGCCACGAGGTCCATGGCCATTTCCAGGACCTCCAACCCGCAGTGCGCCAGGAAGAGAGCCCTCTTTCTGCTGTCATCTAGGTCTGTGAAGCCGCTTCCCGCCAGGAGCTGCCTGAAGCGAACCATGAAGGACTTCCATTTCTCAGTGCTCAGGTTGAATGGAGCCATTGAGATTTGTGGTCCAGACATGGTAGTGACTTAGCTCATGCTTCAGCTCTTGCTTAAGGTGGCAGTTGGCTTGCAGCTCTTCGTCGGTTCTTCTCTAGTCCTTCGTCGCCAGTGTTAGATCGGCGCTGGAAAGAAACACGACTCAGCTCTGGTCCGTTCAGCACTTTATTAGAATGGTGAAAAACAGACTGCCAGCAGTGGCTCCCGAGCCTCCTTATATACTGCTCGGGCCAGCCAGCTGGCCAACGACAGCTGTTCAAACTTCCCGCCTGTGGAAGTGACCAATCCCCCGGCGGATGTCCTTATAAGGACATAACATTTTTTATTTATTTTAAATAATTAAATAGAATTGTTAAATTGTCCTGCAGCGAGTTATCCCATGGCAAGTTAGCCGTGGTGACTTATCCAGCGGCGAGTTGGCCATGGTGAGTTGGCCACAGCAAGTTGGCTGTGGCAAGTTGTCCCATTCCCTTGAAATGAGCAGACAATATACAGTATGCAAGGTGTGTCAGTTAATATTCAATGGTATATTGAGCTTTCTTTTTTAGCTTGTTTTCAAGTTCCTGGTTATTTTATGGATTCTTAGAACAATAGGTTCTTTGCTGTTATTCAGTTTGTTTAGTTTTGTCTTTCCTGTTTTTCAATTCGTTTTGTTTTAACTTTAAGCTAGCTATTTCCTCTTGCAGCTACTTCCTCTTACAATTTTAGATTTTGAAGACCTTTTATATACTCCTATCAGTTCTGTCCTCCTCTTCTGAGATTATTTTAAATATTTGAAACCTGTCAGGATATCCCCACTTAATCTTATTTTGTCTACATATCCAGTGATTTTAGCCTTTTCTTACCAGATTTGTCTTTGAGGCTCTTATATTTTGTGGTTGAACACTTCTCAGCTTGTCCATATCCTCCTCCATTCAGACTTTGCAAAAATGTACAAGAATTGGTAAGGAGAGCCATTTGGGAGTACTTGCAAAAATCTGGTTGGAATAGAAAAAAGGAAGATAAAAATCTCTATAGAATTCTTAAGTAGATAAAAACAGTAGAAGACTACAGTCCAGAGATTTATTTGACCATGTGGTCAAATAAACTGTGGTTGGCTTGGATATATCTGGATGCAAGAGTGGTGAGGATGAACAATTTCGTCTACTGGCAAATAAGTGTTTTGAGCTTGGATCACAACAGCCATTTCATAAGTGGGCAAGTTGTTCATGGTAGCCATCTTGTGAGAGCTCCCATAATCTGCTCTGAAAATTGGAAATGTACTTCAAATCCTCAAAGGTTGGAGTCATCACCACATTCAAAGAGCTTTGCTCTTGTCTATGCAGTTCATGCTGCTAGTTCAGACCTTGCAAAAATGTGCAGGAATTTTTCCCCAACCATAGCTGGCCTGAATATTTTACTTCTCAACATTTAGGAAATATTTAGGAAATCTGCACTCTTCCAAGGAAAACTAGTTCCACAGGCTTACTTGATATCAAATGAGCTTGGTGCAACAACTTTCAGGCTGCCCCTGCCAATAATAAAAAGCATATTAATGTTTCATTCTATTTAAAATATTAATTTTTCACTGGGGCATAAAGCATTCTCTGGAAATCTGGACAGAAGGTTTTTCTGAATACGTTTTCCTAGAACCACTTAATTGCATGACAGGGGTTGAACAGTTTATTTGGGATTTTGAAGACAACATGTTTTGAGGATTATAAAGCCTACAGTACAGCAGTCCAAAGCTCTGACTCTTAATTTAATCATTAGAACTAATGTCCTAAAGTTAGTTAATAGAATATTAGCTCTACAAACTTGAATGCTCTGATGTACAAAACACTGCCATTTGGGGATTGCATATGCCAAGAAATATTTTCTTAATTTGCTGGTGGTATTGGTAATAAATGGGCATGTGCACTCATACAGCATTGTTAGCAGGGGTGAAATGCTCCCAGTTTGGACTGGATTGCCCGATCCGGTAGTGATGGCAGTGGGTGGTTCGGAGAACCAGTAGCAAAAATCCCTGCGCCCCCCCACCCCATGCCCAGCTGAGCCACACGATCATCAGAGGCTTTTTTCTTTTTACTTTTAAAAGCATTTTTCTACAACCTCTTCCGCCGAAAAAATGCTTTTAAAAGTAAAAAAAAAAAGCCTCTGATGATTCCAGCTGTGTTGCCTGATCGGCAGAGGGGCTTTTAAAAGCATTTTTTAAAAAGCCTCTCTGACGATCCCAGCTGAGTTGCCTGATCATCAGATAGGCTTTTTAAAAAATGCTTTTAAAAGCCTCTCTGACGATCAGGCAACTCAGCTGGGATCGTCAGAGAGGCTTTTCAAAGCATTTTTTTCTGCAACCTCTTCAGCTGAAGAGGTGGTTAAAAAATGTTTTGAAAAGCCTCTGACGATCCCAGCTGTGTTGCCTGATCAGCAGAGGCTTCTCAAAGTATTTTTTTCTGCAACCTCTTCGGCCAAAGAGGTGGTAAAAAAAATGCTTTGAAAAGTTAAAAAAAAAAGTTGGCCATGCCCACCCAGTCACATTACACCCCCCCCACCAAGCCACGCCCACAGAACCGGTAGTAACAAATTTTACATTTCACCCCTGATTGTTAGTGATAATATTCTTTTCCACTGATGTTTAGGCACCCCTCTTTCTAATGGCATAAAACTGTAAGTGGTAGTATTGAGAATCTATGTATCTCTTTACTGCAGTATCAATTTGGCATTCCCCTGCGCTGGAGTTACTCGTGGAAGATAATGTGTTTATTTGTTTAGTTATTTATGTATTATATTCCTTATCTACCCAGTAACCAAAATTCTCTGGGCAGAGAACAAAATTAGCTAAAATATTAAGAGAGAAAAAAGCAATTGGAGGAAATAGCACAGAAAGCTTTAAAAATAACATATAAAATTTACTAAATCTACCTTTCCAGGGCAAAGCAGACCTTTCACATCAAAAATCAGTCTTTGCTTGGTGCCCCAAAGATGTAACTGTGGATATTGTCTGTGGATTATTTACCTTCCCCCTAATTGGTTCTGGAAATTCATTGTCTTGGAAAGAGCAGTTAATAGTATTTGTCCATACTGGATGGGGTCAAAATACCTCTGTATTTCCATTGGTATCTCTTGTTGAAGAGGTCAGTCAACATGTCTTTAAGAGAACAAGGATGAGAACCTTGTAGATGCACTTGGGATCACAACAAAGGACATCATCATCCTCTGTTCTGTTCCCCTCCTATTTCACTATCTCCTTGATAATTGGGATAGGACAGAAATCGTAATTCCCCACAATTCAACTTATGTTGTATCAGGCCAAGAACAGAGGTGGTATTCAGCTGGTTCGCACTAGTTCGTGCGAACCATTGGTGGAAATTTGACCAAGGTCGCCGAACCGGTAGCAATGGCTGGCTGGCCACGCCCCCGAACTGGTCCCACGGTCACCACTTGCTTGCCCTGCCCGCCATGTTTGTCGCCATGTTCTTCACGCATGTGCATCCCATTGCCTTGCAAGTCCAAGGGGATGCACATGCACAACGAACATGGCGGCGACGGCAGCAGCTTTTTCTGCAACCTCCAGTACTTTTCGGAGGCCTGCGGCCAGCTGCCACCTCTTTAAGAGCCGCTTTGCAGCTGCGGAGATCACCCAGCAGCTGGGAGGGAGAGGGTGAGGGAGAAGGGGGCAGCAGTGGCAGCTAGCATTGTCTGTGGAACTAGCAGGAGTAGCAGCAGACAGAAATGCCACTGCCTTCTGCCTCTCGGCTGCTGGGTGATCTCATGCGAAGAAAGGAATGGCAGCTTTAGCAAAGGAATAAAAACTGATTTTACTGCAAGGCTAACTCCCAGTGAGGGAGAAGTTGCTCTGCCACGAACAGGCAGAGACGGGGGTGAGGGGCGTGCCCGAGTGACGCTCCTGCGCTGATAAAACCTTCCCTTCCCCTGTGGAAAGATCGGGCTCTGCCAGTTGGCCTTGGGGTCCCTGGGGCAGTGGTGGGATTCAATATTTTTAACAACCGGTTCTGTGGGCATGGCTTAGTTGGGGGTGTGGCTTGGTGTTCATGTGACCGGGTGGGCGTGGCTAGTTGGTCATGTGACCGGGTGGGCGTGGCTATGTGCATAGGGACTACTCAGAGGGCTGAAAAAAGTCATTTCTGACTGGTCCTCGCACTTATGACCATCCTCACATTTATGCCCGTTGCGGCATTCTTAACAACTGTGTCAGTCATTTCACCACTACTTGTCTTCACCACAGTGACAAGATAGGACGCAAAACATAAAATGTGAGTACAGTCGTAAGTGCGAGGACTGGTCAAAAGTGCGAGGACCGGTCAAAAATAACTTTTTCAGCCCTCTGAGTAATCCATATGCACAAAAGGATACAGCAATAGAGAGGGATGAAGGAAGGAGAAGAGAGATGGAAGAAAGAAGGAGAGACAGGGAAGGAAGAGAAGGGAGGAAGGGAAGGGAAATTAGAGTAAGAGTGAGGGTAAGAGAGGGAGGAAGAGAGGAGGAGAAGAAGAGAGGGGGAAGAGAAAGTAAGAAGGAAAGAAAAGAAAAGAGAGAGGTGGTAGGTTTGAGGAGAAAGATTGCTGTACAGTAAAAAAGATGAAATGGAAGAAAGGCAACCCCAAACAAATATAAAGATATTAAGCTAAAGAATGAATTGTTAAACTTTAAAGAATAAAAGAGAATAAATATGAATAAATAGCAGTAATTAGAAACACACATACAAACATACAATGTATTTTCTTTGAACAGAGTATTTGGTCGGTTCACAAATTTAAATAGTGTTTAGTCATTTCAATTAAATTTACAATTTCTATATTTCCTTTTTGCCATATTTATTCCTTATCTATTTTTTTAAAAAAAACAATATTACCCTTCATCCTCATCTCTAATCTTAATCAAATTCAATTTTTCCCTTCTATTCTATATTATACCCCTTCTCATTGTCATCTATTTTTATATCCATCCTCACATTGGTTAATTATGTAATATTATAGTTGTTTAATATAAATTCAACATTTTAATATAAATCAATTAGTTATATAACTATCTTTTTTGTATATTAATCAATATGAACATTCATTCTCCAATTATTTCCATGCAATCCAATTTCTTACAAATCAATTAATTATATTTACCAATAATAATAAACCAAATAATTTCCCCCATATATTCCTCCAAACCACAATTTAACCATTTCTGCTTTCAACACAATATACAATTAATAGTATCTCAATTATTACAATTCCCTATTTAAATAGAGCTTTTTTTCTTTTGTGTTTTAAAATCTTGAACTCTCCTCCTTTTCCCTAAAGAGGAACTACCTCTTTAGGGAAAACTATCTTTCCACTAAAGGTAGTTTGCACCTACCTTTTTTGGTGAGGAAAAAGAAAAGAAATCTGCCTGCCTAATTTTCCAACGTTGCAGCAACAGTAAAGCAGGCTTTTACTTTCAGTTTCGTTTTTCAGCATAGATAGGGGGAAAAAAATCTGCGCTCTTTGCAAGCAAGCAGCAGAGCCCTGAGCAAAACAGCTGAGAGCAAATCAGCTGAGAGTCGGGAGGCCGATAGAATCAAGGAGCTAATTAGCCTATGCTGAAGATCCGCGGGCCAATAAAATTACAAAAAAACACCGAACCGTTTCTTAAATTGCTGGCTCGCCCGCCCCTCGCCCACCACTATTTATTGGCAATAAATAGTGGTGCGGAGGGGCGGGGCAAGGGGCGGGGTGAGCCAGCAATTTAACAAAGGGTTCGGCCGAACCCCCTAGAACCGGCAGAATCCCACCACTGCCCTGGGGGGAATATAAAGCAACTTCTCCCTCTCTGGGTGTTAGCCAAGGGGAAGTAGTAAAATCAGTTTTTAATAACTTTGCTAAAGCTGCTGTTCCCTTCACACAAGATCACCCAGCAGCCGGGAGGGAAAAGGGGGTGGTGTTTCTGTGTGGCACTCTCCTGTCAATGCTAGCGGCCGCCGCTGCCCTGTTGCGATCATCTGGTGAGCTCCTCATGAGGGGTCCAGATTAGAGAAGACACAGACACAGGTGTTTCTCGGGATGAGAGAGCCTCGAGCTGACTCCAGACCTCTCTTTTATTAAACAAGGGTATTGGGCGTATCAGAAGACATGATTACAGCTATACATTCTCATATTACATTCGTGATTAAAAGGAAAGTATTCAGTTACTACATATTTACCCCATATATGGGCATAAGTTTCATATCCTACAATCCCTACAGTAAATCACATGATTTCTAGGAAAGCAATACCTAAAGCAAAAACAAAACTTAAACAGTCTAATGATTCAGGATCTCCAAATTATTTTGGTGCCAGGCTCCGCATATGTGTTCCAACCAACCAGTCTGAGCTACACATACACCATGGCTACCTCATTCCCACATTTCCTCTGTTTTTGTTTTTTGTCATGATGTTTTCTTTACGTTTGGCAAACATGTTTGTCATCATAGCAAATGAAGCAGGAATACATTGGATACTACAACATACAGAAATAAGCAAAGCAATGATCATGAGTACAGTAGACAATATGTTCTTCAGCCATCCGGTTTCTGCAAATGTTTTTAGCTCACCCATTCTTTTACCACGGCGAACAAAGTCAGCGGAAAAGTGGCCAGGAGATGTCAAGCAAGGTAGGTTATCAAGTTTCTGAGTTGTATTCCAGTTATACATTTCCACAAATCGCTCGCACAAATTGTATTCCCATGCTGGTAGAACAAATGTATTCTCAGGGCGGGTGCCAGGCAGTGGAAGAATTTCTGTGCAGGGTCTGTAATGTCCGAGAGCTTCTTTGCGGCAGAATTATTCCGTTTGATGCATAATTCCGCAGGAAATGGGATAGAAAGTGTCACTGAGTAAGTTTTGTTCATAGTGGGATAGTTTGTAAAGTCATTTATTATTTTTTCTTTATCTGTGACAACTGAGGGGTGACCGAGGAGCCTCTCTTCACCTCATCTACATCAAAGAAGGAATGTGCCCGCCTACGTGCTGAAGACTTTTACAAGCATAATTTCTTTGGCACAATATTATGAACAAAGAGGGAACAAAGAGGGCCCTTTAGTGATAGAAACTTTCACTACATTCTTATAGGGGTGACTACTGAATAAACACGTTCCAATAAACAAATCTATAATATAAAAATCCTAACAAAATATAAGAAATAAAGGCACATAAAGGGTATATATGATTGTGTGTACTCTTTTGAGTCTCAGGAAGATTCTCTCCATTATTCCCCTGGTCCCATTACCACATATGGATCTGACTCAGTATCTGTAAGTTCTTCCACAGGGTAGGGACCAAGTTGATTAAGAAAATGTTCTGTCAAAGCTAGTTCCTTCTCAATTTGAATCTCTTTTATAGCTCTGATTGATAATTGTCTAAGGATTGGTGTCACACATGGGATGAATGCTTAGCCAGCTATTGCGCATATGAACAAAAATATCATTTGTTTAATCCATCTGGATCCAGGCACCCAAGAAAACCACATGTCAGAAGTTTGTAACCTCTGAGTTATTCTGGAAGCCCTATCCTGCAAGTCCCGAGCACCTTCTCTGACCACACCTGATTTGTTCATGTAGAAACAACAATCTTCACCTAAAAATATACATGTTCCTCCCTTTTCTGCTGTCAGGAGGTCTAAGGCACGTCGGTTTTGTAACACTACAGCAGCCAAGGAATCTATCTGATTTTGGACTTCAATTAAAGTGCCAGCAATTCGATTCAAACTTCCTTGCAGCTCCTCTGAGATTTGCTTAAATTGGATTACAGAGTGAGTTAGTCCTGCCACTCCTGTCCCTACAGCTGTACCCATCCCTATAAGCACTAATAGCAGGATGAGTATGGGGACCCTCTTCTGAACATGTCCCAGAAGGGGAACAGGGATAGAATGCTCTGCACTGACAACACCTACTTTAGGAAAAAGGTGGGCCAGTGTACACACTCCTGTCCAGTTTGCTGGCAAACACAGATATGCATTTGTTCCACACAAAAAAAACCACTCCTTTTTCTTCCACGCATATTCCGATGTTCATGGAGAAGGCATGGATTCTACGGTTGTTTTCATTAGTCCAGACTCCCAAAGTCCCTGCTACAAACATTGCCGCTAAAGGTTGTAATGGGACTTCTAGTGATGGGTCCTTCTGTTTATCTCTGAGAATTGGTCCTTCAAAAATATATCGAGAGGTAGTATTTCCCGGTGGAAAAAGGATACACAGATCTGCTTTGGACTTTAGATTGAACCAAATGGGAAATCCTGGAGGGTGAAATGGTCTTGGACAGCTTTCCAAGGACAGATTCCATCCACCCCACCTCTCCTTTCTAAAGTGTAGTTCTGGTGGAGCTGAGAAAGTAACCTTTTGTTGAAATTTGTGGTAAGCAGAGGGAAAAACTCCCTTTGTTAATTTTATGTCCACCAAATTTATTTTTGGGCCAAAATATATTGCTGACCGACATTGTTCGTCTGTCAGGGATCCTACAGGCCTACCAAGTTTCTGATGTCTCTTTACACACAAGGTGTTCCTATGAGGTCTACACCTGTAGCAATTGGGCCTGTGATAGAAAGATGACTTTTTCCCAATCGTTTGAATGCTTCATAAAAATCTCCTTGTATTGGTGAGACGGGTACTTTATCTCTACTATCCCTTTCAAGGAGAATTGTAGCCTTTGTTCTAACCCAGAGTTGTGATTTTACAGGGATAGCATGATAAGATGCAGGGTCAGCAGATAGGCATAACCAGCATTTCTGACCTAGGGTAGGGTTGTACTGATTAACAAGATCTTGACTTAATTCCAGAATCCGTGAGATATAATCTCCTCTATGCAATTGTTGCAGAGGCCCATTTTCCTTATCCACTCCCCCCTCAGCTGGGAATGTCAATATGGGAACCTTAGGTGGTGGAGTAGACTTAGGTAGAAAGTAAGGACCTCGTGCATAGACAATGCGTTTGTGGCGGGAGCGTACTTGACTTAAAGTGTATGTATGTGGGGATTTGATGTTCCTTACATGGGCACTTGAGAGTCCTAAAGCTAACAATGTCCAAAGCCATAAACAAATCTTAATCACTGTGGTGTGAAGCTCACTACGTCAGGGGGAGGGTCAGTGGTGGGTGTGGTTTGGGAAATAGGAGTAGTGGAGTTTGTCCGATTAGCAGCTATTTGAATGTCTTTTATTACTGTCCCATTATGATTGAACGTAGAGGCTGCTGACATGAAGGATCATGAGATGTAGGGGCAATAGATGCAAGATCGTGACTGGTTTCTCCTTCTTTTTGTTGTAAATGAAAAGGTCTTACGTGTCTTCCGGGGATCCAAATGGTGCAATCGTTGTACTGGACAGCAGCGTATCCACGGCCCCAGGTAATAAGGTCAGCGGGCCCTTTCCATGTA
The DNA here is from genome assembly GCF_029215685.1 of Pituophis catenifer annectens. NCBI lineage: Eukaryota > Metazoa > Chordata > Lepidosauria > Squamata > Colubridae > Pituophis > Pituophis catenifer. The sequence goes on from NW_027256885.1 coordinate 19,016,082, forward strand.
GGATCGGGTGGTTGGCGGAAATAGACCTTCGGTTTTGGGGTAGCTGATGGGGAAGCAGAAAAATGACGGGTTGCAGCTGATGTGGGAGGCTGTCTAGTCAGGTTAAGAAAGTTCAAAGTATATAAGCAAAGATTGAGTTTGTTTTGCATGGCTGGGAGGCTGAGGCATTTTTCCTCTTTCAATTTATCCGGGGTGTTTTTGAGGGTCTGATTAGCCCGTTCTGCAATTGCCTGGCCTTGAGAATTGTAGGGTAAGCCAAATTTGTGTGTGATGGACCACTTGTTACAAAAGTCTGCAAAGGCAGTACTGGTGTACGCAGGTCCATTGTCAGTTTTAAGTTCAATTGGGCGTCCCATCGATGCAAAAGTCCGAATACAATGATTTATTACATTTTTGGTTCCTTCTCCCCTTTGTGGGGATGCCATGATGAATCCTGAATAAGTATCCACAGAAACGTGCAAATATTTCCATGGGGCAAAGGAAGGAACATGGGTAACATCCATTTGCCATAATTGATTAGAGGTGAGACCACGGGGATTAACTCCCGTGTCTCCTGAAGGGGATGCCCCAGAGCATTGGGGACAGGATGAAACTATTTGCTTAGCTTGCTCTAGTGGAATATGGCAAGCTTGTGCCAGCCCTCTGGCATTTTGATGGAAAAAAGAATGGCCAAAAAATGGATCTGTAAATAAAGTAGGTAAAACATGAACAGCAGCATCAGCATGACTGTTGCCTTCAGAAAGAGGCCCAGGAAGGGATGAATGACTGCGTATGTGAGAGACAAAATACAAATGCTTCCGGTCTTGTAGAAGTTGCTGTAAAGTGAGAAATAAAGCCATAAGGTTGGAGTCAATCCTGGGCGTGATATAAGCACCTGGAAGATTAAAAATAAATTGACACACATACTGAGAGTCAGAGATCAGATTGAAAGGTTGTTGAGAAAAAGTGTGGAAAGCTAAGATAGCCGCAGACAATTCTGAGTGTTGAGATGAAAACTGCACTGTAGTGTAAGATTCTTTCCAGATGTCATCATGAGGATCTTTCTAAGCAATCGCTCCTCTCATTCGTCCTCCATAAAAAACAAAGAGTTGGCGATAGTGGAGAAGAAGAAAGTAATGAGTGAATAGGAAAGGAGGAAGTCATTAAGCAAGCAAACCTAGGATCTTTAGGCAGATGATATGAAATACAGCCTACATAGTCAGTTAGAGCACACTGAAGAGATAAATTATTCTGAAAATAAAAGTGAAAGTCAGATTTTGAGATAGAAAGAACAATATTTATTAAATCAGTTCCATTTCTTCGACAGGCTCGAGTACGCCCCAAGGTTATAATTTCAGCAATAGCTTGGATAAAGGGTAAAACATTTTTAGATAATAAAAATGTATTGAAATAAAGCCATGTATTAAAAATAAAAATGTATTGAAATAAAGCCATTCAATACAATATACTTTTTGCTGTTCTAAAGCAGCCAATACTCCTGTGGGCCATTTACTAGTAGGAAATATTAACAAAGATAACTGACAATCTCTATGAGGGATTCAATCCACAAACTGAATACTCAAGATGTTATTAATTTTCTCAACTGTAGCAAATACTACAGATGGAACTATAATTAAATCTCCTGGCTTTTTTCCTTTAGTCAATAACTCAAATAATGGACTAAGTAAATGCATAGGTAAAGAAAAATATGGGCGGACCCAATTAATAGTACCCAGTAATTGTTGCAAATTTACTAAGGAAATAACTTTGGGTAACTTTAAATGAGGAAAAGCCGGAGCAGAAAAAGATTGCAATAGTTTATGCCCTAAATACAGATAAGGAGCGTGCAGCTGTATTTTTTCTGGGGCAATTTGCAATCCATAGACACATAAATCATTTTGTATTTCAGAAAGCCAATTAGATTGTAGTTTTGGTGCTCCAATTAAAATGTCATCCATACGATGATATACCAGGGTTTTGATCCCTGATGAAAGAGAGGGCAAGATGTTACAGACATGCCCCCCCCTTGGATTTTTACACTCTCTTTTAAAATAACCAGGTTTTCCACAATTGTAACACTTTCCTTGAGGTTTGCTGCCTGGTGATAAAGCAGTTGCTAACAAATTAGTTTTATAAGAAGATGTTCCTATATCCTGACACACTTTAATCATATCTGCCAAATCAAGATCTTTTCCCAGCCCAACAATTGCTCTTCGGCATTCAGAAGTGGCGTTGTCTTTTGCCATTTGCCTCATGTTAGAGAAGGCTTGTTGACGTTTGCCAGAAACAGGCACTTTTCTGAAGGCTTGATAAGCACATTCAGAAGAAACTTGCAAAGTTGCAGCCGGTAGACAAACAGAAAGCATTTCAGCAATTTCTTCTATATTCCACCCCCTTTTTCTACCTGTTTCTTTAAATTCTGCCTAATGGGGGTGTAACTAGCTCCTTCAGAAGGAACTGGTGGTTCAATTAAAGATAGTTTTGAGGTGACAATTTTAACTTTATAATCAGGTGGAGGGCTTGTAGTTAATTGTTGCCCTTCCAAAGCATCAGAGCCATATTTTCTATTCCTTGATGGCATTAATACCATTGATGTAATATTTACACTGAAACCTTAGGTTCAAGATGTAAAGCTTGCCCTATCTTTATTATATCTCTCAAACAAGGCGTCCCCTGTTCCGGATAAAAGGGACAATGTTTCCCTGTCTCAACTATCAGTTTCCTTTTACTGATATTGAGACAGATTGCAGCCCATCACTTACCACTAGGGATCCTGAAGGATGAAAGGCATGCCAGGGGTCTATTCCAGACGATGATAAGGATGTTAAGGATGCTGCTCCCCATGGAGGGTGTCCCTGCCTCGGGCACCAGATGTATTTTAGAAGGTAAATCAAATTCTTTTTTGATATCACGGGCAGGATTTTCCCGTTATTTTTTAAAATAGTAATATTGGTCTTGGATATCTCGCCAAGCTCTTGCAGGTGCGCTGCCTGCTGCTTGGAAAGATCTCCTCCCATACTCACAAGAGATTATCGTCGTGTTTCAGGCGAAATCGGGGTGCACAGCCTCTTCCAGGCGATGAGAACGGGAGTTCCAAGAGACGTATAGCCGCGAGGGTTATCACGTCAGGGTCACCAGTTGTTGCGATCATCTGGTGGGCTCCTCATGAGGGGTCCAGATTAGAGAAGACACAGACACAGGTGTTTCTCGGGATGAGAGAGCCTCGAGCTGACTCCAGACCTCTCTTTTATTAAACAAGGGTATTGGGCGTATCAGAAGACATGATTACAGCTATACATTCTCATATTACATTCGTGATTAAAAGGAAAGTATTCAGTTACTACATATTTACCTCATATATGGGCATAAGTTTCATATCCTACAATCCCTACAGTAAATCACATGATTTCTAGGAAAGCAATACCTAAAGCAAAAACAAAACTTAAACAGTCTAATGATTCATGATCTCCAAATTATTTTGGTGCCAGGCTCCGCATATGTGTTCCAACCAACCAGTCTGATCTACACATACACCATGGCTACCTCACTGCCCCCTTCTCCCTCTCCCTCATGCGACCTGCTCTCTGCCCCAAGAAGGCGCAAGCCTCTCTGCAGAGCCGCGCGGCTGAAGTGCCCCTAACATTTTCTCTACACTGCCCGCGACCGGCTGCATTTTGCAATTCTGCCTCCTTCGTGGGCAGCTCAGCAACACCCGTGGTCCCCTTCCTTTCAGCTCAGGAAGGAAGGGAACACAGAGGAGCAGCCACTGCCACTGGATGCAGGGGAGGAAGAGCTCCGCCTCTCCTGCACAGTGCTGCCGGCTACTCACCTCACTGCGCAGTAGCGACAGCGAGAGGAGGAGTTGCCGTCCCCAGAGCAGGACAGCAGGGTATCCGCTTGTGTGTGTGTGCATGTGTGCGAAAGAGATGAAAGAGAGGAAAGGGGAGAAAAAAAGTTAAAGAGAGAAACAAATGTGAGAGAGAGAGAAGGGGGAGAGAGAAATGAGAGAGAGCTGGAGGGAGAGAATGAGAGAGAGGGAAAAGAGAGGAAAACAAATGACAGGGAGAGGAAGAAAGATGAGAGAGAGAGAGAGGGAGGGAGAGAGAGGGAGAGAGAGAATTGAGAGAGGGAGGGAGAGGGAGGGAGAGGGAGGGAGAGAGAGGGAGAGATGAGAAAGAGAGATGAGAAAGAGAGATGAAAAACAGAAGGAGAAAGAAAAGTGAAAGAGAGAGAGAGACAAGAAAGAAAGACAAAGAAAGAGAAAGAGAGAGAGAGAAAGAGAGAAAGAAAAAGTAAGAGGAAGGAAGGAAGGGAGAGAGAGAGAGAAAAGAAAGAAAGGGAAAAAGAGAAAGAAAAAGGAAGAAAAAGGAAGAAAAAGGAAGGAAGGGAGAGAGAGAGAGAGAGAGAGAGAAGAAAGAAAAAATGCCTGTTTTTTGGCCGTTTCCAGGCTGTTTTGGGGCCATTTCCAGGCTGTTTTCTGGCTATTTTTCAGGCTGTTTTCCAGCCATTTTCAGGCTGTTTTTCAGGCCATTTTTCAGGCTGTTTTTGGGCCAAAAACGCCCGGAAAACGCCCCGGAAACACCCAAAAAATGCCCTGGTCTTTGGCCATTTTCAGGCCATTTTCCAGTGCTCCGGCGCCCAGGAATACCAGCTGGCTAGAAACCAGAAGAGCAGCAGGCGACGGCGCACGTGCCCACAGAGAGGACTCTGCGTGCCACCTCTGGCACACGTGACATAGGTTCGCCATCACGGTTATAGGGTCTCCTGCTTGAGCAGGGGTTTGGACTAGAAAACCTCCAAGGTGCATGAAGATTGATGCAAAGAATCAGTTAAGCAGCTCTGCTTTCTCTCTATTGCCTGTTACTTCCTTGCCATTTTCTCCCATTAGTGGATTGATTGTTTCCTGGACTTTTTTTCTTGTTTTTTATATGTTGAAAGAAACTTTTTAAAAATTATTTTTGACATTTGTTGCAAGTCTTACTTCTGAGCCTTAGGTTTCTTGACTTCATCTGTGAAAGTTTGGGCTATTTGTTGGTGCTCTGCTTTAGTTATGTGTCCCTCTCTCCAATTTTTGTACTTATCCTTTTTGTCTTTCAGTTTATCAGAGAAATCTTTGTGCAACCATGCTGGTTTCTTCTTGGATTTCTTGTTTTTCAGTGCTACTGTGCTGGACTAGGCTTTTATGATCATGTTTTTCAGAGTTTCCAAATCTTAAGTTGTTTTCCCCTTTAAGATTTTCTTTTTTAAAAAAAAATTATTAAGCAAAAACATAAGACAAAAATACTTACAAACATGTATACATAAAGACAATTCAAAAAAAAAAAAAGAAAAACAAACCAACTAACTAACAACTAACATTGTTTCAGCCTATCGGCTGACTTCTAGAAAACTGTTGCATCAGTGATTATTTTCTGTTTCACCTCTATTTCTCTATTTGAGATCTATTTTATGTGCTTACTTGTTTTTACTTTTTTACATGTCCAAGACTTAACTTTATACTCTATTTTTAAATTTTTCTCTATGTGTAAGTATCTATTACTTCTATATATCCTTCTAATAACCGCTCTAACTATTTATACATACAGTCATGTGGTCTTCCTCCTATGTGATTGTCTATGTTTCTTGGTTAGGTTTTGCATAAGTATTATTTTATCAATCCTATCTTTCCCTCTAGCCAGGAATACCATCTTTGCCAGACTGCATAATATTCAGTGTCCTCTTTCTCTTGTAGTTCTTTTGTGAGTCTATCCATTTCTGCACATTCTGTTATTTTTGCAATTATTTTTTCTTCTGTTGGTAATAATTCTGATTTCCAATTTTGAGCGTATACTATGCGTGCTGCTGTTAGAATATGAATAATGAGATATTTTATCTCTTTAGTCTGTTGTGGTGTGGTCATTCCGAATAAAAAAAAATCCGGTTTCATATCAACCTTCTGTTTCGTTATTTCTTCAATCATTATCTTGATTTCTTGCCAGTAATGTTGTGCTCTTCTACAAGACCACCAGAGATGGTAATATGACCCCTTTTGTGACTTGCATTTCCAACACATTGGTGACACATTTGGAAACATTTTCGCCAGATGTGCCAGTGGAAGGTGCCATCTGTAGAACATCTTGTAAAGGTTTTCTTTATATGGTATCAACATTGTCAGTTTAGGATTTTCTGTCCATAATTTGTCCCATTTTTCCAATTCTATGTTGTGGCCTATATTTTTTGCCCATGTTATCATATTTTCTTTCACCGTTTCCTCCTCCAATTTATAGTTTATTAAATATCTGTAAATTTTGGTTATCATTTTCTCCTCTGTACTTTTTAATATCTTGTTTAGTTCATTCGGTTCGGTCTGAAATCCATATTGTGTCCGGTCTGCTATATAACTTGACTTTATTTGACGGTATGGCCACCAATCAATAACTATTCCCCGGCTTTCCAATTCTTGCCTTGTGTATAGGTCTCTTTCACTACTCAATAATTCTTGGTAATTCCTCATTTTTCCTATTTCTATGGTGTTTGGGTAGATTAAGGCTTCCATAGTCGACAACCAACGCGGGATCTTACTGTAGTGTTGTTTTCTGATTTCTTGCCACGTTTTGTATAGTGAGCCTCTGATAATGTGCCACTGAAAATACCCGTGTTGCTTATCTATGCCTTCCCATAAGAAGGCGTGCCAGCCCCAATTCAGATCAAATCCCTCTAGGTATAACGTTCTCTTGTTTTTTAAGTCTATCCATTCCCTAATCCAATTTAACGATGAAGCTTTATAATATAACTCCCAGTCCGGTAAGCCGAGGCCTCCTTCTCACGGGTGTCCTGTAAGCATTTTATTTTAATTCTGGCCTTCTTTCCTTGCCAGATGTATTTCATTATTATCTTATTGAGATCTTTGAAGAAATCTTTTCCTGGGCCGATTGGTATCACTTGAAAGAGGTAAAATAATCTCGGTAATATGTTCATTTTTACTGATGCTATTCTGCCCAAAAGTGACAACTGTAATTTGTTCCATATTTCCAGATCCTTTTTAATTTGTTTCATCAATTTAATATAGTTATCCTCTCTAATCGTTGTTGCTTTTGTAGTGATCCAAATTCCCAAGTATTTTACTTTCTTTACAATCTGTATTCCTAATTCTTCTTCCAATTTTGTCTCTTGTGCCTTAGTCAGATTTTTCGTCAAGACTTTAGTTTTTTGTCTGTTAATTTTGAGTCCCGCTACTTTGCCGTATTCTTCTATCTTTGCCAGTAATTTAGTTCCTGCTATTTCTGGTTGTTCTACTATGAACACCACGACGTCGGCGAAGGCCTATAATTTGTATTCCTCATTTCGTATCTGTAGTCCCTTTATGTCCTCTTCCTTCCTTACCTCCTTTAGTAAGGCTTCCAGCGATATTATGAATAGTAAGGGAGATAATGGGCACCCTTGCCTCACCCCTTTTTGTATGTCCAGTCTTTCTGTCATGTCCCCATCAATTGTGATTCTCGCAGTCTGGGAGGAGTATACTTCCTTAATCATTTTTAAAAATTTGTCGCCAAAATCCATTAACTCTAATTGTGCTATGAGGAACTTCCAATTCAAATTGTCGAATGCCTTTTGCGCATTGAGAAAGATTAAGGCTACTTGTTTATCAATTTGTTGTTCATAATATTCTAGAACGTTTATGATTGTTCTCGTGTTATTTTTTATCTGCCTCCTTGGGACAAAGCCGTTTTGATCAGAATGTATATAGTTGTGTATAATTGTTTTCAATCTTTGTGCTATGACTGTCATGAATAATTTATAATCGACATTTAGTAGCGAAATCGGTCTGTAATTCTTAGCCTGTGTCCGGTCTGTGTCTTCTTTGGGGATAAGTGAAATAATAGTTTCGTCCCAAGATTTAGGAGTTTCTGCTTCTAGTAATGCGTCGTTGAGGACTTGGAGGAGTATTTCATCTATCGCTGACTGGCAGTTTTTATAAAATTCAGTTGGAATTCCATCTGGGCCTGGTACCTTGTTGTTCTTCTGTTTCTTCCGGGCTTCCATCAACTCTGTCATCGTGATTGGTTTATTTAATATGTCTCTATGGGTTTCCTTCAGTTTTGAGATATTTGCTTCGCATAAGTATTCCTTGATATCTCGGTCTTGGATCTCCTCTTGTGAGTAAAGTTTTTGATAGAATTCTTTAACTATATGTTTTTTATCTGGATTCGTGCTACATATTTGTCCCATTTCATCTTGTAGTTGGTATATTATTCTCTTCTCCCTCTCTTTTTTCAATTTGTACGCTAACCAGCGACCTGTTTTGTTTGCGTATTGAAAATGTTTCTGTTTTGTCATTTTCATTTTCTGTGCAATTTCTGATTGCATGATTAAATTCAGTTTATGTTTGGTGAGATTCAGGTTTGCCTTTGTTGTTTTATCATCAGGTTGTTTTTGTAACTGTGATTCATATATGTTGAGTTCTTCTAGTAAATTATTCCTTTTTAGTTGTTTGTCCTTATTTATTTTTAGTTGTGTATGCTATGGTGAGGCCTCTTATGTAGGCTTTTGTAGTGTCCCATAGATTCTGTAGCGAGGTCTGTTCCTTTGTATTTAATTGGAAAAATATTTTGAGTTCCTTCTCAATCATCCATATATATTCTTTATCTTTTATTATTCCAGTATCCATCATCCACCTCTTTTGCTTGTGATAACCTTTCCATATTATTTTTATAGGATTGTGATCGGCCCAGGTATTTGGTACAATTTCGATATCTCGTATTTCCTTTCTAAGATCTGGTGTCACCCAGGCCATGTCAATCCTAGACCATGACTGGTGAGGGCTTGAGTAGTATGTGTATTGTTTAATTCGTTTATTGGCCTCTCTCCACCCATCGTATAAATGGAATTCTTCGGCCATATCTTCAAATGTTTCCGGTAGAGTTCTCTTTCTAGTTTTATTTTTCCTGTTACTACGATAGTCGTCTTGTAAATTTGCAATTGTGTTAAAATCCCCAATAATGCAGATGTTCTCATATTCCAGGCCTTTAATTATGTCATGCAGTTTCTTGTAAAAATCCCTCTGGTTTCTGTTGGGTGCATATATGGATACTAGTAATATTATTTTTGTTTCTGTTTGTATTTCGATTATTAAGATGCGTCCTTCCATATCAGTATATATCTGTTTGGTTTTCAGGTGATTTTTGACGTACATTACCACCCCTCTCTTTTTACAGTCTCCTAGGGACGTATATAGTCTTCCTAATTTTTTATTTTCCAACAATTTTTGTTGCTGTCTTTTAATATGTACTTCTTGTAATGTTATGATATCAATATCAAGTTTTTGTAATTTTGTAAATATGTATTTCCTTTTCATTGGTGAGTTGAGTCCGTTTATGTTGATCAAAATAATTTTTAATTCTCCTTCCATCTTTATTGGGTTTATCTATTTGTTATTTTCAACTTTGTTGTGTTTCTGGTAACTCTTTGTATCTTTTCCCTCGTTCCCTCTCTCTCCATTTTTTCTTTCTCCATTCTTCTTTTATCTTCTTGATCTTTTTCTTCTCTTTCTATTCGCTGTACCTCTTGCCTCCTGTGTTCCGTTTCTTCCCTCCTCTCCTGTTCTTCTTCACATGTGAAATGTTGTTCAAAGAAATCTTGAGCCTTCTCTAGGTTATCGATCCTATACTTTCTGTCCTCCCAGGAGATGAGTAGACTTTCTGGCATTAGCCAGCGAAATTTTATTTTGAATTTATTTAACTGTGTGGTTAGAAAATTGTAATTTCTTCTTTGGTCTCTTGTTCTTCTCGGTACTTGTTTGAGAGTTAAAATTTCTCTTCCCTTGTACATGGTTGTCTCCTCTCTCATTTTCCTATAAATCTCTTCCTTTATAGATTTCTTCGTGAATCTTATGTGAATTTCCTTGGGTAACTTATTCCATCTTGCGTAGTTCGTATGAACCCTATATATTTCGTCTATTCCAATTCGTAGTTCTTCCTTATCCCTCTGGGTTGCCTTTGCCAATATCTCAATCATTGTTTCCCCTATATCTTCATCTTTTTGCTCTTCTACGTTTTGGAATCGTAGATAAAAAGATGCCTTCTCCATTTCAAGATAAGTTAATGCGTCTTCTGTTTCCTTGTTAAACGCCCCTTGGTCCTGTTCCATCCTTTCCATTCTATTAGTTGTATATTCTATTTTTTCTTCCACTTTATGGATCCTCTGCTCATTTTCCACTATGTTTTGTTGAATTTGCTCTATCTTCTCATCTAAAGTTTTAATATTGTCCTTTATTTCGCCCACATCTAACCTCAGTTCCTCATGGTTTTTCCTGGTCTCTTCATGGTTGTGGACCATCGTTTCCTGCATCCTATTCATTCCTTTCGGGATCATTGCTAAGGCAGTGTGGATATTCTGCGTATTAAGAGCGGGGCTTGTCTTATCCTTTTCTGTCATTTCAGCTGGTTTTTGTTGGGCCGGGGAAGCCATGAGTATCATTTGGCTTGATGGTATCTTCTTACTTGTTTTAGTTGTTGTTGCTGTGCTTATGGTTGCCATTATTATTCCTTGTTTTATTAATTATACTAATCGATAATTATAAGTCTATTTCTTAGATTTGCCTCCAAATTTATCTTTCACTTTTCAATATTCTTTCAATACTTTTCAATATTTATGAGACAACGATGAGGGAAGTTAAAAAGGAGGGATTGAGGGAAAAATATAGTATTCTAATGTTCCATCAGTTGATTATCCTAAATATTAAATATTCAAGTACTTAATATAACTCTTATACTATTAAATGAATAAATATCAATTACTCTTATCTTCTAATATGACTAATGTAGATATATAAGTATCATTTGCATAAATATAATAAATATAATGTAACCCAGTATATATCTTTTACTCTAAATATATAAAGACAAATTAACAAACTAACAAGCTAATAATTCACTTAATATATATAAGGTTAGGTTATGCAGTCATAAATCCAAAATAAATTTTCAGAGTAACGTGTAAATATATATATTACTTCTTAATCGCTAGTAGCAGGTTATTTTAATTACAAGTCTATAACCCTTGTAAATTTTCTTCTCTTAGGTTACTCTCTTCTTTAATTCGTTTATTCTTGTCTATTTTCCAGTTATTTATTTTAAATACTTAACGTCCCAAGTGCCTTTTAAGTTAAACGTCCGCCTGTTCAATCCAATCCAAAGTCTGATGATTCAGGAAGAAGAGAAATTCTATGCAGTAAATTAATTATTAAGTATCCAACTATAATCCAACATGATTTCCTTTCAAATGTCTAAATATTGTCCGAATATTCCAGCGTTTCTCGTCCAAGCCTTCAGGAAATGGAAAGAATAGGGAAAGCAATGTTAATAAATCCAATACACTTCACGATCACTCTTGCTCAGCCCAGGCCTAAAACTGCAACATCCCAAGATGCTAGCAGAATAGCTGAGAACGTTTACACGGTGAAATGTTGCTTCACGTGTGGTTCTACAGAGCATATCCAGAGACACTCCATGAGAGGAGAAACAAAGAAGCAGCAAAACATGTGCGTAGAGCTATGCAACCCATGAGGAATGGTTCATCATTATTTTTCCTGGCAGCAGAGTAGCTGGAAAACACTAGAAACACTTGGTTATTGGACAGTGGGGTGACTCAGCATATTGCAAATGACCCACAAACGTTTTCTGGCTTGAGACCAACTAAACAAACATTTGTCAGTTTGGCTAATGGACAACGGTCTGCTGTAAAAGGGGAAAATAAAATCTATGTACCTGAAATTGGGGAAACCTTGGACAATGTATTGTATGTACCAGACGTAGGTCATAATTTGTTAAGTATTTCAAGTCTAGATAATAAGGGATATGAAATATTATTTGCTGGAGGACAATACACCATAAGGAAAGATGGGAGAATTTGTGCACAAGGTGTTAAGCAGGATAATTTAAACATACTAGGAAAGAAAAAGAATGGTTGTGCACGGACACTTACAAATACTCCTATGCATGATAATTGTGTACATTCACTACACAGGAGATTAGGTCATACAAATTTCAGAATACTGCAAAAGATGCCAGACCTAACTGAAGGACTAAAGATAAAGAAATGTGATATGTATTTAGATTGCACTGTTTGTAAAGAGTCAAAGGACAGGGTATATCCTGTGAGTAAGAAAAGCTCAAGGCAAACAGAGTCTTGCAGTTAGTGCACGCTGATTTGATTGCTCCTATGGCACCCTCACTAGGAGGAGCTAGGTATGCACTAGTCATAGTGGATGATTATACTAGATACGGGTTTTGCTATCTGCTAAAAGGCAAGTCAGAGGTACTGCAAATGTTCGGGCAATGGGTAAACCTTGTAGAGAGTAGATATGGAGGTAAAGTATGCCAGCTGCAAACAGACAGGATAAGTTCCAAAGGTGGCTGAGGAGTTTAGGCATAAGGCATAGATGTAGAAATCCGTACTCACCAGCAGAAAATGGAGTGATTAAAAGAAGGAATGGCATAATACAAACCATGAAGACTCATTGCTAGCAGATGCAGGAATGAGTAGAATGTACTGGGGGGAAGCCATGAAAACAGCCAACTATTTGATAAACAGGGTATGGAGTGTTGCTATAAATAAAACTCCATATTTCCTGTTATATGGAAGAAAACCTTCATTGGCTCACCTAAGAACATTTGGCAGATATGCCTGGGTGCATAGTCCCAAAGGCACCAGAAGAAAAGGACAGAAAAAGGCCAGGAAACTTAGGTTTATTGGATATGAGCCAGGTTCCAAAGGTTTGTTGTGGCCCGCCAGCGGCCTGCACGGATTGTGGCTGATCTTGATGACGAGGAGGCTGGTGTGGTGTCGCGCCAGCAGCCTGTGCAGCCGGTGCTCGAGTCGGACAGCGAGGAGGCTGAAGAAGATGTGGTGCCAGAGGCAGAGATTCAGCCAGGGCCTTCAGATCCTCCAGAGGCTCCTTCAAGTGAAGAGAGTGAAGTGGAGGAGCCTCTTCTCAATGCACGAGCACACAGAGCTGCCAAAAGGCAGGAGTGGTTACTCAGGAGGAGGTCTCCTCGAGAGTAAGGCTTGGGGCTAATTGGCCACTCCCTTAGCCTATTTAAGTTTGCACACAGCTGGCAAACATTGCAAGAAACAACGTGTGTTCGTCCGGTCGTCCGTTGAGCATTTGAGAGTGAATTTTCCTTGCAAACCTGGTTTCTGGGCTAATTGCCAACTCTTGTAAGCCTTTATCTAATCTTTGGAATTTCTGGCAGGCTGTTAAGGACATTTTTAGTAATAGCCTGCATTTGAAAAAGACTGTGTTTGTAGTAAACGGAGTTGTTCAGAGTTTTGTGTGTGCTACATTTCTTGGGTTCCGTAGCTGGGGCAGAACAAGGTTATAGATTCACAGATGGAACCAGAAAGGTGGTAATTTCATGATCTGCTACTTTTGCAGAACAATCATAATGTAATAAATTTTTTCACCAAAATTTTCATTTTATCTTTATTTATTTTTAGACCAGACACCTTTCCATAATTCTCTATTTGTTCTAGTAATTTGGGACCTGTTGTTTGTGGTTCCTCTAAGATGAATACTAAGTCATCCGCAAAAGCTTGCAGTTTATACTCTTCTTTTTTGATTTTCATCCCTTTTATCTCTTCATTTCACCTAATATTTCTATTTAAAACTTCTAAGGTCAAAATAAACAGCAATGGTGATAGAGGACATCCTTGTCTAGTGCCCTTCATAATGATAACATTTTCTGTCATTTCTCCATTCATCATTATCTTAGCAGATTGTCTGTCATAAATCGTTTTTATAGTGTTTATAAATCTGTCCCCAAAGTCCATTCTCTGCAATTGTTCTATCATAAATTGCCAGTTCACATTGTCAAAAGCTTTTTGGGCATCTAGAAACATCATTGCCATTTGTTTTTCTCAATGTGCCTCATAATATTCCAAAGTATTCAAAACTATCCTCATATTGTCTCTGATTTGCCTTTTAGGTAAAAATCCATTCTGGTCCATATGAATAAATTCATTTAACAGTTTTTTAAATCTATTTGCCATTATTGAAGCAAAAATCTTATAATCCACATTTAGCAACGAAATCGGTCTATAGTTTTTTATCAATTGTAGGTCTGTATCCTCTTTAGGTATAAGTGTTACATAAGCCTCCCTCCATGAGACTGGCATTTTTGCCTTCATTAATAATTCATTAAATAGTTCCAACATTACATTACTCATCACTTCTTGTAGTGTTTTATATAGTTCAGCTGGTAACCCATCCGGTCCTGGTGCTTTCCCATTTTTTTGTCCTTTTATCGCTTCTGTTAATTCCATCATTGTTATTCTTTCTTCTAACATTCCCATATATTGTTCTGGTATTCTAGGTAAATCTGATTTTTCCAAATATTTTATTATCTCTTCCTCTGAAATCTTTTCTTGGGAATAGAGTTTTTCATAGTATTTTTGAATTACTATCTTCTTTTCTTCATTTCTATAGTGTAATTTCCCCTCTTCATCTGTAAATATTTTATTATTTTCTTCTCCTTCTCTTTTTTTAATTTATATGCTAACCACCTTCCTGGTTTGTTTGCATTTTCAAAAAAATTCTGTTTAGATGCTCTTAATTTATTTGCTAATGATTCTTGTTCATTTAAATTTATTTCATGTTTTTTCAGTTCCATCAGCTTCTTAATTTTTTTATTTTGGATATCTTTTTGGAATTTTTTCTCTAAGTTCTTATACTCCTCTTCCAATCTTATCTGTTTTTGCCTTTTCTTTTTATTCTTTTTTCCCAAATATGTTATTGCCAAACCTCTAATATAAGCTTTCATCGTATCTCATATGTTCTGAAGTGATGTATCTTCTTTCTTATTTATTTTAAATAAAAAATCTAGTTCTTTTTCCATAAACTGCTGAAAGTCCTTTTCATTTAATATTGTTGCATTCAAAGTCCATCTTGTCTTTTTCTTCTTTCCTTTCCATATTATTGTCATTGAGCTATGGTCCGCCCAAGTATTTGAACCAATATTTACTTCTTGTATATTATCTATAAATTCTGTTGACATCCATATCATATCTATCCTTGACCACGATAAATGTCTATTTGAATAGAAGGTATATTGATTTTCTTTCAAGTGTTTTTGTCTCCAAATATCTTGAATACTCAACTCTTCTATCATTGTAAAAAAAGATTTCGGCAATATTCTTCTGGGTTTTTTGTTTGTCTTCATTGTTTTATAGTCCAGATCCACATTTGTTACAGCATTAAAATCACCCATTATACATACATATTCATAGTCCAATTCTAAAATGTTTCTGTGTAATCTCCAATAAAATTATTCTTGTTTTTCATTTGGTGCATATATTGCTATCAAAAGTATTTGTTTAAAGTTCATTTTTATTTCCACTATCAGAATCGTGCCATCTTCATCCTCAAAAAGTAATTAAGGTTCTAATTTTTCTTTGATATACAATGCCACTCCTCTTTTGCTTTGTTGTATCAATGATGTAAATAGAACTCCTAACTTTGGATATTGTAATAATTTTAAATGTTGTTTTCTAATATGTACTTCTTGTAGGCATATAATGTCCATCTTCAAGCTATTTAATTTAGATAAAGTTCTGTTTCTTTTTATCGCCGCATTCAGTCCATTTACATTTAAAGATATTGCTTTAATTTGTTCTTCCATGTTTTACTTGTTACTAGTTTTTGACTTCATCGCCCTTGTCTCTCTTTGTTCCATTGGATCCTTGGATCTTGCTCCTTCTCTTAGGGCTCTTTCTTCCTTTGCTTTTTCATCTTTGTCTTTCTCTTCATCTTTTTGCTTTGTCTCTCCTACTGCTCCCAAATCTTCTTCTAGTGGTCCACAAAATTGTTGATAAAATAGTTTTGCTTTTTCAATGGAGTCAAGTCTATGTCTTTGTTCTTGCCATGTCACCAAAATTCCTTCAGGTATTAACCATGTAAAACTCACTCCTTTGAGTATTAGGAACTTCGTTAGAAACTGATATTCTGTCCTCAGATCTCTAACTCTTCTAGGTATTTGTCTTAATACCACAATTTCTTTATCTTTGTGTTTCAGTGCTGCTTGTAATATCTCTGTTTTCACTGCCTTCTTCGTAAATCTTACATGTACTTCTCTCTGTAGTTTGTTCCTCATTGCATATCTTGTGTATACTCTAAAAGCTTCATCAATCTTGTTTACGATCTTTTCCTTGGATTGTTCCAAAACTTCTGATAATATCTCAGCAATCATCTCAAGTAAATTTTCTCCTTTTTCTTCCTCTATATTTTGAAATCTTTTTTTTTAAGTTTTACAAAAAGTTTACATATTTCCCCCCCCTTCCCTGCCCCAACCTCCCCCATCCCCCCCTCCTCTTCCCAGAACAAATTACAGGGTATAACCTTCAACAATCATGATCAATCCTAGTCTAAATAATTATAACATTCCACATCTCTTGTTCCTTCAATTCCCTAATTACCCGTCTAACTTGATTACTTAAAGACACACCAAATATCTATATAGTCATTCATAACCTATCTGCAATTTCTTATTCCGGTATTTATTTTGAATATAATCTATCCATCTTCTCCAGTCTCTTAAATATCTTTCATTTGAATGATCCTTCAAGTACGCCGAGATTTTTGCCATTTCTGCTAGGTTTGTAACTTTCATTGTCCACTCTTGGATTGTAGGTAAATCTTGCTTCTTCCAATATTGTGCCACTAACAGTCTTGCTGCAGTTATTAAATTCAAAATCAATTTAGTCTCTATAACTGTACAATCCGAAACTATACCCAGCAGAAACAGCTGTGGTGTAAATTTCAACCTCTTTTTAAGAATATTTTGTAAAATCCACCAAATTTTTATCCAAAACGCTTTAACCTTTTTACATGTCCACCAAATGTGAAAATAAGTGGCATCCTCACAATTACATCTCCAACATTTTGGTTGTACATTCGGATACATACGAGATAACTTTTTTGGGTCTAGATGCCATCTATAAAACATTTTATAAAAGTTCTCCCTTAAATTTTGCGCTTTAGTAAATTTCACATTTGTCACCCATATTTTTTCCCAAGTTTCCATCATTATTGGCTGTTCAAAATTCTGCGCCCATTTTATCATACAGTCCTTAACTAACTCTGTTTCCGAGTCCATCTCTATCAATATATTATACAATCTTTTTATGTGCATTGGACTTTGGACTCTAATTTGTTTAATTAAATTTTCATCACTTTGTATAGCACCAATTTTCTGGTCTTTTCTCCATCTGGCTTGTAATTGTACATATTGAAACCAAGTTTGAATTATTTTCTCCTCTTTCAACACATTCACAGGTTTTAATTTTAATATACCTCCCTCCATAATGAGAATATCTTTATATGTAATTACATCCTGTCTACTTTCTATACTCATATTCTCTATTGCGTGCCTGGGTACTGTCCATATAGGTATCTTTTCATTTAACTTATATAGATATTTCTTCCAGACACGCAGTAAAGCATTTCTCAGTATATGACTCTTAAATGCTCTATCCACCCTTTTTTCATACACTAAATAAGCATGCCAACCATAGACCAGGTCATGCCCTTCAATATTCAATATCCTTCCATTTGTTAAATTAATCCAATCACTAATTGCTGATAAAACAGCTGCTTCATAATACAATTTTAAATTTGGCATTTTCAATCCTCCTCTTTCTCGTATATCCTGCATTATTTTCAGTTTTATCCTTGGTTTCTTACCTTGCCATACGAACTTATTAATACCTTTCTGCCATTCTTCCAGGTTGGCATCCTTTTTTAGTATTGGTATCATTTGAAAGAGGAATAAAAACCTAGGTAAAACATTCATTTTTATAACTGCTATTCTACCCAACAAGGACAGTTGTAATTTTTTCCATTTATCCATTTCAGCTTGTATTTTATGCCATATCAATTCATAATTATACTTATACAATTTACCATTAGAAGATGCAATATAAACTCCTAGGTATTTAACTTTTTTGACTATTTCACATCCCGTTACCCTTTGTAACTCCTCTTTTTGATTTGTTGTCATATTTTTAACTATCATCTTTGTTTTTCCAATGTTTATCTTAAACCCAGATACTTGACCATACTGTTTCATTATATCCATCAAAACCTTTGCTGATTCCACTGGATGAGTTAAGGTCATAACCAAATCATCTGCAAATGCCCGTACCTTGTATTCATAGTCTCTAACTTTGATTCCCTCTATCTCATCTATATTACGTATTTTGTTTAGCAACAATTCCA
The DNA here is from genome assembly GCF_029215685.1 of Pituophis catenifer annectens. Taxonomy (NCBI): domain Eukaryota; kingdom Metazoa; phylum Chordata; class Lepidosauria; order Squamata; family Colubridae; genus Pituophis; species Pituophis catenifer. Next base: position 19,034,311 of record NW_027256885.1, read on the forward strand.
AAGTTAATATAAATAATAATGGCGATAAAGGACATCCCTGCCTCGTACCTTTTTCAATTTTAAAAGTTTCTGTCAAACTGCCATTAATAATTATCTGAGCTGTCTGTTCCTGATATATTGCTTTTATGGACTGCATAAAGCAATTCCCAAATTGCATCCTATTAACCACTCTCAATAAAAATTGCCAATCTAATCAATCAAAAGCTTTTTCCGCATCCAGAAATATAAGCACCGCAGGGATTTGGTTATTCCTTTCCAAATATTCCAATATGTCAACAATTTGTCTTACATTATTTTTCATTTGTCTACCTTGTATAAAACCAGTTTGGTCAGCATGAATCATTTTTGCATTACTAGCATTAACCTATTTGCCAATATCTTAGCAAATATTTTATAATCTGTATTCAATAATGATATGGGTCTATAGTTCTTGGGATGTGTCAGATCTTGATCTTCTTTTGGAATTAACGAAATAAAAGCTGTTTTCCATGAAGGTGGTACCCCTTCACCCAACTGAATTCTATTAAATAATTCTTTAAGAGGTACAACCATCTCCAATTGTAAATATTTATAATACACAGCTGTTAATCCATCCGTGCCAGGAGCCTTACCAGTTTTTAACTGTTTAATTGCTGAGAGGATCTCCTCCTCTGTTATTAATTGGTTCAACTGTTCTCTTTGTTCCTCTGTAACTATAGGAATATTCTGTCTATCCAGATATGTCTCTATCTCTGCACCTTGTATTTTATCTGCAGTATACAGTCTTGCATAAAATTCTAAAAATGCCTTTTTAATCATATTTTGGTGATAAACCTCTTTACCTTTGTACTCTATTTTCTCTATGGTACGAGATTTTTGTTTTTTCCTCAGCATGTATGCCAACCATCTACCTGGTTTATTGGCATTACAAAAGGTATTATGTTTAGCATATTGTAGATTGGTTGCCACTTGATCTGAGAGCATCATATTAAATTGCCCACGTAATAGACTGATCTCTTCTTTGATTTTCTTATCCCCTGGGTTATCAATTAACACCCTTTCTTTTTTCTTGATCTCTTCTTCTAATTCCCTCCTTTTTTCCACCTGTCTACGCCTATTCATATTTATCAAAACTCCTCTCATGTATGCTTTACTAGCATCCCATACCATATCCATAGATGTTCCCTTATTCATATTAAAAACAAAAAATTCCTTCATTAGTTTTTTACATTCTATTACGTTTTTCTCATATCTGAAAAGGTTTTCATTTAACCGCTAAGATCTCCTAGATCTTTCCCCACACTCCAGTTCCATCCAAACTGGACTATGATCAGTTAAAATTCTGGAACAAATCTTTATCTTCTTTACCCTGGAAAAAAAATCATTTGTAGTTAATATAAAATCAATTCTTGAAAAGGATTGATGTCTATCTGAAAAAAATGTAAAATCTTGTTCTCTATAATTCCATTCACGCCAAATATCTCTTAATTCCATATCCTCCATCATGTCGAAAAAAGTCTTAGGCAGTCTGGATCGCAATTTAGTAGATTGTACTATTCTTTTCTTATCAATACTAGGGTCTATCACTCCGTTCCAATCTCCCATCAATATACATGAATTATAATCCCAATGTAGTAATTTTGTGTGTATCAACTTATAAAATTTCTCTTGTTGTTGGTTAGGAGCATATATCCCCAATAAGAGTGTTTTCTTTCCTTCTATCATTATCTCAATTGCCAGAAATCTTCCTTGTTGATCTGCCTCAACTAATTTAGCCATCAAATCTCTTTTCAAGTAGATCACTATTCCATTCTTTTTTTCTGGGGCTGATGCAACAAAATGTGTTCCCAATTTTGTATTTATTAAATATTTTTAATCAGTTGTCCTTATATCTTTTTCCTGCAGGCATATTATTTCATTTTTAAATTGTCTCAAGTGGTGAAATATTTTCTTCCTTTTTTGTGGTGAGTTTAAACCATTAACATTCCAGGTTAAAAACCTAGAAGCCATCTTCAGACTCTCGAAGCTTGGCGAGAACCACTTGATAATCCTCTTGGAATTTCCTTTTGGGTCTCGCCCCTCCCACAGCTTCTGTGCCAGTATTCACTTCTTGTGATAAAGCCTGCTTTTGTAACTTTTTTAACTCTTCAACTTTACGTTTAGTAGCTGCTCTGGTTTGTCTTTGATCTTTGCCTTCTTCTTGTTTTTCAACTATATCCCATGCTTGGACAGCACTTGAAAGTTGCAGTACCTCCTCCTGCATACTCATAGCTCCGCCTTCCAATTGCTTCTGCAGGTCCTCTTTCCTTCCCTCTGTCGCCTCTCTTACTTTTTTAACTCCCGCCACTGGTGGTTGTCCAGCCTTTAGTATGTTACTATAAAAATCTCTTGCTTTGCATATTGTATTGAGACGATATCGCTCTCCTGCATAGTCCACCGATAATCCAACTGGAACTTCCCATCTGTATTGTATCTGTCGGTTCCTCAGCTCATCTGCCAGAAAAGCATACTCTTTCTTGGATTTCAGCATTTTGGGTGGTATTTCTTTAAATACTGCAACTTCTTGTCCTGCCACTTGCAACTGATTTTTATAAGCAGCTTGTAAAATCTCATTTCTAATCCTTCTGGTGACAAAGTAAATTACAACATCTCTTGGTAATTTCCTTTGTCTAGCTACCCATGAATTAACACGATAGATCCGGTCAATTTGCCATTCAAGTTCTCCTCTGGGCTCTCCTATAAACTGTGCCAGAGCATCTTCAAAAATCTCTTTCAAGTTTTCCTTAGAATTTTCTTTCAAGCCTCTTATTCTCACAGCAAATTCCATCATCTTGTATTGTGTCAACAACATTTCAGCTTCTGTTTTGTCAATCTTAGTTTGTGATTCCTCAACTTTACCATCTAAAATCTCATTGGCTTGAACAACCTCATCAATTCTATCTTCTACATGACTAACATGTTTTGCCAGTCTCTGGAGTGCAAGAACTATATCTTCCCTTATATGTTAATTTCTTGTCTTAATTATGTCCTTCATTTCTTCCATTTGTTCTGAGACTCCTTTAAATGCAAATGCAATGTCCTCTTTAAAACCTTCTTTAATTTCTTTCATGGCTTCCTGAAACATCTCAAGTGTTAATATTTGTGCTTGTGGTTGTGATTGTGGTTGTAATTGAGCTTGTGTATCTGCTGGAGGCAATAAAGTTTGCAACCTGCTAGTTTGAGCTGGGGAGCTTCCCGCACTCCCTGCTTTAGGCAGCACCAATTTTGTCTGCTTTGAAGCCATTTTAAGATCACACAGTCTCAGAAACAATTCTTAAAGTTCTTATAGCCAGCGAGGAAAAATCAGAAAATCTTTAAAATCTTTAAATTTTGATTCCCAAAGTCCAAGATATAAGGTTAAATCCAAAAAGTTTTAAGCGGAGTTGTTAGCTGATAGGCGTTAATGAGTTAACAAGTCTGTAAGGACTATCTTCTTAACTTTCACTTTCGTCTCTTTGTCTTAATGAGCCAGTGCCATCTTCCCCTCCCTTTCCACTCCAGCTCCGCTCTTAGAGGCTCGAAAAGAAGCGATGTTCAAAGGAATTAAAGTATAAATACTTGCAATTATGTAGTCTCCTGTCTTTGTTCTGCCTGCCTCAATTTTCACTTTGTATCAATTGGTAGCAGGGGTGGACGTGGCGTTTTGCTCTGCCTTCTGGCAGAGGCGTCCCGGCTTTGGAGCTTTCCCAGGTTCTTGGGGAGCTCACACCTTTCGAGCCCCAGAATTAATTCTAGGGCTCTTATGAAGCTCTACCCTGCACCTGGCTGCTCGCTTCCCCCTCTTCTCCCGGGGGGGAAGGTTCTTCGCTGCTAGACAGCTGTTTTTTTGCTGTTCTAGTGGCTAACAAAGCCGCGGGCCTAGCGCTCACCCAGGGAGCGTCCACAACGTCCTACGGAACCGCCGAAAGTCCTATATTTTGAAATCTTAAGTAAAACTCAGAACGCTCCATCTCCAACAGGATAATTGTCTTTTCTTGCAATTTGTCAGTTGATACCAATTTTTCTTCTAATTCCTCAACTTTCTTTTCTGTCGTTTCCACTTTTTCTTCTACTTTCTGGATTCTCTCTTCATTTTTCCCAATCATGGCTTTCATTTCTTTTATTTCCTGTTTTAAATCATCATGAAGCAATTGTATAATTTTTTTTAATTCCATCATCTCCGAAATTTTCTGTGTTTCTGTCGATGAGGGACTTGCTGTTGAGTGTAGATGCAATGTAAATTTCTTCATATTTATAATCCAAGTGCCTAATCCTCCTCAATGGTTGGATTAGCAAAAAAATAAAATAAAAGTTAAATACAAAAATTAAAAAACAAAAATTCCAATCAACCACCTCCCTCAAAAATCAAATTTCCAAATACCCCAACAGAGAAAAAAAAAAGAGAGAAAATTCAACTGCCAAAAGTAAAAGATAAAAATACATATCCAAACAACCAAAAAGGTAAAATTTTCTTCTGACTCTTCCAGTCTTAATCCAATTTCTTGTCAATCTAGTTCTTTTTTTAAAAAAAGGCATAGAAAAAAAGTCCCTTAAAATAATAGAAAACACAAAATAGAGTGCCTTTCATCCACCAGCAAAGATCAAAACAAGGAACTTCAAAGTAGTCACCAGTCAGTGAGTAATAATAATAAAAGATTAAAAGCCAAAAAGAAAGTCCAAAATCCAATCTTCTCTCTTGCACATCTGTTTTCTTTATCAGTCTACCAGAATGTCAAGATCAACTATAATCAGAGTTTCTTCCAAGTCAAAATCTTTTTCCCCTCTGCCACTAGATGGCACTGCAGACTAGCTTTCAGTAGAAAACAGTACTTTCAATCTTTTAAACTTTTTAAGAACAATCTTCAAAGTTTCATTTTGTCAATTACCACCATTCCAACATTTCAATAGAATGGGATTCAATCATTAATTCATTTAGTCCCAATTTCTTATTTTTTAAGGGATTACTTTTCTTTTCTTAATCACAAAGAAAAAATATAAGAAAAAAGAAAAAGGCTTTTACTTTCTCTTTTCCGCCGCCAGATTGCCGGATGTGAGAGTGAATACACACCCGCTCTCACTCCTCACTCTCAGCCAGTCTATTTCATCTTATTTAATTTCCAAGTGGATTCAAAAGGAAAAGTCTTTTATAAAAAATCAGAGTCTCTCTCACCTCGATGTCTCACGTTGTTTTTCTTTCTTCCTCTTTCATTGCAGCCGCCCCAGCTTCCTAGTGACTTCTATGGTCGCTTTTGCAGCAGTCCGGTTTGAGGAGCTGCTTCTGGTTCAGCCAAGGAGTTTGCAATCCCCTTATGTTGACCAGTCCGTTCTCCTTTTGTTTGTCATCCCTACAGGACAACTAAGGTCACTTAGGACTCCCAGACTGCAGAGATATCAACGGGTCTTCAAGAGACCTTAAAGAGCCCATCTCCCCCTAGTCTTCCACTCTAATAGAACTTTCCTTAGTCACTGCCCTTGTCTATATCTCTTTTTGTATCTAATGGTTAACTGTAGAACAATTATGATATTATTGCAGTTACAGTAGAAATATAGTATAATTCATCAATTTGGTCCAACAAGTAATATGTTTTCTATGCACAATTGTTATAAGAATCTCAGTTGTAAATTATTCTATTTATAATTAATATTATTTAATATACAATATCTTAACTTAGCTTAACTATTTTTTGCTATATGTTGAGTCTATATAAATACATAAAATAATATATACAATTAATTAATAGGAAATTAATAGTAATCAACAATTTCTATTTTTAGTTAGATGTAATTTCAAATATGTGATAACAAACGAGATAACTATAATCTATTCTTAAATATATATAAATCTATAATAAATATATGTAAAATATGTAAATATGTAAAAAATATAAATAATGAAATATTAAATTTTAAAAGTTAAAGGTCCTATAGATCTCACAATAATAAATATCTCTAAATAATATAAAAGTGTTTAAACTATCAAAAGTATTTAGGTAATCAATATACACAGCTGGTTTAATGAGTCCAATCCAAAGTCCTTCGTCTAAATTACCAAAGTTCTTTATTTCTCGATCTCTCTACTTCCTAATTTCTCTGCAACGACCCGTTCTCCACATTTAAGGATAGCAACTTCCTTCAATTTGCTCAGTCACTGTCCCTTCTCTTCACTTTCTCCATCTTTGTTACTAAAAAGATCCTTTCTTTTCTTCTTTTTCTAGTCCATTCACCACCTACACAAACTCTCAACACGTCTTACCACAGCCTCAGTTTCAGTCTAAGCGATCTATACGATTCCCCAGCACAACAGTCGTTCGGATTGCCACTCACAGATGCTTTCGCTCTCTATCAATTCTATGCTGTTTCCTTCTTCCTTCTTTTCTGCCTCCACTGCTAAGGCGCCGCTCTTCCCACTTTGGAGACTCACTTGATTACTCGTTTGTAGATCCCACCAGCTCAGAGAAGTGATTCGGTGTTTCACTTTGTTTTAACTCTCTCTGCCGATATTTCTTGCTGTTTCTCACTTTTTTGCTTCCTTGCCATCAATCAGGCCGTCACACCTCTGGACCTAGCCATGACAGCTGGTCTCTTCCGCGCTGGATTTTAGGGATTCCACCCTCCACAACAGGAGATCGCTCTTTTCCCCGTCACCTCTGGATTATCCCTTCTCAATCGCTGTCCTCTCCAAGGTCCAACTTTGCCGTTACCAGCCTCCAGACACAAAAAATCGGGCAGAAAAAGCGGAGTCCCGTTCTCCTGCACCGCACCACCGTGACGTCACCCCGGAAGTCCTCAGGTCACTGCTATTATTTTCTTCAATTTTCGGGCCAGTCTTGTAATGCTTTCTTTCCACCAGCAGATGTCTCTCTCTAATCCACAATGTTCTCAAAACAACAAAGTATCAAGTTTACAAAAGTATTTTAAATCCACATAGAAAATACTTTCCCTCAGATTTCTTTTCCTTTTATTATTTTTAGTTTCTCCAAAATCAGTTTTAAGTCCAGTTATAAAATTTCCTTTCTTGGGCTTTAATATTTTAACTTCCTCTTTGTTCTTCCTTCAAGTGTCAAAACTGTCAAAACTATTTCAAATCCTCATAAAATACTTTCCCTCAGGTTTCTTTTTCTTGTATTAATTTTAATTTCTCCAAATCCAATTTTAAATCCAGTTATAAAGTTTTGTTTCTTGGGCTTTACTACTTTTAGTACTAAAAGTACATTTAGTACAATGTTGATTGATAACAGTTTTGTTTCTTCTTCCATTGTTTACTTATAAATAGGTTTTGTTGTTTTAGTTCCGTGATGGTGAACCTATGGCACGTGTGCCAGAGGTGGCACGCAGAGCCCTCTCTTGGGCACATGCACCATTGCCAGCTGCTCTTCCGGGTTCCAGCATGCACATGCGCACGGCAGCCAACTGCTGTCTTCCGGGTTCCAGTGCGTGCATGCGCGCCAACCAGCTGGTCTTTGCATGCAGACCAGCTGGCCGGCGCACATGCGCATGCCAAAACATGGAAAAGAGCAGCTGGCCGGTGCGCATGCACGCCAGATCAGCTGGCCGCCACGCGTATGCACACCGGCCAGGTGCTCTTTTCTGGGTTCCAGTGCTCCGGCGCGCACACATGTGCTCCAATTTCAGCACACGATGCCGAAAAGGTTAACCTTCACTGTTCTCGTTTATCTTATTTCTCTCTGTTCTGTCTTGCTCCTTCTTGTTCCCTTCTGTCTTTTTACTCTGTTTCGGTTTCTTCATGTTGTATGCTTCCCTCTGCTATTGATTCCTCTTATTTTTTGCCATCAATTTCCTCCCGTCTCTCTTCTTCCTCGTATGCTGCAAGGTGCTGATAATAGAATTATTCTGCTTTGTCTATTGTATCTAGTCTACAGGTGAAACTCGAAAAATTAGAATATCGTGCAAAAGTTCATTTATTTCAGTAATGCAACTTAAAAGGTGAAACTAATATATGAGATAGACTCATTAAATGCAAAGCGAGATAGTTCAAGCCTTGATTTGTCATACTTTTGATGATTATGGCTTACAGCTCATGAAACCCCCAAATTCACAATCTCAGAAAATTAGAATATTGTGAAAAGGTTCAATATTCTAGGCTCAAAGTGTCCCACTCTAATCAGCTAATTAAGCCATAACACCTGCAAAGGGTTCCTGAGCCTTTAAATGGTCTCTCAGTCTGGTTCAGTAGGAATCACAATCATGGGAAAGACTGCTGACCTGACAGTTGTTCAGAAAACCATCATTGACACCCTCCATAAGGAGGGAAAGCTTCCAAAGGTAATTGCAAGAGAAGTTGGATGTTCCCAAAGTGCTGTATCAAAGCACATTAATAGAAAGTTATGTGGAAGGGAAAAGTGTGGAAGAAAAAGGTGCACAAGGAGCAGGGATGACCGCAGCCTGGAGAGGATTGTCAGGAAAAGGCCATTCAAAAGTGTTGGGGACTTTCACAAGGAGTGGACAGAGGCTGGAGTCAGTGCATCAAGAGCCACCATACACAGACGGATCCTGGACATGGGCTTCAAATGTTGCATTCTTCGTCAAGCTGCTCCTGAACAACAAACAACGTCAGAAGCGTCTTACCTGGGCTAAAGAAAAAAAGAACTGGTCTGTTGCTCAGTGGTCCAAAGTCCTCTTTTCTGATGAGAGCAACTTTTGCATCTCATTTGGAAACCAAGGACCCAGAGTCTGGAGGAAGAATGGAGAGGCACACACTGCAAGATGCTTGAAGTCCAGTGTGAAGTTTCCACAGTCTGTGTTGATTTGGGGAGCCATGTCATCTGCTGGTGCTGGTCCACTGTGCTTCATTAAGTCCAGGGTCAACACAGCCGTCTACCAGGAGATTTTGGAGCACTTCATGCTTCCTTCCACAGACGAGATTTATGGGGATGCTGACTTCATTTTCCAGCAGGACTTGGCACCTGCCCACACTGCCAAAAGTACCAAAACCTGGTTCATTGACCATGGGATTACTGTGCTTGATTGGCCAGCAAACTCGCCTGACCTGAACCCCATAGAGAATCTATGGGGCATTGCCAAGAGAAAGATGAGAGACATGAGACCGAACAATGCAGAGGAGCTGAAGGCCGCTATTGAAGCATCCTGGTCTTCCATAACACCTCAGCAGTGCCACAGGCTGATAGCATCCATGCCATGCCGCATTGAGGCAGTAATTGATGCAAAAGGGGCCCAAACCAAGTACTGAGTACATATGCATGCTTATACTTTTCAGAGGTCCGATATTGTTCTATGTACAATCCTTGTTTTATTGATTTCATGTACTATTCTAATTTTCTGAGATTGTGAATTTGGGGTTTTCATGAGCTGTAAGCCATAATCATCAAAAGTATGACAAATCAAGGCTTGAACTATCTCGCTTTGCATTTAATGAGTCTATCTCATATATTAGTTTCACCTTTTAAGTTGCATTACTGAAATAAATGAACTTTTGCACGATATTCTAATTTTTCGAGTGTCACCTGTATTCCCTCAGGTATTAGCTGGGGTGGGTTCTAAATTTTTTTACTACCGGTTCTGTGGGCATGACTTATTTTGTGGGCGTGGCTTGATGGTCATGTGACAGTGGGTGTGGCTTGATGGTCATGTGACTGGGTGGGCATGGCCAACTCAATGTCACTCACGTCAAGGGGTGCCTCGCCTGGCCCCACCCTTCCCAGCCATTCCTTGTCACACCCAGCCTCAACGTATCTATAGTTCTGTAAAAATGTTGTTCACCTTTTTTCAACTTTATTATCTACATACTATAGCTGTACTTTCATGGACCACTGAAAGGAGGAAATGGCTCACATGCTTTGCCCAAGAGTGTGGTAGGCAACAGGCTTTTAAGGGGCTGCCAGAAAGAAGGGGGGGCAATGTATTTTCCAAAGCACCAGAAGGCAAAACAAGAAGCAATGGATGGAAACTGAACAAAGAGAGAAGCAACCTAAAACTAAGGAGAAACTTCCTGACAGTGAGAACCAATATAGGTGCAGAAATATTTCAGTCATAATTTCACATATAAAATAGCCATTCGTGTAATACAACCTGCATATTGTTCAAAACAGTCATTAGTATTATGGCTGATGTTTGACAGCAAGCTTAAAAGTCAAAGATCACAAGAGTGCTTCTTTCTCTGTATGTATACAAAACATCACATACCAGGAATAGCATATTAAGATGGACTTATACAACCTGATGTACAAAATAAACACACACATATTTATGCTCTGGACTATAGACATTGAATGCATGTAAATCCCTGAAAAATATGTGGTAGCCCTGGGCAAAAGAAAGGCAGTAAAATCACTGTAGGTGTAGGGACAGTGTAAAATATTAACACATGATAAATAATGGAACAATTTAAAATAATAGTACAGAGTTTTTTCTCTCTCTCCCTCTCCCTTCCTTCCTCTTTCTTTCTCTTCTATCTTTCTCTCCTTCTTTCTTTCTTTCTTTCTTTCTTTCTTTCTTTCTTTCTTTCTTTCTTTCTCTCTTTCTCTTTTTCTGTCTGTCTGTCTGTCTCTCTCTCTCTCTCACACACACACACACACACACCTGGTCTGGGCACAAAGTATCTGTTGTTACAGAAGTTCTCATTTCTCTCTATAATACACTTGATACTAATCAATACCCTATCTATGCATGTTTACTTGGCAGTAAGGCTACTCTCTTTCAGTGGGATTTACTCCTAATAGATACACATGATTGCAGGCAGACAGCTAGCTCCGTTGTTTAATAGGCTGTAAGTAAAATTTCTACATTAACAAAATGTATACCTAAACAACAGAATATAGGAGCAAAAAATCATAGCAATAGTCTGAGCTATGCTTTTCTTCTTTAAATGGAAGTACTACCCATTTTAACCAGACATTAAGATTCATTAGTTTGGAATACTAGTATGGCTTGCACTGAACCTTGACAGTACTTGTTTTCCTTACAAACTAGCTCAACTTTGTTTCCTTTAAATCTTGCTTTCATTACATACCGCCCACTTCGGACCAAGAGCTCCATTTTTAGGGAAAGAGAGTGGGAAAGGCACACTCTGGATTCCAGACTCCGAGCCTTCCCTGAGCCGGGAAGCCCTCCTCGTTCTCATTCTTCCCAATCCCTTCCCACTCCCGGATCCTTCACCACCCCCCTCGCTTCCTTTTGCTTGAAACTCCTTTCAGGGTGGGAGGGAAAACCAAATAAAAATGGGAAGGAGGCAAGGACAGAAAATGGTGCACAGAGGAGGGCATTTTTCAGCCGCTTTCTGGGACTGAAAAGTTGAGGGGACCCAAGGAAGCAGCAACCATCCTGCGCCACCTTCTTTTTCTCTCCCTGCCCCTGCTTTTCTCTCTCCAGGGAAGAAGGGGACTAACCTTAAAAAAAAAAAGCTCTGGACTTCCGGTGGCACCGCAGGCGCCGAGGACGCTCTTTTCTTGAGCGCCAGCCCCGCGATCTCGTTAAGCCACTAGAACAGCGCAAATCAGCTGTCTAGCGGCTGGAAAACTTTCTCCCTGGGAAAAGGGGAGGAAGAGAGCAGACGGGTGTAGGTAGAGCTCCCCAAGGACCCCCAGGAACAATTCTGGGGCTCGAAGGGTGAGAGCTCCCTGGAAGCCCGACAGAGCTCTGGATCCGGGACGTTTCTGCTTTAAGCAGAAGAAGACGCCGCGACCACCCCTGCAAACAACACTTGGAATAAACATAATTCAGAAGCAGGCTGAGCAAATTCAGGAGAGATTAGATCTGCAAGTACTGAACTTTAACTCCAAATGTGTATTACTTCCTTCTGACTTATTAAGGGGAGAAAGTGAAACCAAGATGGGGATTGAGCTTTAATGGGGCATGAAAGCGAAAGTTAAAAAGGAAGTTTCTTTTAGTGTTGGCAGCCCCTGTTCAAAATTAGAGATTTGTGCTTTTTTAAAAAAGGAGAAGATCAAAGATTACAGCAGTGATTTTTTAAAAAAGGATTGATATTATTTAAAGACTGATTTCTGGATTTGGTGGATTTACCGTTCTGGCAGCTGATTAAATTTAAATTGGAAATTAAAAATGGCTTCAAAACAAATTAAGGCTATTGTCCCCAAAAGTGCTGGGACTTCGCCAGCTCAAACGTCCAGATTGCAATCTCTCTCTGTTCCAACGGAACCAACAATATTAACATTTGAAATGTTGCAGGAAGCCCTCAAAACACAAGCCTCTGTTACAGAAAAAAAAATTGCTTCAATGTTTCAGGAGCAAACTCGAGAGGTTGCTGAAGAGATAGCTCAAGTCAAAGAGACTATTCAAAAACGAAACCAAGAAATTAGAGAAGATATTATCATGGCAGTACAAGGATTGGCAGGACATATTGAAGCAATAGATGAAAAAGTGGAAGAAATTAAGCAGTCTAATGAGAACTTGGAAAATAAAATGGGGGAGGTCCAGGACAAGATGGAAAGAGCAGAGGCTGATGTGATAATGATACAATATAGAGACATGGAATTTGTTCTGAGAATAAGAGGCCTCAAGGAAAATAAGCAAGAGAATTTGAGAGAGATCTTTTCAGAAGCATTTGCACAGATAATGGGAGATCAAAAAGCAAATTTTGAATGGCAAATTTTATCATGTCAATTCATGGGTGGCAGCAAATAGGTTAATGACAGTCATGCAACAAATGATTCATAATGATCAAACTGGTTTTATAAATGGTAGACAAATGAAGAGTAATGTAAGGCAAATTGTTAACCTATTGGAGTATTTGGGGAAGAACAACCAAATCCCTGCGGTGCTGATATTTCTTGATTCAGAGAAAGCATTTGATCGATTGAATTGGCAATTTTTATTGAAAATAATAGAAAAGATGCAGTTTGGAGAACATTTCACAAAATCTATTAAGGCAATATATCAGAAACAAACAGCGCAAATAATAATTAATGGTAGTTTAACAGATACTTTTAATATAGAAAAAGGAACAAGACAAGGATGCCCTTTGTCTCCATTATTGTTTATCTTGACTTTGGAATTTTTGTTAAGTAAGATACGTGGGTCGGACAAAATAAGTGGAATTAAGATTAGGCAGTATGACTATAGATTACGAGCATTTGCAGATGACTTGGTTGTTACTTTAACCCAACCATTACAGTTGGTTGTAGGTCTAATGGATATAATTAATCAATATGGACAAGTATCTGGATTTAAAATAAATGCAGGGAAAACGAAGATAATAACTAAAAATATGACTATAAATCAAAAAGAATTAGAAAGACTAACAGGATTTGAAATTGTAAAAAAAGTTAAGTATTTAGGGGTCTATATTATGACATCAAATGCGAAATTATTTAAGTATAATTATGATCTGTTGTGGCAAAAAATACAGAGAGAGATGGAAAACTGGAAAAAATTACAATTATCCTTGTTAGGAAGAATAGCAGCAGTAAAAATGAATGTTTTGCCTAAGTTTTTGTTTCTTTTTCAAATGATACCAATACTTAAAAAAGATGAGAATTTGAAGATATGGCAGAAGGGTATTAATAATTTTGTTTGGGTAGGGAAGAGACCGAGAATAAAACAAAAAATAATGCAGGATATACGTGAAAGAGGAGGTCTCAAAATGCCTAACTTAAGACTATATTATGAGGCAGCTGTCCTATCAGCAATGAGTGATTGGATGAACTTAACAGAAGAAAGAATATTGAATATTGAGGGATATGATTTGGTTTACGGGTGGCATGCTTATTTATTATATGATAAGAAAGTGGATAAGACTTTTAAAAGTCATATATTAAGGAATGCTCTATTGCGTGTCTGGAAAAAGTATAAGTATAAACTAAACGAGAAGTTACCATTGTGGGCAATACCCAGACACGCGATAGAGAATATAAGTGTAGAGCAAAGGCAGGATGTGATTACATATAAAGAGCTTCTTAACAAGGAAAGAGGTATACTACAATTAAAATCTTTGAATCAACTAAGAGAAGAAAGGACAATTTGAACATGGTTTCAATATGTACAGTTGCAAGCTAGATGGAGAGAAGACCAGAAAATTGGTTTTCTGCAAAATGAGGAGAATTTAGTAAAACAGATTAGAGATCAAAGTCAAATGCACATAAAAAGGTTGTATAATGTGTTGGTAGAAATAGATTCAGAATCGGAGTTAGTTAAGGACTCTATGATAAAGTGGGCACAAAATATTGAAGAACCAATAATGATGGAAACATGGGAAAAAATATGGGTTAGAAATGTGAAGTTCACGCAAGCCCAAAATTTAAGAGAGAATTTTTATAAAATGTTTTATAGATGGCATCTGGATCCTAAAAAGCTAGCCTGTATGTATCCAAGTGTGCAACCTAAGTGTTGGAGATGTGAATGTGATGATGCCACGTCTTATCATATATGGTGGACATGTAAAAAAATTAAGGCATTTTGGATAAAAATATGGTGGATTATTCAAAATATTCTCAAAAAGAAGATAAAATTTACTCCACAGTTCTTTTTGTTAGGCATAATTACAAATTGTACTGTTATAGAGACTAAGTTGATTTAAAATTTAATAACAGCAGCCAGACTCTTGGTGGCACAGTACTGGAAGAAGGAAGACTTGCCTACTATTGAAGAATGGACACTAAAAGTAGCGAATTTAGCAGAGTTGGCCAAAATTTCAGTGTATTTGAAGGACCATTCAAATGAAAGATATATATTGGAATGGAGAAGATGGATTGACTATATTCAAAACAAATATCGGACTAAAAAGTTTCAAATAGCTTATGAATGAAACCTATATATATATATTTTTTTAAAAAAATATGTTTAGTTAGTTGAAAGGGGAGTTAAAGAGCAAGAGGGAGTTTGGAGACCACAGAAAGTTAGCTTATTTTAGCTTATGTTTGTTATGCTATACCCTGTTTTTGCTCTGGGAAGTCCGGGGGGTGGGTGGCTGGGGGGAGGGGTGTTGGAGGGAGAGGGGGGAGGGGGGGGTGGGAGGGGGGAAAATTGTTGTAATGATTGTTAAAAGTTTTTAAATTAAAAAAAAAAAAGCTCTGCTGCTGAGCAGAGAAAGTAATAGCTGGGAAAGATGTTGCTACAGAGTCAAAACAACGAAAAAATTGCCCTTCCCCTGTTCCGACCCTCTTTTTCTCCCCACCAGTTTCTTTTAGCTTTGGCTCCAGTGCCAAAAGAGAGAATTCTCTTTTGTTTGTGAAGTCCCCCTCCTTTTTTCCCCGCCCAGCTGGAGAAAGACAGGAGAGGGCTACTGCTGCTCCTATCAGTCCCAGCGCAGTGGCTACATGCAACGCCGGTGGCTTCAGGAGGCGCTGGCCAGCAGGGAGAAGGGAGCCGGCACAGCAACCTTTGTAGACACACAGCTGCAAAGCTTGCCGAGCTTCCCCCCATCCCCTACCCCACCTGCCACCCCAAATTGTGCCCTACTGCAAGACGCACATTTTACCAGACAGTGGCAGCTCTGGGTCGTCTCTCAGCCATTGCGTGCAGGGAGTGCGAGGCAACTAACTTCTCACACTCAGGAGAAGTTTTTCTTTACTTTGCAAGGTTTTTCCCTGCACACAACGGCTGAGAGACGACCTGGAGCTGCCAGTCTGCGCTCTGCCAGGCGAGCAGCAGAGCGAGTAAGCCAACGATCTGCCGGCTTCCTGTAATCTGCAGTTTACTTGTGAGCACCATGCTCATGAGGAAACTGCAGATTAGAGGAAGCCAGCAGATCGCAGGCAGCAAAAGAAACCGCCACCTCCTTCCTCTGTGCATCGAGGAGGCCGAGCAGCAGCGGGAAGAGCACAGGACGGGAGGCGCAGGAAGTGGCTGCCAGCGATGCCCTCAGGTGAAGATGTTGTGGGCGGGTTGGCTCGACCCCCCTTAGGAGCCTCAGTTTACTCATGAGCACCATTGGCCTTTCTCCCTGCCTCTCCCGGCCAATGTTGCTCATGAGTAAACTGCAGCTAGGAACTCCCGCGTGCTTCCCTCGCAGGCCAGGCCAGCTGGGGGAAACGCACAGGAAGAACTCTGGTGCCGCGATCTCCCGCGCGCTCCCCTCCCTCCCCACGTGCAGCGGTCTACCACCCACTGCTGGTATCACCCCTCCACCAGCTCTCCCTCCCCTGCCCACCCGTGCCCTTCAGCCTTACCTTTGCCAGCAGTGGTGAGCAGAAGTACGGGGCTAGATTCTGCAAGTAGTGGCTGGGTGGGGCGGACGAGCATCGGGCGAGCAGGGTTAGCGAGCGGGGACCGGTTCAAGGGCATGGCCAGCCAAAGGTCACTAACGGTTCAGGGAACCACATCAAATTTCTGCTAACGGTTCTCCCGAACTGGTCCGAACCGGTAGCAACACACCTCTGGTATTAGCCATCTAAAGTTTTGTTGTTGTTAGTTGCGAAGTTGTGTCCGACCCATCGCGACCTCATGGACAACGTTCCTCCGGGCCTTCCTGTCTTTTACCATCCTCTGGAATCCATTTTTTTTTATTTTTTTCTAAATAATTTTATTAAAGATAAACAAACAAAAACATACATACATACAATACACAACATAGACAAACTATACATTAAAATCAAGTCTTACAACTTGAGCCTAAAAGAAAGTTACTTCGGTATTTTATATTCTTTCTAGCCAGGTTTTACCTACATAAACTAAGTTGTTTTGTAGCTCTGGTTGTGTGAAATCTCATTCACAAGCTTCAGGGCTTTTTTTCTGTTGACAAACTGCAACTCTGTGTTGCTCTCTGGGAGACTCAGATAGCTATTTCTGCCTTATAAGGCTTCGTCGGTGAGCCACACCCACTTCTCAGATATTCCCCCTGTAAAGGTATAATGTGTCTTTTTCTTTTTCGTAGGCTTTTATGTGCATATTCTTTCTAGCCAGGTTTTACCTACGTAAACTAAGTTGTTTTGTAGCTCTGGTTGTGTGAAATCTCATTCACAAGCTTCAGGGCTTTTTTTCTGTTGACAAACTGCAACTCTGTGTTGCTCTCTGGGAGACTCAGATAGCTATTTCTGCCTTATAAGGCTTCGTCGGTGAGCCACACCCACTTCTCAGATATTCCCCCTGTAAAGGTATAATGTGTATATAGCTTTGAATATACGGACTTTTGTTGGCAGGGTGATGTCTCTGCTTTTTAGTATGCTGTCTAAATTTGCCATAGCTTTCCTCCCCAGGAGCAAGCGTCTCTTAATTTCTTGGCTGCAGTCCGCATCTGCGGTGATCTTGGAGCCCAGGAATATAAAATCTGTCACTACCTCCATTTCTTCACCATCTATTTGCCAGGAATTGAGATGGCCGGATGCCATGATCTTAGTTTTCTTTTTATTTTTTTATTGAAAAGTTTTTATTTTATAAACAAGCATACATACAATATATAATCAATCAATCAGTGTATCATCTGAATACATCTTTTTTCCTCTTACTCCTCCAATATTTATCATATCTTGATATTATCATTTCATTTGTTATAACGTTTTCCCCACATTTACTTTTATATCTGTACCTTTATCTATTCAACCATTTTATCCCCCCTCCCCTCCCCCACCCCCGACTTCCCAGAGCAAAAACAGGGTATAACATTTAACAAGCAAAAGCTAAATTATACTAACCTACTACAAAGTTTAATTCATTTCTCAAAATATAAATTTCAAAACCTTCAGGAAACTATCCCTTAATTTTTTAATTAACCATTTCTATATTTTTTCCAGTCCTTCTTCCTCAATCAACATTGCTCCCTAATAAAGTTCTAAATTAGACATTTATCCTCTTTAATCCTTCATAAAATTAAACATTTTAAAACTTTAAACATTTTATCTCATATACCTTCTTAAAATACTATAATCTTATGTTAAACATTTTAAAAATCTCTTAATACATCAATAAGACATTAAGACATTTCTCAAGATATAAATTTCAAGCCCTTCAGAAAGGTATCCCTCAAATTTTTAATTAGCCATTTTAATACCTCGATAACTCTTAAAAAACTATCATTTTTATATCCAAAACCAATTGTAATAACACATTTCCTTTATATTATTATCTTAGAATAAACTTTAAAAATACAAATTTGATTAAGCTTCTCAACCTATTGCTAAAATCCTCCCAAAAAAAAATTAATCTTCAGTTCTTCCCTTCTTTCTGTATTTTTTCCAGTCCTTTTTCTTCGATAATTCTTTCTTCTTCAGCATTGCTCCCCCCTCCTGCTTTTATTTTTGAGAATTTTAAAATTTGGATTTGAGGTTGATGTCTCTTTAAAAGTTTTTGTCTTCTTAAAGTTATTTCATTTAATTTGAAACCCCCATAAATCCCTCTCAAGTCCTCCTGATTAAACTCTTCCAGATTCCTTTGCTTTCCCCTCTTGGTCTGGAAAGCATCCTTTTTATCCAAAGCCACATTAAGCTGGATTTCTGCCCCATCTTCTTCCAACAGCTCACTACTGTCTAACAAGCCTTGAAATGATACTATATTCTCCTTTGTCTCCATGTTTTGAGTCAAAACAGTTTCCTCTTCCTGAGACCTTTCATCAAAAAAACCTTTAAGACTTTCCAGTAAAGCAGTGGTTTGTGACTCAAAAATTTCATGTATTATAACTCTTATTGGTGTATGTAATAATAGTCCTTCAGCACTTTCAAAGGTACCAGCCATTTTCTTTTTTTTTTTCGAAGTCCAATTATTCACACAATTTAAAAATGTAAATTAGTTAAAATCAATTCCATAGTCTTTTGCTTTCCACTTCCACTTTAGAAGTATAAAGTAGTTGGAATCAATACCATAGTCTTTTTCATTTCACTAGCACTTTAAATCCTTTTTCTTGCCGGGTAATCCAGTAGCTTTTACAATGTTGCAGCTTTAATGATCACTTTCATTTATAAATTTCGTTTTGCCACCCTAAAGTGCCATCTTTTTTTCTTTGTTTTAAACGGAGTTAAAGTTTAATACTTGAATTTTCTGTTCTCCTGATTTTGCTCTGCCAGCATCCAGATTCAAATTTTCTCATAATCCTTAAAATTGCACTGCTGGTGTGGTCGCGACCCCTTGTTCTGCATAAAGCAGAATCGTCCCGGATCTGGAGCACTGAAGGGCTTTCAGGGAGCTCTCACCCTGCAAGCCCCAAGCTTAAAAAAAAAAGCCTGGGGGTCTAGGGGAGCTCTACCCAGACCCTTCTGCTCTTCTCTCCCCGTTTTTCCCTGGGGGAGAGTTTCAAGCCGCTAGAACAACTGATTTTCGCTGTTCTAGCGGCAAACGGAATCACGGGGCTGGAGCTCCTGAAGGAGCATCCGTTCGGGGAACACGGAGCCACTGGAAGTCCGATCTTAGTTTTCTTAATGTTGAGTTTCAAGCCAAATCTAAAGTTTACATCATGTTTTATTAGTTGTCTTGTCAGAAATTGGTACTGTTTCCTTGTATCTCTTACTCTTCTGGGTATTTGTTTCAAGACTGCTATTTCTCTCCCTTTGTATTTCAATGGTGCATCAATCTGATATAGGTAGTTTATTGTATTTATCCCAATGGTCAAAATCTGATATAACCAATGCTGTTAGCATTTTGAGTTGGCACACGTCAGTACCCAAACAACTACACTGGTTAGGAATAAAAAGGATATTGTGGTATTTAAACGGAACAATGGAACTAGGACTATGGATAAGGCCATCTGGTGACTTATTACAATGCTATGTAGATAGTGTCTGGGCAAATGATGTGCGGGACAAAAAATCAAACTCAGAGTTTGTGGTATTGTTTGCTGGCACTGTAATTGAATGGAAATCCAGAAAAGAATCTTCAGTAGCACTTTCAACTGCTGAAGCTGAATTCATAGCATTGTCTGAAGCATGTTCTGAAATAACCTGGTATGTACAATTGTTAAGGGATGTACATATTGATGTAAAAGAAGCTGTACCAGTATTCTAAGACAATGTTGCATGTATATATAAATCAAATAAACTAAACTAAACTAAACTAAAGATGGCAACAGGAGAACACATCGGAAGCAGGAGTAAACATGTAGATATAAAGTATTGTAACATCAGGGAGGCTGTTAAGGATAAACTGATACGGTTACAGCATTGTTTCACTGAAAACAATATAGCCGATATATTAACTAAGCCTTAAAATGCAGACAAGCATCAAGAGTATGTAAAAGCATTTGGATTGGCAGCTGTTCACCTTTAAATGGGAGGAGTGTCAATGTGATAATTTAAGAGCTGACCAGCTGATGCAATGAGGGGAATGAGTCAGCAGGGACTTTGGCTGTTATCCTTTTAAGAGCCTGTGTAATAAGAGGAGGCCCTGCTAGCGTGTTGGTTGGTTCATTGAGTTTCTTCCCTGCTATAAGTGCTGTTTGTTTAGATACTGCTTGTAGCACGTGTATGTATAGTATTCCTATATTCCTATTGTAGATAAAAACCACTATTTGATACAAACCACTGTTGGCTGTACTTGCTCCTGGACTGATACACGTGATAGACCTGTGTACACTCTGACAGTTTCTTTTGAACAGTTTGTATCCTTCCATCAGTACATTCCAGTCATGAGTTTCATCCCACCAAGTTTCAGTAATGGCAACTGTGTCATACGTGCCCTGGTGTACTAGTACTTTCTCCAATTTAAATTTTATTTGTTTATCCAAGTATAAAATACAAAGAAAAAAAAAGATGTGAAAAACTAAGAAAAGAGGGAGGGAAAAAAAGAGATATAGTGTAAAGGGAGAAAAGAAAAGAGAAAGGCACCAACTTCCGACTCTAGCACAGTAGAAGATAACATTACAACCACAACTTTTTACTTTTACACAATAGTATGTACAAGCCATTTCTATAACAATAAGCCTATCTAGTTTACAAAAACAAAATTTCATTTTTTTTCCGTTTCAAGCACAAACTCCGGAAGCAATTTCAAAACAGAGACAAGGTTAGCTATATTCTCTTCTTTGGATAAAAGAATCAATTTTACCATCTCTACTTCTCTTTGCTGTGGGGAATAATATATCATTTATTTTTATTTTTATTTTTTTTAACCCTAAAGGGAGAAAACACTTTTTTTGTTTGGTATTTTTCTAATTATAGGTCCAATTAACTCCATTTAGCTCATTAAATTTCAATCTGTCCCTTAAGTTTATCCTCATGAAATGGATCTTTTTCTTCTCTTATTTTCAAATCTAGTCAATAGTATTTTACAGACTTTGGAAATTATTCAGCATTACTTAAAGAAACAGAGGACATGCATTTACATACTCATTTTATACATACAAAACTAACTTAAAACTTTCTTTCAGTGCGTATGAAAGAATGTACTTTTAAAAATCCGTCCTAATTAATTAAGACATTAAATTTAAGTCACTCCCTCCAGCTTGTCATAAAATAAAGTCTTTTTCTTCTCAGAAGAATCTATCAAGTCTCTTTTCCTGAAAAAGTTCTCAGCTTTATTTATATCCAAGAAAACAAAAGTCCCAAAGTTGTTCTGTTAGACGTTGTAAATTAGTCTGAAGCAGATCTTCCCAGTTTAAAATTTCCTTTGCTAAGTTTATGTGCGGGTTCCATTTACGGAGCCAAGGCAGTCCAAGTATGAGGGGCTGTTCCATGCCCGGGGCCACAATAAAACTAAGAGTCTCCAGGTGATCCCCCATTTGCATCTTGATTGGCTCAGTCACAAAATGGGCTGGGCCCCCTCCTGCCACTGATCCATCTAGCTGACAGAATGTGATGGGCCTTTTCATCGCTTTTAGTCTTAGACCCATCTTTTCAACTACGTCTGGACTGATTACGCACCTGGTGCATCCAGAATCTAGGAGGGCTGGCATCTGGCCATGGGCCCCGGTGGATGGTACCCTTAGTTCTACTGGGATGGTCATGGGGCCCTCTTTGTGACTCACCAGGTCATCGTTGTCGGAATCGGTGTCAGTCTCGCTGTCGTCAGCGATGGTCGGAGTTCCCAACTCACCCTGTTTCAGGGGAGCGAACTCAACGACTTCTCCTTTCAGAGCAGTCTCACGGGCTTTCGCGGGTGTTTTATCAGCCTTCCTTCCTCTGGTAGAGGTCGCCTTTGGTGCTGGCTTGGAGAAGCACTCAGCGGCTCGGTGCCCCTCCTTCCCACATTTGAAACACACGGAGGATTTTGGCTTGGGCCCTGCTTTCCCCACTGCTGCCTTTGGTGCCCCCTTGTGGAATGAGGAGGGTGGCTGATCCCAAGTGTGCCCACCACGGAGCCGGCTTCGGGCCAGGTCGATCTCCACCTCTGCTGCCAACACGTACCAGCTCTGCAGGTCTTCAGGGGCCCCCCGTGAACGGCAATCTTTGTAGACGTCCTCATTCAACCCATCTTTATAATTCTCTAGTAGGGCCACTTCTGACCACCCTCTCATGTAGGGTGCCAACTCGCGGAACTCCTGGATGTACTCCGCCACCGATCTCTGGCCCTGGTGAATGCCCTTCATTCTGATTCTCACTTTTCGTTCGGCTAAGGGGTCCTCAAACCGCGTTCTGAGGGGTCTTATAAATAGATCATAATTTCTCAGCAAAGGGGAGTTATTATTGTGGAGTCCCACCATCCATTCAGCTGCTACTCCCTCTAGGGCTTTGGTAATGCACCTCACTCGTGCGGCATCTGAGAGGAAGTCCTCCCCCCAGTCCTGCATATGGTTCCACACTTGGGTCAGGAAAAATCCCATTTTTTTTCGGATCTCCTCCAAACTTTTCTGATATCGGGGGAATTTTTGGCTTTCTTTGCCTCTGGGGTGGTGCCTGTCTTGCCGGGGGGGCCTGGGCTGTTGCATCACCCACCTGAGTTCCAGAGGCTTGAGCTGTTCCTTCCCCAGCTTGCTCTCTCTCTCCCCCACAAGCCGCAGCCTCTGGTTCATCCCTGGGGCGTTCCCCCCCTTTCTCAGCAGGGTAGGCATACCTGTCCTGGCTTCTACGGCTCTCCTCAGCTTCTTTCAGAAGTTGCAGGGCTTGTGTGAACAGGAGGTTTTCTTTCTGCTCCTGCATCCAGGCAGATTCTCCCTTTCGGGGTCTGGTGCTTGTTACTCCATGGGGGGTCTTCTCCAGCTCCGGTAGCCTCCCCACTCCCAGCTTGCTCCGATTCTTCTTCCAGCCGTAAATTAGCCATCCAGTCCGAGGCTTCCCCCCCAGGTGGAGTGATGAAGCTGTTGAGCCAGCAGCTCCCATCTGGTCCTGGTCGCTGTCTTGATCAGACATTGTTTGTTGAGCCCCCTCAGTAGTTTTCCGGGATGGCTGTTAAAAAGAGACCTTGCTTTATGTCAGGCATGCCTCCTTTCAGCACTCAAGAAAGAAAAAACCCGACTCCATTTTCATAGAGAAAGGTGCTTTAACTGAATGTGAACTGAATGCAACCAAAGCAAAGCAAGGTCTGAAGCAAAGGCGCGAAAATCACATATAGAAAGCATCCCCCCCAACTGTCCAGTGTAAATCATCCAATCCACAGGTTCTCCAGGGGTCATGTGGGTGCAAATGTCTGGCAGTGTCATCCTCTTGCTATGCCACGACCGTTGACCTTGAGACGTTATCAACTTCAAATAAAACGCTGCAGCAAAGTTTCACTTTCCTTCTCCTCCAGCTCGCTTCCCCCTCCCAAGAATTCCAATATCTCCCCCTCCCCCCATTTCATGGCAGCCGAGCAAGTAAGCAATGAAAGAGCGGAGGCTGACAATGGCTATCATGTCTTTTTTTCTCAAAGAATTCTCAACCTTGTTAGTATCCATAAAGCAAAAGTCCCAAACTTCTTGAGAGTTGTGAAGTTACTTGATACTCTTGTTTCAGTTGCACTGGGAGGGTTGTACTCGCACCATCACCATAAAAAAAACTGATGTCAGATTTATATTCTGAAGTTACAGTTAGGTTATTTGCATTATCCAGTATTTGTGAAGTTGACACAGTAGGTTGATAATTTTCTACACCTAATTATGTCTCTTGTTCTTTTTTAATATCCTCGGTGTAATTAATATATTTTGGTTGATTTATGAATTGAGTAATCTTCTGTATTGACCATATGTCCTTAATAACAGACTCCAGCTCAGAATTAAGCATCCTTGTAGCTTCCTCTAGTGGTCAAAGACTGTTATTTATTTCTTTATTTTTTCCTTTTTCTAGCCAATCAGAATCCATAAAAATCAGCAAATTTCAACCACCCACAACAAAACAATACAGGGCTACAAATCAGTGGTAAAATCCAAAAATTTTCCCTACCAGTTCTCTGGGCGTGGCTTGGTGGACATGGCTTGGTGGTCATGTGAGTGGCTGGGTGTGGCTGGGTGGTCATGTGAGTGGCTGGGCATGGCCAACTCAATGTCACTCCCACCCAGTCACATGACCAACCCCCCACACACACACACACACCTACCCAAGTTTTGTGGCTCCCGGTGTTTTCTGTGGGAAATGGGTCATGTGACTGAGTGGGTGTGGTCGACTTGATTGGTCTCACCGTTAGGAAATTTCTCCTTAGTTCAACTCACAATAAAATAGCACTGTTCCAATATTTAGAATAGAATAGAAGAACAGAGTTGGAAAGGACCTTGGAGGTCTTCTAGTCCAACCCCCTGCTTAAGCTGGAAACCCTACACCACTTCAGACAAATGATTATCCAATCTCTTCTTAAAAACTTCCAGTGTTGGAGCATTTACAACTTCTGGAGGCAAGTTGTTCCACTGATTAATTGTTCTGTCAGGAAATTTGAGGGGCTCCTACAAAAATGAGGGAGTTAATTTATTTTCCAAAGCACCAAAAGGCACAACAAGAAACAATGGATGGAAACTAACCAAGGATGAGACCAATTAACCAATGGAATATCTTGCCTTCAGAAGTTGTGGGTGCTCCATCACTAGAGGCTTTCAAAAAGAGTGAGGGAAGTACACCCCAAAAGGACAGTGCCAGGAACCACTAAAGCAATGCAGAAAACTTAAAACAGCCATTCCCCTTTTAAAAAAAAGTCAACCCCAAAGCAAAGGCAGCAGCTGAGAGGGAAACTAAGAGTAGCTGCTCAGGCTAATTGAAAGCCTGGGTGTGCTGCCAAAAGCCATTAACCCTTCCAACTCTATTATTCTATGTTCTCTATGTTCTAAATTGGGTGCTTCACAGCAGAAGCAATACAGCAGGCTGGACCACACATGCATTAAATTCACGGCTTGTATGATCAAGCTGCATCATTGTCCCCTCCTGTATCTTTTCCCCCAGGAAGAAACAAGAAGTAGCCAACACTGCAGCAGCTATAAAAGGTCTTGGGAAACTCCAGGAAGTATCAGCTGATCACAGAAGTGTTACTTAATACCCTTTAGAATGAAAATGTTTGTAATCTTGTCCTTCTTCCTGAAGCGAAGAGGTTAATCCCATCCCTAGATGAGTGATTGATGGGTTTCCCTGCCCTAATCCTGTCAGTTTCTGTTTTTTTTTTATTGAAAAAGTTTTCAATTACAAATTTTTCCCCCTTTCCCCCCCCTCCTCCCTAACCCCCCCCTCACCCCCCCACCCCCCTGTGACTTCTTCAAAAAAAAAACCTGATACATAACAGATTTTATAATATTTTACCATCCCCTTACTCCCTCCTCCAAATACTGACCCTTACTTCTAATGATATTATTAATATTATTACTTCCCCCTCTTACCATGCACTTCAGAATAACATTCTATTATAACACTATATAATAACTTCTGATTTAACACAGTAATATTATTATAACTCCCAATTTAGCAATAATCTGCCCTTTTTTTTCCTCCTCCCCCATACTTATATCTATATATTAATATAACAGTTCAAAACAACCTTCCACTTTAGAACTATATAATAAATCCTACTTTAACATTTAATCTTTTGTGTATATTAATATGACATTTCAAAGCAGCCTTCCCCATGAATTCTAGTTTTACATTTGTTCTGCTCTATCCATTTCCTCCACTCCCATAAATATATCTCTTAAGCATCCCTTTTCTTAATCTATACAATCAATACACTAGCCTGTCTCCACCCACTTTCCTACAAAATTACCATACACAACAATTCTTAATATCTTTGTTCTTCTGCCCATCCTACTAGAGAATATTCCCTTATATAGACAAAATCAATGACTTTAAATTTATAATCCATATAATATCTTCTTTGATGTCTTTCCACTGGATTGCTGACTCCATCATCCACATTAGGGTAACATAACATCCCAGTTGCAACAGAATATTCAAAATCCTCAGTTATCATCTACCCCCATCAATAATGAATATCTTCGTATATATATAAAAAAAAGAAAACAACCACCCGAGTGACTTTATAATTGTATTCCATATAATATCTGTAATAGTGGCTTTCTTCAGGATTATTAATTCCCATCGTCATAATGGGGTAACAACCAGATCTTCTGCATGCCCCAACATAACTCTCTTGCCTTATAGCTCAGCATAGATATAATACGTTGATCAATGAAAAGAAAACCAAAAATAGATAATTCCAATCGAACAGTTTAAGGCCCTTTTCACATCCCAAAATTATGGCACTGCAGAGGTCCGTCACTCTCCTCAGGATGATATTAACCACTACTTCGCCTCAACCATCTCCTCAAATATTCAATCATGTATTTTTTAAAAATAACTGGCTTCGCTGTTGCTTAATTTAGAAATTTTTATTTTTGTGAGACCTGTTTCTTTTTTTCCTTTCTTTTTGTGGGTTTGATCTCCATCCTTTCCTTTCTGCGGGTTTTGTATCAACTGATCGGTTTTCATTCTGATTTATAACTTGATCTTGTTGGTTTTGCTTTTGTGACTCATATTTCTTTTCTGTAAGTTGTGTATCAATTAGTTGATTTCCATGGTTGTCTGTGACTTGATGAATCATCACGTTAGAATCCGATGCCACTTCTCTCTTATTCATAAATAATCCAGCTGAGGTGTCTGAAGAATCCAAAGGCAATTCATCTACCAAGGCCTCTGTGTCTCGATGTTTTTCCTTTATTTCTAACTCCTTCTGCTTTTCTTGTGTTGTGCATAAAGATGTTAAGTTCATTTTTAAAATTTTTTGATAAAATTCTTCCGCTTTTTCAACAGTATTTAATTGATATCTTTCTCCTTGATATCTCAATATTATACCAACTGGAGCATTCCATCTGAATAAGATATTTCTTTTTTTAAGCTCAGCCACCAGAAAACCAAATTTCTTTCTTTCCAATAACATCTTAGGCGGTAATTCTTTATATATCCAAATCTTTCTTCCAAACAGTTGCAAAGTAGACTTAAAAGATTTCTGCACAATATTATTTCTTATTTCTTTATCTGTAAAGTAAATCACCACCTCTCTAGGCAATTGCCTTTGCTTTGCAATCCAGGAGTTTATTCTATAGACTCTATCGATCCTACAAAGTACCTCCTCAGGTTGAACCTTTAAAATCCCAGCCAGAACTTCAGAAGATATTTTCCTTAAGTCATCTCTGTTATTTTCCTGTAATCCTCTCAATCTAATCGCGTATTCAGTAAAATTATATTGCATCATTAAAACTTCCTTTTCAATCCGTTGTTGTATATTTTCTACATTACAAATCTTTGGATCAACTTCCATTTTTGGTTTTTCTTCTAAACTATTATCTTGAATGTTTATCAAATCATTTTCAATTTTTTCTATTTTATTTTCCAAATTGTCCTCAATTTCCTCCATTTTAGACTCTAATAGATTAATATTTGTATCCAACCTGGTGATAAATTCTGAAAACCCATTAGCCATTTTTATAATCTTTCGATGCAAAATATCAAACTTTAATTGCACCAATTCTTTAGTTTCCTGCTTAAATTTCTCAAAGTTCTGATTCATAATCTCATCCCTTCTCACAATCTCCTCCAGAAGAAATTCAATTATATTAAAATCAGTTTTCTGAGACTGTAAGTTAAGAACTTGTTCATATAGTTTGTGGATGGGGGAATCCTCCCCCCCCCACTTGTTTGTCCGGCTTTGTAAGCCTAAACGCCATATTTCCACACAGGCAAACTTTTAAAAAGAAAAAAAAAAAAGCAAAGCTTCTTTCCAAACGAGATCAATATCAAATCAAGTCTCCAGGAAGGAGAAAACACAAAACACAAAAGTGGAGCTTTTTCTTCAATTGTAGCTAGGAGTATTTATTCCGCTACTTTGTGGCTTAATAAGAAACGGAAGGACTTTCCCTTTTCAGCTTCCCTGCTCAAATTTCGGCAGTCGCCATTTTAAAAATTCTTTTTTACTTTGTTCAATATCCTTTGCAAAATAAGTATAAATACTTGCAGTTTAGGGTCACAGATCCAGGTCCAAATCTCATCCTCTTTACTTAATCTGTTAGTTATCTTGAAAAGCTTGTTTTCGTAGCCTTGCTCTGCAAAAAAGCAGAGGTCTCCCAACGCCCGGAGCAAACAGCGAGTGATATAGGGAGCCTCATCCGCTCGCCCCCAAGAGTAAAAAAAAAAGCTCTGGGGGCTACGCGGAAAGCTCTACCTACACTCACCTGCTCTATCTCACATTTCCTCCTGGAAATGGAGTTTTTCGAGCCGCCTTTCCGTTGTAAAGGCGGCTCTTTACAGGCGAAGGGGCTGGCGGTCCCAAGGGACCGTCTGGTGGCTACGAGAAGCAAACCGGAAGCCGCAGTTTCTGTTGTTTATTGACTTGATTCAGCGTGTATCGGCTGCATTCCAGCTGCAACTGTTAAGTGGAGCTATTAACTGAAGGGAGAGAGAGAGAAAAAAAACCCTCTCTTGCACTTTATTTTTAACTGATTCTCCGAACTGCCTAAGCAATTTACTAACTGTTCAGGCAAACCGGTGAGAACCGGCTGAATTTCACCTGTGCTACAAATTATTTTAGAAGTAGTAGATTAAAACCACAACTTTTACCTTTATATTTCAAGAGGGAAAAAACCTCCACGCTTCCTTATTTTGGCTGCTTCTAGCAATCCTCTTCCTTGTCATTTAGTAATAAAGAAGTCTCAAAAATGGCGTTCAGACCTTCAAAAAGGGGTGATAAGCTGTAACTAAAGAGAGCCTCTTTTAACTTGCAAAGATAACAATTTCATAAATTGTTTAAGAAATGAAGGGCACAGCCTATTGTCCGTTTGAAAAATAAATTCCAAAACGGCTGTTTTATCCAACAATGACATGATTTCGACCCCGCCTCCTAGCTTCAAGCTCACCAGTTGTTCTGGAAGCCTGGCTTCTAAAACTGCTTGCAGGCTGTTTCTGTTATTGGAGGATTTTGAGGGATGATTCTGGGACTTTCCTTAACCTCAGAGAGTCAAGTAGACAAAAGGAAGCCTGTTCCTTCTGTTGTTGAGTTGGAAAAATGACAGTCCAGAGAGAGGAGATTCTCTGGGCGTGTCAGTTGCTGGCCATGTCTTCACAGGAAGTGTACTAGTACTTTCAAGTTCACCCTGTTTGTTCTTCAGATTTGGAGTGTTCGTGTATAGGCATCTGAGTCCTTTATGGCTGACCCTGGGTATGCTTCCTATATCTCTTAGTTTATAGTTATTATGTACACACAGGCACACACGTACAGGTTTATACACACATATACATACAAAAATAAAAAACTATAAAAAGGGATAAGTAAAAATATACAAAAACATAAAAATTAATATATGGCTAACTAAATCTATCATAATACAAAACTCAACTAACAAATCAAATACTCATTAAGGCTGGTTGGAGGCACAGGTCATCATCTGATGGATTTTTATTGTTACTTGTGGAAAACCTGGCAACATTGTATGTATCTGGTGAGACTTTAATGCAACCACCCTCTTAACTTTTGTGAGACACATCCCTCCTGCCAATGATTCTTTCTTGTTTCTCCTTATCATCCTTCTACAAATTCTGTAATTCTGGCCAAGGTGGACACATTTTCTGGGAAAATTTGCATAAGCAGCCTACATGACATTTTGTTTCAGATGTGGTTTTTCTGAAGATTTGTTCAGAAGATAAGGGTAGGAGGAACTTTTTTTCCTTACATTTCTGTTTATGATACTAAGGTAAAAGAGAGCATACTTAGCCTTGGCTGTTATGGAGAAACAACTGTTTTCTACAGTTTGGACCTATACATGGCCAAGTCTGCATCACTGTTCCTGTGGCAACGTGATTGTATAGTGTGACAAATAGTTTTATGCAAAGAATAGTTAAGAGATGAACAAAGAGAAGAAAGAATGGATGAATGGAAGAGCAACAAGAGAACTTGAAAGTGAAAAATAAATGCTTGATAGATTGGATTAGAAATCTGGAATAACTTCTTTTCCAGAAAACTGATTTCATTGCCACACAAGAAAAACAGATGCTACCCCTAAAAGTGAATATTTTTCTAATGAAGTGTATATGTGTCATGATCATGTTTTACTCTACTTTTTCAACATAGTAACTACTGTGTCAATGGGATAAAATGTTGGCTAATGGTCAATTACTTGAGTTGTATAGTTCTGGTCTTGAATGCAGGGTCTTTCCCCCTTACAAATTGCAAACCTGGGGTCCCTGGTTTAGAGTGTGAGCTTGCCATGTGAACTGGAGGTCTGTTCATTCTTTGTCTGCCAGTGGTCCTAATCAGTTTCAGTCCCTATACCTCCAGTGTATATTGGAAAAGGATTTGTTATTATTAATCATTACAGTAATATTTTGGAAAGAAAAATTGCAAATGCAGGAGACCTTTTTTCTGGCAATTTGTGGAAGCAGCCCCACCCCTCCAAAAAAAGAATGAGATTATAATATTTAGAGAGGTGTGGGATGATGAGATTTCCATGAAAGTTAGGGTCACCTGAAGGTTTTGGGACATAGAATCCCCACTGCAAGGACCAGTGGGATTTGAAATGGACACCTAACATTAGAACCATCATTAAAAAGACACAACAACAAATGTTCTTCCTGTGTCAACTCCAAAAGTTCAGACTGCCCCAGGAGCTGTTGTTACAGTTCTACAGAGGAATTATTGAGTCTGT
This sequence comes from Pituophis catenifer annectens, assembly GCF_029215685.1. Taxonomy (NCBI): domain Eukaryota; kingdom Metazoa; phylum Chordata; class Lepidosauria; order Squamata; family Colubridae; genus Pituophis; species Pituophis catenifer. The sequence goes on from NW_027256885.1 coordinate 19,065,176, forward strand.
CATTTGTATTTCTGTAACTGTCTGGTTTGGTACAGCAACCAAATAGGACAGGTACAGACTCTAATGGATAGTTAGGACTGCAGAAAAAAACAATTGCAACCAGCCTGCCTTCCATTGAGGACCTGTATATTGCACAGGTCAGAAGGAGGGCTGAGAAAATACCTACAGACCCCTCACATCCTGGACATAAACTGTTTGAACTCCTACCTTTGGAATACCGCTACAGGACGTTGCATGCCAAAACAACTAATAATGATTTCCTTAGCCTTGAGGGTATCACTACCCGATTCCCCCACAATAGGCAACCCTTCTGCACTGAAAGTTCGTATTGCCTTGCCTGGAATGGCTTAAACTCTATATTCCCTGTCTCTTTAGGCCATCTCCTCCACACCCAGTTTAACACTTGCATGATTGTTCAATCTTTTCTCGACTGGGTTGCCACTTCTGCGGCCGTAACTAGTATGGATGACATGGTCTCAATCAGCAGTACCGATGTTGCTGGAGCCGGATTCTCCACTAGATTAGGTAACAGACATCGGCTTAGGCCATCAGCATGGCCCAGTTCCGTGCTGGGTCGATGTATAAATCGATAACTATATGCTGCTAAAAACGCAGTCCAACGCATCATTCTTGGGGACAGGACCTGCGGTGTATGCCAGTCCCCTGCAATTAGTCCCAACAGTGGCTTATGATCTGTCACTAAATCAAATTTCCTTCCATAAACATATTCGTGGAATCTCTTTATCCCAGCAACCACAGCCAACGCCTCTTTATCAAGTTGGTTATAGTTCCTCTCAGCTGATGATAGCATCCTAGAAAAGAACGCTATTGGGGCCTCACGATTGTCTGGAAGGCGATGACTTAAAACTCCCCCGACTCCAAATGGGGATGCATCACACGTCAGGACTAACGGCAGGTGTTCATTAAACTGAACTAGGACGCTATCCAAGGAAATTAATTTCTTCACCGCCACAAATGCAGCTGTTTCTCTGCGCCCCCATTACCCACGGCACCTTTTTCCCCAACAGTCGATGTAGTGGTTCAGTGACAGATGCCTTTTGTCGCAAAAACACACTATAGAAATTGAGCAGCCCTAAGAAGGCCTGAAGTTCCATCTTATTCTTTGGTGTTGGCGCAGCATATATTGCTTGTATTTTCTCCTTGGTGGGGTGCAATCCAGACGCATCAACCAGGTATCCCAAGAACTCAACTTGATTTACTGCTACTTTACACTTTTCTTCCTTTACCTTTAGCCCAGCCTCTTGAAATCTTTGTAACACTAGTCATAGTCGTTCAAATAATTCAATTTCACTGGTAGCGGAGATGAGTACGTCATTGAAATAGGGAACAACCCCAGGGATGCTGTATAACAAAGGTTCCATCAGACTTTGAAACAACCCCAAACTGTAAGCGGCGGCAACAGAACGCCTCCCCCCTGATGCGTTATGATGGTTTGTGCTTCAGCAGTGGAGTCATCCACGGGGAGCTGCTGATAAGCTTGGGCAAGATCTAACTTTGCGAAGATCTTGCCCCCCCCCCCCAGCGAATGTAACAAATGCTGCACCACTGGTAACAGATAAGCATTATGTTGAAGAGCCCTATTCAAAGTACATTTATAATCCGCACAAATTCGGACCAACCCATCTGGTTTCACAGGCATCACAATAGGGGTCTCCCACTTGGCGTGGTCCACCAGTTCCAGTACGCTTTGCTGATTCAGTTTATCCAGTTGTTCATCAATCTTGAGCTTTAATACAAACGGCACCCTCCTCGCTTTCATTCTTATTGGTGCCACCTTGGGGTCCAAACTGAAGGATATCGGGGTACCCCTATATTCTCCCAACTTTCCATCAAACACGTTGGCAAACTCTACTCAAATCTCCGACAGTTTCTCCCAGGATTTTATGAACCCTGGTGCTCTCTAACCCCAAAGCTGCAAACCAATCCAGTTCCAGGAGGTTAGGCAGTGCACCTTCTACAACAACAAATTTAAGTGGCCCGGAGAAGACTTTATATTCTACATGGAACATTCCGCTACCCTTGATGGGGATGTTATTTCCTTGATAATCTCTCAAACGAATACAGCTACACATAAGCTTCCGCTCGGCTCTGTGTGGCACCAATCTCTGTAGGGTCTGCCAGGATATAATTGTTGTTGCCGACCCCGTATCCACTTCCATCTGGCAGGGAGATCCCGCAATACGGACGGTAATGTAAATTTTACTACTTCCCGGAATCCCGGTTTGATTGCTCACCCTCTCTGAATGACGGCCGTCCGTGTTAATAGTAAAACACTAATCCTTTGGGGTTCTTAGTCTCAGTGGGCCACACTCCCCCCATTATGAATTGAAGTCTGTCCTGTTTGGGGGGCAGGCAACACGGCACGGCAAACTTGTGCTAGGTGACCCTTCTTCCCACACCATCTACAAATGGTGTTTTTATGGCGACACGTAGCTCTCGGGTGGTTTCCGCCACACCCTATACACAAGGAGGACAGCTTCCAGTCCTTGGTCAATCTGCGATCCTTACTGGCTGCCCTCAATCAATGGACATCATCATGATTATCTTCCTCATCTTCAGTGTCCCCCCGTAATTCCACCTCTCTCCGATGGACGGTTGCCCCCCCTTTCTAGCCACCAGGGGGCTGCCCAACTTCTGTATCTCTTCCGTTGATCTGTTTGATGATTCGGCAGCTTGCGCCTCCTCTACCGCTGTCTGTAGCATTAACGTTGGTTTCGCCAATAATTGTCTCTGTAACCAAACATCCTGAACCCCACAGACCAATCTGTCTTGAAGGGCTTCATCTAGGTTGCTAAATTCACAATAAATAGCTGCTTTCCGGAGGGCTGCCATGTAACAGCTGATAGACTCACCCTCCGCCTGGTCCCTATGGTAAAAAGCCTATCTTCTAGCAATGTAAGATGGTCGAGGAGCATAATGTTCCCGCAATTTACTTAATAATATGTCCCAAGAAACTATATGAAGGGGTTGGGGTGCAATGAGAGCCCTCGTCATCTCAAACACTTCTTTTCCACAAATGCTCAAGAAAAGCGCTCGTTTATGATTGTCTGTGATATTTGTATAGTCATTAGCTTCCAATATACAGTCAAAAAGGATTAAATAAGAATCCCACGTCTGTGTTTCAGGATCAAATGGTGCAAACTGTGGTGGGTTAGCCATTCTCTTTCCAAAACAACAGTCATCACTCACGCGTGCCCCTTTTATCTCTACAACCTCCCAATCAGCACTTCTTTGTGTTGGCTCAGAGGCCAGCATTCCCTCCTTTGTCCCCAATGAAACGTTGTACGTGGGAACACAGACGAGGAGCCAGACTTCCAGCAGCAACGTTTATATAAGATAAGCATTCATTATAAACCAACATGCAGTTCCCTGCTGACAGCCCCTTTTTATAGGAAACTGTCAGCCTTTAACCTATAACTTTAAAATATGCCCCGCACTTGCACAGCAGAAGAAAAAGCCTCTGCTCGTGCCTGCGTGGACATAACACCATGTATACACTTATGCCCATAGAAGACCCAAACTATATATATACCAAATGTAAACTAATCAAGTTACTAGAAGAAAAAGTAAAGGGTCTAGGGGAAACTCTAACCACTCTGAAACTCAACCAACAAAATGAGAAACCCCAAACCTTGCAAGAAGAATATGCCCAAATTGAACATAATAATGATTGAACAACTTCTAAAAGAATTGACCCCTTAGAAGAAGAAGAAGACAGATGGAAACATGTCACTCAAAGAAAAAAAACCCCACAAACCTAGTACAAAACCCTTGACCAACCCAACCCACTCTGATGCAGCCCCACTGGTGCTAAGCAGAGGTGGGCTTCAGCCAGTTCAGACCAGTTCAGGCAAACCGGTTGTTAAAATTCTGCCCAGTTTGGTGAACCAGCTGACACCCCCACTGGCTGGTCCCGCCCCTGCCCATTTTTCAGCCCATTTTTCAGCCCATTTTTGACCCATTTTTCGGGCTGTTTTCATCCATTTTGGATGCTCAGTAGTAGTAAATAAATAGAGAGGGAAATTGAGTCAAAGGCCTCAACAAGGTACAATTTCCCTCTCTATTTATTTACTACTACTGAACATCCAAAACGGCCTGAAAACCGGCCTGAAAATGGCCAGAAACAGACGGAAAAATGAAGATTTCAAATCTTCAATTACCTCTCTTGAAGCTATACAACAATCTTGATTGTTTTTGAAAGGGGAAAAGGAATTCGTAGCTTGTGTGGGCACACACTTCAGACCTCTCAATACCTCACATCCATTGTGCATTTTCCTGCCCCGCTGCACAAATCTTTTAAACATTTGCTGGCAAACACAAAGTGAGACTCACCCCAAAGCATATTCCCCCTTCTGAATTTGGATTATTACACAACCATATGAAATAGTATAAAATCGCACTACTAAGCACAGTAACACCTGGACTATAGCAAAACTTTGTGAAAAAAATTGATATAAGTTCCCATACCCCATATATAGATTATGTTGAACAAATGTCTTTGGGTTGATTTAAAGCCAAGATATGAAAATAAGGAAAACAAGTAAACTTCATCAAAAACTTGAATTGCCATAATGTTGTCTTCCTAAAGCCCCCTGCTTCCTTCTTTGCTCCAATTACAATTTCTGTACTAATAAACTTTACGTCCAGTTTTAGAACCAATTCTGAGAAAATAAGCTTGAAAGAGGGTCAAAAATCCTTCCACCCACCTGGACCTTTTCCTCATATCAGTACATTTCTTTGCAACACAGGTTGTGCTTTAAAACACACATCTGTCTCTAGCACATTTAGTTGGACAACAAGCAGACTCTTTGGAAAGAAATCAAGGAAAGGAGGGAGAAAAACCAAGGCACCCCCCCCCCAAGTAATGGGGTGGGGTAGGGAAGGAATCTTAAGTATCAGTGTAAAAGTCCCTTTTTTCCAGTGATAACAGTTCTAGGATAAATCAGATCAATAATATTATCTGTCTATGTATCTCTCCTGCTCAGCTTTTCCTCATTATCTGACTATTCCAGAATATAAAGACAGAGGAGGACAGTTTTATGATTGGGAGAACTTTGTGTCTATTTTTAGGGCCAGAATGATCACAGCTCAATGACAGAGCATAGATATTGCATGTTCAGGCAAAGCAGAGCTGAGGAAAACTTTTGTTGAGATCATTGCAAACTTCTCATAAATTATGGTCCATGAAGGTGGGGAGATTAGTGATCCTTAGATGTCTTTCTATATTTTTATGCATAAAGCATGTTTCTATTAGAGTCTTCCTTCATAGATATACTGCTCAGGATAATCTGTAATATATTTTTTTAAAAAAAGGAGACCAAAACACAGATCCCTAAAATGGATCTTAATTTGCCCATTTTTGACAGGGTTTTTCAAACTTGCAATCCTAAAATGTGTGGACTTCCAGAATTGCCCGGACAGCATTCTGGAAGTTGAAGTCTACACATCTTAAAAGTTGCCAAATTTGAAAAACACTGATCTATCAGAACATCTAGCTCAGGGGTATCCAACCTTGGCAACTTTAAGACTTGTGGACTTCAAAATGGGCCGAAAAACAGGCTGAAAAAAAAGGTCGAAAAACAGGCTGAAAAACAGGCGGGGCCGGGGCCAGCCAGTGGTGGGATTAGCCTGAACCGGTCCGAACTGGCTGAATCCCACCTCTGCCTTTGAGGTGAGTGGCTGGGAGGTGGGGCTGGGTGTGATGAGTGATGTCGAGTTGGCCACGCCCACCCAGTCACATGACCACCTGGCCATGCCTACCCAGCCAGTCATTAGGGCAGAGAACCGGTTGTTAAATTATTTGAATCCCACCACTGGTGCTAAGCAATCAATTTCATGGACTCTCCCTGGAAGAAAACATGCAGACACCTAGAAAAGAACGATCATCAAATGTCCCTATAAAGTAGTACCATCAAATGCTTCTGTGATAGATAGAAAAATACCCCAAACCTCCCTAGGAAAAGAAAGGCAAGTGTTGGTGATAGGAGATTCAATTCTCAAGGAAACAGAACCAGCCACCTGTAGACCAGACAGTCAATCCAGAGAGGTATATTATCTCCCTGGAGCAAAAATCAAAGATGTGCCTGAGAACCTAACCTAACCCTTTTCTGCTACATGTAGGGATGAATGACATAAAAAAGGACTTGAAAACAATATTGAGTGATTATGGGTAGCTAGGCAAGAAAGTTAAGGAGTTAAGGCGTTAAGTTAGGTGCACAAGAAGTTTTTTCATCTGTACTGCCAACGAAAGGTCAACACCCAGTAAGAGAACAAAGAATTCTAGAAGTGAACCACTAGCTAAAGGGTTGGTGTCGGCAAAAAACCTTTGGATTCCTGGACCATGGTCTGCACTACCTCCATGATGGGCTTTTGGCAAGGGATGGGCTGCACCTCACAATGACTGGGAAGAATGTTTTCGGAAAATGACTGGCTCAACTTATCAGGAGGGCTTTAAACTAAAATTGAGGTGGGAGGGTGACCATCCTTTAGGATCCCCAGGGCCTAATTCCAAGCAAAACCTTGAACTATTAATACATGAAGGTTGATATGATATAGTTGGAATTACAGAAACTTGGTGGGATGAAACTCATGACTGGAACATACTAATAGAAGGATACAAACTGTTCAAAAAATCCAGACCCCATATAAGAGGAGGTGAAATTGCACTGTATGTAAAGGACCACTATATTGCTACAGAAATGCACAAAACCAAAGACGAAAACCTCCTAGAATGCATATGGGTCAATATAAAAGAAAAAAAGAATGACATTGCCATAGGTGTATACTACAGGCCACCCAACCAAGCAGAAAAAATAGATTTTTTTGCTAACCAACTAACAAATATATGTAGGAAGCACACTACAATAGTAATGGGGGAATTCAATCAGTTGGAAGACTAATTCTGCACCAAGTGAGAAATCGAATAGGTTCCTGACCAACCTAGCTGACAACTTTATTGTCCAGAAGGTAGAGGAGGGAACTAGAGGGACAACCATACTGGACCTAATTTTTACAAACAGAGAAGTGATAGAGGGAGATGAAACTGCAGGAACCTTGGGTGAGAGTGACCATGTCATACTAGAATTCAACATAACGCAAACACAAGCAATAGAACATAATGATACCAGAGGCTTAGATTTTAAAAGAGCTGATTTTAACAAACTCAGAGAGAACTTGGGAAAGATTCCTTGGATGAAAATCTTAAAGGGGAAAACAACTCAAGAAGCTTGGGAAACTCTGAAAAATATGATCATAAAAGCCTAGTCCAGCACAATACCACTGAAAAAGAAAAACAAGAAATCCAAGAAGAAACCAGCATGGCTGCACAAAGATCTCTCTGACAAATTGAAAGACAAAAAGGATAAGTACAAAAAATGGAAAGACTCTGCATAACTAAGGCAGAATATCAGCAGATAGCCAGAATTTGCAAAGATGAACTCAGGAAAACAAAGGCTCAGAATGAACAAAGACTTGCAACAAAGTCAAAGATAATAAAGAAAAACTTTCTTTCAACATATAAATAAATCATAGAAAAAAATCAAGGAATCAATCCCAGAGAAGACAGCAAGGAAGTAACAGGCAGCAGAGAGAAAGCAGAGCTACTTAACTCTTTGCATTGGTCTTCACGCAAAAAGAAACTAGCCCAACCTACCAAAAACATAACTGTAAAAGACAGACCAGAAATAAAAGTTAAAATAAGCAAAAAAAAAAAAAAAAAAAAAAAAAAGGTAAGAGAACACCTATCTGATCTTGATGAATACAAATCACCGGATTACATCCCAGAGTTCTAAAGGAGCTGGCAGATGTCCTCTCAGAACTACTGTACCACATCTTTCAAAAATCCTGGAGCACTGGGGAACTACCAGAGGACTGGAAAAGAGCTGATGTGGTTCCCATCTTCAAAAAAGGAAAAAAATAGACCCAGGAAACTACAGACCAATCAGCCTAACATCAATACCCAGGAAGGTACTGGAAAAGATAATTTAAAAACAGATCTGGCAACATCTAGAAACGAGTAAAGTAATAACTAGAAGTCAGCATGGGTTTGTTAAAAACAGATCATGCCAAACCAATCTCATTTCATTCTTCAACATAGTGACTGTTACAATATTTTCAGGATCAGACTCAATAAATAAGTTGAGAATTAGATGTTCAAATAAAACACTGTTTATTTACAGAAGGCATTCTATATTCACTGAATAATCACAGATAGAAGCACAGAAGGAATGCATACAGCTCCTTATATATACAAGGGGTGGAGCTAGATATGGGAGTGGTGAAATATGAATATATTAAGTAGTGAAGAATAAGTTAACCCCTGATACCCTGGTCATGTACTATTTACATAATGAAGAATAAGGCATTTACTTGTGACAAATCCCCCTCTAAATGCCGATTCGATATATTACAACAATTACATTCAGATTCAGAACAATATAAAACTTGTAACTTAGAAGTCAAGTATTTATGCTGCTTAGAAGGCAAAGGCTTTGTTAATATGTCAGCTATTTGCTCTGATGTTTCGCAATGAACTGCTTTAATAAATCCATCCTGAGATAACTGCCTCACATGTTTGAATTTTATATCTATATGTCTGGACCTTTGTCCAATAGCATCAGATCTAGATATTTCAATTGCAGCCTTGTTATCTTCATGCATGATAAATGGTAATGTAGGTTTCTTCCAAGTGTTTGATAATAAGTCATTAAACCATATAAGGTTATTTGAGGCCTTAGACAGACAAACATATTCTGCCTCAGTCGTTGAGGTGGCTACTAAATCTTGTTTACCAGTATAGCAGTAAACTGGACAATCGTTAAGGAAAAATATATAGCCAGATGTGCTTTTTCTACATGTGGTATCGCCAGCCCAATCCGCATCGGCGTAACATGTGAGGATGGGCTCTTTGACATTATTAGGTTCCAATAGTAAACAGAAGTCTAAACTATTCTTTAAATATCTTAATATTCTTTTGACAGCTTCCCAATGATATAGTAATGGTTTGCTGACGTGCCTAGACAACAAGTTGAGAGGCAAAGCAATATCAGGTCTAGTCCAATTGGAAATATATAGAAGGGAACCTATGACTGATCTGTAAAGTGTATTATCTTTAAATTCAGGGGATGACTCGTCTGTGTTCTTCAAAAAATCAGTTTGCATGGGAGTGTCACAGGGCTTAGCATTATTTAAATTACATTTGTTCAGAAGTTCTATAATCTTGTCTCTTTGAGAAAGTTTGAATCCCCTTTTTGTTTTACTGATTTGAACTCCAAGATACTTATTTACCTTACCTAATGATTTCAAAGAGAAATGTTCATTTAGTTTTGTTACAAATGTCTCTCTCCTCCCTTTATGTTTACCTATATACAAAATATCATCCTCATAAATTAATACAAATTCTAGAGAATCACCCTCTTTTTTGACAAAGAAACAGTTATCAGCAGTAGTAGCATTGAAATTCATAGTTTTGAGTACTTTTACTAAACATTCATACCATCGTTTGCCAGATTGTTTCAACCCGTATAAACTTTTGTTTAGCAACCAAGTTTCATTTTTGTTTGTGTATTGACTATGAGGTGCTCTTACATATATTTCTTTATCTAATTTTGCATGTAGATATGCAGTCTGTATGTCGTATTGGAATACATCAAGGTTGAGTGCTGATGCTATAACCAGAGCTGTCTTAACACTCTCAGTTCTTACTGTGCGAGAGTATGTGTCTGTATAATCCTCGGGATATTTTTGTGCATAACCTTGTGCAACTAGTCTAGCTTTGTATAAGGTGTTGCCTCCCTCTAAGTTTTTAATTTTATATATCCACCTAGTGCCAATAACAGTTTTGTCTTTAGGTGCAGGTGTAAGTGTGAATACATTTAGTTCTCGTAAACTATCCATCTCTTTAGTCATGGCTGATTCCCACTTTTTCTTTTCTTCGGAGGGAAGATTTAACACTTCCTCATATGTGTTTGGTGTTGATGTTTCTCCATCCATATACATTACATAATCTTTGTATTTGTTTGGCACTTGATTTCTGTTACTTCTGATCGTTCTTTCTGGTTTACTATCATTGTCATGCAAATACCTTGCTTCCTTTTTAGTTAATGAATCTGTCTTTATTTTGTGTTGACTGTTTGTCCATGTTTTGATTTTGTTTTTATGTGAGTTGTGATTGTATTCTTCTCTAGTCTTTTTTTCTTGATGTTTAGTGTCTGGATTAGTGTTTGGGAATATTTCATTAAGATGTATTTTAGACCAGTTGGCCTGTTCATGGAACACAGCCGTTCTGGAAACTATAAATTTGTTATTATTATCGATAAATCTGTATCCTTTTGTGCCTGTTTCGTATCCCATGAACCTAAGTCTTCTGGATACGTTCTCACCTTTACGTCTCAATTGCTTAGGTATGTGTACGTCTGCAGTGACTCCAAATATGTGCATATGTGCTATTTTTGGTTTCCTACTATACATTACTTCATATGGTGTCTTGTTTACAATGCTGGACCAAGTTCTATTTTGTGTATAATTGGAATATTGTAAAGCTTCTGACCAGAATTGTTTACCTAAGCCAGCATCTTCTAATGTGCATCTAATCATGGTTTGTAATGTTGAGTTCTTTCTCTCTACCACTCCATTTTGGAATGCAGAGAAAGGGCTAGATGTGTAATGTAACATTCCTTTGTCTTTTAGCCATTGGGAGAATTCCTTTGACATGAATTCACATCCCCTATCTGTCATAATTTGTTTTATTCTAATATTATGTTGCGTTTCTACACATTTGTAAAACTCCTTAAATTTCTGAAAAGTTTCATCTTTGTGCTTTAATGTATAGACAAACCCATAACGACTATAGTCATCCACAATGGTTAGAAAATAACGTTTTCTATATGTAATTGATGGTGTTAATGGACCAACTAGATCCATGTGTACCAAGTCAAAAATTTTGTTGGTTGATCTTGTTGACTTTCTGGGTTTGGGACTAGTTTTGAGTTTTGTAGATTTACATACTGAGCATTCCAAATAGTTTTCACAATTTTTTATTTTAACACCTTCAGCATGTTCAGTCATCTTTTGTACTACAGGAAAACTGGCATGTCCTAATTTCCTATGTAAGACATGAGCACACTCATCATGAATTGGTTTACCAATTTTAGGTTTTTTGTCATTGGGTGTGTCTTTGTGATTATGAATTACCTCATGTTCCTCATTGTCACTATTACTATTGTCTCCATTATCTATGTCATTGTTATCTTCCATGTTGGAATCAATGTTGTGTAACCATCTCTCTTTTGTCATTAAATAAGGTAGACCTCCTTTGATAACCACAGTACCTATGCTTATTCTGTTTTTCTCTAATGTTGCTCTTCCTTTTGAGAACACAATATTTATGTCAGAATCTCTGCTTAGTTTTATTGCACTAAGTATGTTATGAGGTATTTCAGGTATTAACAATACCCCCTCTATTTTTCCTAGGCCAGGTAAGGTTATATTCCCTCTACCTATGACTTGGACCTTTTCTTGATTAGCTATTTTAATTACAAATTTATCTTCTACAAATGAAGATAATATATTTTTATTATTTGTAGTGTGATTAGTTGCTCCAGAATCGATAAGCCAATCGTTGTTCTCTGGCTGTTGTATGTTAGTGTTGTCATGTTTGTTTAACCCATTCAGTGAACCAGACCTTCTATCCTTTGAATTATCCCTGCCCCCTCTATGTTCTCTATAGTTGGGTGGACTTCTATATCTATGTCTATCAATGGATGACTGTCTGTTGTGGTATCTATTTCTATAGTCTGATTTTTGTCTTTCTCTTAGGAGTTTAGGACAATCTCTCCTATTATGTTCCTTGGATCCACAGTTGTGGCATCCAATTGGGTCATGATATCTTTCTTGAAATGCTACCTTCTTATATTGTTTATGTTCCATGTGATTGTTACAACGACTCCTCCTTGAATTGTCTTCAGCTATTAGCTTATTAGAAAGATTTTCTATGGATAAATATCCTAAATTGATTGTGTCTAAATGTGATATATAGTTATCCCACGATGGGTCTAGTGAATTAATGATAACACTCTTCATTGTTTGATCTGAAATTATCTCCCCCCTTAAATGCAGTTCTGCTCTAATTTTGTTTAAAGATATTAAATGTTCACTTATGGTAACCCCTGGCTTTATCCTAGATGAGAAGAAATCTTTAGACATTCTTGTTGTAGTGGCTACACTTTCACTGTGAAACAATTTAAACATGCATTGAATAATTTCTGAGACAGTCAGATTTTGCTTAATACTGTGATACATGGCGGGAGATATACTGGAAATTAATAAGAAAAATGCTCTATGGTGTAGGCAGTCTAATTTTAGAGTCCAAGGTCTTTTTGGGGGGTTAGTAATAAAAAACAATAAGTTTTCTTTTAGAAAGACAACCTGGAGCTGCTGACACCATTCTTGCAAATTAATACCATCTATTCTCAGTTTTGGGAAGTCATTGGGCAAATTCCCAATATTGTTGGATCCATTACTTACAACTGGGGGTAGTCCGTGATCTTGTAAATGTTGAAAGTTGCAAAATGGCGTGGGAATGCTTGCAACGAGTCTGAATGGTTCTCTCCGTTCCTCATGTCCTCCGAAGCTGTCTGCGTAGTCTTGCACATGTGCGTTGTTCATTTCGTTCCTGAAGCCGTCGTGAGAGGTTCTCGCTGCTGCAGCTCCCTCGCATTGCTCTTCTTCCGAGGAATCGGTCTCCGGCTCGATCTTGGGAGTCCTGGTGATAGCGGGCGCTCGCTTTCTTTCATTGAGGACGCTGGTCCTTGGGATCGTCTGTGGCGTGGGGTGGTATCTGCAGGGCTCTCTGGGTTCAGGCGTCGGTGCTCTCGCCGTTTGGATAGAAGCGGGTAGATTTTGAGGTGTTTGCTTGCTTGCTTGTCTTTTCGTTGATTCTTTAGTGATTTTCAATTTTGGTCCAAATGCTGCAAAGAGCATTTTCATTGCTGACTTTACTCGCATATCTATTGAAGCTTCTTCGATCTCTGTGTCTGATTCTTCTGAGGTGTAAATTTTCTCTCTTTCATTTCTTGCATCGAGTAAGGCTTTTCGCGCCAGATATTTTGAATCCTGCTTTCTGATTGGCTCTGCTTCGCTCATCTTAGGGGTCTGTTGAAACCAAGATGGTTTCCATTCGAAATTTTGCGCGGGACTGTTAGTTTTCTTCTTTGCTGTATTTTTATCTGCAGGCAGATCGCTCACCGTTTTTGAATCTTTAGATTTATCCGGAACGATGTGCTTCTCTCTCACTGCTCCGTTGTTTTTTAATATGTCTTGGAGGTTCGCGATGAGGTTTTCATCGTTCTTTTGGCTTTTTAAGAGTTTTAGTATCTCTGACCTGAGTTCGTTGTTTTCTATTTCGTTTTCTTCTTGGTCATCAGTTTCATCCATTATTTCTTCGTTGTCAGTAGTGCAGTCTTCAGATTCTCTCGATATTGCATTTGTGGACTCATCGATTATTTCTTGATCTGCTTCCATTTCTTTGCTGTATGCCCTGGTGTTGGGCCTTTCTCTTTTGTTTCTGGAGTTTTCTCTCTCAGACATATTTAAAATTTTATTGAGTCAGTTCAACCATCCTCTGCTACCAGATTGTTACGATATTTTCAGGATCAGACTCAATAAATAAGTTGAGAATTAGATGTTCAAATAAAACACTGTTTATTTACAGAAGGCATTCTATATTCACTGAATAATCACAGATAGAAGCACAGAAGGAATGCATACAGCTCCTTATATATACAAGGGGTGGAGCTAGATATGGGAGTGGTGAAATATGAATATATTAAGTAGTGAAGAATAAGTTAACCCCTGATACCCTGGTCATGTACTATTTACATAATGAAGAATAAGGTATTTACTTGTGACAGTGACTAAATTAGTAGACCAGCGAAATACTGTGGACATAATATACTTAGACTTCAGCAAGGCATTTGACAAAGTAGACCACACCCTACTTCTTGGTAAGCTAGAAAGAAGTGGGATAGATAGCATCACCTTCAGATGGATTTGTAACTGGCTGACAAACCGTACTCAACGAGTAGTCCTTAATGTTACTACATCTACATGGAGGGAAGTAAGTAGTGGGGTACCACAAGGTTCTGTCTTAGGCCCAGTACTCTTCAACATCTTCATAAACAACTTAAATGAGGGAATAGAAAGGGAACTTACCAAATTTGCTGATGATATTAAACTGGCAGGAATAGCCAACACCCTAGATCAGGGGTGTCAAACTCATGTCGTTATGGAGGCGTCACATGACGTATCGGGATTTTCCCCCTTTCGCTAAACTGGGTGGCCAGCGCGTGACACATCTGGCCCATGGGCCGGGTGTTTGACAGCCCTGCCCTAGATGATAGGCTCAAGATCCATATGGATCTTGACAGACTTGAACACTGGGCCCTATCTAACAAAATGAAATTCAGTGTAGAGAAAAGTACACTTAGGCAAGAAAAACCAAAAGTACACATATAGACTGGGTGAAACCAGGCTTAATAGCAGTATGTTGCAGCATTCTTAACAACCGTGTCACTCATTTCACAACTGCAGTGCTTCATGTGACCGGGTGGGTGTGGCCAGGTGGTCATGTGGCATCACTTCTTTGCCCTAATGACAGTTTGCTGCAATGGTCGTAAGTGTGAAAAATGGTCATAAGTCACTTTTTTCAGTGCCATTGTAACTGTTGTAAGTCAAGGATTACCTGTACAAAACTACAAAAAGCTGCCCTAAATACCAATCATTAGATTAGAAATACCTGCAAACTGGAGTTACAAATCAGGCAGGGTGCCAGAGCACCTTGAGGAATTAAAATAGTTAAAATGCAATGATAACTATCAGCAGCCAATTCTTACTCATAAAGTGAAACCCTTTAGCAGAGAGGTCATTTAATCTCTCCAGAATGAAGCAAAGGAGCAAACAGAGTATCTGTTGCTTTTTAAAACAATTACCAGAACAAATAGACACAGAACTAGTCAGATTTCCGAAGCTGCTGCTTTTCAGGAACAGAGATTAACATTTTTCCTTCCAAACAAAGCTGAATAGGGAAAATTATCTCATCACTAAACACAGGATTAAACATCACCAACCACAGAATTAAACTTCACCACAAACCAGTTTTAGACCAAAAGTCAGAAAGGGTATGTAAACCAGGGGTGAAATCTAAAATTTGTTACTACCACAACAGTCAAATCCTATATTCTACCGAAATTTAATTTCTTATTTCAAACGGCTCCAGCGAACCTATCCAAAAAATTCTTTATGGAATTAAATCAAATAATAACTAAATTTGTTTGGCAGGGGAAAAAGCCACGGATTAAAAGAAAGATGATGCAGGAGATGAAAGAAAGAGGGGGCCTGGGCTTACCTTGTTGGGAGAATTATTACTCAGCAGCTTTGTTAGTATGGGTAAAAGAATGGATTAGCTTAGGTAACAATCGTCTTCTTAAATTAGAAGGTTATGACCTACAACAGGGCTGGCATATGGCCCTCTGGCGAGACAGTAACCCACAAAGTAAATGGTTTACTAGACATTATATAAGAAACATCTTAATTCGAAACTGGGAAAAGGTTAGCAAAAAATATGATATTAAAACACCGTGCTGGATATCACCGGTGGAAGCATTGGCATATCCCAAAATCTACAATCCGACAAGGAAATTAATATACAAGGAGTTATTGAATGCACAGGGAAATTTAAAATCTAAACAGGAATTGAATTCTCTAGGATTACAAGTGGACTGGTGGACCTACTTACAGATTCAATCTAAATTTAAGAAAGATAGAGATGGGAAAGGCATACATATGGACCTACAAGAATTAGACAAAATTTTGATGGGACAAGAAAAAGGCATGATTACAAAAAGTTATAAATTACTAATGAGATTAGAGATAGGGGAGGAGATAATCAAAGATACAATGATCGCTTGGGGGAAAAACTTCGGTTACTCAATTCACTTAGACAAATGGCAAGGGATTTGGTGCGAGAATATGAAGTTAGTAGTATCCACGGCATACAAAGAGAATATTTATAAGATGATATACAGGTGGCACCTTTCCCCTGATAGATTGGCTAAAATGTTCACTGGACAATCGGCGGAATGTTGGAAATGTGGGCAGGAAAGAGGCAGCTATTATCATCAATGGTGGACATGCCCGGAAGCAGTTAAGTTTTGGGGAAGAATAAAAAAATGGCTTAATGAGATTGTAAACCAAAAGATTGATTGGGCACCAGAGACATGCTTGCTCGGCTCCAAACCGGATAATATAAAAAAAGACTTATGGTACCTAGCCTTACACATCATCACAGCGGCGAGATTGATATACGCACAATTTTGGAAAAATAAAAATATCCCATCGGAGGAAGCAATTATAAAAAAGATTTTGGACTGTGCGGAAGCAGATAAATTGACTAAAAAATTAAAAGATAAAGATCTAACTCAAACATGTTTATCCTGGGAAAAATTATATACTTGGTTAGCGAAGAGAAAGATACAACCCAATTGAAAAGAGGAAAAGCATTTATTGAGAAACCTATATTATACTAACAAAGTGAGGTCGAATAGACCTAATTGATGTATAAAGAGATGTAAGTTGTTCTATCTCCCTCGGAATATAATGTACTTGCAGATATGTTTGTTATTTGTTATGTTGTCTTGTATGTTATTTATATGGTGTGTTGTTATTTTTTTGTGTTTTTTAATGGAAAATGTAAATAAAGATTATTTTAAAAAAAATTTGTTACTACCGGTTCTGTGGGCGTGGCTTGGTGGGGTAATGTGACTGGGTGGGCATGGCCAACTTTTTTTATTTTACTTTTAAAAGCATTTTTTCTACAACCTTCGGCTGAAGAGGTTGCAGAAAAAAATGCTTTTAGAAGCTTCTGACGATCAGGCAACTCAGCTGGGATCGCCAGAGGCTTTTAAAGGCATTTTTTTTCCTACAACCTCTTCGGCCGAAGGGGTTGCAGAAAAAAATGCTTTGAAAAGCCTCTGACGATCCCAGCTGAGCCGTGCGATCATCAGAGGCTTTTTTTTTACTTTTAAAAGCATTTTTTCAACTGAAGAGGTTGTAGAAAAAATGCTTTTAAAAGTAAAAAAACCAGACTCTGATGATTGCGCGACTCAGCTGGGCATAGGGAGGGGGCGCAGGGATTTTTGCTACCAGTTCTCTGAACCACCCGCCACCATCGCTACCGGATCGGGTGATCCGCTCCGAACCAGGAGCATTTCACCCCTGTTGTAAACTCACGTTTGAATGTCAATCTTTCTAGCTAGCCAATAAGCCTTGCTGAATGTCACTCATCTTGGTTCCTTGTCATTAAAAGCTTCTGCTTCGTTATTCAATTATTTCTTCAAAGTGCTGATCATTGCACCCTGGCTGGAAGAACTCCAACAGGGGAGTATTTCCTCCCAACAGCGGTGTAAAAAGCTTAAAACAACCCTTCCCCTTTAAGAAAGTCAAGCAAAAAAAAAAAAAAAAAAAACCCAAAAAACTCCCGAGAAGCTCCAGAACCGGAAGCGACAGTAAGTCTAGGCGTACTGCCAAGAATGTAATAAGGGTTAACGGAGAAGCAGTTTCTGTAAGCAGGGCAATAAAGATTAGGCTAGGAAACAAAAGTTCCTTACAGGATTAACCTTGTAAAGTGGAAAAAAACAAAAGGAGATTTTTTCTAACAACCAGTTCTCGGAATTGCTTAACTAATTAACAACCGGTTCTAACGAACCGGTAGAATCCCACCACTAATTAGGGGACTGGAGGCTAACACATACGATGAACGTTTGTAGGAATAGTGAAGAGAAGGACCAGGGGAGACATGATAGCAGTGTTCCAATACTTGAGGGGCTGCCACAGAGAGGAGGTGGTCAAGCTATTTTCCAAAGCACCCAAAGGCCAGACAAGGAATAATGGATGGAAACTGATCAAGGAGTGTCAATTATTTGCAAGCCATTGGCACATGTATCATACAGACACTAGTGGAGGCAGAAAGTGCCCCCACCCCTATGTGGAAAGGAGGGGCTTACACTGAGTATAAAACCCCCTCTAACCTTTCCGCCATGCTCTCTTTTACGTTTGTTCTCCATGAGACATGATCTTTGATAAGGGTAGTCACACACACTGTGTGCCCCCTATCCTAATGGATATTAAGACAGCCTTTGTATATAGTTTTGTTTTGTTATATGAATAAATACATTTATCACATTTATTCATGCATCTGCCTTTGGACTCTTCTATGCTCCTGGGTGTTTCTACGATCCCAATTTCCACAGAATGGTAGCAGAGGGAATGGTAGCAGAACTCCACTCCAGGAGCTGTTGAAAAGGCGAGATGCCCTCCAAAATAACCTGTGAGAGAAGCTCCCCTGTTGGGACCAGAGGCCTTCAACGGAGGAGAACTTCACAGCAGCCCCAGTCTGAATCAACGATGGAAAACATTGAAGGGGGTTTCCATCCAGCTACACCCTGGCAGCCAGAGGCCACCCAGATGCAGCAAGAGATCCCAGGGGCCGAGCCAGGCAATGTTGGAGAAGGCTTCTTCAGCACTGATGAAGAGGGGGCAGAAAGAGAATATGAAAGCCTGGACAGGCAAGTGGCTGAGATGTCAGAAGAGGAGTGCCGAGCAGCGCTCGCCTTCCTCCTGAAGACAAGGGCAGCAGCCAGAAAGAGGCCTGAGGAGGCAGCACCAGAGATGCCTGCCATCCCGGTAAGGACTCCCCTGCCTGATCTCTCCAAGATGGCGCCTGCCGCCAGAGAGACTCCCCGCCACCCAGTTTCCCGCCAAACAAAATGGCCACCAGGCCACTTCCGGAGGCAACTTCCTCCAAGATGGCTGCTCCCCTGGGCACTTTGCCAGAACCATGAGCCAGGCCATCCCCAGCTCCACAGCCCAGGCCTACAACACCAGCCAGTCAGTTCAGCATTCCAGCGGCCCAGAGGACCACTCCGAACCCACAAGCCCCTTGCCAGGCCCCGCCTGCCAAGGCAAACATCAAAGAGGCCATAGAGGCCCTGGTCGCTGCCCTGGAACTTATGGAGCAACCACCCACTGGCCGCCCCGAGGTCCCAGACCCAGCTGCCCACTTAAGGAGGGCCCCAAATCCAACCTCCCACCCCCGGAGGAACCCAGATGGACCTGCAGCCTCCCACCCCCCACTGCAGAGGCGCTCACCATTCACTGAATGCTCCAGGGAGGCCCAGGCTGAGGCCCCCGCACCTTTCCGGTCCTGCTGGGATGATCCGGAGCTGCAATCCTGCTCCTCTGATGGAGAAGAGGAGATCCAGAGACATTTCCAGGCCTATCCAGCCCATGGACCTCATCTGATGGGCCTCCAGTCTCCAGAAAGATCTCCAGGCCTTCTTCCCACTCCTCCAAGGTTTCCCCGCCACACAGCTGATGTTCGGGCCTATGCTGAAGCTCCAACCAGACCTGACTTCAGAGCTCAGAGAGGGAGATCGGAGCTCCAACAAGAAAAGGCTTTGGAGCATGCTCCATTTCCTGCACGTGCCCAGTTGCTTCAAACTACAGAAGGACTACAAAAAGGAGCCAGACCTAAGCAATCGATCCCAGGCTTAGGGATCCCAATGCCATTCACAACAGGCTCTTTTCAGCCATTTGAACAACTCCCCATGCAGTTTAATGGCAATAATTTTGTAACTTTGCCAAATAATTTTGAAAAATTACATTTAAGTGGTCAGAATTTTAAAAAATGGTGTAAAGAGATTCAGATAATTCTCTTAAGAGAAAATACTCTGGACATGATCAAAAGACCACCCCCTTTACCTTGGAGCCCTGAAATTGAGTTCCTGCATAAAAGAGCTTACACAACCCTGTTAAATTCTATAGACACAACTCTGTTTCAGACGGCCTCACAGCTCAGGAAGTTTGGACTGCCCTATATAATTTGTTCCATAGTGACAATATGGCTGCAACCAGCAGATTGTCAAGAATTTTCCACAACTATAAACTCAAACCTGGTGTCAAAATGGGGGAACATTTGGCAACGCTTAAAGCCTTGAGGGATGAGCTTATACAGAGGGGGGAGCCTGTTTCTGAATCCACTTTAATTAGTGTGATGTTGAACTCCCTAGACAAATCCTGGGGTCCCTTTATTATTTCTCTAGAAGGGGTTTCTAGGGAACAAAGAAACATAGAATACTTTTCTGGCCGCTTTATTGAGGAAGATTTAAGGCGCAGAGATGAGGAACAACAAGAAATGAAGGAGGCATATCACAGGCCTAGGCCTCAGAGGAGGCGCCAGGACACAAGTGAAAGGATTATTACCCTTCCCACCTGCATTGACTGTGGCATACAAGGTCACTTTAAAAGGGAGTGCCCTCGCTCTAGGGCCAACACGGCTGGACTTAAGCACAATAAAAATAAAAGAGGCCGTGGAAGAGGGGGAGGTGGTCATAAAGGATACCAATTCTGTAGTGTCACTAGTGACAATCACACCTCCCAGGTAAAGGATGCTGAGGGGCTGTGGCTTCTTGATTCAGGTGCATCAACGCATATAGCCAACACGAAGCCACGATTTAAGGTTTTACACCCACTCAAGTCCTCAGTAAAAGTTGCCACTGGGGACAAGGCAGAGGTAACTGGGGAAGGCGTGATCAATGTGCCTGGTATAGGAGATGTCACAGGGGCACTGTATGTTCCCTCAATCAAGAACAACCTTTTAAGCATCTTAAAATTGACTGAGGATAAAAATGTAAAACTGGTTTTTGAGAAGGGTGGAGGTTATGTTTTCGAAAGTGGGGGTGTTGTTGGCGATATTGTAAAAATCAACAATTTGCCTTATTTTTCCCCAAAAGCAAAGGTCAAAAGGCACAAGAAACCTAACAAGAGGGCTCAGGGAGCTAACGCCCAGATAGAGCAGAAAGCTTCTGTGCCAGCCCCCAGGTTGTCCAAACCCAAGGACCCTGGACCTAAAACCAATGAAGCTTTTAAACCAGCTCCTAGGACATCCAAAGCCATTAAGGCTGAGCCCATTAAGGTCACAACTCCTCAGCCAACCCTGAGGAACTCTAAGGTGACCATTAATCCAGTGCGTACTCTCATTACTGAACAGACCAAGGCTTGTAATTGTAAGATACATAAGGTTGACAAAGTATGCATGGGTAAACCTTTACATTTGGATTGTGCTCATATATTACACCGCAGGCTCGGCCATGCCAGCTTCCCGGTTATTAAGAAAATGCAAGATTTTTCTGATGGGCTTAAGATAAAGAATTGTAATACCTATTTGGAATGTGCCATCTGTAAGGCAGCAAAATCTAAAACTGCTGCTATACCTAAGGTCTCTTCCCGTCGTGCAAGGTACCCTTATCAGCTGGTACACATGGATTTGGTTGGTCCTTTTAGACCCTCCCTTGGTAGGGGGCGTTATTTTTTAACAGTAGTAGATGATTACTCTCGTTATGGCCATGTATTTATTTTAAAGGACAAAACTGAAGTCTTTACCAACTTCAAATATCTTTACAACCAGATCCAAACGCAACACAAGGTGTGCATCGCTCAGGTGCAGAGTGATAGGGGGACTGAGTTTACATCCAAGACTTTCGAAAAGTGGATGAAGGAGAGAGGTATCCTCCATTTTAAATCATCCCCTCAAACTCCGTCCGAGAATGGCATTGTAGAAAGGAGAAATGGCGTGCTGCAGAATGTCATGAACTGCCTACTTGCAGATGCTGACATGAGCCAAGTTTTTTGGGCAGAAGCGGTCAAAATGGCTAATTAATAATAATAATAATAATAATAATAATAATAATAATAATAATAATAATAATAATAATAATAATAATAATAATAATAATAATTTTATTTCTATACCACCCTTCTCCCGAAGGTCTCAGGGCGGTGTACAGCCAATTTAAAAACACAAGACACAACAATAATTAAAAATTAAAATAATTAAATAGATTTGGCCGATTTAAAACCCCAAAAATTAAAATACCCCAATTTAAAATTATTATATTGACAGCCCTGCCTGGCGGAACAACAGGGTCTTCAGTGCGCAGCGGAACACCCGGAGGTCGGAGATCTTACGTATTTCCGGGGGCAGTTAATTCCACAGGGTTGGGGCTCCCACAGAGAAGGCCCTCCCCCGGGTGTCGCCAGCCGACATAACTTGGCTGATGGCACCCTGAGGAGACCCTCTCTGTGGGAACGGACTGGTTGGTGGGAGGCTATTGGTGGCAGAAGACGGTCTCGAAGGTACCCGGGTCCTGTGCCATGGAGCGCTTTAAAGGTGGTAACCAACACCTTGAATAGCACCCGGAAGACCACTGGGAGCCAGTGCAGCTCGCGCAGGAGAGGTGTCACGCGGGCACAACGAGGTGCGCCCATAACCACCCACGCGGCCGCATTCTGGACCAGCTGGAGCCTCCGAGTGCTCTTCAATTATCTAGTCAACAGGACGTGGAGTAGTGCCATTAACCAAACCCCATACTTCCTGGTCCATGGAAGGAAACCTAGCCTCTCACACCTGAGAATTTTTGGTTCCTATGCCTGGGTCCATATTCCCAAGCACCTCAGAAGAAAGGGGGGCAAAGCATCAAGGAGGCTCAGATTTATAGGTTATGCAACCGGCAGCAAGGCCTCTAGGTTTGTAGACAAAAATAACCTTGTCATTGTCTCTAGATCAGCTTCCTTTGAGGAGGGGTCAAATTGGTCAAAAATTCATTCCAATGAACCCGGTTATTCCCCTATTAGAAGCGACACTGAACAAGCAGCACCACCTGAAGAGGATGAACCAACAAACTCCAAACAACTGACCAGCGAAGATCCGGATGGTGATGAATCCCTACCTGACTCTGACGATTCAGACAAGGAATCCCTGGGTGACTTCACACCTCCTGCCTCACCTAAACGACCATATCTTCGCAGCGCCTGGGACAGAGGCCCGCCCCATTTTGATTGGAAAGATACCTCCGGCAGCTCCAATTCTGACACCGATGCTCCGGATGACAATGATGATGGTGAGTGGCAATTTCCCAGACGGTCAAAACGCTCCAATAAAGGGGTGCCACCCAAAAGGTTGGACATTGGCTGTGTTGCCTCGGTCAACAGCGTTACCATGGCCCCTAAAATGTACTCAGATGTCCTCCAGCTTCTCGAGGAAGAACAGCGCAGGTGGAGGGTGGCAATGGAGCGGGAAATGGACAGTCTCAAAAAATTGAAAGTCTTCATCCCCATGGAAGTCCCCAAAAAGCGGAAAGCAATTGGCACCCGTTGGGTCTACAAGGTCAAGCCAATGCCCAACAACAAACTCCTCTATAAGGCCCGGCTGGTAGCACAAGGCTACGCACAGCGCTACTTGCAGGACTTTGATGAAACATACTCCCCCACCGTGAGAGCGGAAAGTGTGAGGGCTGCTTTGGTCACCGCACATGGGGAACACATTTTTCAATTTGATGTGCAAACTGCTTATTTACACGCACATCTAAAACAAGAAATTTACGTCAGAGGTGCCCCCGGATTTCAACGGCTGGAAGGTCACACCTGGCTTCTGAAGAAAAGTTTGTACGGCCTCAAACAATCAGGCAGACTGTGGTACAAATGCCTGACTAAAACTCTCAAATCACTGGGTTTCCATCCATCTCCAGCTGATAAATGTACCTTCACAAGGGATACCAAAGGGGGGCTGGAGAAAGTCCTAGTGTATGTCGATGACCTTTTATATATAGGGCCTGACAAGGGGGGAAGTATTATATTTGCCAGGACCCTACAAAAAAAGTTCACTCTAAAGTCTTTAGGATATGTGGACAAGTACCTAGGCGTACAAATCATCACTACACCAAAAGGTTTTGCTCTCTCCCAATAGGAAAAGATAGAGGAACTCTTGGTGAAATGTAAAATGGAAGATAGCAAGCCAACGGCTATCCCAATGCAGACCGACTATTATGGATTGGCACACAAGGATAGCCCAGAGTTCCAAAATAATACTCTATTTAGGTCAGTGATCGGCTCATTACTATATATAAGTAACTGAAGCCGTCCAGATATTGCCCTGGCCGTAAACCTGCTATCTAGACAAGTGGAACATCCTACCCAGTTCCACTGGTTGGCCATCCGCTATCAAAATGTTAGGCAACTAGTAGAGATGGGGTTTATATCTTTATCACATTGTCAGACCAAATATCAAACAGCTGATATTTTCACAAAACCTCTACCAGCAGATAGGCACAAAGATCTGTGTAAAAAGTTATGTCTCACAGGGTAAAATCTGTTGTGCATTGCATTTGTATGTTTGCATGCCATTAGCTCGCAAGGAGGGGAACTGTCAAGTATTTGCAAGCCATTGGCACATGTATCATACAGACACTAGTGGAGGCAGAAAGTGCCCCCACCCCTATGTGGAGAGGAGGGGCTTACACTGAGTATAAAACCCCCTCTAACCTTTCCACCATGCTCTCTTTTACGTTTGTTCTTCATGAGACATGATCTTTGATAGGGGTAGTCACACACGCTGTGTGCCCCTTATCCTAATGGATATTAAGACAGCCTTTGTATATAGTTAATATGTTTTGTTATATGAATAAATACATTTATCACATTTATTCATGCATCTGCCTTTGGACTCTTCTATGCTCCTGGGTGTTTCTACGATCCCAATTTCCACAAGGAGATTCCTCCCTTTTGACACCAGGATATAGTTTTGACAACAGTATACAGCAGGGGTGTCAAACTCAATTTCATTGAGGCCTGCATCAGCATTAAGGTTGCCCTCAAAGAGTCAGGTGGGCATGTCTGTAGCCAGCTCGACATAGCTCATGTCAGGTGTCTGGGGGGGGTCAGGCAAGGCTGGGAGTGGGGATCTGGAGTTTTCCAGCAGAGGAAGGTGAAACCAGGGCGAACACCAAAACCTTGTCCACCAGAGGAGCCTCGCCATCCCCGAGACATGATGTCAAAAGGGGGGGGGGCACCATGTGGCGAATGGGACCTGGCCCATGGGACAAAAGGTGAGATGGGACTGCTGGGCAGCATGAGCTGAGGGTCGGTGGGTTAGGGTTAGGGCCAGAGAGGGGAATGTGGCACTCACGCCAAATGCAGAGCCGCGGCCTGAAACAGCTGGGCGCCCAGCAATGCACGAGCCACCCCGTGGAGAAGGACAGCTGTGTCCTGGGGCATGGGGCTGATGGAACACCATGGCCCGAGCAGAGAGGAGGCCAGGCGCAGACCCACCCAGAGGATCCAAGCGCCCAGTGAGTGTTGATGGTTAAGTGGGTAGGAGCCATGACATGGTAGTGAAAATGACCGTCCAGGTTGCCTCACCGCAGCCCCACAATCTGTCTTTACTTGCCCACAGCTGCCATGGCTGGGATGAGGCGGGCATCCAATGAGCCAGATTGTGTGCTTACCCCCATGCCTCTGCCTCCGCCTGCAGCTTAAAGGGCCAGCCCGATGGCCACAATGCTCAGACCCACCTGCGTTGCATGGGCTGCAGGACCCCTAAGTGTGCACGTGTGGTGCACATGTGATGGGGCCAAACACGTCTTATTGGATGCCCTGACTCACATCCAGCTGGCCGTCACTGCCGGTCAATGAGCGGCTGAGGGGCCAACAAACTGCAGCTGCTGGGCACTGCCAGCCCTCACGCACTCGCTGCCACCTGTGCGCATGCCTAGGGGGAGTGTCCAGCCAGGCTGGGGTGGACCGTGGTGGTGGGGGCCAGCCCCTCGTCATCTCCAGGGCAGCCCCATGGTCCAGATTTAAACCCATTGCAGGGTGGATGTGGCCTGCGGGCCTTGAGTTTGACATGTCTGGTATACAGCATAGCAGTATTAGTACTGCTATATACTGTCTTGGTAAGACCACACTTGGAATATTGAGTCCAGTTCAATATTGATTTCCAGATGTTGAGATTCTGGAAAGAGTGCAGAGAAGAGCCACAAAGATGATTAAGGTGGTGGAGGCTAAAACATGATGAACGGCTGCAGGAACCGGGCATGTCTAGTCTAATGAAGAGAAGGACTAGGGGTGACATGATACCAGTCTTCCAATATTTGAGAGGCTGTCACAAAGAAGAGGGAGTCAACCTATTCTCCAAAGCACCTGAGGACAAGACAAGCGTCAGGGTTCCAAGCAGGGGTGAAATCTAAAATTTGTTACTACCGGTTCTGTGGGCGTGGCTTGGTGGGGGGGGGGTGTAATGTGACTGGGTGGACGTGGCCAACTTTTTTTTTTCTTTTAAAAGCATTTTTTCTACAACCTTAAGAGGTTGCAGAAAAAAATGCTTTTAGAAGCCTCTGATGATCAGGCAAGTCAGCTGGGATTGCCAGAGGCTTTTAAAGGCATTTTTTTTTCCTACAACCTCTTCGGCCGAAGGGGTTGCAGAAAAAAATGCTTTGAAAAGCCTCTGACGATCCCAGCTGAGCTGCGTGATCATCAGAGGCTTTTTTTTTAACTTTTAAAAGCATTTTTTCGGCCGAAGAGGTTGTAGAAAAAATGCTTTTAAAAGTAAAAAAACCAGCCTCTGATGATTGCGCGGCTCAGTTGGGCATGAGGGGGGCGCAGGGATTTTTGCTACCAGTTCTCCGAACTACCCACCGTCATCGCTACCGGATTGAGTGATCCAGTCCAAACCGGGAGCATTTCACCCCTGGTTCCAAGTAACACCCCTAATGAAAGAGGACTCCGAGGCTTGAGTTTCCTCAAAGTTCCATTTTATTAGAGATGTCATACTGGCACATCTGGGAAAACCCAAATCTGAAAGTTTCCAGGTTTTCCCCACCCAAAGAAAAGTTCACGTCCCTGCCCAACACCCACAAGTCCATCACATGGTCCAATCACACATTGTCCCAACTGAAGATGCCTCCCAAGTCCAGCCTTCCAGGTGCAGGGCAATTTGTCCTTGAATTTCTAAGATAGGAATGTTATTATGACTATATATCACCCCAGCTCCATACAATCCCCCTTCCCAGTTTCCCACAATAGTAAACGTGGCAGGTCTGAAGGCCTAGTGCAAAATATGGCTTACAGGCCTGACAGGCCACCGCCCCGGTCAGAAAAGCATGTCCTGAAATGAGAGTAACATAGTGGTTAATCATTCAGCCTACTAACCACCTCTCCCTCCCCTAGGGGGACCCTTTATCTTATCAGGAAACTTATCATGGAATTGCTTTACTAGCCTATCTGCCTTGACATTCCAACTCTTGACCCAGGTAGCTTCAGACAAAGGGTACCCTTTCCAATGCACTAAGTAATGTAATCTGCCTCTGTACAATCTAGAGTCTAAGATCTTGTTTACTTCATAATGGGTTTCCCCCTGCACTATAATAGGCTTGGGGGGGGCGGTGCCTGAGCTTGTGGTCTTAGTCTAGAACGTATGGCTGGCTTCTGCAAGCTACAATGGAAAACTAGATGTATTTTCCCTAGGATGTGTGGGAGGTTAAGCTGAACTGTCACAGGGTTAATTACTTTCACTATTTGGAATGGACCTAAGAATTTAGGTCCTAACTTTTTACTCGGCAGCTTAAGTCTTATGTATTTGGTTGATAGATAAACCTGATCTCCCACATGGAAAGGGGGTTGAAGAGACCGATGTTTATCTGCTTGCTTTTTGTATGCCTCAGCAGCTTCCACTATTGCCTTCTTGGTATTCTCCCAGCCTTTTCTCAACAACTCCATCCACTCATTTAGGGTCATAGAGGAGGGAGGTTCCCTGGGCAATTCAGGCATAGGCACAAAAACCATTCTGCTGGTGACCTGGAAGGGGGTCAGCCCGGTGCTACTGTGCACCGTGTTTGTTGCAATATTTTCAGGATCAGACTCAATAAAGATAATAGAAGTTAGAGATTTAAATATATTTCTCTTTAATCATAATAGGCATTCTATATTCGCTGAATATTCAAGATAGAAGCAAGGAAAATGGGGAGGATGGCTCCTTATATATACAAGGGGTGGAGCCAGGAATGGGAGTGGTAAATTATGAATACATTAAAGTCCAAAGAATAAGTTAACCCCTGATGTTCCATATATACATTATTTACACATTAGAGAATAAGGCATTTACATCTGACAAATCCCCCTCTAAATGCCGGTTCGTTATACAACACCAGTTACATTCAGATTCAGGACAATATAATACATATAATTTAGAAGTTAAATATTTGTGTTGTTTAGAAGGTAAGGGTTTTGTTAATATGTCAGCTAATTGTTCAGAAGTATCACAATGTATTGCTTTGATGAATCCGTCTTGAGATAGTTGTCTCACGTGCTTAAATTTTATATCAATATGCCTGGACCTTTGTCCAATTGCATCGGATCTAGATATTTCAATGGCCGCTTTATTGTCTTCATGCATAATAAATGGTAAAGTAGGTTTCTTCCAAATATCTGTGATCAAATCATTGAACCATACAAGGTTATTTGCAGCTTTAGACAAGCAAACATATTCCGCTTCTGTGGTAGAAGTGGCTACCAGTTCTTGTTTACCAGTATACCAGTAAACTGGACAATCGTTCAATAGAAAAACATAACCAGAGGTACTCTTTCTGCATGATGTATCACCAGCCCAATCTGCATCAGCATAACAAGTAATTTTTGGTTCTTTGTCATTATTGGGTTCCAATATTAAACAAAAATCTAATGTACTTTTCAGATATCTTAAAATTCTTTTGACAGCTTCCCAATGATACAAGGTTGGTCTGCTAACATATCTTGACAATAAATTGAGAGGTAATGCAATATCTGGCCTAGTCCAATTAGATATATAAAGGAGTGAACCTATAACTGATCTGTAAAATGTGTTGTCTTTAAACTCAGGGGAAGATTCATCAATGTTTCTGAGAAAATCAGTTTGCATAGGTGTGTCACATGTTTTGGCATTATTTAAGTTACATTTGTTTAGGAGTTCAATGATTTTATCTTTCTGAGTAAGTTTGAATCCCCTTTTTTGTTAATGTGTCAGTCTTTATTTTATGCTGACTATTTGTCCAAGTTTTGGTTTTGTTCTTACTTTTGTTAATACTTTGATTTTCTGTTGTTCCTTCCTCGCAAGATATATTATCTTTGCTTTTATTAGGAAATATTTCATTAAGGTGCAATTTAGACCAATTGGCCTGCTCATGGAACACAGCTGTTCTGGATACTATAAATTTGTTATTATTATCAATGAATCTGTACCCTTTGGTTCCAGTTTCGTATCCCATGAATCTTAATCTCCTGGATACGTTTTCTCCCTTTCTCCTCAATTGTTTAGGTATGTGTACGTCTGCAGTAACTCCAAATATGTGCATGTGTGCTAATTTGGGTTTTCTATTGTACATCACCTCATATGGTGTCTTATTCACAATACTGGACCATGTCCTATTTTGAGTGTAATTTGAATAATGTAAGGCTTCTGACCAAAATTGTTTGCCTAAACCAGCATCCTCTAATGTGCATCTAATCATGGTTTGTAGTGTGGAATTCTTTCTCTCTGCAATCCCATTTTGAAATGCAGAAAATGGATTGGACGTGAAATGTAGCATCCCTCTATCTTTTAACCATTGGGAGAAATCTTTAGACATGAATTCACATCCCCTATCTGTCATAATTTGTTTTATTCTGATATTATGTTGTGTTTCTATGCGTTTGTAGAATTCCTTAAATTTCTGAAAGGTTTCATCCTTGTGCTTTAATGTGTAAACAAAACCATAGCGACTGTAATCATCCACTATTGTTAGGAAGTAACGTTTTCTATAGGTAATTGATGGAGTTAATGGACCAACTAAGTCCATATGTACCAAATCAAAAATATTGTTGGTTGATCTGTTAGATTTTTTTGGTCTGGGACTGGTTTTTAGTTTGGTGGATTTACATACTGAGCATTCCAAATAATTTTCACAATTTTTTATTTTGACACCTTCTGCGTGTTCAGTCATTTTTTGTACTACAGGAAAGCTTGCATGTCCTAACTTCCTATGTAAGATGTGAGCACACTCATCATGAATTGGTTTACCTATTTTTGGTTTCTTCTCATTGTGTGTATTTTTGTTATCATGAGTTATTTTACATTCATCATTGTCACTGTTACTGACATTTTCATCATCTGCTTCAATACAATCTTCCATATTTGAATCAATGTTATGTAACCATCTTTCTTTGGTTATCAGATAGGGTAGACCCCCTTTTATCATCACAGTGCCTACATTTGTTTTGTTCTTTTCTATAGTTGCTTTCCCCTTTGAGAAAACTATATTGATGTCAGATTCTCTGCTTAGTTTTATAGCACTCAGTATGTTGTGAGGTATTTCTGGGATTAATAATACCCCCTCTATTTTCCCTAAACCAGGCAAGGTCACATTTCCTCTGCCTAATACTTGAACCTTTTCTTGATTAGCTACCTTTATCACAAACTTATCTTCTGTAAATGAAGATAATATACTTTTGTTGTTAGTGGTGTGATTTGTTGCACCAGAATCAATAAGCCAATTATTGTTCTCATCTTGTTGTGTTCTGGTGCTGTCTTGTTTATTTAGCCCATTTAGTGACCCAGATTTTCTCTCTTTTGAATTTTCTCCACCCCCTCTACTTTCTCTGTGATTTGGTGGACTTCTATATTTGTGTCTATCTGTGGAAGATTGTCTGTAATTGTATTTGCTCCTATATTCTGGCCTATGTCTCTCCCTTGGGACTTTGGGACAGTCTCTTCTACTGTGTTCCCTGGATCCACAATTGTGGCATCTAAAGGCCTCATTATATTTATCTTGAAAGACTACTTTCCTAAAAGATTTGTGTTCTGTTTGGTTACTGGAACGATTTTTTCTTGAATTGTCTTCTGCTATCAATTTGTTAGATAGACTTTCTATTGATAAATATCCCAAATTAATGGTATCTAAGTGTGACATAAAGCTATCCCATGATGGATCAAGTGAATTGATAATAACACTTTTCATTGTTTGATCTGAAATCACTTCCCCCCTCAATTGCAGCTCAGCTCTTATTTTGTTTAGATTTATCAAATGCTCACTTATAGAAACCCCTGGTTTCACTCTAGAAGAAAAGAAATCCTTAGACATTCTTGTGGTTGTGGCTACGCTATCGCTGTGAAATAGATTAAACATGCATTGAATTATTTCTGATACAGTTAGGTTTGGTTTGATGCTATGATACATTGCAGGAGACACGCTAGAAATTATTATGAAAAATGCTCTATGATGTAAACAATCTATTTTTAAAGTCCAAGGTCTTCTTGGAGGACTAGTTATAAAGAATAGTAAATTTTCTTTCATAAAAATAACCTGAAGCTGTTGGTACCACTCTTGTAAATTAATGCCATCAACTCTAAGTTTTGGGAAGTCACTGGGTAAATTCCCCACATTATTTTGTCCATTACTTACAACCTGAGGCAGTCCGTGGTCTCTCAAGTGCAGGAAATTACAGAACGGCATTGGGATGCTTGTAACGAGTCTGCGCGGTTCTCTGGCCAGTTCAAGTCTTTCGGGGCCGTCTACGTAGTTTTGCACATGCGCGTTGCTCATTTCTTCTTTGGCGCCGTTGTGGAAGGTTCTCTCCATTTCAGCTCTCTCGATCCGCTCCTCTTCAGATGAGTCGGTCTCTGGCTCGGTTTTTGGGGCTTTGGTGATGGCGACGGTTCTTCTCTTTCTCTTGTGTGCGCTGACACTCGATTCTGTCTGCGGTGTAGGACGGAATCGGCATGGCTCTCTGGGCTCGGGTGTCGTCGTTTTCGAAGTCAGGATGGGAGCGTGCAGGTCTTGAGTTGTCGGTTTGATTTCTTGCTTCTTTGTTGATGTCTTGGAAATTTTCAATCTTGGCCCAAAAGCAGCAAAAAGCGTTTTCATTGCTGACTTTACTTGAGACTTTGTTAAATCGTCTTCACTTTCTGATTTTGGTTCATCTGAAGAGTTTGAGACTTCTTTTTCACTTTCTTCGTCTGATAGCGTTTTTCGCGCCAGAAATTTTGAACTGAGCGTTTTGATTGGCTCTGCTTCACTCTCTTTTGAAGTTCGTTGAAACCAAGATGGCTGCCATTCAAAATTTCGCGCGATGTCACATCTTTTCTTTTTTACAACTATTTTCTCAGTAGTCATTTCACTCACAGTTTTTTGATCTTTGGGTTTTTCTTTAATGACGTTTTTCTCTCTCGCTGCTCCGCTGTTTCTCAGCATCTCCTGGAGGTCCGCGATGAGGCTTTCATCATTCTTTTGGCTTTTTAGTATCTTTAATATCTCTGACCTGAGTTCGTTATTTTCTATCTCGATTTCTTCCTGGTCGTTATTTTCACTCATCAGTTCTTCTTCTTCAGTGGTGTATTCTTCGGATTCTCTCGAAATCGCATTAGTGGATTCGTTGATCGTCTCTTGATCAGTTTCTATTTCTTTGCTGTAGGCCCTGGTGTTGGGCCTATCTTTCTTGGACATTTTTAATTACTTATTGAGTCAATTAACCATCCTCTGCTACCAGCTTGTTGCAATATTTTCAGGATCAGACTCAATAAAGATAATAGAAGTTAGAGATTTAAATATATTTCTCTTTAATCATAATAGGCATTCTATATTCGCTGAATATTCAAGATAGAAGCAAGGAAAATGGGGAGGATGGCTCCTTATATATACAAGGGGTGGAGCCAGGAATGGGAGTGGTAAATTATGAATACATTAAAGTCCAAAGAATAAGTTAACCCCTGATGTTCCATATATACATTATTTACACATTAGAGAATAAGGCATTTACATCTGACAGTGTTGTTGTACGCCACCTCCGCAAAAGGCAACAGGTCCGCCCAGTTGTCCTGCTGATAATCCACATAGCATCTGATATATTGTTCCACCATTGCATTCGCTTGTTCCACCACTCTATTCGTACTCAGATGGAAAACCGAGCTAAGTCCTTGTGTGGATCCGACTGATTTCAGGAACTCTCTCCAAAACTTTGCTGTAAATTGGATTCCGCGGTCTGAGATGACTCGCCATGGTATTCTGTGTATATGATTCTGTGGAATTGTGGCTGCATTGCAACACCTCCAGCCTCAGACTGGTGGGGTCATATAGCTTTTGACCCTTCCAAGCCAATCCATCCCTTTCGGTTAAAATGTCTTTATTGTCATTGAACCACTGGTTGTCTGGGAGTGCTGCCTTTAGTGCTGCTGTCAATTTGTCTCGGCTGGGGTCGTGTTGTCTTTTGGCTTGGCCCCTGGTGGTGACTTGCACGGCTGATTGTGAGTGGGGGATGATGGCGTGGATGGCTATCGAATTGGGGATTTCTTGATAGGTCATCTGCTAATAGATTCTTACCTGCTGGGATGCACTTCAGTTCGAATTTGAACTGTCTGAAGTATTACGCCCAGCAGATTTGTTTAGGAGACAATTTCCTAGGGGTTTTTAGGGCTTCGAAGTTTTTGTGATCAGTCCAGACTTTGAAGGGCACTTTACCCCCTTCTAGAAAGTGTCTCCAGGAAAGAAGGGCCCAGAGGATTGCATTGTTGTGGCCCGCCAGTGGCCAGCAGAGCTGGCAGCAGATTCGGACAGTGAGGAGGTTGGGGAGGAACCTGGAGTCTGGGGAAGGCTTAGACGATGGATCTGAGTCAGAAGCAGAAGCAGAGAGCAGAAGCAGAGAGTCAGAAGCAGAGAGGGAGCCAAGGCCATCTGGTAGTTCTTTGCTGCCTCCAGAGTCTGACATCAGTGAGGCAGAAGAACAGCGTAAGCCTGTTCCCAGTGTGTGCATGCGCAGAGCTGCCAGGAGACAGGCACAATTAAGGAAACAGGGTCGACTTGGGAGTAAGGCTTGGAGATGATTGGCCCCTCCCCTAAGACATAAAAGAGAAGCAAACAGGACGTGAGCTTTTGCAGGAAGCAATTAGTTCATCTGGCCAATTCAAGATTTGAAAATTCGGTTTGTGACTGTGCCAAGTTTGGCCTTGCCCTGCATCTGGAAATTAGCTCTTTAGCAGTGTTCCATGTGAGATAGGTGGGTGTTGATAACCTTCCTCTGAAAGACTGTTTATCAAGCCTTGCAGACTGTAAATGAAAGTAATTTAGAGCCATATGAATTAAAGAGGTTTCCCAGGACTAGGTTTGTGCTGTTTCATTTCTAAGGAAGCCTAGGTCAGAACATGCATAAGCTTCTTTCTCCCAGATGGCCCACCTTCTTTTGCTGTCAGTTAGCTTTTTTGACACATAGGCACAGGGTAGGAGCTGTCCCTGTGGGGTTTTTTTTTTGCATGAGTACTGCTGCTACGGCCACATGGCTGGTATCTGCTTGGATTATGAATTGCTGTTCTGGGTCCGGATGTTGGTGAATCGGTTCCTCGGTGAACAGTTTCTTTAATTTCTTGAATGCCTTTTGACAGTCCATCGACCAAGCGAGCGGTTGGCTTGGTCATGGCTTCGCAGGGGTTGGCCCCATTTTCAACAGTTTGGTTAGGGGCAAGGCGACCTCAGTGAACGCTGGTATAAACTGCCTGTAAAAGTTTGCGAACCCCAGGAAGCTTTGCAGCTGTTTGTGGGTGTGTGGGGGTTGCCAGTCTAGAACTGCTTTTACTTTTCCTGGGTCCATTTCCACTCCTCCGCTGGATATCTGGTAGCCTAGGTAATCAAGGGAGGTCTGGTGGAATTCACATTTTGACAGCTTTGCGTAGAGCTTAGCTGTAAGGAGTTTTTTCAGCACCTGCCACACCAGTTTTATGTGCTCCTCGAGGAGTTCGCTGAATATGAGAATATTGTTCAGGTAAACTAGGACCCCTTGTATAAATGTTCATGCAGCACTTCATTGATTAATTACATGAAGACTGCTGGGGCCCCTTGCAGGCCGAACGGCATGACTTTGAATTTGAAGCTGCCAAGTGGTCAGTTGAAGGCTGTTTTCCATTCATCTCCCTCTTTGATTCTGACACGGCAATAGGCCTCCCACAAGTCCAGTTTGGTGAAAACTGTCCCCTTGGCTAAATGGCTTAGCACTGTGATGGCGAACCTATGGCACGCGTGCCACAGGTGGCATGCGGAGCCATATTGGTGGGCACGTGAGTGTTGCCCTAGCTCAGCACCGGCCAGCTGATTTTTGGGCCTTCCGGGCCCACCGGAAGTTGGAAAACAGGCTATTTCCGGCCTCCGGAGGGTCTCCGGGGGAGGGGGTGGGAAAGGCTGTTTTTGCCCTCCCCAGGCTCCAAGAAAGCATCTGGAGCCTGGGGAGGGCGAAAAAACGGGCCTACTGGGCCCACCGTGCCATTGCGTGCCAAAAGCGGGGGGGACCGCAGGGGTGTTGTGCGTGCATGCGTGGGGGCGGGGCGGGGTGCACTGAATTATGGGTGTGGGCAGGCGTGGGCACGACCCCCCTGCGCTCCCCCCACCTTTGGCATATGACGGCAAAAAGGTTAGCCATCCTTGGCTTATCATATCCTTCATGAGTGGGAGGGGGTATGTGTTTTCCACGTACACAGCATTGATACCACAAATATCCATGCAAAGCCTCATCGCCCCATTTTTTTTCTTTAAACAGTACTGGGGCAGCCACCCTGGACTTTGCGGGTTGGATAAAGCCCCATGCTAAGTTGGCTTCAATGTACTTTCTTAGCTCCTCCATTTCCTTGGGAGTCATGGAGTACATCTTTGGTTTGGGCAGCTTGGCTCCCGGCACGAATTCGATTGCACAATCGGGCGGGCGGGGGGGTGGAAGTTGCAATCCTCTTTGCTAAAGATGGCCGCTAGGTCTCAGTATTCCCTTGGCACTTGCGGGCAGCCAGGCAGCACTTCAGTTGAAGGCTCGCTATTGCTGGTGTGGCTTATGGAGACTTGGCCTGGGTCTGACTTTATGGGAGGTAGCAGTCCGATGCCTATATTTAACTTCTATAGCCATCCTCCTAAGTGATGGATGGTTCCCATTTGTCTAGCCAGGCAAGCCCCAGTATGATTGACTCAGTCATTTTCGGGGCTATGATGAATCGAATGAGTTATCGATGACGGCCCATTTCTAACCTGACCAGTTCTGTGACTAATGTGGCAGGGGCTCCGCCGATTAGTGTGCCATCGACCTGCTCAAAGCGGATGGGTCGTACTAGGGGCCTCGTAGGTATGCCTAGCTGCTCGACTATGGGGAGGCTGATTAGGCATCTGGTGCAGCCAGTGTCTATGACTGCTTCTACTTCACCTTGGGCCCCTGTCTCTGGCACTACTATCCAGGTTTTGACAGTAAATGGATGGATGGCTTCACTGACCATTGGGTCATCTTCCCTGCTGCTTCCCTTGACTAGGGTTGGTAGGTCTTCTTTGGCTGGAATTCCCTCAATTTCTGAAGGAAGGAGTGGAACCTCTACAGCCTGCTTGGCAAACTTCACTTTCTCAGGGGGCTTCCCTCTTTTCGTCCTCTTGTGCGACTTTCGGCCTTGCCTGGTCGAGTTGGGAGCTCTTGCTTCTGGTATGGAACTGCAGGAGGGGTTTTCTGGTTGTTCCTCAGCATCATGTGGAGGCTGTGACCGCTCCTCTGTGGTGGATTCAGTGGTGGGCTGTCGGCCTAGTGATCGGTTCCTTCGTTGGCTCTCCACACGTTCCGGTACAGGCGGCAGGAGCAGTGTGGGAGGTAAGGGCCCGGTTGTGGTGGGGGGCCCCTCCCATCTGGATCCCACCTCCGCTGAGGTGGGGTTTCCGCTGGCTACGGTTTGGATCAGGAGCCTTCGGTCTGGGTCCACCTGCAGGGGTCTCAGGCAGCTCTGCAGGCCTCTCAGGTAGCTGTGTTGGCCAGAGGGGATTTCCCTTCAGCACCTCCCCCTGTGCTGCCTCCGGTGCAGGATCATTGACCCAGCAGTTGTCTTCTGATGGGGGGGCTTCCCCTCAACGGATCTCTCCAGTGCCTTCTCTGCTTCACTCTGCAGGGGTCTGCAGAGCTGACATTTCAGCGGTTGATGCTGGCTTTGTGGCGGGGTGGCCGTCCATTGGGGAGAAACTGCTGGCAAGGAGGGAGGAGAGGGCCCACCCTCTGTTCTCGGCTCCCCGGGATCTGCTTCTCCCACGCATTGCGGCTAGGGCTTCTGCAGTTTTCACCTGGCCGTCTCACATGCGTGGCAGGAACTTCCCCCAGCCATGGCCTGCGTTGTGAGCCTTAATGGGTTGCACCGGGTCTACCAGTCAGGGTTGCAGGGGGCCATTGCTTGTCTCACTGGGAGCGATTGG
Source organism: Pituophis catenifer annectens (assembly GCF_029215685.1). Lineage (NCBI taxonomy): Eukaryota > Metazoa > Chordata > Lepidosauria > Squamata > Colubridae > Pituophis > Pituophis catenifer. The sequence goes on from NW_027256885.1 coordinate 19,102,333, forward strand.
GAGGTTCCCATGTTCCAAGCGTGGGCTGGCCTCAGTAGATCATGCGGTTCTGACTTACCTGGGGTGGATAGGCGCCAATCCCTGCCTTGGGCGGTTGCTGCCTTTGGCCCCTTCAGCTCTTCCGGTGGGCTTTCCTCGGCTGGGCCCAGATCGCTGGGCACCAGCTGCATGTGTCTCAGCCAGGTGCCCTCCACCGCCGATGCAGCCTGCCACCAGGCCTTCAAGTGGCCCTGCCGCTCATTCAGGCAGCCCCCATAGCTACTGTCCAGCTTCTTCTTCTCCTCTGTCTTCCCTGAGTCTTCACGCCACCTGGTTTCAGGTCAGCGTTTGTGGCTCAGGACCCCGGACAGCCCCCCGGGATACAGGGAGCTGGTAATTTGTTTTAAGGGAGATTCAGGTTAATGTCAGGGTTCCAAGTAACACCCCTAATGAAAGAAGACTCCGAGGCTTGAGTTTCCTCAAAGTTCCATTTTATTATGTGTTATGTCCTTATAAGGACATCCGCCGAGGATTGGCTAATCCACCGGCGGGAACTTTGAATAGCTGTCATTGGACGGCTATGCCTGCCGGAGCGCTATAAAAGGGCTCCGGCAGCACAGCCATTTGTCTTGTTCTTGAGCTGAAAATAAAGTGCTGAACGGACCACGCTGGTCGCGTCTTCTTTTCCCCTGCGCCAATCTAACATTATGTCATATTGGCACATCTGGGAAAACCTGAATCTGAAAGTTTCCAGATTTTCTCCACCCAAAGAAAAGTTCAAGTCCCTGCCCAACACCCACAAGTCCATCACATGGTCCAATCACACATCATCCCAATTGAAGATGCTTCCCAAGTCCAGCCTTCCAAGCGTAGGGCAATTTGTCCTTGACTTTCTAAGATAAGAATGTTATTATGACTATATATCACCCCAGCTCCATACAATCCCCCCTCCCAGTTTCCCACAGTAGTAAACATGGCAGGTCTGAAGGCCTAGTGCAAAATATGGCTTCCAGGTCTGACAACAAGAAGTAACAGATGGAAACTTATGAAAGAGAGATCCAACCTAGAACTAAGGAGAAGTTTCCTGACAGAGAGAACAATTAATCAGTGGAATGGCTTGACTCCAGAAGTTGTGGGTGCTTCTTCAGTGGAAGTTTTTAAAAAGAGATTGCACAGCCATTTGTCCAGAATGGTAAAGGGTTTTCTGCTTGGGCAGGGGGTTGGACTAGAACCCTGGTGGCTAACCTATGGCACGCATTCCAGAGGTGGTATGCAGAGGTGCCTGTGTTGGGATACCCCGCCTCCCCGCCGGCCAGCTGATCTTTGGCGCGCTGCTCCTGGGCTTGTCGGCCTCCACATGTCAGATTCCCACCACCCACCACCAGTTTTGGGGTTCTTCCCCCCCCCCCAGGGGAGGGAGTGAGGGAGTGAGAGAGAGAGAGAGACTTACAATGAGGAGGTGTGTGTATATATAGAGAAATAGTAATAAATGTTGCGAGCAGGCTGAAATGAGGAACTGCTGCATAACTAGATGGTGAAACCGCAGAGATATTAAAGTAGGGATTTGCTCTGCTGTTCAAGGGGAGAAATTAAAGAAATGCAGAAAGTAACTACTTGAATCTGAATTTCAAGTGATCTACTAGTTAGCTGGGGGATTAAAAAAAAAAGTTTACAAACTCAAATCTGAGGTTTTTTGCCCAAATATGAGGGAGGAGAAATTATGAATTTCCTTTGGGCTGAGGAGAAGTGATATTTCATGCCTGAGGAATTACACTTAATCCGGAGCAGTTTAGGAGAATGGGACCCAGAGGGTGAACTTGGCACATTTAATTTCGCTGCATAGAGCTTTAAAATGTTTGGTGCTGCATACTTGAACTTGGGTGATTTTATTTCTGCTCCAATCCCCTGACACATTTAATTATAACCCTTAATGTTTAATTTTTATTAAATTCAGGGGTTTCTTTACCCCCCCCCCGGTGTTTGTGTGAGAGAGAGAGGGGGGAGGGAGGGAAAGGGAGGGAAAGAGGGGGGAGGGAAAGAGGGAGGGAGGGAAAGAGAGAAAGAGAGAGAGAGAGAGAGAAAGAGAAAGAGAGAAGGGGAGGGAAAGAGAGAGAGAGAGGCAGAGAGCGAGAAATGGAGAGGCAGAGAGAGAGGGAGGGAGGGAAAGAGAGAGACACAAACAGAGAGAGGGAGGGAAAGAAAGCTGTCTTTGGATGATCATATGACGGCCGTGGCCAGGGGGGCCAGGGGGGCTTTTTATCAGGTTCGCCTGATTTCCCAGTTGCGCCCCTTTCTGGATCGGGATGCCTTGCGCACAGTCACTCACGCCCTCATCACTTCCTGTCTGGACTATTGTAATGCTCTCTACATGGGGCTCCCCTTGAGGAGCACCCGGAGGCTCCAACTGGTCCAAAATGCGGCAGCGCGAGTAATAATGGGGGCGACCCGTCGCTCCCATGTAACACCCCTCTTGCGCAAGCTGCACTGGCTCCCGGTGGTCTTCCGGGTGTGCTTCAAGGTGTTGGTTACCATCTTTAAAGCACTCCATGGCTTAGGACCTGGCTATCTACAAGACCGCATTCTGCCACCGATTGCCTCCCACCGACCGGTACACTCACACAAAGAGGGCCTCCTCAGGGTGCCATCAGTCAAACAATGTAGACTGGCGACCCCCAGGGGGAGAGCCTTTCTCTGTGGGGGCCCCTGCCCTCTGGAATGAATTACCCCCGGACATACGAAGGATCCCTGACCTCCACGCCTTCCGTCGTGCAGTGAAGACCCTGTTATTCCAGCAAGCCGCTCTCATGGGATAAATGATTTTAATTTGGTTTTAATGGGGTTTTAAAATTGGTTTTAAAATGAGAGTTTTAAATTCGGCCTATGATTTAATTATTTTAATCTGCTTTTAAATTCTATTTTGTACATTGTTTTTATTATGGCTGTTCACCACCCTGAGTCCTTCGGGAGAAGGGCGGTATATAAATTAAATAAATAAAAATAAAAAAAAAATAAAGAGAGAGAGAAAGAGAAACAGAGAGAGAGGGAGGGAAAGAGAGAGAGAGGCAGATAGAAAGAGAGAGGGAGGGAAAGAGAGAGGAAGGGAAAGAGAAAGAGAGAGAGAGTGTCACACATAAATGCCTTACCCATGCCAGGGATCACTAAGGAAACAGTAATGCAGGGGTTAACGCCAGTGCACACTTGGCCAGCCCCACCCACAGACCACTCCTTACCTGAGTCTCCGCCCACAGGTATATAAGGTAGCCACACTCTCCATCCCCCCTGACTTCCAGATGCTGCTTGTGATGTACTGATGAACCTGTAAATAAAAGAGACTTATTTAAATGATTGACTCATGTCTGTTATTGGGCCTGATCCATGGATCCTGGAACAATATGGTAGCAGAGGATGGTTTAATGGCCCAATAACATCTGAACACACAACGAGGACACATCGCTGCCTACGAGATGGCGACGCCACCGAAGCAATGAGATGGCAACCCAGCGGGATCGCCAGGGAAGGCAGAAAACACAATCGACCCCAAAGCCACCACAACGAAAGAAAGAGGGGAAACCAAGGAAGGAAAAATAGCAGACCCTGATGACCGGGAGGAAGAAAGACTACGACTCGACGTCCTACGACTGCTAAAGGAGCGGGCCAGCGACAAAAACCTCCTCGCGGACCTACGAAGCTTCATACTGGACCGCGAGGTAGCGAAGAGCGAGGACGACTCAGATCTGGAGCTCGAAGAGCTGGACTCGGTGAGTGGATCGCCCCAAAACGACCCCACAGCAGTCACCGAGCCCCACAGCCCCGCTCAAAATTCAAAACGGCGGCCATCTTTGATCACGTGGTCGGACAAGATGGCCGACTTCCGACCAATCGGAAGCCAAAATTCAAAATGGCCGGCATGCGAAAAATGCCCGACCCTAAGCGATGAGGAAAGCGACTGGGGTGAGGGGGCAGAGTCCGATTCGGACCACAGATACACCCCGACCGAGCGGCAAGTCGACAAGGCCATGAAGACCCTTGCCGCCGCCTTCGGCCCAGGCCTCAAAATTACGAAAGGGGAACCAGAGAGGCCCAAGCGAAAAGGAAGGCGAGGAGAGGGGCACCGGAACACCCACCCGAGGGTCACGGATACCCATGCCAGCGCACCAACCCTCCTGCACACCCCAAGGACACCGCACCCCCGATCGCCCAGGCCGCGCACCCCAGAACGCAGGGATTGGAGCAGCTACCTACATTCATCGCCGGGACTCCAACGCCATCAGGACCTCCACTTCGACGAAGCCGCTGCAAGTCAACACCATCCGGAGCGCCCCTGGACCTCCAAGACCGAAGCCGAGGCCTACCCGACCGATAGAGACCTCTACGCCGGAGCTGCGATGAACAGGTCCTTCCACGACGACGGCAGAGCTGAAATGGACTTCGCGCATGCGCTGTTTCGCCTAGAGGAAGAAAAAAGAAAAAAATCGCAGAGAGGGATTTTTAAACTACCGGCAAGCGTTCCCATGCCGTATTGCTGTTATAAGCACATAAAGAACCATGGACAGCAGCCTGCAGTAAGTAACTTTACAAATAATGCTGGGAACTTACCAAGTGACTTTCCAAAGTTGAGGATGGATGGGGGCAACATCCTAGAGTGGTCACAGCAGCTTCAGGTGGTGTTCCTAAAAGAAAACTTGTCACATTTTATTAATGACCCCCCAGAGAGACCATGGACTTTAGAGTTGGACTGTATGCACCATAGGGCATTTTACCTTTTAATTTCTAGCATATCTCCCACCATTTACCATAGCATTGGTCACCATCTCACTGTGTCGGAAATCATACAAAAAATGTTTGGGTTATTTTACAGTGAAAGTGTGGCAACCACCACTCAGATTTCCAAAGATTTCTTCTCTGCCAGAGTCAAACTGGGGACTCCCATAAGTGAGCACCTGGTGTCCCTGAATGCCATCAGGGTGGAACTACACCTTAGGGGGGAGGTCATATCAGATCAGATCATGAAGAGTGTAATAATTAACTCTTTAGATCACTCATGGGACAGTTTCTTAGCACACTTAGATACCGTTAGTCTAGGTCTCCTGTCCATTGAGAAGCTGTCTAACAAACTGATCGCTGAAGACAATTTGAAAAGGAGCCGCCATGACTCCTCCAGGGAACATAAACACGGGAAGAAAGTAGCCTTCCAAGACAGACAGCATGGCGCAACAGAGTGCTATAGCTGTGGGTCAAGGGGACACCTCAAGAGAGACTGCCCCAAGAACTACAGAGAGAGAAGCAGACCAGAACATAGACTCAGACAGACAGAGAGACACACTTCTGAAGAGAGGTACAGGCGCAGGGATTCACTCAATCCCAGAGACAGGAGGGGGAACAGAGATAGTTCACGTGACAGCAGAACAGGGTCCCTATATGGGATAGGGGAGCGTACCCACACAACATGTCAGGATAGAGAGGCCAACTCGTGGCTTCTGGACTCTGGGGCCTCCAACCACACAACCTATAACCAACAATTGCTCTCTTCATTCACAGAGGAGAATTTTTCAATCAAGGTTGCAAACCAAAGTGAGGTTAAGGTAACAGGCAGGGGGGTAGTTACACTGCCAGGCATAGGGAAAATAGAGGGGGTACTACTGGTCCCGGAGATACCCCACAACATATTGGCCGCATTAAAGCTCAGTGAAGAATCAGGGATTAAGGTAACCTTCGCAGAAGGGAAGGCCCACGTTAGTAAGGGTAGAGAGAATGTAGGGAGAGTGACGGTCAGACAAGGGCTACCATAATTAACATTCTATGAGAGTAACACCCCCAGCGTATATACCAACTCAGAATCCACAAAGAACACTAACCAAGACAAAACTGAGGGAGAACACGCGAATGAGAGAGAGACAGAGAGCGAGGAGAACACAACACATGAAACACACGCAACCAAACACACTCAGGGAAAGCCATCGATAGGCAAACTCATGCATGATGATTGTGCTCACCTACTACACCGGAGATTAGGGCACGCCAGTTTCCCCGTGGTCCAAAAAATGACCAACTGTACCAAAGGCATCAAAATAAAGAGTTGTGAAAATTACCTTGAGTGCTCGGTGTGCAAATGTTCTAAGTTAAAGGTCAAACCCAGACCTAAGAAATCCTCACGCACCACCAACCAAGTTTTCAATTTAGTCCACATGGATCTGGTGGGGCCCCTAAGGCCATCCATCAAGTACAAGAAAAGATACTTCCTCACCATAGTAGACGATTATAGTCGGTATGGCTTCGTCTACACACTAAAACGAAAGGATGAGGCTTTTCAAAAATTCAAGGAGTTCTACAGAAGGGTAGAGACTCAAAACAGCACCCAAATCAAGCAAATCATGACAGACAGAGGATCTGAGTTTTTGTCAAAGGATTTCTCTCATTGGCTCAGATCCAAAGGCGTGCTTCACTTTACGTCGTCTCCGTTCTCGGCCTTCCAGAACGGTGTCGCAGAATGACGGAATTCCACGCTACAGACCATGATCAGATGCGCACTAGAGGACGCGGGAATTGGTCAACATTTTTGGTCTGAGGCCTTAGTTTACTCAAACTACACACTAAACAAAACCTGGTCCAGTGTAATAGACAAAACGCCATATGAACTCATGTACAATAAAAAACCACAGATAGCACACCTGCACGTATTCGGCGTAACTGCAGATGTCCATATACCCAAACAGCTGCGCAGGAAGGGGGACAAAATATCCAGGAGATTGAGATTTATGGGGTACGAGCCAGGTACCAAGGGGTTCAGATTTGTCGACAATAACGACAGATTTGTGGTCTCTAGGACAGCAGTATTCCATGAGCAAGCTAACTGGTCCAGAATACACCTCAATGAGGTATCCACCAGGCAGGAGACTAGGCCAGACGAGCAGGTGCAAGACAAACACGAAACAACAGGTAGACAGGAAAGGAAAGAGCACAAACCCAAGTGCCAAGGCATCAAGGTTGAGGAATGGAAAGGGAATCACCCCAAGATAAGTGTAGACTCACTAACACAAAAGGAAGCCAGGTACCTACATGACATCGAACAAACGACAGATAGGCCAGTCAGAACGACCAGGAACCAATTACCCAAAAGGTTAAATGATTACGTGATGCACTTACACACAAACCACATCACACCCAACTCATATGAAGAGGTATTGAGACTACCACAGGAGGAGAGGTCGAAGTGGGAATCGGCCATGGCAAAAGAAATGAACAGCCTGAGAGAGCTAGAGGTTTACACCCCAGCCGAGGTTCCAAAGGGCAAAAATACGATAGGTACCAGGTGGATTTTCAAAATCAAGAACCTAGAAGGTGGTCAAAACCTGTACAAGGCCAGACTGTACAAGGGTTCGCGCAAAGGTTCCCAGAAGACTACACTGACACTTACTCCCCAACCGTAAGAACTGAAAGTGTCAAGAGTGCCCTGGTTATCGCTTCCGTGCTAGGGCTAGAGGTACATCAATTCGACGTGCAGACAGCCTACTTGCATGCCAAACTGGACAAGGAAATATACGTTAGGGCACCACACAGCAAAGAGACCAACCGGGGGGACACCTGGCTACTTTACAAAAGCCTATATGGACTGAAACAATCCGGCAAACGCTGGTATGAATGCCTGGTCGAGGTCCTGAAGTCAATGGGATTTACAGCAACCATAGCCGACAACTGCTTTTTCACCAGGAGAGAGGGGGATTCACCAGAATACATCCTAGTCTACGTGGATGATATACTTTACATCAGTAAACACGAAGGGAATCGCAACACCTTTGCCAGTAAGCTGAGTGAGCACTTCACCTTAAAATACCTGGGAAAAATAAACAGATACCTAGGCGTGCAAATCAACGAAACCCCCAAAGGTTTTCAACTGTCCCAGAAGGAAAAGATAGAAGAAATACTGCACAAATGCAACATGGCAGATGCCAAGGGGTGTGAGTCACCCATGCAGCCGGACTTCCTAAAAAATATGCATGGCGAGTCACCCGAATTTAAAGACAACACCCTATACAGGTCAGTCATAGGCTCTCTCTTGTACATCGCCAACTGGACTAGGCCAGATATCGCACTATCAGTTAATCTACTGTCCAGGCACATAGGCAAACCCACCATGTACCACTGGGATGCTGTAAAGAGGGTACTGAGGTATCTAAAGCAAAGTGTCAACACATGCCTATTCCTAGAACCAGAACCGTCCAACGAGCCCATCCTCTCCTGCTATGCTGATGCTGACTGGGCCGGGGACACCAAAAGCTGGAAAAGCACATCAGGGTACATATTCTACCTGAACAATAGTCCGGTGCATTGGTACACGGGTAAACAAAACTTGGTAGCCACTTCAACCACAGAGGCGGAGTATATATGCCTATCCAAGGCCGCCAACAACCTCATCTGGTTCGACGACCTTCTCGCCAGTGTATGGTGCGAACCAGCATACCCGATAAACATCTACGAAGACAACAAGGCCGCAATAGAAATCTCCATGGCCGACGCGGTAGGACAGAGATCCAGGCATATTGACATAAAATACAAGCATGTGAGACAGCTCTCCAAAATCGGGTTCGTAAAGGCCATACATTGCGACACAGAAGAACAGACTGCAGACATACTAACAAAACCACTACAGGGCAGACAACACTCATACCTGGTATCCAAACTTAATATTCGCCCTTGGGCATCACCCAAACAACCAGATTCACAGCTACAGGTCAGGCATTTAGAGGGGGATTTGTCACACATAAATGCCTTACCCATGCCAGGGATCACTAAGGAAACAGTAATGCAGGGGTTAACGCCAGTGCACACTTGGCCAGCCCCACCCACAGACCACTCCTTACCTGAGTCTCCGCCCACAGGTATATAAGGTAGCCACACTCTCCATCCCCCCTGACTTCCAGATGCTGCTTGTGATGTACTGATGAACCTGTAAATAAAAGAGACTTATTTAAATGATTGACTCATGTCTGTTATTGGGCCTGATCCATGGATGCTGTAACAGAGAGGGAGAGAAAGAGAGAGAGAAAAAGAGGGGGAAAGAGAGAGGGAGGGGAAGAGAAATGCTATTACAAAAGTTTTTCTTTTTTATTGTTGCTAAACATAATATTTCAAAAGCAGCAAAAAAAATGAAGGGGCATAAAAGTGCATTTATCATGTTTTTCTTAGAACAATTAGCTGAACTCTGCCTTGTTTATCATTTTAGGTAGGAAAACATTATTCAGGTTAAATTGCTGTGTTGGCACTTTGCAATAAATAAGTGGGTTTTGGGTTGCAGTTTGGGCACTTGGTCTCTAAAAGGTTCGCCATCACTGGACTAGAAGACCACTAAGGTCCTGTCCAACTTGTTATGCTGTATTCTGTAGGATAATTTAAGAACTCCCCATCATCTTTGTAAGATGTGTGTTGAAGCGTGAAAGAGATTGGTGTACTTGAAGGGTTGAAAAATGCCAAGAAAGAGAATTTAATTTTGGTAAACAAGATTAGGGAGCAAAATTCCATGAAAGAAAGAAAGAGAGAGAGAGAGGGGGGGGGAGGGAGGGAGGGAGGGAGGGAAGGAGGAAGGAAGGAAGGAAGGAAGGAAGGAAGGAAGGAAGGAAGGAAGGAAGGAAGGAAGGAAGGAAGGAAGGAGGTTGAAAATAACTGCAAATTTTGCTGGTTACCTGGGGAGGACTGTGTGATAACAACTGCCAAGGGTGCAAAACAGCAGCAGAATGTGTGTAGTACTGTAGAACAGCGGTCACCAACTGGTGGTCTGCGGACCACTGGTGGTCCGTGAGAAAATTTTGGTGGTCTGCAGAAAAATCTGGACATTTGCATTTTTTATGTTTTATTACCATGTTTCCCCGGGACTTATTTTCTTTTAGGCTTGAAAATAAGCACTTGGGCTTACAGGTGAAACTCGAAAAATTAGAATATCATGCAAAAGTTCATTTATTTCAGTAATGCAACTTAAAAGGTGAAACTAATATATGAGATAGACTCATTACATGCAAAGCGAGATAGTTCAAGCCTTGATTTGTCATACTTTTGATGATTATGGCTTACAGCTCATGAAAACCCCAAATTCACAATCTCAGAAAATTAGAATATTGTGAAAAGGTTCCATATTCTAGGCTCAAAGTGTCCCACTCTAATCAGCTAATTAAGCCATAACACCTGCAAAGGGTTCCTGAGCCTTTAAATGGTCTCTCAGTCTGGTTCAGTAGGAATCACAATCATGGGAAAGACTGCTGACCTGACAGTTGTGCAGAAAACCATCATTGACACCCTCCATAAGGAGGGAAAGCCTCAAAAGGTCATTGCAAAAGAAGTTGGATGTTCTCAAAGTGCTGTATCAAAGCACATTAATAGAAAGTTATGTGGAAGGGAAAAGCGTGGAAGAAAAAGGTGCACAAGCAGCAGGGATGACCGCAGCCTGGAGAGGAGTGTCAGGAAAAGGCCATTCAAAAGTGTTGGGGACTTTCACAAGGAGTGGACTAAGGCTGGAGTTAGTGCATCAAGAGCCACCACACACAGACGGATCCTGGAAATGGGCTTCAAATGTCGTATTCCTCTTGTCAAGCCACTCCTGAACAACAAACAACGTCAGAAGCGTCTTACCTGGGTTAAAGACAAAAAGAACTGGTCTGTTGCTCAGTGGTCCAAAGTCCTCTTTTCTGATGAGAGCAACTTTTGCATCTCATTTGGAAACCAAGGACCCAGAGTCTGGAGGAAGAATGGAGGGGCACACACTGCAAGAGGCTTGAAGTCCAGTGTGAAGTTTCCACAGTCTGTGTTGATTTGGGGAGCCATGTCATCTGCTGGTGTTGGTCCACTGTGCTTCATTAAGTTCAGGGTCAACACAGCCGTCTACCAGGAGATTTTGGAGCACTTCATGCTTCTTTCCGCAAATGAGCTTTATGGGGATGCTGACTTCATTTTCCAACAGGACTTGGCACCTGCCCACACTGCCAAAAGTACCAAAACCTGGTTCAATGACCATGGGATTACTGTGCTTGATTGGCCAGCAAACTCGCCTGACCTGAACCCCATAGAGAATCTATGGGGCATTGCCAAGAGAAAGATGAGAGACATGAGACCGAACAATGCAGAAGAGCTGAAGGCCGCTATTGAAGCATCCTGGTCTTCCATAACACCTCAGCAGTGCCACAGGCTGATAGCATCCATGCCATGCCACATTGAGGCAGTAATTGATGCAAAAGGGGCCCAAACCAAGTACTGAGTACATATGCATGCTTATACTTTTCAGAGGTCCGATATTGTTCTATGTACAATCCTTGTTTCATTGATTTCATGTAATATTCTAATTTTCTGAGATTGTGAATTTGGGGTTTTCATGAGCTGTAAGCCATAATCATCAAAATTATGACAAATCAAAGTTTGAACTATCTCGCTTTGCATGTAATGAGTCTATCTCATATATTAGTTTATGAAAAATTAAATTGCATTACTGAAATAAATGAACTTTTGCACGATATTCTAATTTTTCGAGTTTCACCTGTATTTTCGGGGAGATCTTATGTTTTTTGAGGTGCAGGAGGCAGTGAGCATGATCACCTCATGGCTGCTCGGCCCCTTAACAGTAGCTCGTGGATCAGCTGAGCCAGCGAGGGGCGGGAATTCTTACTTCTACTGTAAGCAGACGCTTCCCACAATCGTCCTTTTCTCAAGCAGCAGCAGCTGGGGGTGGGGGAGCTGATTCTGACAGGCTGCATGGCTTTCTGCCTCATTGTAGAAGCAGTCTGAGCAACACCCGAGCTCCAGGCCGTGGGCAGGGCTGGGGCTAGCAAGAGTGCGCCGGAAACATCTCCAGGCACCCGCCCTCACTGGCTCAGCTGATCTGCAGGCCGCGGTTAAGGGGCCAAGCAGCCATGAAGTGACTGGGGAAGGGAAGGGCTGCCTCCTGTGCTGGCCACGCCCACCCCCTTCACTAGGCCCATTATTTTACAAATGTATTTATCTTTTTAAAAAATTCATATTAGTGGTCCATGGGATTTAAAATTATGAATTTAGTGGTCCCTGAGGTCCGAAAGGTTGGCAACCGCTGCTGTAGAAGATAAAGAAAGTAGCAGAATGTTGTCTTTTGCAGGAAGGATTGGTGTCCTAGTCTAATTCATAGTCTTTCCTCTTCATGTCAACAAATAACTTTGCCACAGCCCCATGTGCTGTACCATAGCATCTATTTCACTGGCATGATAATACAAAGACAGGCCTACCATATTTTATGAACTTGCCTTCTACTGAAGTTAGATTTTGAAAGTTGGTTCCAAGTATTCCCACCTTCAGACAGTAGAAGTAGTTTTATTTATTGTGTGCTGATTACTAAGTGCAGTACAGACACTGAATAAAAGAAAAGCTTATACAACAACATATTGCAATCAATTACCACTTTATAATATAAAATAAGCCTCCAAACTAAAAGGTCCTTGACATATAATAATTTTAACCTCTGTACATTCAGAGTAACTGCATGGTGCCCAAGAAAAATAAATGTCTTTAGTGATTTTTTTAAAATTTAAGTGATCCATTGCAAAGGTAGTCCTGCAAGGATTCTAATCCAAAGAATTGGAGCCAGGTGAGACAAAGCTCTGAACCATGACATGTCTCTTCTAATATGATAGAATCAGATTACCCAGGTCAAGCTCAGATGAACATGAACTACAAGCAAATCTTTCAGATGACTATGTCCATAAATAGGGCACTATCTGTGTCTCAGTACCATCAATTTGTACTGGATATTTTTCTTTAATTCTCAACCAGTGTAATGATTGGCAATATAAAAGGTGTGTGTGTGGGGGGTGGAGGTAAGTCCAATATAAAAGGAACAACAGCATTCTGGACACAAATAAATGAGTGAGGTCTTGGGTAACCCAGCCAACCAATTGCTCCAATAAGTGTGATGCAGCTGGGGCATGAGCAAAGGTCTTAGCTGTTTTGATTGTGAAGGATTAATGGATTATGCACACATTCATTAAGTGAAAATAGCAGAGTTTAACCGTCTTTTCCAGTAAAGGACTTTAAAGACAGTCTATAATTGACTTGGACTCACTAGGTTCCTCTTTGCTGGGGAGATCCATAACTGGCAGCCTTGAAAGTCAACCTGAGAAATATTGAGGGGTAGTATGAGATGAGATTAACAGGGTAGAACAGGGGGCGGCAAATGTGGCTCTTTTACAACCTGTGGACTTCAGGAATTCTGGGAGTTGAAGTCCACAGGTTGTAAAAGAGCCACATTTGTCCACCCCTGGGGTAGAACACAATAATTTCTGTCTATCTGTCATCAGTGGAAGAATCTGGGAGCACATCCAATCTGAAATCCTGCTTTGACAGTTGGAAGGAGATGCCCATGTTGTGTCATCCAAAGCAGGAGCAGATGAAAAAAACTTGAAAATCAATAGTCTATATAAAGTAGCTGAATTTGGAATGCAAAATCAGAGCACTGAGAAGAGTGTATAAATAGAATAATAAGAAATCTAACATGGGCCCCTAAAAACTACTGAAAATGGGAAATATTGAGAAATGAAACTATTCTACACAATTGAGAACATCCAAGACTAAAACTAATAAAATGCCAAACCTGCAACACCAAAGGAACTGAATCGTGGCAGTAACACTGGAAGTCCAATATATCAAAAATAGCAGATAGATTTAATAGTATTAATACCAATGATAGACAACTAGTTTGGTGTAGTGGTTAAGGCAGGGGTGTTAAACTAGCAGCCCGCAGGCCAGATGTGTCACATGCAGGCCACACCCATCCCAGCTCTGTGAATGGGAAAAATGTCGCGAAACATCACATGACGGCAATGTGACGCCGCAAGTTTTTGTTTTTGTTTTTTTTTTAATTTGATTTATATGCCGCCCTTCTCCGGAGACTCAGGGCGGGTTACAATGCGTTAAGCAATAGCCTTCATACTTTTGTATATTTATACAAAGTCAGCTTATTGCCCCCTCAAACTGGGTCCTCAATTTACCTACCTTAGAAAGGATGGAAGGCTGAGTCAACCTTGAGCCTGGGGAGATTCGAACTAGCAGTAATTGCAGGCAGCTGAATGATAATAACAGGCTATTAGTCTGCTGCGCCACCAGGCTCTTGACACCAGTTTGACACCTGTGGGTTAAGGCATCAGGCTAGGAAGCAAAAGACCATGAGTTCTAGTCCCATTTTAGGCATGAAATCACCTAGAGATGCATTGCATTGCTACAAGAAAACACTTAGAATAACAGAGTTGGAAAGGACCTTGGAGGTCTTCTAGTCCAACCCCCTGCCCAGGCAGGAAACCCTACACCTCTTCAGACAAATGGTTATCCAACATCATCTTAAAAATTTCCAGTGTTGGACTTCCTGTGGCGCCGCGAACGCCGATGGCAGCTCCTTTTGGAGCTCCAGCACCGAGATTTCGTTAGCTGCTAGAACAGCAAAAAACAGCTGTCTAGCGGCTCAAAACTCTCCCCCGGGGGAAAAGGGGGAGAGAAGAGCAGAAGGGTTTGGGTAGAGCTCCCCTAGATCCCCAGGCTTTCTTTTTTTTTTAAGCCTGGGGGTTGCAGGGTGAGAGCTCCCTGGAAGCCCTTCAGTGCTCCGGATCCAGGACGTATCTGCCTCAGGCAGAACGGGGCATTGCGACCACACCAGCAGCAAAAGATTAAAGATTTAAAGATTTCTTCTTTGAGATTTAAAGACACTTTAAATCTGGATGCTGGCAGAGCAGAATCAGAAGAGCAGAACATGCAAGTATAAAAGCTTTAACTCCAGCGCTGAAGAAAATGAAACTTATCAGTGAAAGTGCTTGTTAATGCCTGCAACATTGTTAAAGGTATTGGATTATATAGAGAAGAAAAAGAAAGAGATTTAAAGTGGAAGTGGAATGGAAAAGACTATAGTATGGACCTTTTGTTAAAGTGTGTGGAAAATAATTGGACTTACTGATCCGATAGCTGAATAAATATAAAGTTAAAACTGAAATATGGCTGCCATTAAGGAAGGAGGATATGAGTCAGCAAATTCACAAGTTCTGACTGTAAAGGTTTTACAAGAACTTTTAAATGATTTTACTTCTGATATACTGGATTCAGCTAAAAGGATTATTCAAGATTGTAAATTGGAGTATTACAATGATTTGCTGGCTGGAAAAGAGGAAGAAATCAAGCAGGCTAATGTGATTTTGGAGGACAAAAACAGGATGGTGGAGGATGGTGGCTTCCACACAATTAACTGGAAAGTATCAAGGAGATTTATCACTGCAGATTGAAAAATATTTTGACAATTTTTGGCTTTACAGACAGAGTCAATACTTAAAGAATGAAGTGTCTGATTATACAAGTAGGAAGAGCAGAGATGGGGGCTCCAAAGTGAAAGAAATAATTTTGAAAGGAGAACGAATTTCTAAGACACATCAACTACAAATCCAATTTCAAAATTTTTTGAAAATAAAAGCAGGGGGACGAGCAATACTGAAGAAGAAAGTGTTAATGAAGAAGAAGGACTGGAAAAAAATACAGAAAGAAAGGAAGAATGCGAGGTTAACTTTCTGAAGGGATATTTGGAAGGCAGTTTTATTGCAGTATTGCAGTTTTGCAGTTTTAAAGTGGTTAACCTAAAACTTAATGGATGGTTTTTTGTTTTGTTTTTTTCAAAAGTCTGGAAAGTTAGATCATGAAGAATGTCTTACTGAAACACGAGGAAGTATTAAGATATTTTAAAATGTTTAACTTGAGATTATAGAACTTTTAAAAGGCATATATAATTAAATGTTTATGTTTGATGTTACTGAATATTGAAGAATTTTAAAAGGGGAGTTAAAGAGTGGGAGGGATTTTTGAATTTAATAGTAAGTTAGTATATGTTAGCTTAGGTTTGCTAAATGTTATATCCTGTTTTTGCCCTGGGAAGTCGGGGGGGGGGGTTGAGGGGTGCTGGGGATAAAATTGTTTTATGATTTTTAATAAAATAAAAAGAAAGGCAAACGTATTAATAGAGAAGTAAGAAGAAGAAGATATAAAAGATGTATTAGATGATATATTCAATGATTGATTATGTATTGTTTGCATGTTTGATTATAAAAATAAAATTTTTTTGTATTATATAAAAAAAAATTCCAGTGTTGGAGCATTCACAACTTCTGGAGGCAAGTTGTTCCACTTATTAATTGTTCTAACTGTCAGGAAATTTCACCTTAGTTCTAAGTTGCTTCTCTCCTTGATTAGTTTCCACACATTGCTTCTTGTTCTACCCTCAGGTGCTTTGGAGAATAGTTTGACTCCCTCTTCTTTGTGGCAACCCCTGAGATATTGGAAGGCTGCTATCATGTCTCCCCTAGTCCTTCTTTTCATTAAACTAGACATACCCAGTTCCTGCAACCGTTCTTCATATGTTTTAGCCTCCAGTCCCCTAATCATCTTTGTTGCTCTTCTCTGCACTCTTTCTAGAGTCTCAACATCTTTTTTACATCGTGGCGACCAAAACTGAATGCAATATTCCAAGTGTGGCCTTACCAAGGCATTATAAAGTGGTATTAACACTTCACATGATCTTGATTCTATCCCTCTGTTTATACAGCCCAGAACTGTGTTGGCTGTTTTGGCAGCTGCTGCACTCTGCTGGCTTATATCTAAATGGTTGTCCACTAGGACTCCAAGATCCCTCTCACAGTTACTACTATTGAGCAAGGTACCACATATACTGTACCTGTGCATTTTGTTTTTCTTCCCTAAATGATACATGTGCACACTGAGGTTTGCACAAAACCATGCGGGCTGCTGCATTTTGCACCAACTGAAGCTTCCAGATGCACTTCAGGGGCAGTCCGATATAGAGCGTGTTGCAATAGTCAAGACGGGAGGTGACTAGGGCATGAGTGACCGTGAGTAGGGATTGTTGGTCCAGGAAAGAGCGTAACTGGTGCATAACCCGCAGTTGTGCAAAGAACCCCCAGATTATGCACAGGGTCTGTTTGGGGCAGTGCCACCCCATCCAAGACCAAAGGTGGCAATTCTCCATGAGCCAAAGAACCCCAAACCAAGAGCCACTCGGTCTTGCCAGGGTTCAGTTTCAACCCATTGCTCCCCATCCAGCCCCTAACAACCTCCAGGCACTGCAAGAGGGAGGTCATGACATCGCTTAACTCACCATGGACTGAGACATACAGCTGAGTATTATCAGCATATTGATGATATCTCAGTCCATGGTAACAGATGATCTCACCCAACAGCTTCATGTAGATGTTGAATAGGAGTGGAGAGAGAACCGAACTCTGCAGGACCCCGCAAAGCAGTGGGCGAGGGCTGGATCTCTCACCTATTAACACTGACTGAGAGCGGCCACAGAGGAAGGAAGTGAACCTGGATAGCACAGGGCCCCCTGCTCCCAACCCCCAAGCCGCTTCAGGAGGATACCATGGTCGATGGTATTGAAAGCCAACGAGAGGTCAAGTAGAGCAAGGATGGATGCACTACTCCCATCCTGCTCCCACCAGAGATCATCAAAAAGCGTGATGTGGTAGGGGTCTAGATAATCTGTTTCATCCAGAAACCTCTAGAGCTGCTGCACAACCACCTTCTCAACAACCTTCCCCAAAAAGGGAAGATTGGAGACAGGTCAGAAATTATCCAACAGGGTGGAATCCAGCAATGGCTTCTTAAAAAGAGGGTGGACCACAGCCTCCTTAAAGTGCTGGGGCACTACCCCCTCCTGTAAGGAAGTGTTAATCACCGCCAGAATCTACCCGCCTGTCACCTCCCGGGAAGCTTTCACAAGCCAGGAGGGACATGGGTCTAAAACACAGGTCCTTGCGTGCATACTCCCTAGGATCCTGTCCACTTCCTCAGGAGCAACAGGGTCAAACCGTTCCCAGATAACAGGGCAAGAACCTGCCTCAGGCTGCCACCGGACCAGCAACCATGCCGGCATCTAACTGGGAACAAAGTCGAGCAATTTTGTCTTCCAGAAAATCCTCTAATTCCTCAGCGCGCCCCTTCAGGTGGACTTCAGTCTCCTCCTTCCCGAGGAGGAGATGGCTCACCTTAAAGAGGGTTGCTGGTTGATTATCTGCAGACACAATTAGTGTGGAGAAGTATTTACACTTCTCCGTATGAATTGTCACGAGGTAGGCCTTAATAGCAGCTCTTACCTGTGTTTGATCAAGTTCATCCCTTGTCTTCCACCAGCTCTAGCTGTCTCTTCATCCATTTCATCTCTCTCAGTTCCTCTGTATACCACAGAGGGCAGAGAGGTCTATGGGTGAGGAGAGGTTGCATGGGCGCAATCCTATCCAGAGCCTCAGTCACCTTCCTATTCCAAAGAGTGACTAAGAGCTTGGCTGGACTGCGCAGCAGATCTGCAGTTATAAGCACCAGTACCCTCTGGAACCCATCTGGGTCCAGTAGTCGATGGGGGCAGACCAATCTAATAGGTCCTGCCTCCCTGCGGGGGGGGGGGGTTTACAGCTCTTGAGAAACTCATTGCCACCAGACTGTGATCTGACCATGACAGGTGGACCAAAGACAAGTCCACCAATTCCAGGTCACATAGGCTCTGACAAGGTGCTCTGACAAGAACACTAAATCAGATGTGTGACCACTATTCCTAGTTGGGCCCCGGATAACCTGGGACAGGCCCATGGAAATCATGTTTCCATGAAATTTTGGGCCACCTCCGACCCCACCCCCAGGGATGGCAGGTTGAATTCCCCCAGAACTCTAAGCCTGGGGAACTCCATTGCCAGCCCCGCGGTGAGTTCCAGGAGCCCAGGTAGGGAAGCTGCCATGTAGCAGGGAGGCTGGTACAGCAGCAGCAATCCCACCTGATCCCTTGAGCCCAACCTAAGAAAAAGGGTCTCACAGCCGGACACTTGTGGAGCCATGTCCGTCAGGGGGAAGGTGAACCCTATAGGCACTATAGCACTTGCTCTCAGTGCCCTCAAACTCACACCACCCCTTCCTCACTGCTGCAGAGGGGTCACATACAGCACCCCCTTATCCCCCAACACACTCACAATACATTCACTCAATGCACGAACAGCACCCTGCCCAGTCACTCTCACCCACCAAGCAGGGAGCCACTCCTCCCTCCCCCAGCTCTCACCCAGGGGAGAGGGACCACACTCGCCTCTCACCCAACACTCCCCTTCAGCCCCAAAGTTTCCCAAACAGCCTTCCCAGGCCAGATTACAAAACATTCCAAAGATTGCACAAAGTAGTCAGAGGAGCAGCCAAAAGGCATGCTATGCTGCACTAAATATTGTTGCAGCTGTGCAGTCCTGAACTTCAGGTGTCTCCTGAAGTTCAAAAGGTTCCGAGCTCCCACTAGCCAGTTGAGCATCAAAAAATCCACAGCATTAGCGTCCACATGAGTAGGCCCAGCTGCTGACAAAGACCAGGGAAGCTTGTTTCTTCTGTCAGCTCTGCCTCCATCATAAGATCCACACCATCTTTCAGAGCTGCAGCTGCCACTGCTGGCTCTTGAGCTCTCAGACCAGGGCTTAGCTCCAACTTATTACAGTTCATTGAGATCCAGGGGGAGTCCAGGAGAGTCCAGGGGGTCATAAATCATCCACCTCCTCTCCTCCGTCTCACCTTCTAGCTGCCCCTTTCCGATCTCTCCACTCTTCAAGCTCTTGGCCTTTCTGCTTCTCCACCTCTCCATTTCTCCACCAAATCTCCAGCCTCTCAACAACCTTATGATGCCTGTCTCCCTCTTGCCTTTTTCTGAACACTCCTCCACTTCCACATAACAATCTCTACATTCCAAACTTTCCAAAACCCTCTCTGCAAAACACTTTGGAGCACCATCAACAAACACATACCGATGCTGTCGTCATCTTTAAAAAAAATTACTTAGTTTTTGATAAAGAATAAGGAACCCAAATCATCAAATATTAAATCAGTGGCAGTTGGGACAGAGCCTTTTCCATGGTGTCACCTTAAAGGCAGAACACTTTGAAGGCAGTATTATTTGCTTCTATTGTTTGGCAGCAGAGAAAGCCATTTTGTTTTTCTGAGATTTGCTGCTTCTCTTTACTCATTCAACTTGTGCTCTGTGCTGCCAGCTTGAGGGTTGTGGTAGATTGATCGTTTATCTTGAAGTGCATGCACACTAACTATTCCAATTTACTTGTTGTTCCTGCTGCTTGCTTTGCTTTTTTTCCCTTTTTTTTTTTTGAGTCAGAAGGGAACCAGGGAATATGCCTGCTTCGTATGAATTGCTTTGGTCATTATTATGTTTTAGGATTTAGCTCCCTCCCCAGGTAGTCTAAAAGTTAAATCTAGAAATGGGCATTAGTGTCTCTGATGCATCTACACCAGCAATCCCCAACCTTTGCAGTTTAGGGGACCAGCTTGCAGGGGGAAGAGGGGAACTGGGCCACACAAGTGGTGGGCCGACACATATGCACGCAGCTCAATTTGCATGAGTGGT